>NW_024063233.1:0-1200000 GCF_006381635.1 Hibiscus syriacus | reverse complement strand
AAAGCTCGTATAAATTGCACCGAAGTGCCACATAAAATGTGTCGAAGGACCACATAGATGTCCCAAAGGACCGCGTAGAAATGTCCCGAAGGACCACGTAGAATTCTCCCGAAGGACCACATAGATGTCCCGAAGGACTGCGTAGAACCCTCGACTCTTGGCATGCCAATTATACCCCCAGCTCCCATATCACATACTATGGGCTTTACCATTTAAATTATTTATTATATCTTATTTCACATAGACCAATAATCACGTAGGTTATGTCACATAGTTTATATCTTATGTTCATGTAATCACGTAGATCATGTCAAATAGCTTATATCTTGTTCTCATATATTTACATAGATAACCTAGCACATAGAATAACATATAACACATAGCTTATGTATAAAAGTGCATATAACATGTAAAATTATGCATGTACTCATTTACACATTTTCATATAGTCTCATAGATCAATGTCACATAGCTTATCTCATAGTTTCACATAATCACTTATATTATATCATATCACTTATATACTAGTTCCATATATTCACTTAGTTCAGTTTCACATAATTTGTCACATAGACATGTATTCACATATATCATATTCACATAATTTTGTATCACATAGATTATATCAGGACATGTATTCACATAGGTCATAGTCACATAAGATAACATACAATACATAGTTTATGAATAACAATGCATATACTGCCTAAACATATATTCATGTACACATAGAAACCATATAAACAATATACTTGCATTCCTAGAATCATGTAATCAAAACATTGAAAATAGACTCATCGCAAGTCTTAATTCCATAAAATACCATATACAATAATTTGCACTAACCTTAGCCTCTCTTAGTACAAGCTAAACACTTAGCATCTTAGATCGATCTCACACCTTTGAATCGTCCGAGTCTTGTTTTCGATCAATATCTACACCAATATACGATCTAAATATATATCGAAATTCATAATACTATAAATAAATCACTAATAACATGAGCTAAACACAACACTTAATTCACTATTTCACTTTGAATAGTATCACTACCCAAGGTACAATACCGGTATCAATACTATACTTCAGTATCGATACCCAATTTTGATTCTAGAATTTCATCTTCAAAATGGTACCGATACTTGCTCACTGATATCGATACCGCTTGGTATCGATATTACTCATTCGATATAAATACTGAATAAAGGATTTCATACAATTTACCTATTCGTATCGATACTATTTTTCCAGTATCGATACCCAAACCCAAATATCACCTATTTTTACTTTGAAGTATCAGTATTGTTCATCCAATACCGATACCTCTTTCCCAGAACTTACTTATTATACAAAAAAATTCCAAAACTTTCTTAACTTCAACTCTTTTAACTCTTTTCAAATCATTAAACCCAAATATACTTATTAAAACTAACATATATCACTTAACCACACTTAACCATCCAAAATCCTCATAGAACCCTTGGAAACAAAAGTCACACCAAATAATCAACATACCCCAAATCTATTTCTAACACTTTAGATTTCTTATCCCAACTTATGACAAGTCAAATTTCACTTAAAAATTCATTTACTAACTATTTCTCAAAATTCACTTAAAAACCCAATACATTCAATCTCTCATAATTTATAAATACTTTAGTTTTTGCCTCTCTTTAAACTTCCTTAAACTTTTCTAACACTTCAAGAATAAAAACCAAATTAAAATTGAAAGAAATAATCAGTCTGAGACCAACTCACCTTCCAAAGGAGTTACAGGAAGAGAAGAAGAATAAGAATAAGAAGAGAGCTGAACTAAGTCTCCAGATATTTCTTTTACCCTTCTTTCCTTTCTCCATGTGTATAAATAATACCAAATAATGAATTTTTTAATTTATTCCCTTATTAAATGACCATTATGCCCCTTTCTCTTTCAAACTTTGTTATTCAATCCTACACAAAGATACTCTAATTAAGTCCCTAAATTTCTCAATTCTTCAAAATTGACAACAAAGTTTTAAAATCTTGTACTTTTGTCACTAACCCGATTTTTGGGATGTTACAGAGCCTATATCATTTTCTTTGCTTTCACCACATCTCTAAAACCCAAGCCTTTTATTTTTCCATTTCTTCCACCCTTGTCAAGATAAATAATTGTAGTTTATGCGCTCTTGTTCCACGAAAAAAATAGCAGCATTCGAAAATAATAGAAAAAGAAAAAAGAAAAAAAGAAAGAAAATGATTGTTTGATATTTATCTTAATTTTCTCGTGGACTTGGTTTGATTATTTAAAGAACTCTTTGTCTTGATTATTAACCTCATTTCTAGCCCTTTCCCTCACCTTTACCTAAGCCCCGTAACACCCTTTTTAAAGACCCAATGATCTTTGCATCTTGTTTCTATTAAGTAGTTTAGATTTGATTGTATTACAAGCTTATGAAAATTCATGTTTAGTTTCGACTTTGAGTGTTCTTGCACCCAAAACACATTGAGTGAACCTTTGTGAGGAATTGAATTAGGTTGAATTAAGATTGATGAATGATTGAACGTTACAATTTTGTTTGACTTGATCCTAATATTGTATTTCAATTGATTGATATCTTGATTCGAGTAATTATTTTGAACTTGGATTGCATAATTTACTTTGGTATGAGACGAGGAGGAGAAAGGTAGGTTGAGTTTTGACCAATTTGATCAAAGCATGCTTGAGGACAAGCATGAGACAAGTGAAGGGGAATTTGATGAGCATTTTAAATTGATACTTTTCACTTGTTATTTATCCCTTTTTATGAATATATCACTATTGATTAGAGTTGTGTTGCATTTACTTTTGTGCAATGATCTATTTTCCAGAATTGGAAGCAAAAGGGCGTATTCTGCATATTTTTTATTTCCTTATCGCGGCTGTAGATATGGGCACAATGCTAGGCACGATGTGGGTTTGACGTGGTAGTTTCTAGAAGACCCAATCAGCACGAAGAAGACTCTAGAAGAAGCCTAGTCAGCACGATATAAGGAGATATTTTAGGAAATTTAGCTTCTAAGTTTGATTTTAAAACATTTGAATTATCTTTGAGATTTAGTATTATTTTCATTTTGAATTCCTTGTTATTTTTAGGATTTAGAAGCCTGTAAATACCCTCCATAAGGTAAGGCTTAGACATCTTAACTTTTACCTTGTTATTTTATTTTTGATTTTATAAAGTTTCCTTTTTATTTTCATTTCTATCTTTAATTTAAATTTTTATTGATTTTCATAAAGCATGTTAGACATTATTCATATCATGCTTAGCTAATTTCTTTATTAGCCGAGAGCTAGCAATGAATCAATTCCACACGTAAGAATTGAAAAGCACTAAACACCTTCGGATTACATTATCAATTTTATATTTAATTAGTTTGGCAATTGGCCTTACTTTCAAAATTAAAACGCTTTCATTTCAAAAAGTCTATGTTGGTCTGAATGTTGTTTTAATTTAAAGTTGGGAGGAAGAATCGGACTGTGACATATTTGACTTCCTGTGAACACACTCAGTGGCGATCTGCTAATGAAAATCGGGATCGAATTCGATTCTCGACGTGACAACATAATCTGAGTCGGGCTTTTTCAAAACTTAATATGTTTGTTCTAACGAAAATAGTTGTTGTTTGTCCATTCAAGAATCGACTTTCGAAGAGTGACTTGGGAAGAATGGTTACCAAAGAGAAAGGAAAGTTACAATGGGTTGGGCCTTGTAGACTATAACCAGCAAGAATCCCTGAGTCAAAATCCATTTTGATGATCAAACGGAATTAAAACAAAGTTAGCTCGAGGCGATTTTGTCATTATTGTTTTAAATTTCTATTTATGCTTTCTTTTATTTTATTTCAATTTTAATTCTTTATCTTTCACTTCATTTACCTGTCTTTATCTCTTACTAGCCAAAACTCCCTTTTTGTTTATTTTTGTTGCAACTCCCTAAATTGAAATCAACACGAAATTGCATCAAGAACTTCTAAGTTCTCATGGATCGACCATTTTTTTCACTTTATTACCTATTTCTATTTATTTTATTTGAGAAGAAGATTTTATTTGACGAGTAAAACGATGCTTGTCATGTATTAATTAAAATGGAACTTTAGTAATATTATCAATATATCACATCAATAGTATAACTCTATACAACACAATAAAATTAAAATATTATCTCATTATATGAAGGTGAAAATTAATTTATTGATTATAAATGAGTATTTAAAACTAAGAAGAACATAAATCATAGTTCACAGAGGTATAAGACACCTCTTTTAATTAAAGAAGACACTAAAAAGACATTAATTTTGTAAAAAAAACCTTTTAATTTTATGAAAAGCATTCTTTTTAAATAATCATGACATTTGTCATTCATTTTAATCTTTACATCATATGAATGTTAAGATTATATTTTTTAATAACAATATTAATATTGCAGAAACAATTTATACAATGCAGTTAACATAGTTTTGTATTTGATGTCACAAGAATCATACATGTAATTAAGGAAATTTATCTATTAGGTTACTAAAATCAGTTATGCCACTTTCCCTTCGTACTAACAAAAGATATTAAACAGAGATTAAATCCAATTTTTCATCAATGGGATCATTACTTTATTTGTACTTTCTCATTTATCACTTATTTAAAAATATCTTTTTTTATGACTAATTGAGCTCGATTCTCTTTCGATTGACCTCAAACCTTGTATATTGAATATAATAGTGCTTACAAATTGATCCATCTATAACTTGGGTTTACTCTCAGACATATTTATTAAAAAATTTAAGTAGTTATATCTCTCCCATTTTCAAAGAATATGTATATAGTAAAGTTATATAGACCCTTCTGGTTCTCATATGACTTCCTCAAGTTCATGATTCCTCCATACTATTTTCACTAGGGGAATTCTTTTGTTTCGAAGTTTCTTGATCTCCCGAACTAAGATCCTTAACGATTCTTTCATATATTAAGTTGAGACTCACCTCAATTGGCTTCATAAAAATGACATGTTAATGAACATAGTGATATCTCCTAAGCATTGAAAATATAACACACTATGGACGCACTCCATCTTTGGTGATACGCTAATCGATAAGTCATTGGTGCAACCCTCTCTAAAATCTCGTAATATCTAAGGACTATTGAGGTCAACTTTCATTTGTGTCTAAATTGTAACATATTCTTCCAAAATGATACTTTAAGAAAAGCTTGGTCGCCCACTGCATATTGTAACATTATCATTAAGTCAATTAAAATTGTTGAATATTGTTTTCTAATTGTAACCATTGATATAAATCTTCAACAAATCAATCGACATATTGAGTCTTTATCCAATGTTTTCTTTTGTATTTGTTTTGATTTTTGTGCCCATATCATTGTGTCTATGTTATAACAAAGCAATAAAATCTGTGTGACAATATTGTTGACTAGAGTGTCCACACGACTTTAAGTTTTAATTGAAAATTGAAAATTTTATTTAAAAAAATTCAATTAGACTCATAAACTAATATAACAAAATATAAAGATGTTTAAATTAAAAATGAATGAACAAAATCTGAACTTTTCCTCCGAAATCAATCAACTTGTGAGTGTATGTCTTTTTCTCTCTCATTTTGCTCTTGGATTGGTTGTTAGATTATAATGAAAGAAAAGTTTACCGTTAAGAAACTATTAACCTCTAGATTCATTAATTAATCAAATAATTAAAGATACTTGTATTATTTTACCTTATGTGAAATTTAATCTTAATATTTACCTTAAAATGTAATACTCTACTTAATTAAAAAAGAATTGACCACTTTTCTAATATGTTCATACAAGAAGTTACCCATTAATCTGCCCACTATTTTCCAAAAGGAAGCAGCAGCAAATTATGGACCATTAATCTGCCCACAAGTTGCCATTATTTTTGCCTTAGGGTAGGACCATGACCTCAGCCTTCGTCTATAAGAACCTCATTTCCTCAAGCTTTCTTTCCCCTTCCAACAAGAGATTAGTCACTTCACAGTTGTCCAAATAATGTATCCAACTGAGGTTTCAAGAATCCAATATCCACTTCCTGCAAATCCATCCCCATACTCAGCTCATTTCAGCATGATCCAGACGAACACACCTTCGTTCGAGTTTAACAGATTCTCGAACACCCTTCATAATTTCTACATCCCTCCCCAAATCTGTGAAATCAATCCCCATTCATCATGTATCTGCAGCAACTCGACGTCGGATGAAGCAGATGAGCTAGAGCAACAACAAAGCCTCGTCAACGAGAGAAAGCAAAGGAGGGTGATATCTAATAGGGAATCTGCACGTAGGTCACGTATACGCAAACAAAGGCTCCTAGATGAGCTATGGGCACACTTAGTTTGGCTCAGGAATGAGAATCATCAGCTCATAGATAAGCTCAACAATGTTTCGAAAACCCATGTTGAGGTGGTTCAAGAGAATGCTCAGCTCAAAGAGGAAGCCTCTAAACTCCGTCAGATGCTCTCAGATATGCAACCGAGTAGCCCTTACTATTCTTTGAGATACCTTGAAGATTTCACCCTGGAATCTGGTTTATCCGACATCTAAGTCGAAAACGGTCAAATTTATGATTCGGATACGAGTTTCGGATAAGTTTTTCATGTATTTAGATATCATACATCTAATAAGAACCGGGACAATATGGTCTGAATCTGTTCGTCACAAAATATTATCAATCAACAGGTGACGGTCCTATTTAGATAATATTTAGATTTCTTTTTAGATGGTTCTTCTATTTAGATAGAAGTCAAACTGTCTGTGCCTAGCTTTAACATGTACGAAATTAAGGATGAGAGTTAAATTTTGGTATGTTTAATTTTTTTTTACATATTTTAAAGATCATATCTCATATTTATATCTACTTTTTTTTCTTCAATTTTTTATTGGTTTCTCCAATGTTCAACACCTTTTGCCTTTTGAAATTTAATTTCTGTCGATAAATTTTGATTGTGGAATGTTTTTCACCCTAAGAGATCAAACTGATCCTTTCGTTATCAAATGTGGTTAAGTTTTTTCAATAAATAGACCCAAATTTTGATATATATTTTTTAAAATATGATGTATTGAAAATAATTATTTAGTGTGTTATTTCTTATTTCTATTGTATACACTACTAGAAAAACCCCCTTTAATGACGTACATTGTGCGTCATCTATCGGTGCAGATGACACACAAATGCGCGTCATTGAAGCCACTATCATAAATCTCAGATGACACGCAATTGTGTGTCATAAATCTATGACGCGCATTTATGACAGACATTTATGACACTCATTTATTATGCGCATTTATGGCACGCATTGCGTGTCATTGAAGCTCCCGTCGTAAATTTGTGTGTCATAAATTTATGACACGTATTTATGACACACATTGTATGTCGTAAATTATATATATATATATATATATTGTAAATTGACAAATAATCAAACTAAATCACATTTAATGCCTCATAGTACTAAATATATATATCATATTATATATAAGCAATCCATTTGCATACAATATATTAACATTAAGTTATCAAAATTATTATAATCATATGTCGATACAAAATATCACGGCATAATAAAATTTGCCACATAAGATACCCATTCTTTGTGAATATCATCAATGTCATTATTCGTGTATTCTTCCTTCCCAATCACCAACCTAAGTAAAAAATATGAAATAAGAATATAATTTATACTTATTTAAAGTGAAGTATATAACTATCAAAGAGTACTAAAATGACCAATTTTACATATGCATTCTTTGAAGCATATACATTGCAATGCTTGATATCTACTGATAAAATAGCCATCGGAAGCTCAGGTAGCTCCATTTAGCGGGGGGGGGGGGGGGGGGAGGGGTTACCATACCTCCAAAGATGAGACAGGGGAGTTAATGATAAACGAGAAGCTAAATCACCCTCATAAATAAACGGGAAATTTCAAAGCTTATCTCCAAACACAATCATCAAGAAGTAAATATTTAGTTAAATAATTGTAAAAACAGAAATAAGTACTTAGATTTCATTTAACAGTATTGTCAATTCTTCAAGCAAACAAAACCCATCATGTCCATAACAATAATATTTTCTAACTTGTCTTTGTTTTTGTCATCAAAGCATCACAACAATGAATAGCTGTTATATCAATTTAATCACAAGATAAGTTTTGCAACTAAAGTGAAAAACTACATAACCTTTGAGATGCCACCAAGAATTCAAGGTGCATCATCCTTTCTTTCTGCAAACCAAAACCGCCCTTGATTTTACTGAACATTAACTTTGAGTTCATGGTTCTTGCTCAAACACTCAATTCCTCCCACCTCCTGGTAACAAACTAGCCAGGCAGGGAACTCCTTGGTTTCTCATTTCTTCTTGTGCTCGCCTCATTTCTTCGGGATCTGTTGCAATAGACAAGAGGTCGACAAAATCAGCAAAAATTAAATTTCTAGCCTATACATTGAGAGGGGCAGGAGCATTTGAAAATAATAGAATGAATTGTTAAAAATGTAATGTTTGGGAAAAATTGCAGCTCAATTATTCTTCATACAAGCAGAAAACAGGCAATATAGGAGATTTTATCCGAATCAAGAAAACAAATGCAAGCAAGTACATAAGCAGCATATTCTCCATGAAAATCAACTCTTATAAATCTAGTGCAAGTAGTAACTTCAAGAAAGCTACCAAGTTATGAACGAGTAGCAGAGCACATTACCCATGTTTTCCACTAATTTGGGCATAAGAAAACAACCACCACCATAAATCCCACCATGAGACCCATTGGGCTTTTCACAATATTCATTATGGAGAAAGGTTCCCTAATCTGCAATAAAGTAGGATAAACATGAAGCAACGGATAGACAGTAACTGCAAACAAAAAGAAACATAAACATACATAGAAAAAGGCTCCTTAACCTCAAAATATTGTTCCTCTCTCAATGGATCTAAAACCAATTCACTGAGACCCCTCCGGTTCTCCGTTAATGCTGCCTGTACCTTGCCTGGGTTTCTAGCACTAACATCAACTCTAACCTAAGAAAGATCGAAAGGCATTAATGTTAATGAAGAAAAACCAATATAATTGAACCATTAAAATTCTCCTAGAGTCGGGGAAGAAAGAAAAATCTTACAGGGGAAAAGAAATAGCCAATTGCAGTCACTTCAATCAAATGAGTCCCTACTGATATGTTCTGGATTTTAGGCATTTTTTTAAGGGATTATAATAGTTCAGAGGAAATATTTACTACCACCCAATTTACACAATATCTCATTATTTAATAACAGAAATACAGTATCAAAAGGGCAAAGAAAAAAAAAATATATGAATTTCCAATCAGATCAATGCATAAGAATTGCCAACAACTTTTTGGCCTCAGTGGCAGAAGGTTTGTGAGGAGTGAAACCCTGGGTTCAAAACCCTAGCAACCCCAGCCCCCAAATCTAAAAGAAATTGATGAACATTAGGATACAATGAAAAATATCCATCAGGTCTCAGATAAGTAACAATTTGACCACCGTTGAGTATAACTTTCACATTTGACGTTTTTCCAGGCAAAACAAATCCTTTTGTACCCAGACCTGCCAAATAAAGGCATCGGTCATCTGCATGAAATTAAATAGGAGATAACATATCATAACAGAACAAGAACAAACATATAGTAAAATGCCAATTTCTCAAATGTAGAATCCGCAGTGAGGCTTATAGTAAAATGACCTAAGTATTAAGGAGAAAAAACAAATATGCAATTACCAAGGCAGAAGAAAGTTATAGGATAAATACTCTCCAAAAACTGACATGTTTTGAAATTCCTACAGTTTCAGTTTTATAGACCATCAAAACTCAATAAGTGCCCTCCAATGCAGGGTAGCAAATTTCAAAATTGGGAAATCTTTAGGTAGGGATTTTATGACTTGAAAATTCTTCAGAAAAAAAAAATACTTATAGCTTCTACATATAGCTTAAAAGTTCAAAAGAAATGCAGGATAGGGATGGATCAATTAACGTTTCATAATAAGCAGAAGATCATGGCAGAATCAACAAGTGCACCAAATACAATCAGTAGCATATGAGTGCAAGGCAGCACAAGCACAACAACAGAACTGAAGAGTGTTTTTGAGGCATAAACTGAACAATATCTAGTCATTTCTTGGTTTCAATAAATGCCTCCGAACACAATCAATAAAACAATGTAATCTAAAGTGGAACTATTTAATCCAACAAATAAATTACTTTTGCCAATGATCAAATGGGAGCACACTGAACTGACAACTTACAATACCTTATTTGTATCAAAGGCCACTCGTAGTATATCATCAAAAGTCAATGTAAATCAAACCACAAAGACCAACAATTAACCAATGCTAAGAACAAAAAACAAGAGAAATGAAGGCATAAATCAAGACCAGCAGCTTAAATTCCTTAATTTACTAAAAAACGCCGATAAATTTCTATTAGATTAAATATACAGAAGAACGACAAAGAAAATCCCAAGATTCAAAAAGAAACAATTGTGAAGAAAAAAACCCAAACAAGAATCGAACACAACAACGGGAGAATAACATGCTTTCTAAAGAAAGTAATGAAAACCCAGAAAAGATTGTGGGGGAGGAAAGGAGGCAAACCAAGCTTTGTGAATTCGCCGGAAACCAGAGCATTGTCGTACTACTTTTCGTTGTAACGAACGGGAAAGATAGGAATGTTGAGCTTCTTTAATAGAATCACTTTCTTGTCCTTCACACCATCGAGTGATATTGCTACTTCTCGACCAATCGCCATTAGCGTGGTGAGGGGATTGTACGGACATAGATAGATTTGTTGTGTGTGAAGAGAGAGGAAAGGTAGGCTTTGAAATTTTACAGCGGGAAAGCATGCGTACGTGATGAAAATTATGGGGGGAATTAAAAGATGACTTTTAGAGATGACACACAATGAAAAGTATACTCCGTGTGTTTACTAAATTTTTTGGATTATGGCTATTAAATATGACACACTGTAAGTCATAAATCGTTCAAATTTTAAGAAACATGAAATTTTTTTATGACACACATTTTTTGCAAGTCATAAATTAGCTTGTGTCATCGTTTGTGTGTCATTAAAGGTATATTTTCTTGTAGTGATATTTCTTTGGTATCATCCTGATTTTAAAAACCATTTGAACGTGTATATGTATGCACTTGCATTATGAAAAATTTCATATTAAGAATGTATTAATATATTTCAAATTTCATATTAAGAATGCATATCTCATTATTATTTCATTTTCTTTTGATGTGTGTGCAAATAAATTATTTTATAATAAATTCCTAATAATAATACAATTATTGTTTAAAGGTTTATAGTCATATATTATTTTGAGCTTGGATAACAATAATACATTAAGACTAATGTTTAATTGATTGATGAAAAAAGTGTTGTCATTGACATAGGTTACCAAAATCAATATATGAGTATGTGTTAGTGTAATACCCCAAAAATCGATCTAGATTTCTTTTTTCAATTTATTTACATGAATTTATTTATATTTATTTATGATGACTGTTTAAAATTGCTTATTTATGTGTAGGAGTTTATTTTCCAAAATCAACATAAGAAGGGAGCATTCTGTATTTTTTTATAATCCAATCATGGTTGGAGACAAGGGTATAATCTGGGGCACGATGCGGTCTGACGTCAAAGAATCTGGCGATCGAGTCAGCAACAACAACAATTTCTAGAAGCAGTCCAGTTAGCATTATCTAGAAGAGGATGGACAAAATCTTTTAGGAATTTAAGTTTAAGTTTGAATTTAAATATTTTGGGATTATTTTTAAGATCTATCTTTTTTATATATATTTTTTAAATTATGATGTTATTTTTAAGAATCCATATACTATAAATGCCCCTTGAGGTATTGCTTGACATGTACTTTTTTTCTTCTTTGGTTTTTATAAAATTACTTAGGTTTTAATTAAATTTATTTTTGTTTTATCTTTCTTAGTTTTTTTACTTTGTTTACTAAAAATGCAAGTACGATTTCCATCATGCTTAGCTAAACTTTCATTTAGTCGATGGCTTAGCGATGACTCAATTCATATTGTGGGAATTGAAAAACAATTAATATTTTTAGATATCATTCTTAATTTTCTATGAACTTGGATTGACAGTCAGTATTTCCTTTAAAAATCTCAACACTTTTATTTCAAAAAGTTCGACATTAGTCTAGATGTTGTTCTAATTTACAGTTGGGAAGAAGAACCGACTGGTAGCAAATTCAACTTCCTATAAACACACTTAGCGGCGGTCCGCTAAGGAAAATTGAGACTAGATTCAGTTCTCATTGAGATAACATAATCCGAGTCATGCTTTTCCAGCATTTTATGTTGTTTTGGTGCTAAAGACGATAACCATAGTTAGTCCAAACAAGGACTGAATTTCAAATATTGACTTGGGAATATCGGTTTACCAGAGAGAAAAGTAAGTTACAATGGTTGAACCTTGTAAATTATAACCGGCATGAATCTCAAAGTAAAACCTCTTTCGATGATCAAAATGAATTGAGGCAAAGCGAAGCTTGAGGCTAGTTTTCATCATTACTACTTTCAACTATTATTTTCACTCTTTGTTATTTCTTTACTTATTTCATTTTATTTAGTTTTTTATTACCAAATACCCTTTTTCTTTTTACTACAGTTTCCTTGGATCAAAATCAACACAATTCGACATTAGAAACTTCTAAGTCCCTATAGATCGACCCTTTATTCTCTATACTATGTTTCAATTTATTTCATTTGAGAAAAAGGAATATTTCATTTGACAATATATGATGCTTGTCAAATTGACGTTGTTTTCGGGGACTTTGACAAATTAATGATATAGTTTTGTTTTGATTTATGACCAGGTAAAACTCGGGAGAGCTAGTAGATTGTGAACCTGAAATCAAAGCATTAACTCACAAAATTAATGGAAAAACGCTTCGAAAAAAGAGATATTATTGACAATAATAAAGGCAACAATAATCAAATCTAATACTTGATGCCATTTCCAACATTGATGCATATTTTACATATGAGGAACCATTTCGTTAGCTTATTAAACAATATGAGAATTAGCAGCGGCACCTGCCATTCAATAACCATTATGCATCGCCTTTCCTAATGGTGAAACTCCATTCCAGCTTAAAATGGATCGTATCCACCTTCTTCCTACCTTTAATGGATTGCCAAGTGAAAATCTGAACAAGCATCTCACTGAGTTTCACATGGTTTGTTCAAGCATGAAACCACATGGAATATCTGAGGATCATATTAAATTTCATCCTTTCCCTTTTTCCTTAGTCGATTTGATTAAGAAATGGCTATTTTATTTATCAGCTAATTATGTAACAGCATGGGTTGATATGACTCGACTTTTTCTTGACAAGTTCTTCCTTGTGGCGAAGGCAAGTAAATTAAGAGTAATCATCTTAAGGATCCAAAAAAAGAATGGAGAGTTGTTATACGATTATTGGGAATAATTCAAGAAACTCTGTGCTAATTGTCCACAACACGAATTAACTAGATAGACCCTTATCTAGTAAATCTATGAATACTTACTTTCTTTGGAGATGAAGATGATCGACACATCTAATGGAGGGTTATTGTGAACATGACTGCAAATACGGCTAGAAATGTAATTTCTACAATGGTCGCCAACTCTCAATGGTTTCTCCTTTCAGGGAACCCATTAGACGGATTCACGATATAAGTACATTTACTTTGGAGAAAAAATTGATAAGTTAAATGATGTGGTTAATTCTCTTGTTACATGTAAAATTGGTACAACCAGACTATGCAGAATTTGCATAATGTCAGACCATCCAATAGAATGATGTCCGATGTTTCAAGAAGATGCTACCACATAAGTGAATGCAATGGGTAATTTTTTCGAGACCTCCTAGAGACCTTACAATACTCACGTCAACACATACAATTTGGGATAGAGAGACCATCCAAACTTTAGATATGGATGAAAGCAAATACCAAACCAAGCATATCAACCAAGGCAACCTCCACCTCAACCATATCAACCATCGTCGAGCGATTGACTTTGTCTTAGTAAAGTTTTAGAATCAAACCAAGGATCATTTACAATATTGAAATAATCAAATAAGTCAGTTGGCTCAAACCATGAAAAGATAGGAGTCGCAAGGGAGGTTACCATATCAAACTGAGCCAAGCCCAAGAGAAAATATTAGTGCCATCACCATTAGAAGTGGCACCGTTATCGCACCAAAAATCCCAGAGAAGGAGGTCGCACATCCCAAGAGGAAAAAAGAAGATGAAACACCATCTCCTTCAACTCAAGCCCCTTCTACTTCATCTCTCATGCCCTCCCTATTTTTTTGTTTCACATCCCTTTCCCTCAAGGTTGGTAAAATAAGATAAGAAAGCAATTGAGAAAGATATTTTAGATGTTTTATGGAATGTAGAGATAAATATATTACTCCTTGAGGTGATTCGAAAGGTGTCGAGGTATGTCAGATTCTTCAAAGATATATGCAGAAATAAAAGAAGACTTATCAGCAACAAGAAGGTAAACTTAGGTGAAAACGTTTCAGCCATTCTCCAACGTAAGCTTCCACCTAAGGACCAATGTATGTTCGCGATACCTTATAAAATTGGTAAAGTAGGAATTAAGTGTGTTATGTGTGATTTTTGTGCTTCTATAAATGTTATGATGTTTTTTGTTTACAACTTACTTACTGCCGAGCCTTTGAAGGAAACAAGAGTCACAATCCAACTCACCGATAGATCTGTCATTTATCCCGAAGAACTCATTAAGAATGTGCTAGTTAAGGTAAATAATTTAATTTTTTCAGCGAATTTGTACTTGATCGTCGTGGAAAATAACTGAACCAACATTTTCTCTGAATTTCTTCTTGTTTATCCATTTTTAAACACGGAGCATTAAAAAAATTGACGTGAGGAGCGAAATCCTTACTATGAAATTCAACGATGAGATTGTTAAATTTGACATATACACGGAGATGAAGTATCCATATAATGTTGTGAATATTAGTTTCACTGATATCTTTGATCCTTTAGTAAAAGAGTTTTTGGAAACTAATGTATCCAATAATTTGTGCACGGAATTATAGAACTACGATGCATAAATCAATAATTAGAAAATATTTTTTCATTTGTTCTGATTTACGTCTAACTCCTTCTAAATCTAAAATTCAACCTTCCATTTTGAAGGCACCACAAATCGAGTCGAAGCAGTTGCCATAACACCTAAAGTATGTGTTTTTGGGAGACAACACCACTTGGCCAGTAATATTCTTGAATAAACTACTAAAAGAAGAGGAAGAAGACTTAGTGATAGTTTTGTGTGCTAACAAGGAGGTGATCGAATGAACTATAACCGATATCAAAGGGCTTAGTCGATCAACGTGTATGTACAAGATCAAAATTGAAGAAGACGTAAAACCATCTTGAGAAGGCCAATGATGTCTAAATCCTCCAATGATGGAAGTGGTGAAGAAAGAAATTCAAAAACACCTAGATGCCGACGTGATTTACCCAATATTATATAGTAGTTGGGTAAGTTCAGTCCATGTGGTTCCTAAGCAAACTGGAGTAACAATAATTCAAAATTAAGAAGGTGAATTAATCTATACGCGAGTTCAGAAAAGATGGAGAGTTTGTGTAACACCCATTTCCCGTATATGTTCCCGTACACAAGTCACATATGTCACATGACTTTTAAAACATTTTCACTTTTGAAAACTAATAAAATTTTGTATCTATACATAAAACATTTAAAAATAATAAAATGTTTATTAAATTTCAGTATGTAAAATAGTCTTAAAGTTCTAACATATTAAATATTACTATCATCATAAGTCAAATACATTCCAGAGCATTATCATAAATCTATTACATGCCATCTAATAACATCAAAAGTAAACATAATTGTCATATAGTTACTGATGAGGTAACCTTTGATTTACGATGTTAGCTGCACTCCTTACTCCGCTCGTACTAATACCTACACGTGAAACCAACACACGCTAGGTATTCACTTAGCGAGGCATAATAATATAAAAGAGGCGTAACCAAAACATTAGTATATCATAAAATATCAAAATACGATTTAAATCATATAAATCATAATAATACATAAAAATGGCTTCGTAAACCAAGTTTTTTTCACTTAATCTGTGAAACAATATTTAGCATGCCCAACATACCTATCAATCAGTATTTTTCTAATTATCCTTTTATTTGCCCAATGTATGTTGAATGAGAATGCATGGTACATAAGTTGCACCTAAGTATCGAAATGGAAATTCACAAAATCATTATGAATTCCATGGATGCACACATAATGCCGAAATGGAAATTGACAAACTCATTATGAATACCATGGGCGCACACATACTGTCGAAAGTACACATAGTACTGATATAAAAATACAACATATGCGTTAAAAAAAATTGATCGATAACCATCATACACAAAGTATGTCAAAATGCACCTATGACTCTGAATACACATACAATAGGCCTTTAAGTCAAATTCACAGATTAAACATTTGTTTGAAACATCGATAACTGTTAAAATAATATAGAAGTATATCCATCTATTTTAGAGCAATTCATACTCTAAAATTATTCGTAAAACTCATTTTCATAAATTTTATGAAAATATTAAGGTACGGTAAACCATACTTTTATCAAAACATTCGATGGTTAACTCATCGCAAATCATCCTCATCCCATACAAGTACATAATAATGCACTCACCTGGTATGCCTCACTACTATGCCTTAAAGATGTTCGACAATTCTATAACTTTATCCTTGCCCTTTTGTTTGCTTAACTCAGGAATTTATTTACAATCTACCCAAGCATCCATAATCACACATACACTATAAAATACAATTTTAGTATACTTTATAACATTTATACAAAATAATAATACTTAATAGTATTATTATTTTCATATTATATTAAAATTCATCCTAACTTAAAATTTCAGACTGAATAGTATCGGTACCACTCCTACAGTATCAATACTTCTCTTCTATGGTACCGATACCCACTTCAGTATCGATACCATTTTTGCATTCTGGAATCCATTTTTCAATTACAGTATCGATACCTTTCTCTTGGTATCGATACCTCCACACCAGTATCGATACTACTTTAATCAGTATCGATATTGTTCATTGTGTTAATACTCGTTCCTCCAATTTAACCTTATATTATCGGTACTGTTCTTCCGGTACCAATACCCTTACCCAAATTTTATGTATTTCACTTTGATTTTTACCTAAATTTCACCTAAATCTCTCACTCTTATCTCCAACCATACCATCAAACTCATAATCACTTAACCCATCTAACTTACATCCATCAATCTCCTTATAACATCCAAAATCTCTAAAGAACACTAAAAACTAAAAATCACACCAAATTTTCAAACATGTTTCCAAACACTTCTAAGGCTCCAAATCTCTTATTTACATCTTCTATAAGTCAAATATGGTTTTAAAATCCCATAACTGACCAAATTTCATCAATTCACTTAAAAACTCATTTTATTAAATCACTAATAAATCACTAATCTCTTAGTTTTAATCATCCTTGAACTTTCCTTAAGCCTCTATATCACTTATGCCTTCAAAACCAACCCATGAACAAAAGGAAAAACCAACTTCAAGAAATCTTACCTTTGTTATTGAGGTACGGGGACGAGAAGAAAAAGAATAAAGAACCCACAGTCAGACTTATCATTTTTTCTCGTAATCATCCTCTAATAAACATCTCTAAAAGAATGCATATTAAATTCATTCCTTCTAAATGACAAAAATGTCACTCTATTCTTCCATTCTTAATAATAAGTCTTAAACACAATTTTCTAAATCAATCCATGTACTTTTCAATTTATTCAAATTAACCCACCAAATTTAAAAATCCTTTCATTATAGTCACTTACTTGATGTTTGAGGTATTACAGTTTGCATCGACTAGAGGAACTTAAATTCATTAACCCAAAAAGATCACTTCCCTCTATCTTTTATTGGTCAGATGATAGAACATTTAGTTGATAAATCTCATAATTGTTGCCTTGATGGCTTTCAGGTTTCTTTTAGATTTTGGTGGCGTAAGAGGACCAAGAAAAAATGACTTTTAAATGTCCCTTCTGTACCTTTGTCGATCAACGAATGCCCTTTGGCCTATGTAACACACTCGCTGTATACTAGAGGTGCATGCTTAGCATATTTTCTAACTATGTTGAAAAAGGGATTGCAGTCTTCATGGATGACTTTACAATATATAGTAATTCTTTTGATGAGTGTATCTTGAATTTAACCAATGTATTGAAGTAATGCCTTGAATTAAACCTTGTGTTTAATTATGAAAAATTCTATTTCATGGTCAATAAAGGTTTGATTCTTTATCATATTGTTTCTTATGACGGAATAGCGGTAGATAAGACAAAAAATGAAATAAATACGCTTACTCCATATCACAGAACTATGAAAGAAGCTTGCTCTTTTATTGATCATGCAAGATTTTCTCTCATATTCATAAAATATTTTTTAAAGGTGCCATGACTGTTGTGATTTTTTTTTGCAAAAGAACAAAGCTTTGACTTTAATTTGGAATGCAAGAATTGTTTAATATTTTGAAGGAAACGTTCATTTCGATACCAATCATTCAACCGCCTAATTAGGATTACCCCTTTGAGATTATGTTCGATGCAAGTGATTCAATTGTTTGAGCTATTCTTGAGCAGAAAATCAACAAAGAACCTCACATCATAGCTACGCGTCAAGGACATTAGATTCGGCTCAACAGAATAACTTTATCGCAAAAAAACTCTTCACCATTATTTTGCTTTAAAAAGTTTCATTCATATCTTATTGGTACTAAAATAATTATTTGTTTGATCATGCACCCTTAAAGTATCTGATGAGAAAAAAATAGGCAAAACCACGATTGATTCGATGGGTTTTACTCTTACAAAAGTTTAATCTAGAAATTGGAGACAAGAAAGGATGCGAAAATTTGGTAGTCGATCATCAAAGTCGACTCCTACTCTCCACAATTGATGTGCCACTTCGCAAAGAATTTCCTAAGGAATGCTTAAAATTGGCATAGAAGACTACCGCATGGTTTGCGGATATGGTTAATTATTTAGCCACCTATAAGTTAACATCGTATTTGTCGAGAGCTAAAATAAATCGTATTAAGTATGAGTCTCGATTTTATATTTGGAACGATCCCTATCTTTAAAAGCATTACTCGAATCAGGTAATTCAATGATGTGTTGCTAAAAGCGAGGTAAACTCTAAGCTCAGTTTTTTATTATTATTCTTGTGGAGGCCACTTTGGACCAAACCGAACTACACATAAAATCATTAAGTGTGAATTATTTTGGCCTAACATTTTTTGTGATACATATATGATTTCCAATTCTTGTGAAAAATGTTAGCGTACAAGTAATTTGAGTCAAAGAAACGAAATGCCTTTTAATCTGGTTCATATATATGAAATGTTTGATGTGTGAAGAATCGATTATATGGAGTCATTTGTTTCTTCCTTTAAAAATTGCTATATCATTCTTGTTATGGATTATGTATCAAAATGGGTAGAAGCTAAAGCTGCATGAAATAATAATGACAAAACCATTGCTGAGTTTCTAAGAAATTTTATCTTTTCTAGGTTTAGCACCATACGAGCAATAATAAGCGATAGAGGAACACACTTTGTCAATCAGATCATTGAAGCACTTATGAAGAAGTATGGGGCACCACAAAAAATTGTCAGGACTTACCATCCTCAGATGAATGGACAAGCAAAAGTATCAAACTGAGACATCAAGATGAATCTTGAAAAAATTATCAAGTCAGATTGTAAAGATTGGAGTTTAAAGTTGATCGATGCCTTATGGGCATATCGAATCACATATAAAGGTCTCATCAACATGTCCCCATATCGCCTAGTCTTTGGCAAATTGTGCAATTTATCAATTGAGTTGGAGCATAAGGCTTATTGGGTGGTTAACCAGTGTATCATGGAGATGGAGGAAGACAATGAAGCGCATAAACTACACATTCAAGAAAATGAGAAAATATGTAGAAACACTTATAATAGTGATTGAATATACTAGGATAAAACAAATGAATTCTAGGATCGTAGAATTTCTTTTAAATATTTTTCTATCGGTTAAAAGGTTATACTTTTTATCTTAAAGTTTAAAAATTTTTACACGAAACTTCGATCGAAGTGGCTTGAACCTTTTACGATCACTCAATTAATTCCCCATGGCGCAGTCTAAGTTCAAGACAATTCATAAGTTTGTTTTAAAGTGAATGATTAACGGTTAAAGTCGTACTATGAGAATAATCAAGTTTGTATGATTGAAGATCATGTTTTGGAAGAACCTATAGTCTGATTCAGGTCGTCGAGCACAAGAACATTAAATAAAGCGGTTTGTGAGAGGCAACCCATTTTTAATTTTGTTTCTTTAATTTACTGTTAATTTTATTTAGTATTTTATATACTTTAATTTTATTTTAATTTTTTAGGTACCTATATTTTTAATCAAACTTAAACGAAGTCAGACGCGACATTTTACGATCGAATAGTCTAATTTTTAGACCCCTTCACAGTAGCTTGCGCGAATAGCCTCTCCTAAGCTGTGAAGCGCGCCGTTTCATTAAGAAGTGTAGGATAGCATTTCCCATCCCTCTTTCGACGCAAGATAAAAAATCCTAATTCCAAATTCTTATACTTTTTCACCCACTTTAACCCATTTGGCCCATTTCTAGCACTTTGACTACCACCCAATGCCACCAATCACACTTGTGAAGCCCACTCATTATCAACAATCTTTGTTTCAAATTTTGAAACAATTTTGTTTCTTCATAAACTCTATCCCTTTAAACCCCACTTTCCTTTTAACTACAAAAACACCACCATTTTATCTAACTTACCCTAGTAGCCACCCAACTCCATCCTCCTCCCCTCTCTTCTATTTTATTTTTCACCCAAAACTATCCACCACTCGTCGTTCTGACGCTACCTTTCCATTGGTCGAAGATTATTGCTCATATGTCATCAATCACTCGTGCACCACTACTCATCATCATCGTGTCCGTTCACCATGGAAAAGATATGAAACCAAGGCGACGATGCCCTTTTCCCTCTATTCGTCCTTGGAGGTTGACGCTGATATGCTACTTTAGCAGTCGTTAAAATGCTAAGAGACTCAAACCCTATGCCGCCACCTCTTTCTCACCGCGATGGTCATCGGTAGCAAGCACCATGCCTCATACAGTTGAATCCAAACCTTGCCAAGCGGTGTTCTTTTCCTCTCCATCAGTCGATCACCACTCATGACAATATGATGCGACCAGACCTAGTAACCCATAGCATTCTCCCCTTCATGATCACCATCTCATTCATTCCACTCAATGTAGATTTTGGCTTCCTCTTCCTCCTGACCAAGACATTCGGTTGTGTCGTCATATTCGATGCACTCGATAGCATCAAAATAGTAGACCGAGGTAAAATTCAACCCATTTGAATTCAACCATTACTAATGTACCACTATGTTTCTAGATTTACAGAGGAATTCACTGCTGGATTTTCACCGACAGAGTAGGCCAACCATGCTTTGACATCTCATTTTCCCAGTAGAGAACCCTCTTCTCTGTCAAAGCATGGTCGACCTACTCTGTCAGTTAAAATCCAACAGTAAATTCCTCTGTAAATCCAGAAATATAGTGTACATTAGTAATGGTTGAATTCAAATGGGTTGGATTTTACCTCTGTGCACTATTTCGACATTGACCTTTTCGTTTTGGTAAGTTTATCCCGATTTGGACCATGGAAACTTTACACTTTAGAGATGATACGCATGCTTATTTTGCTTCCATTGGTTCGACTCTATATTTTATAAATAAATGTGGTATATTTTATGAAATTGTTTTTGAATTCTAAATTACATTTACTTTTTCGCAACATCGTCTTACAAATGTATTGTCTCCCGATGTGGTTTCCTTCAAATTATGTGGGAATTATTTTTGAATGTATATTTTTAGTTTAATCTTGTCATGGGGTTTATGACAGATGTCATGAATCATGATTATCTGACTACTTTACATGAGGAACAGTAGGATTTATACAAATTCTGCTTACGCGGATATTATTGATTTGATCAATCAACCCTTCAATGTCCGACTTTAGAAAACCCTGAAAGAAATAGTCGAGGTCAATCGTACGCGATTTCTTTTGATGAAAATTTGCAAGGCTTCCTACAATTTAAAAATGAGGAACTAGTACGCTAGTAAGTATGACATTGACCTTCTTGTGTTGGTAAGTTTATCCCGTTTTGAACCATGGAAATTTTACACTTCAGAGATGATACGCATGCTTATTTTGCTGCCATTGGTTAGACTATATTTTATAAATAAATGTGGCATATTTTATGAAATTGTTTTTGAATTCTATATTACATTTACTTTTTCACAGCATCGTCTTACAAATGTACTATCTCTCGATATGGTTTCCTTCAAATTATGTGGAAATTATTTTTGAATGTCTATTTTTAGTTTAATCTTATCTTGGGGTTTATGACAGATGTCACGAATCATGATTATCTAACTGCTTTACTTGAGGAACAACAGGATTTATGCAAATTCTGCTTACGTGGCTATTATCGATTTGATCAATCAACCATTCAATGACCGCTCGACTAAATCTCTTTGCATCCATGACCCTTCATTGTGTTAAATACACTATTTCATGGCTTATAACTACTCAGGAAGAATCGTTCTTATTCTTCCATAAGAAAGGTTAAACCTTTTTTCCTATAGTGAATGTTAACATATAGGAAGATGAGCAATGTTTTTGAACTCGATTTGATTACTTTTCAGAACCTTGGTTGTGCCATATTTTGTCCCCGCAGACGTAAAGACCCTCGAGGAGAACAAGTTTTGAACCTTCGAAATGCACCATAACTAGTACTAGAAGCACCTTGCCAGATGTACAGACGCAAATGGATGAAGTCCACATTCGCCTCCACACCATTGAGACCATCATAGATGAGATCCTATCTTATCTCTCACTCAACATCTCTCACTGAAGTCATGGCCATGGCCGCGGTCGACATTAAACACGGAGAGTATTTCTGTTCCTTTTCTTGCACTTTAATTCTATGCATTGGGACAATACGCTTTAAACTTGTTGCATGATTTAAGAGCTTTGTAATTGGTGCAAGTATACACGTCACAAGTTATAGTATATAATAGATATAGTCAACACAAGGACCGGTGTAACTGTGTATTCTAACTCCTTGCAATGTAAAAAGCAATAAATTAGTGATAGTAGGAGTTTAAATTAACAATAAAAATAAATGAACAAGTAAATAAAAGTATATTATGATCGAAATAAAAGAGAAATTCAAGTTATCATGACTTGTGGTGTGATGACCATTTGGATAATCTGAGTAATAGATTGCCAAGGCAACTCGATTACCATGACAACTAAAAATGATTTCATTTCCTTAGCAACTGGGTTCCTTCCTTCAAATCTCGATGAAGCTTTGTTCAACGCCTTCTTGTTATCCCTAACTCAAAGAACTGTTTAATTGTGCATGTCTTTGTGATACATCCTATCGTTAACCATGGGTGAACAACAATCGATCATGCGCTCTTTTTAGCCGTTGAAATCTGAATCGTAATCCTAAGATGGATTAACCTTCACCAATATTCATTTAAATGAAGATCATGCTCATTCGTTTCTTGAATCTAACTCTCTCAATATTAGATAAATGGATAAATTTCAAGATCCTCTTAATTCACTCGAAATCAATTAAAGAACCAAGAATGAAAAACTTTGAACTTAAATTGAAATTAATAAATTAAAAAATCCAAAAAAATTTACAACAAAAAAAACCCAATAATCCAATCCAAATGGCTGGGTGCAAAAAGAATACAAGATAAAATTCCCCAGCATGAATAAAAAATAAACAAATAAAAAGATATGAGTTCAACTTTTCTCTTTTTAGTCGGCCACACTCTTATAGATTGTGATTTACTCTTTATTTATTAGAGATGATAGTTTAAAACTTTTTTATGAGTGCAACATCCAAAATTTTGGATAGTGACCAAAATTTATATTTTAAAAGTTTAGTGGCCAAAGTATAAATTTAGGAAAAGTTTAGGGACCTAAGAGATAATTTTCCCAAAATATTTTATATTCCATAAATAGTTAGTTTAATTTTGAGAGTGGGGTTTTATTGAAATTATATTCTGGATATGGAATTTATGTTGAAAATTTAAAATTGTTAAAGTTCGGTAAGAAATCGGTAAATCGGATCGAATATAAATTTTGGGAAGATAATATATAAAATAATTATTTCCTCATGTTAAAATGATAGAAAATAATATGGATCATTTTATTCGAAGATTTATTTCCATGTTTAATTTGGACTATTGGATCAACGTGGCAAAATTGTAATTTTTGGAAAGTTGCTTGGTAAAATTGGAAAAGGGTAAAATATTTTGTTCATCTTTTACTTTGTAAATATGAGAAGGTTATATGGCTTGGTATTATTGTAAATATCAAGTTTCATTAATGGGAAATGGATATTTCTAATTAAATGAATATTTTATTCATTTAAGCTTAAATAAAGGTTAAATTAACATGAAATTGCAAGAAATTTTCATAAAACTTAGGCCATTTTTAAGCAACCAATCTGTGAGTCCTCAACCCAAGGTAAGAAAATTTTGTTCTTCATTGTCAAGCAATTTCTTTTGGATTTTGGATCATGCCATGAAATAGAAAATTGTTGTATTCGAAGGACACTATCATTTGGTACCTTTATTGCCTGCTAATTTGGTTTGAGTTCAAAGATCCCAAATTCTAGGTTTTATGTTCAAATTAGGTTTATGGAAGTGATAAAGGATTTTGATGTTTTTGAGATTGCAGAATAAATTCCAAGCATGATTTATGATTAGAACCAACTATACATGCCTATACAAGCAATGGATAATTTTAGCCTAAACCTAATGTTGGAGGAAGTTTTTGTTATGATGAAATTTGATTGTAGAGATTGTATAAGGTTGATTTTATGATTGAATCAAATCAAAATCGAGTAAAATCATGAAAATCATAGTCTTGGGTACATAAATCATTCGACCTTAAAGAAGATGATGGGGAAAATTTTGAAAATTTTCATATGTATTAGAAATGATATTATAAAGGTTATACAAGTCTTAGAAACTTTTTTTTGGGCCAATCTGTAATTTTATGAAAGTCGGGGACCAAATTTAAATTTATGAAAAAGTTGTGGGTTATTATATAATTTTTAATAATTGTTGTACTATGCTTGAAATTACTATTTGGGGACTGAAATTGAACTTATAATGTGAAGTTTAGACCATTTTGGAAAGTTGGCAAAGTTTAAGTGCTAAATGGTAAACATTGAGAAAGTGTTTGGATTAAATGGTAAATATGGCATTGTTGAGGTGTATTTTGGCTGAAAACTTAATGCTGGAAATTATTGGGCTTATTTGGGCCTTGAATTAAAGAATTAATTACAAGAGGGCAATATGAATAAAAAGGAAAAGTTAAGATAGATTTTAAAAGAATTCGAAAAATAATAGTACTTTAAGAGTATTATTATTAAGTATGAAATGTTAGTAAGAATACTAACATGTATTTTATATTTTTATATGCTTTGTATGGATGCTCATGTAGATCGTGATTGAACTCGTGATACGAACAAAGCGAAAGGCAAGGAAAAAGTTCAAGAATAATCAGATTTCGATAGTAAGGCATAATAGTTAGGCATACGAAGTGAGTTATATACTTATATGATATGAGGATGACTTACGATAAGTCAACCTTGAATGCTTTTATAAAAACATGTTTTACCGTGTTTTGAAATATTTTCATAAAATTTATGAAAATGATTTTATGTATAAATTTAGGGTATGAACTGTCCTAAGATCGATGGATGAACTTTTATATTATTTTAACAGCTATCGATGTTTCAGAATAAATGTTTAATCTATGAGTTTGAATTAAAGGCCTATTGTACGTGTATTGAGAGTCATAGGTGCATTTTGACATACTTGGAGTATAATGGTTATCGATCGATTTTGTTTAATGCATATGTTGCTTTTTCGTATCAGTGCCTTTTTACTTTCGACAGTTTGTGTGCATGCATGGTATTCATAATGAATTTGTGAATTACCATTTCGATATATTAGTATAGTGTCACTGTTACTATAGTACTTATACTTTCTTTTAGCACTTATGTGTAACTCATGTACATTGCATTCTCATTTGACATACATTGGGCTATGAATGAATACTTTTGAATATATCAATTAATAGGTATGCTGGGCATACTAAATATTGTTTCACATGCTATTTGACAAAAACTTGGCTTTTACGATTAAATTCATATTTTGATCTTTTATGAAATACTTAATGTTTTGTTATGCCTCATTTATTTTATTATGCCTCACTAATTGAATACTTAGCATGTGATGATTTTCACGCGTAGGTTTAGTGTACGAATAAAAGTGAGGAGTGCAGCTGATATCATCTATCACTGATTGCCTCATCAGTAACAATATGCCATCTCTAGATGTTTATTTTGATATTACTAGATGGCATGTACTTAGATATTATATGATTCTCTAATAGGACATATGGTATTTGGTTTGTAGTACTATATTATATTCAAATTTAAGCTACTATATGATGGGTTTCAAAATGCTATTTATATATATTAGTAGTTATTGAGAGGACATTTTAAATATTATAATATAAAATTGTTTTATAAATAAATATTTTATTGGTTTTCAAGTACAATAATATTTTAAAAAATCATGTGACATCTATAACTCATGTACGGGGATATATATGGGGACTGGGTGTTATATTTATTGATATCAAAGCTAAAGGTTTAGCCGATTCTCGGCCGAAAATGAGTGTATTTTGAGTGAAAATGTGTACATGCCGCTAGGATGTCAAAGTTGCTGATGTGGTGTCAATATGATATGATTAATGTCACTTTTGACTAACATTAGTTGTTATTATGTGTGTTGTGTTACATATCGGGAACTAAGGATAAAAGTAAGAAAGTTGATATTATTTAAAGGAAGGTCGAGATTGAAAATGACCCAAAAAGATCATACATAACTTCAATGTCACGCCTTAAAAGAGTTAGAGCTGTAAGGGATTTTCCTCCATTCTATGGAAGAAATACCACATCATTTAATGAAGTTATTACATTAGAGGAATCCATTAAAAAATTTAAATGGATTTCAAGAGAAGTTGAATCGGATGAGGATCCAGATGAGATTATTGAATATACTGATGATTGTGAGGTTTCTATAGGTAAGCTTAAGTATTTGAGGAATATTTAAGTTAAGCATTAAGTTGCTTAATGAAATGTTGATTTGAGTTAGAGGAAATAAGCGATAAGTAAGTTGTCCACTAAAAGTTTAAAGAGAGCTGAGTTATTAGTGAATCAGATAATAATTATGTTATCATTTTAAAGGTTTTGAAATAAGTTTGAATGAAAGTAGATGATAAGTTTTATGGGTTTGTTATCTCTGCATTATGATTGGGTTGATTTTTAGAAGAAGCTATTATTTCAGAAAGATGCAGAGAATTTAGAAATTAGAGTGATTGGTGAAAAACCAAAATCACCGCCCAATGTGATATCGACAATGATTGCAAAGAAAATGAATTCAAAATGATGTATAACTTTTCTAGCTAATGTGATAGATACTCAAGTATATTAAGTAAGATTGTATGATATTCCCACAGCTCGAGAATTTCTAGATGTATTTTCAGATGAATTACTTAGGTTACCTCCAGATTGAATTGTAGAATTCAAGGTTGATGGTTATCATGATATTGAGATTGTTTCTATGGTTTCGTATCGAATGGCTCCGAGCGAGTTAAGAGAACTAAAGGCTCGATTATAGGAGTTGCTTAATCAAGGTTTCATCAGATCGAGTGTTTCACTTTGGGGGTACCTGTGCTGTTAGTGAAAAAAATTATGAATCTATGCAGTTATACATAGATTATCAATAGTTGAATAAAGTGACAATAAGAATAAGTATCCTCTTATGAGGATTGATGATATGTATGATCAATTAGAATGTGCAGCAGTGTTCTCTAATATTGATCTTCGGTCTGGATACCATCAATTGAAGATTAAAGAGGGGGTATTCCTAAGACAATGTTTTGGACGTGGTATGGACACTACGAGTTGTGGTGATACCATTCGGTTTGACAAATGCTCCTACAGGGTTTATGGATTTGATTAATCGAGTATTTTAACCTTACCTGACCAGTTTGTGGTGGTATTTATTGATGATATTTTAGTGTATTTAAAGTCGAATGAGGAGCATGAAACTCATCTTCGTATTGTTCTTCAGACTCTTCAAGAGAAAAAGTTAAAGATATATAAGTGTGAATTCTGGTTGATAGAGGTTGCTTTCCTTGGCCATGTTGTTTCGGCAGATAACATAAGGGTAGACCCCAAGAAAATCCATGCTTTAGTGGATTAGAAACCCCCAAAGAACATTTTAGAAGTTTAGAGTTTCTTGGGTCTCACTGAGTTAAAGTTAAAGTTGATGCTTTTGGATCGGATAAAAGAGATGTAAGGAAAAGATGAAAAGTGTTTGGTATGAATCGTACAAGTACAAAAAGGCGAGACTAAAGACTTTAAAGTTAGGACTGATGGATGTTTATGTTGTCGTGGAAGACTTTTCATTCCAGTTAAAGAATAACTAAAGAAAGATATTCTCTCTAAGTCACATTACAGTCCATTGACTTTGCATTCAGTCAGAAATAATATGTATCAGGACATAAAGAGTCGATTTAGGTGGCCTGTTATGAAAACAGCTATCACAAAAATTATGCCATAGTGCTTGATATGCCAATAGGTGAAAGCTAAATATCAAGTGCCTTTCCAATTGCTACAACCGATATCCATTCTTGAATGGAAGTGGGAACGATTCACTATGGATTTAATTTCATGGTTACCGTTGACGCCCAACAAGAAAGACTCCATCTGAGTGATTGTTGATAGATTAACCAAGACAACACACTTCATTCTAGTACCTACATATTATTCGATGGATAAATATGTTGAGTTTTACATAAAAGAGATATATTAGATACATGGAGTGCATGTGTCAATAGTATCATGCAGAGATCCAAGATTTACTTCGAGATTCTGGAGTTCCGTGCATAAGTTCTTAGGTACTGGATTGAATTTTAGTACAACTTTTCATCCGAAGACGGGTAGTCAGTGAGAGCAGACCTTCCAGATATTGGATGATATACTAAGGGCATGTGTGATCGAATTCAAGATATCATAAGAAAAGTATTTGCCTTTAGAAAAATTTTCTCATAACAATAGATATCATTCAAGCATCAAGATAGCTCTATATAAAGCCCTTTATAGGAGAGAGTGTCTAACACCATTAAATTGGTTCGAGTTAAAAGATTAAGATCTTGTCGGCCCTGAATTGATGAAAGAAATGAAAGATAAAGTGAAACTTATCCAAGATAATCTTAAGATAGCTTCCGATCGACAAAAGTCTCATGCAGACTTAAAGAGAAAAGAGTTTGAAAATCAAGTGGGTGATAAGGTATTTCTTAAGGTATCACCTTGGAAGAAAGTATTGCGGTTTGGACACAGAGGAAAGCTAAGTCTGAGATTTATTGGACCTTGTGAGATTTTGAAAAGAGTAAGACTAGTGGCTTATCAGTTAGCATTGCCTCCCGAAATAGACAAGATCCATAATGTTTTTCATGTGTCGATGCTCAGGAAAGTATCGATCAGATTCATCGCATATTATCACCCCAAAGTAAATAGAGATTCGAATGGATTTAACCTATGATGAGGAACCAATTGAGATTCTTGCTTGAGAAGTTAAATAACTACAGAAGAAGACGATTCCTTTGGACAAAGTTCTTTGTTAAAACCATAAAATGGAGTAAGCGACCAGGGAAAGAGAAGAGGACATGAAAAGGTAGTATCTGCACCTCTTCACATCAAGTACATACTAAAATTCGAGGATGAATTTTTCTTAAGGGAAGATTTGTAATACCCCAAATTTTGATTAGTGACCAAAATATAAGTTTTAAAAGTTTAGTGATCAAAGTATACAAGTTTAGGGACCTAAGTGGTAATTATCTTAAAAGAAAATTTTATTCCATAAATAGATAGTTTATGTTTGAGAGTGGGGTTTTATTGAAACCATATTTTTGATCCTGAATATATGTTGAAAATTAGAAAGGGTTAAAGTCTGATAAAAAATCGGTACATCGAATCGAATAAAAATTTAGGGAAAATAAAAGGATGATAAAATAGGCTTCAAAATATTATTCCCACATGTTAAAATGATGGAAAATAATATGGATCATTGGATTTGAAGATTTATTTCTATGTTTAATTTTGACCTTTGGATCAAAGTGACAAGATTGTAATTTTTTTAAAGTTGCTTGGTAAAATTGGAAAAGGGTAAAATATTTTTGTTCATCTTTGACTTTAGAAAGATGATAAGGTAATATAGCTTGGTAGTATTTTAAATATCAAGTTTCATTAATTGTAAAATGGATATTTTTGATTAAATGAATATTTTTTTCATTTAAGCTTAAATAAAGGTTAAATTAACATGAAATTACATGAAACTTTCATGAAACTTAGGCCATTTTTTAGCAACCAAGATATGAGTACCCAACCCAAGGTAAGAAAATTTTGTTCTTCATTTTTGAGTAATTTCTTTTGGATTTTGGATAATACCGTGAAATAGAAAATTCTTATAACCGAAAAACGCTATTATTTGGTACCTTTATTGCTTGCTAATTTGGTTTGTGTTCAAAGATCCCAAATTCTAGGTTTTATGTTCATATTAGGGTTTATGGAATTGAAAGGATTTTGATTTTTTGAGGTTGTAGAATCAATACATGCATGATTTATGATTAAAATCAACTATACATGCCTATATAAGCTATGGGTAATTTCAACCTAACCCTAATCTTGGTGGAAGTTTATGTTATGATGAAATTTGATTAGGTCTTTGATTGTAAAGATTGTATAAGTTTGAATCACGATTGATTTTATGCTTGAATTGAATCAAAATCGAGTAAAATCATGAAAACCCTAGTCTTGGGTACATAAACCATTCAAACTTGAGGAAGATAATGGGGATTTTTTTTTTAAAATTTCATGTGGCTTATAAATGATATTAGATAGGTTATATAAGTCTTTGAAACATTTTAGTTGGCTAGAGCTAGGTTTGGGTACCTCTTGCGATTCTTGAATATGTAACAACTAGAGTCAGTTTCGGGTAACTCTAGCAATTCTTTAATGAATAAAAAATAGAGCCAGTTTTGGGCACCTCTAGCAAGATATTATTTTTTTAATTTTGTTTTCAATTTACCCAATTTTTAAGCAACCTAAGTTCACTAAGTCTCCCTTAATCAACAAGTCACAACTGTGTCAAATTATATTTAGCATCATAGTAAAATCCTAAGTATTGTCTATACTAAATATAAAATTAAAAGTTCTATCAATTAAGTGTAGTGGAAAAAGTCATTATTAGATATTCAACAAGTCCAAGCAGTTTAATCCAATAAAAGTCATGGCAAGTAATGTATGCAACTATATTGGATGACTAAATAAATGCAACTAATTATAAAAAAAAAAAACCCCAAACTCGAGAGGAGTGTTGACCTCAATGCTTTGTAAAGAAAATGGGTTAGTCATAACGGTCGTCACTTTGACTGATGACTGTCCTTCAAATCGTTTGTTTGATTTCGCTTCCTGGCTTGCGGTGGTTGGGAGCGTGTTGCTGGTGGAGCGCTCCGAGGGTAACCACTTCCTTTTTGTGCTCAACATAAGTGTCAGTGTATTGCTTTAATCATTATCCATTAACTTTTAACTCATGTCTGTCGATGGTGGACTTGATCATTATGACACCATGGGAGAAAGGTTTCATATCCTCGAATGGTCTGGACCATCTCGATTTCATTTTTTTTGAAAAAAAATTAACTGAGTATTAAAGAGAATTTATAATTTCCCTGGCAATGGTTTCAATTCTAGAATGGGAGTTTGGTCAGTAGAATATTTTTTGAATTTACCTTCCTTACCTGAGTAGTTCAATTGTTCGATCGACTTACTATCCAATTTGCTTTATCTTGTTCTTTATCGTTTGGTTGTTCAATTTCCTCTAGTTTTATAATAGAATTATCGTAGAAATTTTCATCTATTTCAAAATTGAATTTGTGGGTCGCGTAAACGACTTGGCATTCTTTTAGATCATCGGCATGTTTAAGGTTTGAAAAATATTCAATTTGATTTGTTGGTCATTCACTCTCATAGTGAGTTTTCCCCATTAGACATCAATTAAGGTTCTTCCCATCACCAGGAATGGTTTTCCAAGGATAATCGGTGCAAACTCATATGCTTCACAATCTAGAGTAATGAAGTCAATAGGAAAGATAAATTTATCAACTCTTACCAGTATATCTTCAATTTTCCCTCTGGTTGCACATAGGATGTATATGAAAGTTATAGCATAACTATCGTAGGTCTAGCCTTCTCGATACATAATCTTTAAAAAATAGATTTAGGTATAAGATTTATACTTGTTCCAAGATCGCTTAATGCATTCCCGATGTATTGATTACCAACTGCACTTGGTATTGTGAAACTGTCAGGACCTTTATATTTTTGTGGCATTCAGTTGTTCAACATGGCCATGCATCCTTCCATCACAGTAACTGCTCTAAACTCTTATAGCCTTATTATTTTCGAGACAATGTCTTTAAGAAATTTAGTGAAGTTTGACATTTTTCTCGATAGCCTCAACTAGTGGCAGGTTGATATGGACTTGCTTCAAGATGTCTGAGAATTTCTTTAAATGGTATTCTTGTTTTTTCCTTTTTAGCCTCTGAGGGAATGATGGTGGAATTGTGATCTCTTCGTCCTTCCTGTATGTTTGGAATTTGATCAATGGGTTCATCGCGGTATTCAAAATTACTGAGGCATGTGGACTTTTCCAGGCAATCACTGATTCATCAATATAAACTGGACATTGTTGATGGATACATTTTTCTGGATAGGGGTTTGTTCAATTGGTTGAGTTCTCCTTGTTTTCTATGTAGGGGTTTCAGTTAGCTTTCGTATGATCCGAGTGGTGATTACCTTACATTTTTTGTGACGTAATCCCTTTAGGACTCAATATTGCTGGGTAACTTGCCTAGTGGTCTTGTGTTCAAAATATGGGTAAGTTGTTCGACTTGTATCTCTAAGGTTTTCAAAGATGCCTCTTGGTTCTGCAGTCTCATCTCAGTAATGTTAATAAAAGTGTTAGTCCTTTTTGTGAAATTATTATTCTCAACCATGTAAGTTTCAGTTTTTAACATAAAAGAATGGAGAGAATTTTCTAAAGAACTAGATGGTGTTGATTGTTGCTGCGACATCTATTGCGTTGGCATGTTCTTCTAGAATCCTAATGCTTGTGTATTCTTATTTTTATGATTGAGGGCATTGTTCGGGTTGCTCCATGTGAAATTAGGGTGCTTCCTCTAGGCTGGAGTATATGAGTTGGACATCACATTGTTGTTCCGGTTATAGTCTCCAACATAAAAGTTAGATTTTGGGTTCTACGGACACTCAAAATAATCATGGTTACCGTTACACAAATCACAAAATTAATATACTACCTTGATCTCTTGTAGTTTGCTAGGTTGTTTTATATTCTTAAACAAAATGGTTAAGGTAGCCAACTGCATATAAATAGTGTCCGATGAATCAAACTCATTTACCGTGCATTACTTCTGACTTCTCATCTTCTAGTATTTGAGAATTGATAATCATTCTTGGCAAGATTGTTAAAGACCTCCATTGCTTCCTCCGGTGACTTGTCGAGGAGTATGCCATTTGCCGAAGCATCTAACATCATCTTTTTCGGTGTATTCACTGAGTTGTAGAACATCCTCACTTGCATCCATACTAGGAATTTGAGCATCTGACATTTGCGTAAAAACTCCCTATATTGCTCCCAAGCCTTGTAAATGGATTCATCAACTGCTTGTCGAAAAGAAGTAATATCATTACGCAATTTATGAGTCAAATTGTTAGAACTAAATCTAGCAGGGAAATCATGACATAAATTAATCCAAGATTCAAGATATCCGAATGGGATACTATTTAACCATGATTTTGCCCTATCCCTCAGTGAATAGGGGAATAAGTTCAACCTTAGGACATCCTCGTGGACTCTTTGTTTCTTGAATGAGTTACGAATTTCCATGAATGATTTGAGATGTTGTCGGGTATCTTCTATTGCTGATCTACCAAACTGACAAATTATGTTGATCATATTGAACACCATTGGTTTTAATTCAAATTAGGCAGCTTCTATTTCAGGTGTGACAACTTCTGGATTAATTTTATTAAGCTCTTCCTCTATGTAGTCTTGAATGGGACTATTCCAAACTTGAGAAGGTAGGTCACTCTACTAAAGCTCCTCTTCTCGCTTCGATTATTTGATCACCAACGACATTTGGATTGTTCGCTGGATCATTTTGCATTCCTGCTTGTTGTTTGCGTCTTCTTTTACTAAAAAATACTCTATTTCGGGTTCAAATGGGTATTTTGGTGATGTTGGTATCGTCATGTTCATACATAGATGCAAAACAAAAAAGTATAATCCCCTTGAATCTGAATAAAATAAAATAAAGTAAAAGGTGCAATGAATAAAAATCAAAGTCTATATTGCCAATCATCGACAACAGAACGTGTTGCTTGATTTATGAGTTTCACAGTTGGTACAAGTATACACACCACAAGTTATAGTATAGAATAGATATTATCTCTATAGTAAAAGTTTGAATTAACAATAAAAATAAATGAACAAGTAAATAAAAGTAGATTATGATCAAAATAAGAGAGCATGCTAGGTTATCGTGAGTTGTGATGTGATGACCGTTTGGATAGTTTGAGTAATTGATTACCGAGGCAACTCAATTTTCTTGAAAACTTAGAAATTGGGTTCTTTCCTTCAAATCTTGACGAAGCATTTTTCAATGTCTTCTTCTTATCCCTAACTCAAAGAACTGGTTAATTATTGATGCTTTGGTGATGCATCACTGCATTAACCATGGGTGAACAACAACCGATCTTATAATCCGTTTAGCCGTTGAAAATTGAATCTTATTCCTAAGATAAACTAACCTTCACCAATGATCATTTAAATGTAGATAATACTTATTCATTTCTTGAATCTAACTCTCCTGATATTAGATAAATGGATAAATTTCAAGATCCTCTCCCAATTCACTCAAAATCAATTAAAGAATAAAGAATGAACAAACTTTGAACTTAAACTGCAAGCAATAACTTAAACAAAACCAAACGGTTTTCACAACCACAAAAATCCAATAACCCAAGCCAATTAAATTTAGTTCATGGTTGGCTGCAAAAAAATACAAGGTAAAGATCTCCAATATGAATCAAGAAGAAATAAAGAAGAAGACGTGCGCTAATCTTTTCCTCTTTATTTAAAGGAGATGACTAGGTTAAATTGGTTGTTGATGAGGATATGTTTTAATTGGAATAAAAGAGGTAATAAATCTCTTTTATCTTTATCCTCAAATCCCTTGCAAATTAGACTTCTTTATCTCTTAATTTATGCTTGAATATCCAATTTTTTAGGACTTATCTCCTTGTTTGTAGTGCTTATATTGAGTGAGGTGGAATTGTCCAGTCATCATCGGTAATCGGATCGACAGACCCTTTAAAAATCAACTTCAATTGACACGACAATTCTTAACCTGCACAAATTAACATACACTAGTAGCATCTTTTCAATAAAAAACCAACCAAAATTTAATATCAAACTTAATGGTGAAGAAAACTATGAAATCATGCATGGATGAATAATAATACAATTAAGATGAGCTTAGATCTAACAATAATTATGAGTAAAAGGGTAGAAAATATAGTACTTTTATACACTTAACAATATCTCTATTCATTCTCTTGCACTTTAATTCTATGTATTGAGATAATACGCTTTAAGTGAGGGGTAGAGTATTTAGTTAATTTTACCTTGCTTATCTTTATGTTTTGAATCTAATATGCTTTGGTTGAATTTGTGGAAACTTCAGTTGAAAACCTTGTTCTTAGTTGAATGTTATGGAATTCCAAGTTGCTTAAGAAAACATTATTGTTTGAATTTAGATATACATGATATCACATGACATGAATAATGATTTGGTTAAACATTTTTGTGATATTTCATGAATTTGTTAGTTGAAATGTTCGAAACTCAGTGCATGTACACACCTCAATAAGATTTGAGCCTTTGCTAGAATATTCTTTACATCCTCGCTCTTATTCTTGTTTGTTTGAGTGTGTTGAGCTTGACATCGATATTCTAGAACATGCACTTAAATGCATGTCGATATTACATATGAACTTGATGCTTTAAGGTGAATAAGACACTTAAGATTCACCCACTTTTTACCCCCTAAAATTGTGTACCCATTCATTACCATTAGTTAACCATGTTTGAGCCTATTCCCCTTCTTTGTTTTTACCATATTTTTAAACCCAAGCTTTTTTTTTATCTGTCTTTTCTACTATTGTCAGAATAAGAGAATGAGTTAACCGATGTATGATCATGGTCCACATAAAAATGGAAAAAAAGAAAAACAAAATAATAAAAGAGAAAAAAGAAAGAATGTTTTTAGAAAAAGTAGAAAAAAATCGAAAAGAAAATATAGTCAGAAAAAATAGGGTTGTTTGATGTTTATTTCATAATTTTTGCATTTCTTTTATTTAATTTGTTTATTTCGTGGACTTTGATCTAGTTATTTATGAGTCTTTTATCTTGGTCTTTAGCCATGTTTTTAACCTTTCTCCCTACCTTTACCTTAGCCATGCTACAACCTATTCAAAACCCTTTGATTAATGCATCTTATTCTAACTTTGAGCATTTTTACTCCCAAAACACATTAAGTGAATCTTTGTGAGGTGTTGAGTTAGGTTGCATTGAGATTGATGGATGAATGGATATTACTAAAATAGATACATCACTAAAACTGAGTGAAATCCTTTCTTGATTAAGTTTGCACTAATATCGGAGTTGCCTTAGTTAAAATCTTCTTCAACTCTTAAAAATGTACTTGCAATTTATCGGTCCAAACAAATAGAATGCCATTTCTCAATAACTTGGTGATTGGCAAAGCAATTATAAAAAATCCTTTCATAAAATGACTGTAATAACCAACAAGTCTTAAGAATCTTCAGACTTCAGATACATACTTCAAAGTCTTCCACTCCATAATCACTTTGATCTTCCACATGTCCACGTGAACCTATTCTAGTGAAGGCCATGTAATTAAAAAGAAATCTCATTCAACAATAATTCACACTTAGAAATCTTGGCCAAAATGTTTTTTCTCATAGAGAATTTGCAATACAATCCACAAGGTGTCTATCATGATCTTCGGTAGTCTTTGAATATACCAAAATATCATCAATAAAGACGACTACAAAGTAATCAATATATGGTTAAAATCATTGGTTCATGAGATCCATGAACGTTGCTACAACATTAATTAGTCTGAAAGGCATAATCACGAACTCAAAATAACCATAAAATATTCTGAACCTAGTCTTCAAAATATATTTATCCTTAACATTTAGTTGATAGTATCCTAATCATAAATCGATCTTAGAAAACACTGATGACCCTTCAACCGTCGAAAAGATGATCAATTCATGGTAATGGGTACTTATTATTTACTATCACTTTATTGAGTTGGTGGTAATCAATACATAACCCAAAGAATCCATCATTCTTATTGACAAACAACATTGAAGAAGATATACTTGGTTGTATAAAATCTAAGTGTAACAACCTTTACAACTGAACCTTTTACTCAGATTCTAGGTAGAATCTTTATCCCAAATTCCACTTCATGATTTGGCAGTAATTCAGATGATTCTCCTGAAAACACATCTAAAAAATCTATCGATGTCAAAATACATTCTAAGGAAACCTTAGGCACTAGGGTATCCATTATATGCTCAAGATATGCTTCACTCCCTTGGCCTAGTAGCTTAAAATTCTTCATAGTTGAAATCATATTTGTTAAACATTTTAATCTCTTATCCACTACTATCACTTCTTGATTATAAAGTCTATTATGTATAAGTCATTTTAAATGACATTCTACCATATCATGATACGAGGACAACCAATCCATCCCCAAAATAATATCAAACTCATGAAAATGCAACTCTATTAGATTAGCTAGAAATTCAATCTCTTAGATCTTCAAAGTACAATCTTACACACTCAGTTCACTCTAGCACTCTGCCTCAAAGAGTTGCTCACTATGACTACAGTAAAGGTTGACTCTAACATAATCTCTCTCTCATAAATTAAGTTTTCACAAATATATAAGTGAGTATATCCAAGATCTATCAAAGTATATAGAAGATAGTCAAGTAGTTCGAAGGTACATGCAATGATCTTAGGATCATCGCGATCTTTAGTAGTGTAGATGTCGTACAATTTAGGTAGAGTGTGAAACTTTGGCATAGAAATAGCCTCTTATGTACGTTGTATAACCTTCATTCCCATATAAGAGTTTCACTCGTGCCTTCGACCCCTCTAAGAAATAGCAACTGGTCTTCCAGACTGAGTATGTTTAAATTTAGTAACCTAAAGTTAAACCTAGATATAATGATCGGTGGAGCACACTTGAAACAAGCCCCAACATTATTATAGCATATTCCAGTATGTCTACAACCATAATGGAAACATTGAAGCATATAATCTCTCCTAAATCTACTAGAATCATTTCTCAACTAGATGGAGGAGCTGAATAAGATAACCTAGAGCTTTTCTTCCTAGACCTCTCACGGTCCTTAATAATGATTTCCCTATAGACCCTCTCTACGACCTTGGCTCAATTAACAGCTTATTAGAACACATTGAAGTTCAAGGTAACTAGAAACTCCTCTATTCTTAGCCTTAAGCCCTTAATGTCCTATTCAAATCTTACTTTCTTAGCTGGGATCAGTTCTGATGTGGATCGACTTAATTGATTGAACTCACATTCATACTCATAAACGGTTCAACTTCTTTGCTTAAGGTTCAAGAATTCTTGTTTTATTTCTCTCAAAAGTAGATCCCCAATATATTTTTTCGTGAACTCTTCTAAAAATAATTCTAAGTAACACTCTTTGGTGGCACATATATGGTATGTAAGACCCCAAATTATGGGCTTGTAGTTCTAGGTTTGCCCAAGAGGTATGAGGACCTCATGGAATTTGTAATTAAAGTTGTTGGTATTAATTGGGTTGGATTTGGGCCCGACTGATCATAAAATGGTGTTTTTCATAGTAGAAATATGAGAATGACTAAAAGTGTGAGCAGCCCATTTTTTAAAAAACGAGAGATTTTATATCTCTTTTCATCTTTTTCTCTTCACTTCCTTCATTCTCACTTCTTCTATTCATTCTCTTCCTATCCAAGTGCCATATATAAGTATAAGTCCTTTGATCAATTTTCTACTTCTTTTTAGCTTTATTTTCATCCCCAATCCCTCCAGTAAACTTGTTTTGATGTTTCAAAGCCTTGGGTTCTTTATATCTAGAGAAAAAGTGTGGTTTATCATCCAAGCCTTTGAGGAGAATGACAACTAGAAAAAGGAGCTTTATTTCGGGATCCTAGAACCAAGGTAGTTATTTATAATCTTTTGTGGTGTTAAGGTTTTTCATAAGCATGATGATTTATTAAGATTTGAGTATTTAAACATTTTAGGGTTTATGCTTGGTTTAATGATTAGATGACAATTTTTATGTAATTCATGTGTTTCCATGACACTCTATGACCATAAGTAACTTCCCAAAGCTTTAGCAGATGATTAGGAACCAAACTAAGACCTTTGAAATTATTTTTTTGGTTTTTTTCAATCTTAAACAAGGCATTTTTGGTTTGAGGATCGACAATGGATTAACAATATTGATACTGGAGGAACTGGGACAAAATATAGGCATTTGTAGCAGAGTATCAATACTAATAGGGAGATTATCAATATTGCACCTACAATATCGATAGTGAGGGTACCTGGTATTGATACTAGGCCAATATTTAATAGACAGAAGCCAATTTTAGTACCCATACTCATAAGGGTATCGATACTTGTTCCTAACATATTTTTAGTCTTAGACTTAAAAACATATTTTCTAATTGTTCCACTATCAACCAAGTTATTCTCACCACTAATTTCAGTTTCACAATCAACAACTTCTTCAATGAAAACATGAACATACTTATTCCTAGGCATATTATCTAACATACTTAGCACATCAGCATCTGTTTTCAGTGTTTTCAGAGTTAATGCACCCCTGATTTTTTTTTGCCAATAAATTTCATATGGATTGACATATCCTAAATCCTCAATCATATCAAAGATAACAATCATAGACATAGACTCAATCTCACACATATCAAAGAAGAATTTTTTTACATGTATATTCCACTATGGGGTGATTACCATTAACAACATACTCATTATGATGAACCACTACTATGCAGTACTTTGAAGATGTGACTGTGAAAAAAATATACAATATATATTACACACTAATCTCATGGTCCCAACATAATATAACCATTAAAAAAAATAGGCACTTGTTTTCAAAGAAATGTATTAACCTATGTGATCCAACAAAAAGGCATTAAAATATTGTCAAAATAAGGTGGTCTTAAAAGAAAAAAAGTGTCTATATGACCTTCACTAACAGGAATCAACACATTGATAGCCAACCAACACATATTATCCAACAAATATATAATAGTCACCACCTTTTTTATAATTATATAAATATATAGAAACAAAAACTTTTAACCACAACAAAGCAACACATATATATATTAACATCAACAATTTGAAGTCTAATCTATTGTATCCAACATCACTTTCATATATTAACAAAATAGTTTAAAACTAAAAAAAAAATAGAAGAAACCTAAATTTTTTGACCCCTAATTGTGGGTCACAATCAAAACATATAAATAAGAAGTTGGAATAACTCACTTTATGTCATGCCAACAACACGCATAGAATGCGACATGAGACTTCTCATGATTCTAATAATAAATCCACAAACACCTTCGCTTTTGAAGCCACGCAGAAAACTTAAAAACCCCTCAATTGATTTCACAAACCACTCATCTAGGCCTTAAATCTCTCGACTCGTGTGAATATTAAATCCCTCAACACATATTAGGTAAATGATTTAGGATGAATTTCAGAGAAAATTAGGAGAAAGTTTTGAGAATCAGTCTCGTACTTTAAGTAAATTAGAGTTAAATGAATAGTCATTAGGGTAAAATTTATTTTTTAACGTGTTAATGTTATTTTTTTCTGATGTGTTATTTACAGTATTTTTAAACGTTTAAAAATCATTTGAATAATTTTACGTCATAACGCCATTACAAGATTAATGACAGATTTAATGTCTAAAGTTCAGTGAATAAATTAAAAATATTAAAAGTACTGTAAGTAAAAAAAGAGAGTAAAATTCAGTGAGTAAGCATCTAATTTCTCACTCGTAAGTTTAAACTTATAGATATAAAATGTAACGATGGTCACAGTTCAAACAAAAAAAAAATGAACAGCACGAGGTTTCTCTACAGCAATGGCGTCGTTTCATACTCCTCCGATGTTCCTTCCGTCGGCACTTTTCTGAAATCACTTCCAGGTAAACCAATCCAAATTGTTATCTTTCCTTTCAAACCTTTTTCTTTTATCCCCTAAAATTTTAATCAAAATCTTATTGGAAAAATAGCTTATTAAAATTAATTCCATTTTTCAAAACTCTTAGGAGCATACACAACAACTAGAACACACGAAAGTGGAAGCATTCTTTTGTTTTGGGAATGGTATTAAAACACTGTAAAATTCTGCTATTCAGACTCAGAACTTGTATTCAAGGCAAACAAGAAAAACCCATTGCTTTTTCCTCCTTTGTCAATCACTTCATCATTGAAATGGGAGACAGTGATTCAGTCATTGGTTAGTAATTCATTGAACCAAGTTTTACCCATTGCTCTGGAAGATAGAAGTATTGGGGAGGAGTTAGCAGTTACTTCCCTTGTTTTTGGGGATTTGGAGAAGCGGAAAGCAATGGACAATGTTGGTAATGACGATGATGGAGTTTTTCAGTTCCTTGATGTTCATTTGCATATTTGAAGTTATGTTCCTCCTGTGTTTCGGATTGAAGAAAAAGGGGCACATTTAGCTTTGGTGGGTCGTGGAAGGGATATTTCAAATGCAAAGTATTCGGATTGGGTAAGGTTAGAATTGCTAGCAATTCTTGTATTTGTGTTGTATTAGTATATAGTGCAATAATTGCGTCTAAACATGAGAACTTGGCACTCTGTGTAGGTTACGGAAGCCATTGGAGAAATTGAGGACTCCTTCAGTGACTGAGTTCTTGTTGTCAAACAATGGTGATCGAATTCTTGAGGGATGCATTACAAACTTCTTTGTCATATGCTAAAGAGTAAGTAGTTAAGAACTCAGAATGCACTTGGAATGGTTTACTCTTGAAACAAAAATGATATTCTGACACTTTTTTTATCTTGAAGTATTCGGATCGACACTTGTTTTTGGGACATATCTAAATAATAGGCATCAGGGATATGACCCTTTGAGTACATGGAAAATATAAAAAAGAATTGCATATAGCCATTGGCTGACATACTTTTGAGTCGTAGTATTATACCTTGAATGTTGATACCTTGTTTTTTCAATTTTTCCATTTTTCTTAAAATATTTATGTTTGATATATGTGTCCAATGCATATTCAGATATGAATTTGAGGATATGATTTGAATTCTTCAAATACATGTAAAAGCTAAGAAAAAAACACCCGGTCACATACATATTTGTATACAACACTTGTACTTTGGTCTAGTAACTTAGTTCATGGGAATCTGAGATTGTCAGTCTGGCTAAATTGTAGGAAAATAATGATTTTCATGATTTATGGCTCTTTTATAAACATTTACATGTGTTGTGTTAGCGTAGCAATGGTTGTTTGTGTGTTGCTGTTGTTTTCTCTTAATCTTATAATTTCTATTCTTCCATGGCATTTGCTTTTAGGATAAGAGCGAAGCTGAGGGTAACTACCTGAATGATTATGATAATGCATATTCTGTTGAAGTACAGACGGATCCTATTTCAGATGATGTTCTTCATGGAATTATACGACAATTAGTTTTCGAGTAAGCTCTTTTTCTTGTCTTCTGAATTCAATTTCATGTTGCTAGTTCTTTATCACCTGAAAAATTTCATCCAACAAATATATTTGCAAAAAATAAATTTAACTTATGGGTCTCAATATTAAGTACAAATGTGTCATATGTAGGTATATTCAATTATTTACCAATTTTTTTCCATGTATTTGTTGGGCTATATCTCTGATGGCAATGATAGTCGGTAAGCTACAGGTCCAACTCTCCCAAGAATCTCATAGGGTCTTTATGAAGCACAAATTTAACTTCCATTTGCATCTAAATCTAAGCACCTTCTTCCAATGTGACACCTTCAGAAAAAACTTGTCGTCCACTTCGAACTCTATGTCCTTGCACTTCAAGTTTGCATATGAGATTTTTCTGTCAAAAGCTTCTTTTAGTCAACTTTAAATCAATCAGACTTTCTCTTCGGCTTCTCTAACTAGATCAGGACCAACCATCTTCCTCTCACTAAGCTCTATCGAACACAAGGGTGTCCTACATTTTCTTCTGTATAAGGCTTCGTTTGGAGTCCTCTGAATACTCGACTGGTAACTATTGTTGTACGCAAACTCGACTAACGGTAGGTGATCCTCCCAACTATCTTTGAAGCCTATCACACAAAATATAAGCATGTCTTCCAAGATTTGAATCACAAGCTTTGACTGGTCGTCATTCTGAGGATCGAAAGTGGTAGTGAAATGTAATCGGGTATCCAAAGCCTTGTGAAGTGCTTTCCAAAACCTCGATGCGAAATGAAAATCTCAATCAAAGATTATCGATGTTGATACCCCATGCTGTCTTACTATATCTTGTACGTACAACCTAGACAACCTTTCTAGGGTGAAATCCATGCAAACTAACAATAAATGAGTAGACTTGGTTAATCGATTAACCACTACCCAGATTGTGTCGTGCTTCTTTCGCATCATTGGTAACCTAATAAAAAAATCCATAGTCATTCTATCCCATTTGCACTACTGGATTTGGATAAGATGAAGCAACCCTGAGGGAATCTGATGTTCCACTTTAACTTTCTAACAAACCAAGCATCTCAACACAAACTCAAATATTTCCTTCTTTATACCCGACCACTAATACAACTGAAAAAGGTCTTGATACATCTTAATCCCTTCTAGGTGTACAGAAAACAAATACGATTTGTCTCACTAAGGATCTTAGCGTGCAACTCATTGATCTACGAAAGACGTAATCTCCCCCAAACGTATAGTACATCGCCATCCTTTAGCTAAAAAATAGGCGCTTTACCATGACGGGGTTGTTCAAACTTAACCAACAAGCGATGGTCAGTCCTCTGAAGTTCTTTTGCCTCCTTAACCAATTTAGGTTCAACTTGAAACTCTGCTAGCAACCTTTCATCGTTGGTTAAGATCAAGTGTGCAAGTAAGGCTCATAGTTTGGATACTACCTTTCGACACAAGGCATCAAGCACCATATTCACCTTACTCGGATGATAGTTAATCATACAGTCGTAATTCTTGAGCAACTCTACCTAATGCCTTTGTCTCATATTTAACTCCTTTTACGTGAGGAAATACCTTAAACTCTTGGGGTCGGTGAAGATGTAGCATTTCTCTCCAAAGAGATAATGCGTCTAAATCTTCAAGGCAAAAACCATAGCAGTAAGCTCCAAATCATGAGTATTGTAGTTGCATTCATGTGATTTAAGTTGTCGTGACAAATACGTAACTACTTTGCCTTCCTGTATCAACACACAACCCAACCTTTTCAAAGAAGCATCACTAAACGCGTTGTAGTCTATACCCGGCTCCGACTGAGTCAACACTAGTGCTTGAGTCAAAATCTCTTTTAGCCTCTCGAAGTTTTTTGACTCTTATCGTCCCATACAAACGATACTACCTTTTGTAATAGTTTACTCATCAGAGTGGTAATCATGGAAATTCTTTTAATGAAACGATGATAGTATCCAATGAATCCTAGAAAACTATGCCCCACAGACATATTCCACGGTGGCTCCTACTCAATAACAGCTCAAATCTTTTGAGGGTCAACTTGGATACCCTAAGTGGACACTACATGGCCCATGAATGATACCTCAGATATCTAAAACTCACACTTACTGAACATGGCATATAGTTGATGCTCCCTTAAGGTCTATAGTATAATACGGTAGTGACGATCATACTCATCCTCTAAATGTGAGTACACCAAGATGGCATCGATGAACACCATTATTAACTGATCTAGGTGCTAATGAAATATTATATTCATCAAGTCCATTAACGCGAATGGGGCATTGGTGAGACTGAATGGTGTCACTAAGAACTTATAGTGACCATATGAAGCCTTAAACATCGTCTTCGCTATATCGACCTTTTTAACTTTCAACTGATAGTACCTCGGCCTCAAATCAATCTTAGAGAACACTCTAGTTGCCTTAAACTGGTAAAATAGGTCATTGATCCTTGAAAGTGGGTAATGATTCTTTACGGTTAGCTTGTTCAATTAACTATAGTCAACGCACAAACTTATTCATCTTTCTTTTCTACAAACAACATCGACGTTCCCACAGTGAGAGGCTTGGTTGGATGAATCCTCACTCTAGAAGTTCTTGGATTTGAGCCTTAATTACTATGTGAGTCTCCTCTAAAACTATATTTGGAACACGAGAGTTGACCACATGAGCTAAAAATACCTTACAACCCATGCTTATCAATCTCTGGGCCTCTAAGGTCGAAAAATCGTCGAGGTGCAATTGAGCTTTTCACTCGCCATTACAATCTTGGTGCCATCTGACTTATGAAGTTTACATTTTCTAGCACTACACCTTAGGCTTGCATCATGCGCGGATAACTAATCCATCCAAATGATGACATTAAACTCTCAAAAGGGTAGCTCCATCAAGTCAGTTGAGAAGGCTTGTCCTTGAATCTCTATAAGGCACCTACGGTGGACACTGTCCACAAACACATATAGTTATAGAGGACTCAAAAGTCAAACATCAACTTCTAAGTACTTAGCTAAGATACCACTCTCTCAAAAAAGGTGATAACAAAGATTGGAATCGGTTGACCTCGTGTCTACCAAAGCAGTAACAGACATACCAAAAACTGTAAAGATATATGAGATGATATAGTAGCTTTATAGTCCTCTTAAGCTCTAACTGCATACTGGAAAAATACCTTAGCCTCAAGATCAGCTCCAGATCTTGCAGTACCATTACTTTACTATCCAAAATCTGAACTACCCCTTCTCTGATAGGATCATCGACCCCTCTTAATAGTTTGAGTTGATCTTTGGAAAATCAGCGGTACCACACTTCATGCCTTAAGATAGTCTCTAATAAGGTTCTCGAATGACCCACATCTATAGAATGATCTGGAAGCTCTATGGAACTCCCCTAAGTGACTCCTATCACACTGTATATAAATTAGGGACTGCATGGTCTTGTCTAAACCGCTGGTGCTTACCATAGATGCTGAAACTAGTGGTCTCCTACGACCCTATGATCTCTGCTTACAAATTAATCCTTGTCTTGACGTTTGAGAATGAGAATATGAAGGTCTCAACGACCCTTAGAAGTCTCTAGCCCTCATGGCAAAAGTATGAGATGGTCGCGTAGTATCTGGGGCTCTACGGCTCTGTCCCACAAGGTCACTCAAAAGTTTGGCCCTTGTGCTCAAAACTCGCTCTCACTCTCATAAATAAAGCAATCACTCTGAGTCAAGTGTAGAAATTGGTCTCTCAGGTCATCGATATGGGTCTTGTCCATGTACTATGCTCAAAACTTTGATAAGAAAAGCTCATAAGTTGGTCGCTCAGGCTTTAGCACCAATTCCACAGTTTCCCATCAATCTATCATATCACCTTTCAGCAAGGCAATGTTTCACTGTAAGTTACCATCATAGGTAAAATAAAGTTGTCTTAAGGTACAAAGGGCCTTGTAGAGCAACTGGTCAGTGGGTACATGATCGTAATAACTAGAACCCAAATAATAGGTGATTTATAGTGGCAGAGTCTCTAGATAAGGGTCTGTTGCGAGGCTACTAGGGGTGGAGTAGATGGGGTAGGTGCAGTGGTAGCCCTAACTATGTGCCTTAACACTTGCGTGAGGTCTTAAAAAAATTACTTCATCTATCCCTACCTCCTCTAAGATACCAATATCCTCGGATTGAGGAATAAACTCATCTCCCATGTCTTCAACTAGAGATGCACGACTCACCTCATAGCCCTCCTTACTATAGGCGAGGTCATCAGCCATATCCTACAATTTTCCAAGAAATGAGATGTGTCAGCATGGTTGTTTCTAGACATTTAAGTACGATTGACACTCTAGAGCCATATATTTCATTAACGTCTATCGACTCTAACCCGTGGATCCTAAGAATAACTGAACATAATGCTTTAATACCTAGGGGTGTTCACTCGTTGGTTTTAACCGAATTAATTGATCAAATCGAATTAGTTTAGTTAATTCGATCAATCACTGAATTTGTTCAATCGGGTAACAATTAATGTTTTTCAATTTTCGATTAAAGATTTATTCGATTCGAAATCGGTTAATTAACCGAATTAACCAAAAATGTTGAATATGTTATATATATTAGTTCCATATTTTAAGTTCAAACCCATTAAAAATTAAGATCAAATTATTTTTTAACCATATTAAATTCATTAAATTATCAATACCTAATTAAATTCTAACCCAAATAAAATATCTCTATTATAATAAAATTAATATAATTTAAAAATTTATAAAGAATCAATTCATTTAGATTTTTAACCGATATAATCGAAATTTGTTCAGTTCGGTTAATATTTTCAAAAAAATGTTCGCTTCGATTAAAGGTTAAAGAAAAAAGTTCGGTTAATTCAGTTAATGGTAATTCAGTTTGGTTGGTGGCTGAATTAACCGTTTGAACAACCCTATTGATACCAGTAAATATCACAATCAAATCTGATCTGACCCAAAGTTTGGATGGTTAGAATGTCACATAGAGCCACCTAAGTGGCTAACCATTTTTTTAAATCGTTTAACCAAAATGGCATCCAACATAATATAAGTACTAAAAGATAAGTACATTTTCAAAATACAAGTAGTTAAAATATGGAGGACCTCCCAACATAATGACTCCAACATAAATGAGTATAAAATAGAGTTTACAACTCAATAAATATCTAAGGTTTATGACAGTACATGCCTTATACAATATACGAGATGTACTCTGAAAAAGGATCGAGTTTGGAAATCCTGAAATCGGAGATGATCTCATTGACTGACACCTAAAACCCTACGCAAGAAAACAGATTCCATACGCTGAGCTCACAAGCTCAGTGCCACACCAATAACCTTACTTTATTACAAGCATCCAACATATAAGCATGTTACAAGTATGGTTATGAACATTTTCATACATTATCACAACAACAAGAGTAAACATCATGGTGTAACTTGGGGCCACTTAGTACCAAAAAACTCACACCCCTCTTTTCTGACATAAGAACCTTAGGTGAGAACTAGGTCCTACAACATCAGTGTCCCTCTACAATTCAAGCTGAGTCTAGGTCATATAGCTTCGAAAAATTATTCGGCTAGCCTATTCCTCAAGAGTACTCAAGATTTTCCCGGGTCACTTAGCATTGATGCAAAATCCAACTATACTAACATCGTACACAAGTAACTCGGGTGTCCTCAATGTTTCCCGAGAATTAAGGAAGAGATAAGTCTTATGGAATCTTACCTCATTACGATCTTATGTTATCACACAATTCATTAAGGTGTTCCACTTGAAAGCTTATTAAAAGGTTCCCCCACCAAACCCCTTGATTTCATATATCTAACCTTATCTAGGCTTATGGCCTAAATAATCACGATGGTACCAATACTCTTCTTTGGGTATTGGTTCACTCCTCTTGTGGTATTGATACTTGGGGAAATATCGGTACCAAAATTACATTCGATGTTTTGGAAAATATCTCAGTATCGATACTCTACTAAGGGTATTAATACCCTCTTGAGTATAGATACCAAAATTTCTTTTGATGTTTGAAAAAAAACTTTTTATCGATACCCAATAGTGAGTATTGATATTCTACCCTCGATATCAATACTCCCATGAGTACCAATACCAAAATTACTTTTGATGTTTTGATCAAGAACCCGAGTATCGATGTTACACTTCGAGTATCGATACTCTCCTTACAACCCCTTTGAATTTTTCCCTTACACGAACGAAAATATCGGTACTTTCTTATAATATCGATACCTTCTACCCATAATACTCTATTTCACTCATCTAAAACCCTCCAATTCATTGTTAAAGTTTCCCCAAAGGTTTCAAATGGTGTTTATATATTATTTAGTATATAAGTAACATGAAAGGTTATTACTTTATGCATGAACAACAAAAAATTCTCGTTCTAAAAACCCACCATAAACTCCCACTTATGGTTTTTCTTGACCAAAACTTAAAAAAAAAGAGCTTGGGAGGAAGCTAGAGAAGTGATGATCCAATTACTTACCTCAGATTTTTAAAATAGAGAAGAATGGTTCAAAAAGCTATCACATTTGATCCGCAACAAGAGAAAATAATGAAGGTGAAGAAGGAGACAAAGATGATATTAAAATAAGGTTCTCACTTTTCTTTGTTTCTTCCCGATCACATTACAAAAATTGAATGGAATTTCAACTTTGAAAATATTTAGGGATTAATTACTCTTCTAGTCATCCCCCTTTTATGTTCAATATAAAAATACCATTTTTAAGCCTCGATGGACTCAAGCCCAAACTATAACAAACCAAACTTTAACCCAACACTTCTAAATTATTCCTTGGTTTAATTGAAGCCCACCTGAGTTTACTAAAAACTACTAACCCGGGAAGTGGGGCATTACAATATAAAAAAAAGTTCAAAACATCTTAATGATAACAAGAAGCTCAAAACATTTCAGTAGTAATAAGAAACATTGTTGACAATAAATACCACATCAATGAGTGTTAATGTATTAAATTGACATATTTTTCAGTGTAAAACACTCATGAGAAAGTATTTTTGCATTAAAGCTCATAGTTATAAATATAAAATCATTGGAATGATTCTTTTCAGTTTTCTTTATTTGTAATTGCGCTTTAAGAGAGTGTGAACTCGATGTTTTGGAGTATAAATCTTGAAAAAGTTGTAATGTTGCACCTGTTTTAAAAGTGAGCAAATTTAGTGAATTTAAGAAATTTCTAGTGTGAAAAGATAAAGTAGTGAATGTAGAGTTAATTTAGAAATCAAAACACTTTAAATTATTGTAAAAAATTATCTTTTTTTTATCACTTCCCCCAAATTTTAAAGATTCAATTTACCATTTTCTTGGTATTTTTCCAATGATCAATCTAAGTAAAAATTTTAAAATTTATATGAGTAGAAGTCATAGAATTCAAACTTATTAAATGGAAAAAATACATGGACTTATTAAATAATGGTTTAATCAAATGAGAATTCTAAAACTAAAGGCGGACTATTAACTTTTAAGAAATTATGGAAAAATAAACTTGAACTTCAGTTGAATTTTCATTTTTGTAAATAATTTTGTTGGTGTGATTAGTATTGTTTGGGGGTAGTGATCAATCTTCATTAATGTTGGTGTACTATTTGGTGTAGTGACCAATTTTTCCTCATCAAAATTTTCCTAATCCCTTTTTATTCTCAACTTTATTAACCAGCGGAGAAACCAACTTTAATGTTGGTTATTGACCATCGATATTCTTTACTGGCATTTTCTTTATTTTCAATAAGTCTTTCTGTATGATATGTTTTCATTTGTTTTTATGGTACATTTTCTTATGCCTTTTGCTTGTTTTTTTGCCGCTTGGCCGTTGTTTTCACTTATTTTTTTCTAAGGGTGGATTTGATATCATCATGACTTATCAAGATGGCGCTTATCTGTTATTGAATAGTGTTTATTTTGTGCTATATTTTGTGTGTAAATACTCCTTAATTGTTTATTATTATTACTTATTTGTGTATTTCTACTTGTTTTCTATGCAGAACCTTTAATTCTAGAAAATGCCCTTAAAAGACGAAGTTCTGCACCTTTTTTTATTTTTCCAAAATCATAGGCTACCTAGTGGGGATGAAATCAGGCAATAAAGTGCTGATGTCAAATCTAGTCAGCATCTTCTAGAAGGTCCAGTTAGCATTTTCGTGAAAGCAGAAGACTTAGCCGCAAATTTGAATTTAAAATTAGGATTTATCTTTATTTTTAAGATTTAATTTCAAGAATTATCTTTTAGGATTTTAATGTAATTTTAGGGTTTTTAGAGACTATAAATACCCCATTTATGAGTGTTCTAAATCAATATTATTTTCTTGTTAAATCTTCAATCTTATGGATTTATTGTTGATGATTTAGTTGTGTTATGCTTATTTTTTGTGCAGAGTCTTACTTTCTAGAATTAGTAGCAAAACGGGTGCATTCTGAATTTTTTTATTATTTGGTCACGGTTGGAGGCATGGGAACGACCCTGGCCATGACACGGTCTGACATGTCACTTTCTAAAAGGTCCAGTCAGTAGTAGTTTTCTAGAAGATTTAGTCAGCGCCATCTGGAAGGTGGACGGACAGAATATCTAAGGATACTTATTTTTAAATTTTAAAGTTTGAATTTAAAAAAAACATTTGGAATTATCTTTAGTATTATTTTTATTTTCATTTCTTTGTTTATCTCTAGGTTTTAGAGGCTATAAATACCCTCTTGGGGTAAGCCTAAAGACACAACTCAAAATTTATTCTTCTTCTCGTTTCTAGTTTTTTAAAGTTATATCCTTTATTTTCTTTTCAAGTATTCATTTTTCTTTTATTTTAAGTTTTACTTTTAAACATGCTAAGTATGACTTTTGTCATTCTTAGCTAATTTTCTCATAAGCCGAGAGCTGAAGCGACGACTCAATTCCAATTTCAGAATTGAAAAGCACCTTAATAACTTCGGAATATCTCTCTCAATCTTTGCGCTTATTTTCTAAATCAAAACAATTTTCAAAATCAAAGATTGACTTTGGTCAAGATTTTGCGATTAAATGTGCAGGAGGAAAGATCGACTTATTGAAAGTACATTCGACTTCTCGGGAACACACTTGGCAAGATAGCCTTGCCAAGACGAAATTGAGATCAAAATTAGTAGTTATTGAAACAACAATCTGAATCGGTCTTCATGAACATAAGCGGTTATTGATCTACGACAACTGATGTTGGTCAGATCAATTTCCGAAGTCGGAAACAAAGATTGTCTTGGGTATTCGGTATACTAAGAAGAGTCACGAGGGTTTTCTATATAGATAAAGTAACCATCGTGAATCCCGAAGGAAAAATTTAATTCGATGATTCGATGGAAATTGAGACAAAGTGAGGCTTAAGGCTGTTTTTACCATATTCATTTTCAACCTTAAATTTTGAATTTTGAATTTTGGTTAAATTGCTTTTTATTATTAAATCCTTTTTATCAAAACCCCTTTTTTACTATTTATCACATGGTTTAAACCATTCAAACAGAAATTTTGAATTTTCTAAGTCCCTAAGGATCGACCCTTACTTCTCTTTACTACGTATTTCCTTTATTTATTAATTGAGAAAAAAGAATTTACTTTGACATCAAAACGAAAATTGTTAACTTGGCGTCGTTGCCGGGGATTTCACAAAAATTACTAATTTTTGTTTGTTTTGATTGATGACTAGGATAAATCAGGGAAAATTAGTGGAGTACGACTCAAAAATTGAAGCCAGAGCAAGGAGACTTCACGCATTGACGCTTCAAGAAAGAATGATCCAAAATCAAATTCAGAATCAAGTTCAAAACAAACGTTAATACCGAACCAAATCCGATGGCTAATCCTACTATCAGATTGTTAGCCGCAACTCCTATTGTACAAGAACATTTGTGCATTGATTTTCCCTAAGGTGAAACTTTATACCACTTAAAAATTAGCCTTGTTAATCTCTTTCTTACCTTCCGCGGATTACCAAACGAGAATCTACATAAACATCTCATGGAATTTCACATGGTATGCTCCAACATGAGACCATATGGAGTAACTAAGGATCAAATCAAACTTAGAACTTTTTCATTTTTCCTTAGCCGATTCGGCTAAGGAGTGGTTATTTTATCTACCCCAAAATTCTATTACTACATGGGCTCAAATGACTTTCTTTTTCTTGACAAGTTTTTTCCTACTAGCAAAAGCAAGTGAGTTACGAAGAAGAATACTTGGAATTAAGAAACTTGATGGAGAGTCACTCTGTGACTACTGGGGAGATTTAAAAAATTATGCGCTAGTTTCCCACAACATGGGTTAACCAAACAAACACTCATTCAATATTTTTATAAAGGATTAACTCCCTTGGAAATGAAGATGATCGACATTGCCAACGGAGAAGCTTTGGGGAACATGGCTCCTACTGAGGCTAGGAATTTAATTTCCACGATGGTCATAAATTCCCAACAGTTCCACCCAACTAATAAACCTCCTTGAAGGGTTCATGAGATAAATCTTCTTTAGAAAATAAGATAGATAAATTAACTGAAGTAATCAACTCTCTTATTGCAGGAAAGATAGGACCCAACAGATTATGTGGAATATCTGTATTACCTGATCATCCAACAGACAGTTGTCCATTGATTCAAGATAACACAAAAACTCAAGTTAATGCAGTGGGGAACTTTCTAGGACCTCCCTAAAGGGCTTATAATCCCTACGACAATACTTACAATCCAGGATGTAAAGATCATCCAAATTTCAGTTACGCTCAAAACTCAAAGCCTCATCAAGTTTATCAACCAATACCACCTCCACCACCTCAATAGCTGCAGAAGACATCGTTAGATTCAATTGTTAAAAGATTAGCACTTTCGTAGGAGAAGTTCCAAATTCGTACTGAAGCCCACTTTTAAGAGACGGACAAGCAGATAAGCCAACTGGCTTAAACCGTAGTATGCTTAGAATCACAAGGTAAACTACCATCTCAAACCGAGTTAAATCTAAGGTAGAATGTCAGTGTCATCACTCTTTGGAGTGCTACAGTGCTCGCGTCACTTGTTCTAAAAGATGATGAAATCCAAAAAGGAAAGATGATTATTGATTCAGGATCATAGAAGAAGAGTGACGAAGTACAAATGGATAAAACGTAATCTCTCTATGATGTGCCACTGCCGTTTTCATCGAGGTTAGTAAAAACGGAAAAACAAACTTAGGAAAAATAAAAACTATATGTATTTTAAAAGGTGGAAATCAATATACCTCTCATTGAGGTTATCTGAAAGGTTCCAAGATATGGCTGGTTTCTAAAGGATCTTTGTACGACAAAAAGAAAGCTTTTTATGGTTGAGAAGGTGAATTTGGGAAAACATGTCTTAGTTGTTTTCTAACCGAAGTTACCACAGAAACAGAAAGACCAAGGTATGCTCGCAATACCCTGTAAAATTGGTAAAGTTGGGATAAAATGAGCCATGTGTGACCTTGGCGCTTCTATTAATCTAATGCATCTCTCTGTTTACAATATGATTACTAACGAACCTTAATAGGATACAAAAATATCAAATCAACTTGCCAATAGATATGTGATTTATCTGGAAGGACTCTTGGAAAATGTGTTGGTGGAGGTAAACAATTTAATATTTCCCGTTGACTTTTATATAATTGATATGGACAATGATAGTACAAGCACATCCTCTGATATCCTATTGGGCCATCCTTTCCTAAGTAATACACACACAAAGATTGTTGTAAGAAGTGATATTTTAACCATGGAATTTGATGGTGAGATCATTAAGTTCGATGTGTATAAGGCAATGAGATATCCTGAGAAAGTGGAGAGTATAAATTTTGTTGATATAATTGATCCTTTCGTTGATGATTTTTTAATGATTAATTTTTCCTTTGATCTATACAGAGAGTTAGAAGATCATGATGAGGAAATATATTCAGATTATGCCAAATTAAAATTGATTTCTTCTAAGCCTAAGGTTCTTCTTTCTGTTTTACAGGCGCTTGAAGTTGAACTGAAACGTTTCCAAATCACTTGAAGTACGCTTTGCTCGGGGCTAATAACACCTTGTCAGTGACCATATCGAAAGGATTTTCCAAAGAATATGAAAAAGATTTAATTACGGTTCTATGCACACACAAGGAGGCTATAGGATAGACCATCGCCGACATAAAAAGATTAAGTCCATCAACATGTATGCAAAAAATTAAAACCGAATAATGCACAAAACTGACCCATGAAACCCAATGCCGACTAAATCAGCCAATGATGGAAGTGCTGAAAAAGGAGATATAAAACTCCTTGATGCATATATTATATTCAATTTTAGATACTAAATGGGTAAGTCTGATACATGTAGTTCCTAAAAAAAAACGAGTTACTATGATCCAAAATCATGAAGGAGAATTTGTACCAACACGAGTTCAGAATGAATGGAGGGTCTACATCGATTCCATGAAGTTGAAATCATTAACCCAAAAAGACTATTTTCCTCTTCCACTCATAGATCAAATGATATAAAGACTAGCCAATAAGGCTCACTATTGTTGTCTTGATGGATTTTCAGGTTTTTTCCAAATTCTAGTAGGACCTGAAGATCAAGAAAATAGGACATTCACATGCCCTTTCGGCACATTTGCTTACCGAAGAATGCTTTTTGGACTTTGTAATTCACCTCCCACATTCCAAAGGTGTATGATTATTATTTTTTTTGATTATATTTAGAAATGTATTGAAGTCTTCATGGATGAATTCACTGTTTACGATAATTCATTTAATGAGTGTCTATTAAACTTAACAAATGTGCTTCGTCAATGCCTAGAATTTAACCTGCTTTTGAATTATGAAAAATGCCATTTTATGATCAATAAGGGTTTAATTCAAGGCCATATTGTTTCTTCAAAATGAATTGCGGTAGACAAGGTGAAAACCGATATAATATGTTCACTTCCACCCCACTATTGTGAGGGAAATTCATTCTTTCCTTGGTCATGCAGAATTGTACCACATGTTCAAAAAGGAGTTTTCCAAGGTGGAACAACCATTATGTGAATTGTTATAGAAAGATAAAACCATTAATTTCGGCACCCATAGTCCAACCACCAAATTGGGACTTCCCGTTTGAAGTCATGTGTGACGTTTCGGATGGAAGTGCTGGAGCCGTACTCAGACAAAGAAAGGGGAAAAATCCTCATGTTATTGCCTATGTGTCACGCACCTTATATTTCGCACAACGGAATTATTTAACAACAGAAAAATAATTATTTGTTATCATTTTATCATTAGAAAAATTTAGATCGTATCTTTTTCGCACTAAAGTTGTTTTTTTCTATGGTCATGCAACCTTGAAGTATTTTCTTAGCAAAAAAGAGGTGAAACCATGACTAATCTGTTGGATCTTACTCCTCCAAGAATTTGATTTCGAAATAAAGGATAAGAAAGGATATGAGAATTTGGTGGCCGATCACTTAAACTGGCTCTCAATCACTACAATTGATTCTCCCATTCATGAGGAATTCCTGGAGGAAAGCCTGATCATGGTGCATAAGTGAGTACCTTGGTTCACAGATATAATTAATTACTTAACTACAAGTAAATTATCATCTGATTTGTGGAGAGTCGAAGTAAATGTATTAAAAGAGAATCTCATTTTTTCATTTGGGATGATCCGTATCTTTGGAAGCATTGTTCAAACTAGGTAATTCGACGATGTGTTGCTGAAAGCGAGGTAAACTCAATTTTAAACTTTTGTCATTCTTATTCGCGTGGTTGACATTTTGGACCAAAGCAAACTGCTCATAAACTTTGGAATACGATTTCTTTTGGCCTCATATTTTCTGTGATGCTTACTTGTTTTGCAAATCTTGTGATAATGGCCAACATACAGGTAATTTGACTCGAAGAAATGAAATGCTCCTTAATCCTATTCACTTATGTGAAATATTTGATGTTTGGGGACTCGATTATATAGGTCCTTTTGTTTCTTCCTTTGGAAATTGTTATATAAATCTTGTTGTTGCTATGTTTCGAAGTGGGCCGAAGCTAAAGCCACTCGAAACAACGATGCCAAAACTACTGTTCAGTTTCAAAAAAATTATATTTTCCAGACTTGGCACACCGAGAGTGATAATAAGCTACCGTGGCACACACTTCATCAATCGGGTAATTGATGCTCTTATGAAAAGGTATGGAATAAATAACAGAATAAAACCGTATTATGTAAATAGTCAAGCTTGCTTAATTGAAGATCTCGACTTAGAAGAACATGTAATCTGAATCAGGTAATAGAGCTAATATCGTTAAACAAAAACACTTTATGGGAGGTAACCCATTTTTTAATTTTGTTTTATTTATTTTATTTTATTTTACTAAGCAATTTTCATTTTCATTTTTCATGAACTAAATGTTTTTAATCAAGCTTAGACGATGAAGGTTCGTACAAATTATATTCAAACATTGCAAAAATCGCACAAAGCTTTGGTAAAATTCGTCCCAGCGTCGGGCGCACAGTTTCATTAAAAATGGCGCATGTTAGCATTCCTCTATGGAGACCAGCCCACGTTAACAAAACCCAAATCAGATTTCCCCTTTTTCGTGAGACATTCTGTCGCTGCCTGCTCACCCTATCTCTTCTATTTCTTTTCCTTTGACCATCGGCCCTACCCATTTCCCTATCACTTCTTCTGTTCAATTTTTAAACACTTATTTTATCTTATTAAAATCAAATTATACCCTCTTTAAATACCTCCCCTTGTATGGCAGAACCAAATTCCCTTATCACTCTCCCTTTTTAAAATTTAAACTTTTTTTCCTATTTTAATTTATCCAACCCAACCAATTTTACCCCAATTAAAACACCATTTTTTTCAACCCTCAACGTACGGTATAACCAAATCCCAAACTCCATTTCCTCCTCCAAAACAATACCCCCTAAAAAAATAATCCAGCCTCGCCTATTTACTTCTGTGGTACTCATCACCAATTTCATTGCGCCACCTCGCTAATGCTTCTCTGTGCTTACTGCTACTCACGATGGTGCACACAAGGAAACGACAAAACAACGACACGACTCCTCTACCCACCATCCTTGAGGAATGCTGCCACCTCAATACGACAACCTTTTTCACCATACCAAGCGAATCTGACTCAGTTCTGCTGTAGCTTGCTGCTCGTCCGATGTGGGCAACGACCATGCACCAAACGTTCCAACTTCACCGTATCACTTGGCGTTTGCACCTACCGCTTCTTTATGCCCCGGGCTGAGCACTGCTCACCATTCCTTTACGCTGCGCTCCCTTTCTCCATCATTCTAGTCCATGCTGACTGTAGGAACTTCTTGCCCGGCCGTCGACTTTCCCAATGTGTTCCATGAATTCAGCGGCATCGAACAATACTCCAGAGGTAAATTCTAATCCCATTTTCATTCAACCATTACTAATGTATCATTCGGTTTATGGTTTTACAGAGGATTTCGATTCTGATTTTTGACCGACGACACCACCTGAAAATGTTTCCAGTTCACGATATCAAGCCGGGTAGCCCAGTTCACCTTCCTAGTGCCTCCCATCGTGGTCTTGGCCATGGTCGACAGTAAATCTAGGGAGTTCTCTATTCCTTCTCTCGTACTTTAATTTTACGTTTTGAGACAAAACACTTTAAGTAAGGGGGAGTAGAGTCTAGGTTGAATTTCCCTTTGCTTATCTCTATGTTTTGATGCTAGTACGTGTTGATTGGATTTGCGGTAAATTTCATTGAATTTCTATCTTGTTGAATATTTTTGGTATGCCTTTCTTGTTTGGGAACACGTAATTGTTTAGGTTAAGATGTTCTTGATAGGAGATATCATGAAATGTGATCAAGTTAGATTTCTTGTGATATTTCATGATTTTGTTGGTTGAAATGTTCTTAGCTCAATGCGTGAAAACAATTTGGTGAGATTTGAGCCTTTACGAGCATGTCATTTTGCTCTCATTTTGTTGGATTGAGTGTGTTGAATTTGACATTGGTGATCTAGAACCTGTATTTTAAATACTGTCGAGATTACACATGAACATGATGCTTAAAAATGATTTGGGCACTTTAGGATTAACAACTTCATTTTCCCCCACTAAAATTGCCTACCCATGCATTTTCCCCTAGTTAACCACTCTTGAGCCTATTCCCACTTCTTCGTTTTCACCATATTCATAAACCCGAGCCTTTTTATTTTATCACTCTTTTCTACCATTTTCAGGGAAAGTGAACAGTTAATCCGATGTATGCTCCATGAAAAAAAACAACAGTTTTAAGAAAAGGGAGAAAAAAACGAGAAAAGTGAAAAAAAATAATAACAAAAATGCGGAAAAAATTAAATTCATTTCGAAAGGAAAGTTGTTGCTTGATGGTTTGTCTTTTTATCTTGTTGTGATTAATGTTTTGATGGAGTTGAACTTGTTTTTTGTTAGTTCCTTGCCTTGAATTTTAGCCATATTATTTTAGCCATATTATTTAGTCTTTTTCCCCACCTTTACCTAAGCCCTGTTGCAACCAATAAAAGACCCTTTGATTTATGCATCTTGTTCTTATTAGTAGTTGAGATTTGATTTACTTGCAGGCCTATGGTAATATCGTGTCGGTTTTGACATTGAACGTTTCTATACCCCAAACACATTGAGTGATTTAAGTGAATCCCGGTAAGGTGTTGAGTTATGGGCATTGAGATTAATGAATGAATGGATTTAACTTATTCTAATTGGTGATGTTCAATTGATTGGTGTCCCGACTTAAATAATTATTGTGGTATCTACCTTGTTTCCTTTAATGTGAGACTTCACAAAAAAAGGTAAATGGAATTTTTGACTAATTTGATTATATTATACTTGAGGACAAGCATGAGATACGTGAGGGGAATTTGATGAGAGTTCTAAATCGATATTAATTTCTTGTTAAATCTTTGATCTTATGGATTTATTGGTGCTATTTTGGTTGTGTTATGCTTATTTTCGTGTAGTGTCTTACTTTCCATAAATAGTAGCAAAACGGGAACATTCTACATTTTTTATTATTTAGTCATGGTTGGAGACATGGGAACAACTCTGGGCATGACACGGTCTGACGTGACAGTTTCTAGAATGTCTAGTCAGCAGCAGTTTTTTAGAAGGTCTAGTCAGTGCCTTATTGAAGGTGGACGGGCAGAATGTCTTAGGAGACTTATTTTTAAATTTTGAATTTTGAATTTAGAAAAAAATTTGGAATTATCTTTAGGATTATTTTTATTTTAATTTCTTTTTTATCTCTTTTCTTTTAGAGGCTATAAATACCCTCTTGGGTAAGCCTAAAGACACAACTCAGAGTTTATTCTTCTTTTCCTTTCTAGTTTTATAAAGTTATCTCCTTTATTTTCTTTTCAAGTTTTCATTTTTTTATTTTAAATTTTATTTTTAAACATGCTAAGTATGACTTTTGTCATGCTCAGTTAATTTTATCATAAGCCGAGAGCTGAAGCGATGACTCAATTCCAACGTGAGAATTGAAAAGCACCTTAATAACGTCAAAATATCTCTCTCAATCTCTGCACTATTTTCAAAATTAAATCAATTTTCAAAAATCAAATATTTACTTTGGTCAAGATGTTGTTGTGATTAAATGTGTGAGACGAAAGATCGGCTTCTTGAAAGCACATTCGGCTTCCTGGGAACACACTAGGCGAGATAGACTTTCCAAGAGGGAATTAAAATCAGAATTAGTAGTTATTGAAACAACAATATGAGTCAGTCTTTAGAAACTTAAGCGGTTATTGATCTACGACAATTAATGTTGATCAGATCAATTTCTGAATCCAGAATCAAAAATTACCTTTGGTATTTGGTATACAAAGAAGAGTCACGAGGATTGCCATTGTAGACAAAGTAATCAACGTGAATCCCGACGGGAAATCTAATTCGATGTTTTGAAAGAAAATTGAGTCAAAATGAGGCTTGGGGTTGTTTTTACCATATTCATTTTCAACCTTAAATTTTTATTTTCTTAATTTTTTTCTTTAAATCGTTTTTTATTATTAAATCATTTTTATCAAAATTCCTCTTTTTACTACTTATCGGCTGGTTAAATCATTCAAATAGAAATTTAGAATTTTTAAGTCCCTGAGGATTGACCCTTACTTCTATTTACTATGTATTTCCTTTATTTATTAATTGAAAAGAAGAAATTTATTTTGACATCAAAATGACATTTTTCACCCATCGGGGTAAGACTGAAAGATCATTTTTCGTCTCTCAAATCCTTTTGTCTTTCTTAGTTTTATAAAAAAAATTGTTTACTTTTGTTTTTTCTTTAATTTTCTTTAAAAGTTTTCATTTTTAATGCTAGATATGACTTTTTTCATGCTTGGCTAATTTTATTTCAAACTGAGGGCTAAAACGATGACTCAATTCCAACGTGAGAATTTAAAAGTACTTAAACAACTTTGGATATCTCTCTCAGTTTATTTGAGCTTATTTTCAAAATCAAAATGATTTCAAAACTAGAGATTGACGTTGGTCAGGATGTTCTTGTGGTTAAATGTGTAAGAGGAACAATCGTCTTATTCAAGCACATTCAACTTCCTGGAAATACACTCAGCAAAATTGTTTTCTAAAAGGAAACAAAGATCAGAATCAATTATTATTGAAACAACATATTTCGAGTCAGTCTTTTATGAACTTAAATGTTTTTTATCTACAATATTGTTGTTGATTAGGTTAATTTTCCAGAATCGATATTAAGGATTGCACTTGGGTATTCAATATACAAAGCATAGTCACAAGAATTGATCCTTGTATACAAGTAACAAATGTGAATCTCATAGTGAAAAACCATTTTCGATGATTCGAGGAAACTGAGTCAATGCAAAAACATAAGGCTGATTTCTACCATATTGAATCCATTTCTTTTTAATCTTCTTGATAATCTCTTATTTTCTTCTTTTTCTTTATTTTACTTTACTCTTTTCATCCACAAATCCCCACCTTAACTTAAATACTATTCAACCCACTTTTTTGCTCTTAGATTAAAGAAACATAAATTAACAAGTTTATTTAGTCCTTATAAGATCGACCCTTACTTCTCCCTAGCAATGTTTAATTTTCTTTATTTATTATTTGAGAAGAAACAATTATTTTGACGTAAAAACGATACGTGTCAAATTGATGTCGTTACCAGGGACATCAAAAAAAGTTATCCATCTTTGTTATATTATTTATAACCAGGAAAAACCCAGAAAAATTAAAAGAATTTGTTACAAAAATCAAAGCACGAGCCCGAATAATCGATGAACAAATGCTTCAGGACAAACGAATATGAAAAAAAGAATAATCAAATCCCAAAGGATCAACCGAAATTGATGCCACACTAAAAGAATCAATGGATTCCACTGAAGCATCATCACACGTCGAATCGCACTCTACAATACCTGAAGTCAAAATCAATGCACAAATACTGGAACCAATAGCCGATCAAACCATTCGTGAGTTAGCCATAACACCTGCAGTTCAACAACCTCTCACCTTTCCTCAAGGTGAAACTCCGTTCCAATTGAAGACCAAACTTATTCATCTTCTTCCCACATTCCACGATTTTCCCAATGAAAATCCGAACAAACACTTGACAGAATTTCACATGGTTTGCTCTAGCGTGAAATCACAGAGAGTTTCTGAAGATCAAATAAAACTCAGAGCTTTCCATTTTTAGTCGATTTGGCTAATGAATGGTTATTTTATTTACTTCTAAATTTAGTTAATTCATGGGTTGACATGACTCAAATTTTTCTTGACTGGTACTTTCCAGCAACCAAAACAAACGAAAAAAGAACGAAGAAAGTCGTTATGTCTACTGGGAGCAATTTAAGAAACTTTATGCAAGTTGTCCGGAACACGAATTAATTGAGCAAATACTACTTCAATACTTTTACGAAGGATTGTTGCATTTAGAGATTAAAATGGTAGATCTCACCAGTGGAGGAGCATTAGAAAATATGACTCCATCAACATTGAGAGAGTTGATTTCAACCATGGAAACCAACTCTCAACAGTTTTCAAGTGAACCCAACTAACGAGTTCACGAGATAAATACATGTTCCATTGAAAATAAATTAGATAAATTAAATGAAGTAGTTATTAATTCACATGTTACAGGAAAGTCTGGAGTAACAAGGGCCTATTGGATATGCATGATGTCATATCATCCGACGGACTAATTCCTGATGTTACAAGAGGGAGGTAACACAAGTCAATGTTGTAAGGAGATTTCCAAGACCTTCATAGTGACCACACAACACATATGAAATTACATACAATCTGGGATGGCGATACCATTTGAACTTCAGTTATGCACAGAACCAGAAGTCAACTTATCAACCGAGGCCACCTCCACAACAACAGTCATAAAAGACATCATTGTAGGTGATAATGGAGAAGCTTGCAATTTCCCAGTAGAAACTAGTTACTTCCTAGGAAAAATTCCAAAGCAGAAATGAAGCACAACTTCAAGACTTGGATAAGCAAATGAGCCAATTAGCTTAAATAGTGGGGAGACTAGATTCGTAGGGAAGACTACATTTTCAAAGGGAGTCAAATCCGAGAGAGAATATTGGTGCTATCACCCTCCGAAGTGGAATGGTTATCACACCTGAAGCCCCAGAGGAGAATGTCGCACGTTCCAAAAAGAGGGAGGAAACGCCATGACAACGTGTCATTTCTATTTCCAAATAAAATATGCCTTAATCTCAATAAAAAAATAAAATAGAAATAAGTATAATAGAGAGATTGAGGGTCGATCCGCAGGGAATATTGATAAATCCATAAAAAGGTCACATTTTGAGACCTTTTCACATAAGTTATTGAATGTCTAAGAGCCCATTTAGGACCATATTGATGCATTTAGGAGAATATAGTTACATGTGGTGGAATTCTGTTTGTCGCGGCATTTTATTTTGTCATCAATGATGCTTTATGGGAAGGTCTTTTTTGGTGACGTGCAGGAATTGAGAGCAAGGAAAAGAGAAAGGGAAATACCATGACATATAGAGATTGCTGAGCAGAATGAAAAGGCCAAGTTGGATTGGCATTTCGAGAGTGAACAAAATGAAAGAAGATATTTTTGAAGCCAACTGTCCCTACTTTCTCCTGATCTCTGACAAAAAGGGAGAAATCCATCTCGAGGATCCACCTAGAGGGATCAACGCTGCTACAGCCGATCCTGCTGAACGCGCCGCCCTACTACAGATCATGTTTGTCCTTGAGCTTCTGCAGCAGGATTATGCCGAGTACTCAGCCAACAACCTAGGCTGGATCAGCCCCAACTTCCCATCTGGACCATTACTAGATCTGCACGATCCTGAAGTTAATTAAGCATGGTTTGGGGTATCTAAGGAATTTCAACACCAAGTCCTAGGGTTAATCTTCCCATATAAATAGATGATGAAGCCACAATGATGAAGTCAGTGGTAAAAAGTCTCACCTTTCTCTGTCAAACCTATTTGCCATGGCATTTCTCCGTGACAAGTTTGAGGGATTGGCGTTCTAGGCGTTTGAGAGGAGCTAGTTCACTGGGGGCAGTTCGTGGTGGCCAAGGGAAACTCCGAAAGTGCACGTCGAAGGCTTTTCCTTATTCCCTTTGCTCTATGCTTTGATATTTTATCATTTGGGTTGTAAGGAATGGATTAACATGCTTTGTGCTTCCTTATTTCGAAACCCACCATGCACTAATCCTATTTGGTGGGAGTTTATTTTGGATATTTATGTTTTACTTCAATGAATGGTTGTTTTTCTATGCTATAATATTTTTTGTTTATGAAGCTTAATGCCTTAAGGTTGTAGGAGCTACGAGAGTAGCCATTCCTTAGGAGATTACTTAGGGTTCGAGAGAATATCTAGGTAGCACATCCTTAGTGTTCGAGAGAAACTAGGGAGGAACCATATAAACAAGGGGTTCTAAATAGTAACTAGGCCTAATCCACCATAGAGATAAGGCTAGGATTTTATTCGACTAAAGGAGTTGTTCATGAATGATAGGTTAGATGTTAATGCTGCCGCAAAAAGGTATTGCCGAGACATATCCTATTATCTGAACTGATGGGATCACTGTAGGGGCTTACGCCAACCGGTTTTACCAAGGCATCTTCAATCTGTCGAGTCCCATACTAGAGATAGCATAGGGCACCTTAGTATACTCTGTCGGGAAGACAAGGTGTAGAAGTAAGACCATTATGAGAAGTAGACTTAGGTTTTCTTTAGTGACTCCTATCACTCATTCCTATAGTAGCTTGTCGTGTGAGAATGACAAAGTCATATCAATTAAATCATGTAATTACATTTTATTTTGCCTTGAAATTTTCATTTATTTTCACTCAGCATAATCCAATTTGCCACGACATATCCATTTGTTACCATATTACCAACATTCCACGTCCACAACATCCATTTGATTTTGCCGCAACATTATGATTTATACATACCATCACTAACTTTTCTTAGGTGACAAAGTAAAGCGCTTTGATAGAATTTATTCCATTTCCTCCAATCCCTGTGGAGACGATACTCACTTATCACTATATTACTTGTTCGATTGTGTATACTTGCAAATATTTCCGCAATCATATTTAGTACTCTTACCGAGCGGACAAGTTTTTTGCGCCGTTGCCGGGGATTGGCAACTGAAAGTTAATTAGTTTTGTCATAGCATTTTTATTTTACTTGTTAATTTTTTGTATTGTTTTACTTGTTATTTTCCTTGTCTTTTTCAAGTTTTTATTTTACGTACTCAACGTGCTCAAGCAAAGATATATCAAATTGAAAATCAAGGAATTGGTCAAGAGGAAGATCAGAATGTCGAGGCAATTCTGAATACTGGGAATGCAGCTAGGCCTCGTAGTATTCGAGATCATTTAAACTCTATCATGGACAACCTAAATCATGGAATTATGGCACCCATGATTCAGGAAACCCACTTTGAGCTCAAACCAGTTATGTTCGACATGTTGGACTTTATTGTACAGTTTGGTGGTACTCTTCATGAGGATGCAAGGCAACATGTTCGGGCATTTTTTGAGGTCTGTGACTCCTTTCTACAACAAGGTGTGCATGAAGATGTACTGAAATTAAAGTTATTTCCATATTCTTTGAAATATCACGCCAGGGCATAGCTTAATGGATTACCTTCCGGCTCGATAAGGTCTTGGGATGACTTGTGCAAAAAAAAATTCTACGGCATAATCAACCTAATATGAACAACCATCTTAGAAATTCCATAGCATCTATTCACCAAGGTGATGAAGAGTCTATGTATGAGTGCTAGGATCGATTCAAAACTTTGCTTCGCAATTGCCCCAATCATGGATTCCTCGACTGGACTCAAGTTGTGATGTTCTACAATAGAGTCAATGCACCCACGAGGATGATGCTAGATGCCTCAAAAAATGGGGCATTTCTCGATAAATCACCTGTAGAGGCATTTGACATTCTGGATAGGATTGCCAATAATGATTATCTGTTTTCATCTTCAAGGCTTAGAGTCGGGCGAAAAGCGCCTGGGACATTTGAATTGGATACTATGGATTTCGTGTCCATCCAACTTTCTGTCATTACCAATATGTTGAAGAATTTGTAACAATAAAGTAAGGTGAAAGAAGTGAAGGCAATCAACTCAACATGTCTATTATGCCATGGCAATCACAATGAGAGCAAGTGTCCAACCAATCTGGAGTCCATCAACTATGTAGAGAACTACAATCGAGGCAACAACAACCCCTATTATAACAATCTTGGATGCTGTCAGCGTCCAAACATCTCTTGGGGAAATCAAGGAACCATCAATGCTAGTCAACCAGCAATGCTAGTCAACTAGCTAAGCAGCAGAACTTCAATGACTCCCAGGGTTTTCAAACAAATATGCCATGGCATAATTTTAACGAGGGAGTATCATCTTCATCCAATACAAGTTATTTGGAGGCCACAATGCAAGATTTTATCGCAACAATGAAAACTATGCTGCATGACCATGCGACCTCTATAAAAAGCCAAGAAGTTTTGCTTCAAAGCCACAGCTCGTCTTTGAGGGCCTTGGAGGGTCAAATTGGCCAAATTGCCACGACATTGCATTTTTGCCAACATGGTAATCTACCTAGTGATACTGAAGTCACTAAGGCTCAAGACAGGGACCATTGTGGTATATTCACCTTAAGGAGTAGCATCAAAAGCTACAAAGATGCTAAGTTTGGAGGGAGACATTCGAAGAGCCCGGTCATGAGATTGTACACGAAGATCCAAAGGTGCATGAATATTCATAATCACTGCAAAATAATGATGAGGGTTCGATGAGTGCAGCCAATGAAGACAAGAAAAATTTTGCTACATCAATAGAAAATCCCCCATCAGTAAGAGTTGATGACCAAAGGAAAGCTGCAGAATTTTACCGCAACAAATATTTATGTACTAATAATCACTTAAAGTTTGATGAATAAGATAAAGAGGAGCTCGAGGATATTCCAAAGGAGATGAGTCAGTCTAGCTTACCCATAGCTAGACCAGGTATGAAATTTGAACCTTTGGATTATATTGAACTCACTTATCCTAAACCCCAAGTGATTGATCATCTGTCTAGGCTTGAAATTATAAAAGAAATAAGGAATGAAATGGAGATTAATGAAAAATTCCCTAATGAGAATTTATTATTTGTCGCAGTAATTTTGTGGCATGCTAACATTGTCAATTTTCTTGTTAGTGTTGTTTTGCTTCCTTACTTAACTAGCCTAGGAAAGAACAAGGTCATACACGATGGTGGTTACTGATATAGGGATGACCTCAACCTCTCCAACAAATTTTCTGCCCAAATGATTTCAGGTTGCCACAGCAAAAAGGAGCGAAAATAGATCTTATTCCACTACCATTCAGCTTCAGAAAAAGAGCACTTTGAAGAAGATATGACTACTGCAAAGATCCTACAATTCAATGTGAAAGACATGAAATGCCAGGGCAAACTATTTTGAAGGCATAACTATTATATGTATGGGGCATTTTGGTTTACACTGGTACTCCAATCGAACGAGACAAAAATGGCATAACAATTTGAGATGTTTCGGAAAGCACAAACCCCAAACTTAAAAAGAATACTCAATTTGTGTTTGCACAAAAGATGGCATTATTGATATATTTTTGCGTGCCTCTATGGATGCAATGGCATCAACAGATATTCCCCAGCCAGCCAATGAGGAAAAACCCACTGATCCTGACCCATTCCACGCTGTGTCGCCAACTGAACATCGAGAAGCCAACCTTCAACTTGCACATGTTCTAGAACCCCCACAATTTGTTGAGCCACTGGCGGAGGAACACCCTGAAATACCGCAGCCTGCAAAGCCAATGGAGGAGGAGCAACCTAAAGTACTACAGTAAGTTCCTTTACGAAGGACTTGATGCCGAATGAAGGTGTCTCAGTGCAAGGAGCCCCAGCTTTCAATAGTCCTAGAAGGCCCCAGTACTCCCCATATTGCACCAGTATCAGATTCTAAACATTCTAGTCCCACACAACTACGTAAGCGCACCCGACGCACGATCATCAAACGCATGAAGTCGATCTACCTTGCATTGTATTTCATAGCATGTAGTTTAATTTTACTTAGTTTTTAGTAAGCATTGAGGACAATGTTTCTCTCAAGTTTAGGGGAGGTAGGGTTCTCAAATCATTGCATGATAATATTAGTAAATAAATATGCCATGACATTAGTAAGTGTTTGAATAGTTCTCTGGAGTAAGTTAAGGATGCCTGATGATGATGAATTCTTGATGGCTAGGATTGAATGTACATAACTGGTTGAAGATGATAGAACCAACTCTAGGACTTGCTTCTTTGAAACCCTTGAATATAGGATTGTATGCTTTCCATGCTTGAGAAAATTAGAAATTTTTATAAGAGAATTCTTATATGTCATGGCATAAAACCTTGAATGATGAAAACCCCACATATATGTTAAAAAAACTATGAATAAATGCCTCAGCATATCTGTATAGGGACACTCCGCAATGCCATGGCATATGAGTGAATGAAAGTAGTCACGGGATGACTCTACCTGACTAGCTCGGGGTGGAAGCTATGCTCCCTTTCACCTAGAGTGTGGGATGGTAGGTGTGGTAGGTTGACTCCCCTCGTAGCAGAATTAATGAAAGAAAAGAAAATAATGTAGGAGTAAAATTTATAATATCGTGGCAAATTAATAAAGCTTGCTTAATTTTTTTAGGTTTGTTAAGCATGGAATGGATACAAACACACACACACACCCACACAATGAATCTTTCCCTAGGGGACAGTACTTGATTTCTCAAACTAGTCTAGCATGTTGAAATCCACCTACTTTCTCGTGGTCTCTGACGATCCTGCTGACTGCGCCACCCTGCTGCAGATCATGTCTGTCCTTGAGCTTCTACAGCGGGATTATGCTGAGTACTCAGCCAGTAACCCAGGCTGGATCAGCCGTAGCTGCCCATCTATACCACTGCTAGGTATGCCCGATCCTCACGTGAATTAAGAATGGTTTGGGGTATCCTAGGAATTTCAACACCAAGTCCAAGGGTTTTTCTATGCTATAATATTTTGGAGCTACGAGAGTAGCCATTCCATAGGAGATTACTTAGGGTTTGAGAGAATATATGGGTATCACATCCTTAGTGTTCAAGAGAAACTAGGGAGGAACCATATGAGCAAGAGGTCTAGCTAGTAACTAGGCCTAATCCACCTTAGAGATAAGGCTAGGATTTCATTCGACTAAAAGGAGTTGTGCATGAAAGATAGGTTAGATGTTAATGTTACTGCAATAAGGTATTGCCGAGACATTTCCTATTATCTGGACCAATAGGATCACTACAGGGGCTTACGCCAACAGGTTTTGCCAAGGCATCTTCAATCTGTCGAGTCCCTTACTAGAGATTGCATAGGGTACCTTAGTAGACTATGCCGGGCAGATAAGGCATAAAAGTAAGACCATTATGAGAAGTAGACTTAGGTTTTCCTTAGTGACTCCTTTCACTCGTTCCTAAAATAGCTTGTCGTGTGAGAAAGACAAAGTCATATCAATTAAATCATGTAGTTGTATTTTATTTTTCCTTGACATTTTTGTTTGTTTGCACTCAACACAATCCAATTTGCCACGACATATCCATTTGCTAGCACATTACCATCATTCCATTTCCACAACATCTATTTCATTTTGCCGTAACATTGTCATTTGTACATACCATCACTAACTTTACTCAGGTGACAAAGTAAACCACTTTGATAGAACTTATTCGATTTACTCCAATCCCTGTGGAGATGATACTCACTTATCACTGTATTACTTGTTCGATTGTATATACTTTCACGTATTTCTGTATTCATATTTAGTACTCTTATTGAGCTGAAAAATATCATAATTGAAGATGAATTGATTTTGTTTCAGGACTAGGCGATCTTGCAATGAAAAATAAGAAAAAACGGGGTTGTTAATTAGAGAGTAATCGAAAGTAAAAATGAAAGAAAGTAATCAAATAATAAAATCAGCCTTGGGCTTTCGCTTTGCCTCAATTTTAATAAATCCTTGAATATGATTATACTCCGATTAAATGTCGGTGTGAGTCCGCAATGTCAATCATTATAGCTTAATTTCCCTTAAGTCATTATTTTACCCAAATCTATTTTGGAGTCCTCAATCTTTGTTCATATTAACCGTGACAATATCAGTTAAATCAAACCAGTTCAAAGCGATTTTAGAAAATTTCTGATTAGAGTTATGTTTTCTCTATGAAAGTCAAACTCATTTTCAATCTCCCCTTAGCGTCTATCACTAAAGTATGTTCTAGAGAATCTGAATCAATTGATTCTATAATCCCAACTATAAGTCTTGACAACATCCAATTCAAAATCTATTTTTGAAGTGAATGCGTCTTTCTCTTATGAAATATGATCCGTCAATATAGTTTCCATAAAATTCAGAAATTTAACCCAAAGGGTATAAGGTGTTTTTCAATTATCATGATAGGAATTGAGTCATTTCTTAAGCTTTTGGTAATGAAAAACTTAGTTGAGCATGATACAACCATACTTGCCATTTTAAAAACAAAATAGCTTAAAAAGAAAAATAAAGAGCAAAAATAAAAAAAGAAAAGTATTTTATAAAAATAAATAAAGAACAATAGATAAGAAATGTTAGATGGACGAGATGATTTTTCATGCTTACTTCGATGGGGTATTTATAGTATCTGAAAACCCCTAAAATTACATTAAAAATCCTATAATATTATTTATGAAAATTAAATCCTAACAAATATAAAGATAATTCTAAAAATGTGAAATTAAAATTTTTATCCGTCTAATTTCCTTATAGAATTACTAACTGTATCTTTTGGAAGCTGCTGAGTGGACCATCTAAAGCTGCTGACAAACTGCAATGTCATCCTTTTCATGCCCAGATTCATGCCAATTGTTTCTATCTTTATTCCATAACAAAAAATGTAGTTTTTTAGGCCTTTTAAGCACATTTTCCATAAATCATTGTCCTACACAGGAATCATGTAAAAATGCCTAAATCAGTAATAATAATAAAGAATCGAGGAGTATTTAAACATAAAATATAATACAAAATAAACATTAGTCAAATTCCCCCTCACTTCTTCGATGTTTGTCCTCAAGCATTTTTCAATCAACATACCAAAAGGACAAGTTTCCATTCTCCAATTTACATCATACTCTAACCATCCCAATGAACCAAAATCGAAATAATTAATTGAAACTAGAAAACAAGCAAGCAAGTGGCAGGAAATAAGTTAGGGAAAAAGAAGACATTCCAAAAATTCACTAATCTCATAATGCAAGACTCGATACCCTCATAAAACTTCACTCATTCCGCTCAAAGTGTTTAAGGACATAAAAACGCTCGAGCCAAAACAAGTCAAAGCATTGCCATAGGCTTGGAATTAAATCCAATCTCCAATACTTCAAAATTAACATGATGCAAAGGTCAAGAGTCCTTCAAATTTGGATCTAATGTGGCTAAGGTATGGGTAGAATAAAGGAAACAAATCATGTTTAAGATTCTGGAAAAAGAGAAGATCATTCCAAAATTTATTCTAAAGGAAGCTAGCAAATAGAAACAACAAACTCTTTTTTTCAACTTTTCTATTTTTCATTGTTTTTTCTAGTTGAACATTTTAAAATTTATGCATTGTTTTTCTGCACTGTTTGAATCAAACTATTTTTCTACTTCTTTTTCTGTTTGAACAGTTTCTATTTTTTAGCACTGTTAGAACAATGAATTTTTTTTGAACACTACAATTTTTTTTTTGAATGGAACAATCTTATCTTTTCCTAAAAATGGGTGATAAGAGAGGGTAAAAATAAAAGAAAGGCTTTGATTTTAACTTGATGGGGTGAAAATCAAACAAAAGGAAAATTGGCTCAAACATGGTTCACTACGGGATAAATAAAAGGGTAGGTAATTTATTTGGGAAGAGAAAAATGTTTAATCCTAATGCCTCCGTCATACTAAACATATCAAATTCATGCATGTAGTCTCAACAAGCATTACATCACAAGTTCTACAATGCTAGGACTAGTTTGGTACACACAAAGAAACGAATAGCAAGAACGAAAAGAGTATGCTCATTAGGCTGAAAGCTTACAAGAATAGGTTCAATGTATCAAGTCTAGCATCAATTAAACCAATAAACCATGGAATGTCAAAAAATTTTATGAAAAATTCACTAGCTATGCCAACTAACCATCATGCATCCTATGTTCAATTCAAAGCAAAATTAAAAATTCATCGAAAAAATTAAAACAATCAAGTGAATTAAAGAATAGGCAATGAACAATTTTAACACAATGAAATCAAAATAACTTAAGTTGAACCATCTAACAAGCAAGGTGAAATTCAACATGTTATCCTTCCCCCTCACTTAAATCGCTTTGTCTCAAAACTTAAAAAAAAAGTTATTGCAAAAGAGACGAAAAAGGAATACTTCCCAATCTAGTGATGACCGCGGCCACGTAGAGATGAGCTCAGGTGAAGGTAAGAGAGGATCTCGACAAGTTTGGTTTCAATGGAATCCAAGCAGTCGTGCACTTTGCATCTCCTCTCATACATCCGAGAGTATTGGCGAGAAGTCTCATTGAGTCCTTAATTTCTAGTTCTTACCATGATGGAAACCAAGAATTAAGATGATAAATAAGTATTAAAAAAGGAAAAGAAAACTAATAGATGTTGGTCCAAAACGACGATGACGATCGACCATAGAGAGAAGGCAGACTGACAGAGGTTCTTAATGATATGAGTGAATCGGCGCACGGCTTGGGAAAAGGAGAAGAAGAGTTTTTCTTTTCTTTATTTTCATGTGTAATAACGAGGAAGAGTTTTTCTTTTCTTTATTTGGATCAAATGAGAAAATAATTTGGTTTGAAAATTTAATGGTGGGAAATTCCATCTTGCATAAAATTCAAGTAATAATGAGGCACCTAAAAAATTAAAATTAAGAATTCTGAAAATAAATATTTCCAACAAAGTAAAATTAGAAACAAATTAAACTAGAAACAATTAAATTAAAATATGGGTTGCCTCCACTCAGCGCTATTTTTAACGTCGTTAGCTCGATGACCTGTTTTCTAGCAGCATGTTCTTCTAACTCGATTTCTTGAACTAATCTGACAGGAGCATTATCATAATATGTCTTTAATCTTTGTTCGTTAACTTTAAATCGGACACTGGTTTGATATTCAATCTCGATCATGCTATGAGGAAATATCTGAAACACTGTAAAAGGTCTGAGCTACTTTGATTTGAGTTTACCTGCAAAAAGTTTCAGCTTAGAATTAAATAAGAGGACTTTTTGCCGAACAACAAATGACTTAAAATAAATCTTTTGATCATTATATTCTTTTAATTTTTCTTCATATTTCTTCCAATTCTTGAATATCTAATTTTCGCGCCTCGTCTATTGCTTCCATGTCCATGTTATATTGTTTGACCGTCGAATAGGCTCGATGTTGTAGTTCAACCGGTAAATGACACGGTTTACTGATAATGAGGTGGTATGGGAACATTCCAATGGGGCCTTTGTAAGTAGTTCGGTATGCCCAAAGCACGTCAGATAACTTGAGACTCCAATCTTTATGATTCAGCTTCACAATTTTTTCAAGAATCATTTTGATCTCATATTTGATATCTTTGCTTGTCTGTTGGTCTACGAATGGTAAGCAGTGACAATTATTTGGGTTACTCCGAACTTCTTCATGAGTGTGTCGATTATTTTGTTGATGAAGTGGGTTCCTGGATCGCTTATTATCACTCGTGGCATTCCAAACCTGAAAAAATATTTTTTTTTAGAAAATAGTAGTGGTTCTAACATCATTGTTTCAGGTAGCCTTAGCTTCTACCCATTAAGAAACATAATCGGCAGCTAAAATAATGTAGGTATTTTCAAATGACGAAGTAAAAGGACCAATATAGTCGATTCCCCACACATCAAAGATCTCGTAGACATGAATTGGATTTTGAGGTAATTCATTTCTTTGGCTTAAATTACCTACTTGTTGACATCTTTCACGTGATTTAAAAAATAAGTAAGTTTCATGAAATAAAGTAGGCCAAAAGAAATCACATTCCAAGATTTTATGGGCAGTTTGTTTCTGTCCGAAGTGACCACCACATGAATAGGAATGACAAAATTTTAAAATCGAATTTACCTCCTCTTCAACGACTCATTGTTTTATTACCTGATTCAAGCAGTGCTTCTATAAATAAGGATCATCCCAAATATAATATCTGGATTCCCACTTTAGTCGATTAATTTTAGATCTAGGTAAGTCTAATGATAATTTTCCTGTTGCCAAATAATTTACCATATCTACGAACCATGGTACCATAATTCGCACAAACATCAAATGTACCTCTCAGAACTCTCCTCGGAGCAGAGGATTGATTTTTAGAAAGGGGAATACGACTTAAATGATCCAAAAATAAGTTTTCGCAACCCTTTTTATCTTTAATTTCTAAATCGAATTCTTAAAGTAGTAAGATTCATCGGATATACCTCGGCTTTGTTTCCTTTTTGCTTATCAGGTATCGTAATGTTGCATGATAAAAAAACTACTACTTTAGTTCCAAGCAAATAAGATCTAAATTTTTCTAAAGAAAATACTATATAAAACAATTCTTTTTTTATCATAGAATAATATTTTACACTGAATCCAAAGGTCGAGATTCATAAGCAATCATGTGTGACACTTTATCGATATTTTGACAAATAACGAAACCAACACTGGTATCTAATGAGTCACGCATAAGTTTGAAGGGGTATTCCCAATTCGGTGGTGTCACAACTAGAGCCAACATGATTTTATCTTTTAAGATATCAAATGACTCTTTGTATTCAAAAATAAAGTCAAAGACTTGATATTTTTGAAGTAAATGTAATAGTGGTTGAGCTACCTTCGAGAAATCCTTAATAAACATTCGGTAGAAACCTGGATGACCAAGAAAACATCAAATTTTCCTTAGTGTTGTGGGGTAAAGGAGTAAGTGTATAATATATGTTTTGGCTTTGACTACCATAATTTAATCAGAAGAAACTATATGGCCTAGAATCAACCCCTTATCGACTATAAAATAACATTTTTCGTAGTTTAAAATAAAGTTAAATTCTAGGCATCGCTTTAATATTTTTTGTTATATTAAGAAGGCATTCATCGAAAAAGTTATCGTATATCATGAAATCATCCATAAAGACCACAATACCTTTCCCCAAAGAATCCGAGAAGATGCTAAGCATATACCTTTGAAATATGACAGGCATATTACATAATGCAAAGGGCATTCATCGGTAAGCAAATGTTCTGAATTGGCATGTAAAAGTAGTCTTTTATTGATCTTCTAGTGCAACCAAAATTTGGAAGAAACCTGCAAATCCATCAACATAATGATAATGAGTTTTTTCGACTAAACTTTCAATTATTTGGTCTAAAAATGGAAGAGTAAGATGATCTTTTTGAGTTGAAGATTTCAACTTCCTATAATCGATGCATACTCGTCATCCGTTATGAACTCTAGTGAAACTAATTCTCCTTTAGAGTTCTTAATTATCGTAACTCTGGATTTCTTTGGTAGCACATGGATATGACTTACCTAATTACTATCCGATATTAGGTAAATTATAACGGCATCGATAAGCTTTTGAATATCCCTTTTTACAATTTTCATCATCGATCGACTCAATCGTCATTGCCCTTCTTGCGTTAGTTTAGCTCATTCCTCAATATGGATTTTATGTATACAATTAGAGGGGATAAGGCCATTTATATCAGTAATCGTCCACCCAATTCCCTCTTTGTGCATGCGAAGAACAGTAAAAAGGGCATCCTCCTCCTCCTTTGACAATATATTCAAAATTATTATCGACAAAGTCCTATTCTCGTCCAATAATGCACACTTCAAATGTTTCGACAATTATTTTAACTCAATTTGAGGAGCCTGCACAATTGAAAGTAATAACATAGTCTTAGATGTAGTAATTAACCTATCAGAATTTATTGAATAAATAAAAAAGTTTTTTGAACTGCTTGTTCTCTTCACCAAATTCATCCAATTCCCTAGATAAGCAATAAAGAAAGTTAGATTACACAAACTCATTAACAACAGACTCTACAACATCTACAAAATTTAAAGTTTTCAATTTATTGGGATATCGTATAACCTTATATACATCAAATTTAACGATTTGATCGTCGAATTCCATCATAAGAATTCTGCTTCTTACATTGATCTTTGTATTTTCTGTACAAAAGAAGGGTTGCAATAGGAGAATCTCATAATAATAATTTATCCGTCATTTTCCATGTCAATGACATAGAAATCAACCAGAAATATTAGCTTGTTTACCTCAACTAAGATATCATCCTTTTCCTTAGATTATGTACAAACACCTTTTGGGATAGGCTATACGATAAATCTCCCATTCATAAGGGTGATAGCGTTGACATTCTCTCATGGGTTCGCCTCGGTTTGAGATATGAGTTTACCTTGTGATTCTAAATGACTCAGTCTTGTGCTAGTTGGCCTATTTGTTTGTCAAGTTCTTCTACATGGGCTTTCGTATGATTCTGGAACTTTCCTGGGAAAGAGCCAATCGTTCAACGATTGACTCGAGCGATGACATCAACGATTGGTAAGGTTGTTGCTGAGGTGGTATTGAAGTTTGGGTGATCTCTCCATCCTGGATTGTATGTGTTATTGTGTGGGTTATATGGTCTTTGAGGTGGTCCTAGAAAATTGCCAACGACATGGGCTTGAGCTCTCGCTTCTTCTTATAGCATTGGGAATTAATTCATTGGATGATCTGACATTGTGAATATCCTATAGGCTCTTATTACTCTATATTTACCTGTAACAATCGAATTAACTACTTCAGTTAATTTATCTAATTTAGTTTCAATGGAAAATGTACTTATCTCATGAATCCTTTAGTTAGGTTCACTTTAAAACTGTTAATAGCTGCTTGCAATGGTTTAAATGAACTATCTCATTGTTGATGAAGTAATATTAACTAATGCTCCTCCACTGGTTGCATCTACCATTTTTATCTCTAAAGGGAACAGTCTTTTGTAAAAGTGTTGAAATAGTGTTTTCTCGGTTAATCTATACTGTGAACAATATGCGCAATGCTTCTTAAATCACTCCCAGTAGTTATAAATACTTTCTTCATTCTTTTTTTGGATTAAAAGAATGCTCCTTCGTAACTCGCTTGCTCTGGCTACTGGAAATACATGTCAAGAAAAATTTGACTCATGTCAGCCCATTAATTAATTGAATTTAAAGGTAAATAAAATAACCATTCTTTCACTATGCTAGATAAAGAAAAAGGAAATGCTTGTAATTTAATTTGGTCTTCATATACACCCTGAGGTTTCATGCTCGAGTAGACCATGTGAAATATTTTGAGATGCTTATGCGGATTCTCACTGAAAATACCATTGAAAGTGGGAAGAAGATGAATCGACATTATTTTTATTTAAAATGGAGTTTTTCCTTTAGGAAAGGAGATGCAGAGAGGTTGTTGTACCATCAAAACAGTTCAAAGTGCTTTTAGAAAATTCCTGACTCAAATTATGCTTCCTTTATGAAAGTCAAACTCGTTCTCAATCTCCCCTTAGCGTCTATCACTAAAGTATTTTCTAGGGAATTCGAATCAATTGATTCTATAATCCCAACGATAAGTCTTGACAACATCCAATTCAAAATCTATTTTTTAAGTGAATGCATCTTGATCTTAATAAAAAAGATCAGTCAATCTAGTTTCCAGAAAATTGAGAAATTTAACCGGAAAGGTATGAGGTGCTTTTCAATTCTCATGATAGGAAGTGAGTCATCACTTCATCCTTTGGCTACGAAAAACTTAGCTAAGCAAGATAGAAATCATACTCGGCATTTTAAAAACAAAAAAACTTAAAAAGAAGAATAAAAAGTGAAAGTAAAAAGAAAATTATTTTACAAACCTAACGAAAGAGCAAATGATAAAAATGTTTGATGGTCAAGAGATGATTTTCAGGCTTACCCCGATGGGGTATTTATAGTATCTGAAAAAACCCTAAACTTACATTAAAAAATCTTAAAATATAATTTCTTGAAATTAAATACTAATAAATAAAAAGATAATTCTAGAAACATGAAATTTAAATGCTTTATCCGCCCGACTTTCTTCTAGAATTGCTGACTGGATCTTCTAGAAGTTGTTGACAAACTGCCACATCATCCTTTTCATGCCAAATTCATGCCCACTATTCCAGTATTAATTCCAGAATACAAAATTTATTTTTCAAGCCTTTTAAGTATATTTTGCCAAAAATTATTTTATTGCATAGAAATCATGTAAAAATGCCCAAATCAACAATAATAATTAGCAATCAATGAGTATTTAAACATAAAATATAACAAAAAATACTACTCGTGCCACCTTTCTATATCCAAGGTACATCTTCAACGCCACCTCCTTCTCCTTCTTCTCTTGAAATCGCACCACCCTTCCCATCAAGATTGATGAGATGTAACAAAAGAGCCAAAGAAAGAGAAATCATAGATATGTTCAAAAAAGTACAAGTCAATATACCTCTCCTTAAAGTAATCCAACAAGTGGCGAGGTATTGTTGATTTTTAAAGGAGTTTTGCACCACAAAGAGGAGATTGACTTGTCATGAGAAAATAAATTTGGGAGAACATGTCTCCATAATATTTCAGTGAAAACTTCCACCAAAGATGAAGAATCAAGGTACGTTTCATATACCTTGTCAAGTAAAAAATGTTTTAATTACACGTGCAATGTCTGACTTAGGAGCTTCAATTAATGTTATGTCGCTTTATGTCTATAAAATGATTAGTAATAAGCCTTTGAAGGAAACAAGAGTAGTTAATCAGTTGGTTGATCATTTTTTATCTACCCAGAGGGAGTGCTTGAAAATATCTTAGTGAAGGTCGATGTTCTCATTTTTCCTGCCTATTTCTATGTCATCAACATGGAAAATGATAGGACGAATACTTATTCTGAAGTACTTTTTGGCGGACCCTTCCTAAGCACCACACATACAAATATCGATGTGAGAAGTGGTATATTAACAATGGAGTTTCATGATGAGATCGTAGAGTTTGACATTTATAAAGCAATGAAATACACATATTTAATTAAAAGAATTAATTATGTTGATATTATTAATCCCTAAATTGATGAATTTTTTGAATCTAATCTTTCTTATAATTTTATAGGGATCTTGAGCTTTTTCACAAAGAGGAAGAAAGGAGTTTGAAAATATTTTTTCTATCAATTCTAACTATTTTTTACCTTCCTCTAAAACTAAAATGTTACCTTATGTTTTGCAGGCACCTGAGATAAAGTTAAAATAGTTGTCTGAGTACTTGCAATATGCCTTTTTGGGCAAATATAAGACCTAACCAGTGGTAATCTCAAACTAGTTATCCGAAGAAGAAGATAAAGCGTTGGTGAAAGTGTTTCACGCATAAAAGGAAGCAATATAATGGACTATTGACAACCATAACTTGCATGCAAAAAATCAATGTTGAGGAAGGAACAAAGCCATCACGAGAAGCTCAACGCCGATTAAATCGACCAATGATTGAAGTGGTAAATAAGAGATTAAAAACTTCTTGATGCCGACGTGATCTATCCGATATCATATAGTAATTGGGTAAGTCTGATTCATGTAGTTCCCAAGGAAATGGGAGTCAGATTGATCAAAAATCAAGAATGTGAGTTAGTGTCGACAAGAGTTCAAAACAGATGGTGAGTCTGCATTGATTACAGGAAGTTGAACTTTTTCACTACAAAATACCACTTTCCTCTTCTCTTTATAGATCAAATAATTGACAAGTTTTTTTGGGAAAACTCATTAATGTTGCCTTGATGGATTTTCAAGTTTTTTCTAGATCTCATTGGTGCCAAAAGATCAAGAAAAAAGAAATTTTACTTGTCCATTTGGTACGTTTACATATCGTCGGATGTCCTTTGACCTTTGTAATGCACCAACCACTTTCCATATATGTATGATGAGTATTTTTTTTTACTATATGGAGAAGGGCATCAAATTTTTCATGGATGACTTCACGGTATACAGTAATTCTTTTATTGAGTGTCTTAATAATTTAACTAAATTGCTTAAGAGATGCTTAGAATTTAATCTTATCTTGAACTATGAAAATGTTATTTTATGATTGATAAGGGATTATTTTGTGACATATTGTTTCATCAAATAGAATTTTCATTGATAAAGCCAAGACCGATAGTATACTTTCACTATCTTACCCCATAATTGTGAGGGAGGTTCATTCTTTTCTTGTCTATGCAGGTTTCTACCGAAGATTTACTAAAGATTTTTCAAATCTGGCACGACCGTTATGTGAGCTGTTACAAAAAGATAAAGTATTTGACTTTAATCTTGAGTGCAAAGAATCATTTGATGTACTTAAAGAAAAATTGATCATGACACCAATTTTCAAAGCACCAAATTGAGAATAGGATTTTTGGCTTCTATGTGTCGCATCAGATATGAGCGTTGGAGCTGTTATTTGACAAAGAATCGACAAAAAACCACATGTTATCGCTTGCACTTCACAGACTTTGGATTTAGCTTATAGAAATTATTCCACAACAAAAAAGAATTACTTTCTATCGTCTTTACATTAGATAAATTTAGATCTTATTTACTTGGAACTAAAGTAATTGTTTTTTCTGACCATGTAGTTTAGAGTACCTTATTAGCATAATGGAGGTGAATCCATGACATATTCGATGGATCCTATTTTTAAAAAAAACTTAATTTGGATAATAAATACAAGAAGAGATGTGATAACTTAGTTGCAGATCATTTGATCCACATTCACCTTTCTCTATAATCGATCTTCCACTTCGAGAAGAGTTCTCAGAGGAACATTTGGTGTTGGCGCAGAAAATTGTTCCAACGTTTGCAAATAAGGTAAATTATTTGGCCACAAGTAAATACCTTTAAACTTGCCAAGATATGAAATTAACCGACTAAAGCAGGAGTCCTCGATATTATATTTGGGATGATCCTTATTTATGGAAGCACTACTCGAATCAGGTAATTAGGCAATGCGTCGCTAAAGAAAAGGTGAAATATATCATGAATTTTTGTCATTCTTATTTATGTGGTGGTCACTTTGGACCAAAGCGAACAACCCATAAAATTTTGGAATGTGGTTTCTTTTGGCCTAATTTATTTCATGACACTTATTTATTCTGTAAATCATGTAAGAAGTGTCAACGCACAAAGAATTTAAGTCGAAAGAGTGAACTACCTCAAAATTAAATTCACGTCTGTGAGATTTTTTATGTTTGGGGAATAAGTTACATGGCTCCTTTTACTTATTCAGTTGGAAATATTTATATCATTCTTGTTTTTTATTATGTTTCTAAATAGGTAGAAGTTAAGGCTATCCGAAAGAACGACACTAGAACCATTATTATTTTTTGAAAAATTATGTCTTATCTAGGTTTGGCACACCAAGAACGATAATAAGCGATCAAGGAACCCACTTCATAAACAATATAATTGACGCGCTCATGAAGAATTTCGAAGTGACTCAAAGAATTTTCACTGCCTATCATCTTAAGACAAACGGACAAGTGGAAGTATCAAACCGTGAGATTAAACTAATTTTTGTAAAAATTGTAAAGTTGGATCGTAAAGATTGGAGTTTTAAACTATCCGACGTATTATTATGGGCATACTGAACTGCTTTTAAAGGTCCCACTGGAATGTTGTCGTATCGATTCGTCTTTGGTAATCCATGCCATTTGCCGGTGGAATTGGAGCATCGAGCCTATTTGGCAGTTAAACAATACAATATGGACATGGAAGCAATCGACGAGGCGCAAAAGTTAGACATTCGAGAATTGTAAGAAATCCAAAGGAACACTTACGAACAATGCCAAGATATTTAAAGAAAAATTAAAAGAATATTATGACTGGAAGATTTCTTTTAAATCATTTGTTGTCAGGTAAAAAGCCAAGTATTTCCAAGCTTTACTAAGGCTATCGGCTGAGAGATTCAAGTGTTTTGGATAAGATCAATAAGAAGGTTTGGTCTTTGATTGCTGGTTGTGCTCTTCAATCATACAACAACCAAGTTTGCTTCTATGAACCCGAGTCGACGATGTTGTCCACTAAGCTTTTGTAATGAGAGATTTATGTTCATTAGTCATTGATAGGTTAACTTGTATTGCACCTCGTACTGCTCATATTCGATTGGATTACTTATCACTTGTTAATGAATGGTGAATCAAGTGTTCCTATTTCCCTATTAAGTTGTTATTGCCAAGATGTTTTACGTAATTGGTGGTATAGTTGCATAGCGGGATGCAGTTGTACGTCCACGAGAGAGCCCGACTTCGTGAATTTATATTTGTCATAAAAAGAGTGAATTTAATTGATGGGTTTAATAATTATATTAAATTCATAATCCTTTTGACTATTGCAAATTAAAAAATAATTTTTAATTTGAATATTAGTAGTATAATTACTCTTTTAATAAGTCAATTTAAGAAGGTATTTGTTATCTTTTTAACTTTGAATATTCAAAGATAACTATTTACTTTTGTATATTTCAAATTAAAATAATATTTGTTTTTCAGTTTGAATAGTAAAAAGAGTTTACCTTTTGACCGTTGCAAATTAAATAAATTATTTAATTTAAATATTAGTAGTAAAATTACTCTTTAAATATATAAACTTAAAAATGTATTTGTTACCTTTTTAACTTTGAATATAAAATATAATTATATAATTTTGTATATTTAAAATTAAAATAATACCTATTTAAGTTTTAATGGTAAAAGTAGTTTTATCTTTTGAATATTTCAAATTAAAAGATATTGTTATCTGTTTTAATGTTGAATACTAAAAGATATTTGGTTGGATTAAATCTCTAATGAAAAATCCCCTATTTATTGAGCAAACCTGTTAGGTTTTTTTCACGACTTAACAGATCTCAAAACTCAGTTTTTCAAGAACTTCTCTTATGTTGAAAGAGTTTTCTCTTCCTCAGTTTTCCGGTGAAAGTCAAAGGCAAAGATCGTTCATGATCTACGCATATGTCCTACTGTAGCTTATCATTAGTTGTTGTACCTTGGGAGATAGATGACTAACGAACTCGAGCACCAAATGAGTGGATGAAAATTTGTCTTAAGGAAACTGTGTAGCGCTATGCTTCAACTGTTTCCGATCGATAGATCAAAATAAAAAGAGTATTTTATTTCCATTATTTTATCTTAACTTATAAGAAGTTTAAACTTTTTGATAAAAATATCAAGATAAGAGTAAACTTGTATCCCTTGTCTCTTCATTCTCTTTTTATTTTATAATGATATTTATTCATTATTATTTTTCTATATCATTCTCAGATTAATGCGTGCACAATTTTTCTAACAATCTTAAGACAAAATTGATTTTCTTATTTTTTTCAAGATGATATAGAATTCGTGAGTTTAATCCTTGTTCTGTATAAGGGAAGTGCAAAAAATTTGGCAAAACAATTATTGGGAAAAATCAAAATGATTTTACGCCAAAGATAAGTTTCTTTCAATTTTTGAATTTATGATTTCAAATTCTTTTATGAATATTTTTGAAGTTAATTTTAATGTGAGATATAATCCGATATGTGAACAAATTTGTTTTTTCCAGGATTTATCCTATTGTTTTAACGGGTTTGCTAAAATCTCAAAGTGGACAAATCTAGATAAGAGAAATTGTGGTGAAAATAACTGTGGTTACTGATTTTGTTTCAGAATTTTAATTTTGTCCGATAAAAAATCTAAAATAAAAAATAAGTAATTTTCTATTTATTGGAATCTTTGGTTTCGTATTTGTGATCAATTGGGATAGTAATTCTTTCGTGTAACAAAATTATTTGATTTCTATAGAAATCGTTGGAAAATAACAACAACATTAATGATTTGTTTCAGAATTTTAGTTCATGAGTAAATTCTATTGATATAATAAATCAAAATTTAATTTTGGTTTATTGTTGGAGATATCATTAATTCTAGTTTCATGTGTTAAATGAAATTGTGATTGTCGGTGGTCCTGAGCCACGATAAGAAACTTGTAAAATTCTATGTAAAGATGTGATAACATAAGATGTTATTTTATTTGGTCATGGTGAATTTGACCAGATGTGAGATTATCCTTCTATTATTAGAGAGGCTGAGGTAAACGTTGTTACCGTATCTTGGAAGTATTATGACTTCCTATGTTAGAAATACATCTTAAATGTATTATCAGATACAAAATATAAGATGTATAATTGAATCATAGATACAAAATGGAATATACTGGTACTAATGAATTATTAGTGACCAAGTTCTTAAACTTCGTAATAATAGCAAAGGTGAGGGCGAATAAATGCTTTATTATCTCCATTGATGATAGTAAAAGTATTGATATGTTTATTTTCTAAAGGAGTAAAATGAAGTTATAGAAAAGAATTTATTTCTATAAACATGAAGTTGAAAGTCAACTTAATAAATAGATTAAGATGTTAAGAAGTGGGCACAACATGATATTACTCATGAAGTGATATCACTATATTCTCCTAAAATAAATGGAGTAGCAAAGTGAAAGAATTGAACAATGAACGCAATTCTAAGAAGTTCTAAGTTGTTACAAAACATGTGGGGGGAGAAAAGTTGTTTTGTCGACTAATTACCTTTTTAATAAGGTCCTAAAAAAGGAAAAAGGACAAGATACCACATGAGTTATGAAAAAGTTAAAAATTTGTCATACAAACACTTGAATATGTGGGGTTTTCTTGAGAATGTAATTGTTATATTACGAAAATAAATGAAAATAAATCTAAAATGATGGATTGTATATTCTTTGACTATCATACTATCTTAGAAGGATAGATCGATGCTAGTTCGAATTTGATATTTAATTATCAACGACACAAGTGAATATGTTTCACATTGGAAAGAAAAAGTGTCATGGAAATCCTCAAGAAAACGGTTATAACCAGATTCATAGTGAAATCTGAGGTTGAAGCTCTAGATAAATCTGGAGAATAAGTTGAATTGCTTTGAAATTTCTTGGATGATATTCTTAAATGACTTAAACATGTGCCCACAGTATGTGTATACGGTGACTAGAAAGTATAATGGTAAGTCAAGACATATACGTAGTCAACATAATACCATAGACAACTTATCTCAAATTGAGTTATCTCTGTTTATTTTGTAAGATCAAAGGATAACATTATGGATCCGCTAACCTAAGGGTTAAATCGAGATCAAGTTGAGAAAAAATCTAAAGGAATGTGACTAAAGCCCATGAAATTTAAAGGTGTTATGTAAAGGAAAACCTTACCTTTTTTACTGTCGATACCTAGATCTAGGTTCAAAGAGACAAACTAATTGCATAACCCGTGTACGGTCACTGTAGGGGTCTCTTATCCCATGTCCATTTTTATGATATAAACAGTGATCAAAGTGGTATAGGCTAAGCATAAAACTTTTAATGACCATTGTGTGCTTCGGTGAACCGAGCAACATAAGTCACTTATGTGACATTGAAGTGGGGCCGCTTTAAGGAAACTATTGGGCATAGTTCTTTTAATCTCTTGCAGAACCAAGAAAATGTCCATGTCTTTAATGACATACCCATGAGAACTAAATTCTTGTCAGATGGGTAGTTGTGTGAACTATGTCACCGTTTACACAAAAGGCAGAACAGTTTAAGGACATCGCGTCTACTGTTTAACTAGTAAAGTAAATATACTATCACAAGAGATGGTTTAAAGGAGGACACTTACCTATTTTATGCAACTATCGATCGTAGAGGCTATCACCACATTGTGCCAAAATGTTTTTGATTAAATCATCAATTTCATTCATGTAGGGGATTGTTGCAAAAAGGTTTAATTTAATTGATGGATTTAATATTTATATTAAATCCATAGTCCTTTTGACTATTTCAAATTAAAAGATAATTATTAATTTGATTTAAAAAGGTATTTGTTATCTTTTTAATTTTGAATATTAAAAGCTAATTATAAACTTGTGTATATTTCAAATTAAAATAATATTTGTTTAAGTTAAAATAGTAAAAAGAGCTTACCTTTTGACCATTGCAAATGAAATATATTATTTAATTCGAATATTAGCAGGATAATTACTCTTTGAATATGTCAACTTAAAACGGTATATATTACCTTTTTAACTTTGAATATTAAAGATAATTATATACTTTTGTATATTTCAAATTAAAAAAGACACCTATTTAAGTTTGAAAGGTAAAAGGAGTTTTTATCTTTTAAATATTTCAAATTAAAAGATATTGTTATTTGTTTAATGTTGAGTATTAAAAGATATTTAGTTAGATTAAATCTCTTTAAAATCCTCTATAAATAGTGAGCAAACTTGTTAGATTTTTCACATCTTAATATAACTCAGTATTTCAAGAAATTCTCTTTTCTTGAAAAAGTTTTCTCTTCCTTAGTTTTTCGGTGATAGTTAAAGGCAAGGATTGTTCGTGATCTGTGCATGTGTGTTACTGTAGCTGATCATTAATTGTTGGGTCTTGGGAGACAGACGATCAACAAATAGAGCACCAAAAGAGTGGTTAAAAATTTGTATTAAAGAAACTGTGTAGCGACAAGCCTCAATTATATCCTATCAATAGATCAAAATAAAATGAGTATTTTATTTCCATTTATTTTGTCTTATCTTCTAAGAAGTTTAACCTTTTTGGTTTGTTTTCTCATGATTGGTTTTGTTCAATTGTTATTTCGAATAACAATCTCAATATAAGAGTAAACTCATTCTATCTCTTATCCCTTCATTCCCTTTAATTGTATAATGATATTTATTCATTATTATTTTTCTATATCATTATCGGATTAATGTGTGTGCAATTTTTCTAACAATATTTTATGGGAGTGAGTTTTAGTGGAAGAATTGTAAGAACGTTTATTACACCAACCTTTGTTATATATACTTAATATATGGAACATAGGAAGCTTAGGTTACTTTTCCTTGGTTATTGATTTATATTGTGATGCCAAATTTATATTTATATTGTGTCATCAAGGGTTATATTAGACAAGTCTTAGGTTGTCTACTTCTATTTTTCTAACACATCTTTAATAGATTAAGTCTTGTATTTGAGTAAATGATATCATTGCAAATTTGAATCTTCCTGTCATTGTGGGGGGATTTTAACATAGTTAGGTCGGATTCAAAAAGAACTAGTGGCCATGATCATTCGGCTGCAATGATAATTTTTGAATAATTTATTTCAAGATGGGAGTTGATAGAAGTTCCAATTTTGGGTAGTTTATTTACATGGTTTAGGGGAGGTTTGAATGTAACTGCGAGCAGGCTCGATAGAATCTTGATATCAACTAACATTGCTTGTATGTTCCCATAATTGATGCAATTTACTCTTCCTAGAAGTTTATTTGATCATAATCCTATCTTGCTAAAAGAAAGGAAGTTAAAAATGTTCTGTAGACCTTTCAAATGGTTCAATAAGTGGCATGATGACCCTATTCTTTTTTAAAGAATTAAAGGTGTTTGTGAAGCTAATAAGGGAAAAGGTATGAATCAAGTTTTGATGATGGCTAAGATTGTGACCAAGGATTGGGATAGAGCAGTCCAAGAGAAGAAACTAGATTCGGTATAATAGATTGGAAAAGGGATTGATATCTTAAAGAATATGTGTATTTTGAATCCTAGAAATAGCTCAGCCCAATTCGAGCTTGTGTCATTGAATGCAAGGTTGTGAGAAGTTTTGAGGGAGGAATAACGAGAATGGCTATAAAAATCCAAACTTAGGTGGTTCAAAGAAGGTGATAAAACACAAAATTCTTTCATCTAACAGTTGCATCAAGAGGTAGAATCAAAAATCTGATTTTGAAATTAAAGGTTCATAATTCGGTCCTTAAATATCAGTTAAGGATCCAATAAGCATTTGTAAACTATTTTCATTATTGCTATAATGAAGTGAAAACACTACCAATTAAGATATTTGATATTCCTTTCAAGAGATTAAATGTTGCCATTATAAGGATTATTGAAAGTTCTTTTTCTGAAGATGATGTTTGGTTTACAATTAAGTTGTCTGATGGATCAAGAGCACCAGGTCCGGATGATTTTAGCTTGGATTTTTTTAAGAAGTTTTGGAAGGTCATTAAAGGAGATGTTATGAAATTCATGGACAATTTCTATTGGGGCAGAGTAGAAGATCATTCTTTTAACAAATCGTTTATTGCTCTTATCCCGATGAAAGTTGAGGCAATTTATCCTGATGAGTTCAGACCAATTTTCTTGGTGGGTAGCATGTATAAGATTATGTCTTGTGTTTTGGTTAAGAGGATGGCAAGCTGCATTAAAGAAGTTTGGAGAGAATCAGTTCACTTTTATAGCTAGAAAATATATTGCAGACTATATTTTGATTGTGAATGAAGTCATTCATAAGTTGATGAAAAGCAAGAAAGAAGCAGTTTTGTTTAAGGCAGATTGTTGTGCTAGTTAATGGGCGTCCTTCCAATTGTTTTTCAATTAAGAGGGGTCTAAGGCAAGGCTATCCATTGTCATTGTTACTATTTAATATTGTGGGTGAGGCTCTCAGTGGGTTGTTAAAGAAAGCGGTTGAAACTGGTTTTTGTGGTGGGGTTGGAGTAGGGTCTGGAAGTGTAGTAGTGTCCCATATTCAATTTGCAGACGACCTTATTATTTTTCAGAAGCAAAGGAAAAGATGATAAAAAAACTTAATCGTGTTCTCAAAATTTTTGAAGTGGCTATTGGTCTAAAGCTAAACATGAAGAAGACTAAGTTATTTGGTATCAATGTGGAAAAAAGTAGAGTAAGGAGGTGGGTTGATTATATCTATTGTGGATGGACAAGTCTTTCTATGAATTATTTGGGGCTCCCGTTAGAACATAAAAAGAATGCTAAGTTCCTTTGGAAATCTATATTGGACAAAGTCAGATCTCGTCTAGAAAGTTAGAAAGGTAAACTTCTTTCCCTTGGAGATAGGCTTACATTGATTAAATTAATTTTGGTTAATTTACCCTATATTGGACTAAGTGTTCACTTCATGGAATTCATCATATGTTAATGAATAATTGTTTCGCCACTAAGTGTGCAATTCATGGAATTCATCATATGTCGATGAATAATTGTTTCGCACTAAGTGTGCAATTCATGGAATTCATCATATGTTGATGAATAACAGTTTCAGAACTAAATGTGCAATTCACAGAATTCATCATATGTTGATGAATAACCATTTCGACACTACGTGTGCACTTCACGGAATGCATCATATGTTGATGAATAACCGTTTAAACATTAAGTGTGCAATTCACATAACTCGTTATATGTTGATGAATAACCGTATAGGCTCTAGGTGTGCAATTCACAGAATTCATCATATGCTGATGAATAACTGTTTCGGCACTATGTGTGTAAATCAAAAAATTCATAATATGTTTATGGATGACCGTATGGGCACTACAGGTGCATTACAAAGAGATGATAATGACAGTAAAATAATGAATTGGTATTTGATCAATAAGAAATAATTATATAATGATTTCATTGTATGATTAGTTTTTACCTCACTAAGTAATACTTAATGTGTGTTTATTTCACGCGTAGGTTTAATACAAGCTAAGTAAGGAGATCATCGGACATCAAAGCCAGAGTCACCTTGTCAGTAACAGTATGACAAAGATGTATACTTTTAATGTACTTTAGTTTGAATGTAATAGGTTTAGTAAAAAAAATGAAAAACTTTTGAATTAAATTGTTGTAAAATGGTTACGTGTTTGAACTTCTCTTTTTGTTTGTGTATTTAAGTTTAATACATGTTTTGTTATAAGTAAATTAAAATGTTTTATAAAAACAAACAAAATTTTACGGGTTTTTCAAATGAGGAGCTGTTTTAAAAGTGATGTGACATATGTATCTCATATATGGAAAGATATATGGGAGTTGGGTGTTACATTTATTGGTATCAGAGCCACGGGTTTAGTTGATTGTTAACAAAAATAGAGAGTATTTTTATGTAAAAAGAGTTTACATGCTACTAAGATGTCAAGTTATTGGTAGGGTGTATAAAAAATATGTTAGATGTCTCTTCTTACTAACTTAAGTACTAACTTTATGCATGTCATACTATATGTCGGATTTTATGAATTCGAGAAGAGCGGTTGAAAGAGAGAGTAGAGATGGAATAGCGAACATTCGATTCTATCTGAGAATACCAGTGTACCGGCACCTCAGAGTATACTTGTTCTGAAGTTCAGAGCTTTTATGCAAGCTCTCGATGCTATTTTGATACAGTTTCAACCTCCTCCACCTCTCCCAGCTCCTCTAGTACCAAAAATGTTGATCCCTAAAGAATTAAGAAGTTTAAGAGCTCTTGAGTTCTGGGGATAAGAAGGTGAAGGTCCAATGGACGTAGATTTATGGTTAAACGATGTGATGGTAATGTTGGAGAGTTTAAAGTGCTCTGATCATGAAAAACTGGGCAGAGTTGTATCGTTACTCTAAGGATCATCTCAATTGTGGTGGACAAATACGATGATTTATGCATCGCCTAAACAAGTGAACTGACAATTCTTTCAAGATGAGTTCAAGAATATGTATATCAGGGAATAATTTATGTGGTCAATGCTGTTGAAATTTCTTAACTTAAAACAAGGTGATCAAGCAGTGCATGAGTATGAGGTCGAATACAATAAGCTCATTCGTTATGCTACCAAGGTGGTTTCTAATGATAAAGCTCGACGAGATTGGTTTGTCGAGGGTCTAAGGCCTAAGTTGAAAGAGATGATGTTGGCCTTAAATTTTCCTAGCCTATAAGAAGTTATTAACAGATCTAAGGCTATTGAAAGAGATCAAGAGGAAACCCTAGTAGCGGAGCAGAGTATGCAGATGGGTAAAAGGATTGGATTATCTTCATCTTTACACTGGGCTAAGAGAGGCAAGGGCTCAGGTTCCAGATACACTGACATAGCTAATTCTGTTACATCTTCATAGAAATCTAAGCAGTCTCATTCTTCTGCTGCTAGCTCTGGTAAAGCTTATGGGGAGAGAGGTAATCCATGTCAATCATGTGGAAAATTTCATCGGGGAGTATGTAGAGTGTTCTATGGGGCTTGTTTAATTTATAAAGAAACGGATCATTATGCTAGGAGTTGTCCACAGAGATCCGGGGAGAGATCAGAAATTTCATCGGGGATGTAGAGTGTTCTATGGGGCTTGTTTAATTTATAAAGAAACGGATCATTATGCTAGGAGTTGTCCACAGAGATCCGGGGAGAGATCAGTGCAAACTGAGAGATTAAAAGCAGCACCTGGTAGAAGCTGAGGAAGAGGAAGATTAGGTGGTCAATCTGAGGCTGCTCAGAGACAAGATATTGGGGGAGTGACCCAAATTTATAATATAAAGACCAATGAGGATTGAGATGATCCGGAGATCATAATAGGTACATTTCACCTTTTTGATGAGCCTATTTTTATTCTAGTTGATGTTGTTTCTACGTACTCTTATATTAGTACAAAGTTGGTTAGAACTACATGAATTCTTTTAGAACCAAGTTCTAGTGAAACGATAGCAGTAAACCCTATGGGTCATAGTGCAAGAGTAACTCGGGTATGTAGAAAATGTCCAATTAAGATTCAAGGGGTTGTGTTCTCGGCAAATTTAATGGACTTGCCCTTTGATGAGTTTGAAATTATTTTGGGCATGGATTTGTTGTCTCCACATAATGGATGGGTGGATTATCGTATGAAGAGATTATTTTTGAAGGATTCATAATGCTCTGAAATAGTAGTGATTGGAGAAAAAGCGAAATCACCATCCAATATGATATCAGCCCTGACTGTAAAGAAAATGATGTCAAAGGGATGCATAGCTTTTCTTACTAATGTGATAGACACTCGAGTGCCGAAAGTGAGATTAAATGATATCCCTACAGTTAATGAGTTTTTAGAGGTCTTTCTGAAAGAGTTATCGGGTTTACCTCTAGATCGTGAAGTAGAATTCAGGAATGAGGTTTATCCGGGTACCAAACCTGTTTCTATGGCTTCGTATCGAATGACTCCAACGGAGTTAAGGAATTAAAAGCACAGTTGCAGGAGCTACTTGATAAAGGATTTATCAGACCCAATGTTTATCCTTGGAGAGCACCTATGTTATTTGTGAAAAAAAATGATGGTCTATGGGGTTATGTATTGATTATCGTCAATTAAATAAAGTAAAGATAAAGAACAAGTATCCTCTTCTGAGGATTGACGACTTGTTTGATCAATTCAAAGGTGCAACAGTGTTCTCCATGATATATTTGAAGTCGGGATACCATCAGTTAAAGATCAATAAGGATGATATTCCATAGATAGCTTTTCAGACTCGATACGGACACTACGAATTCATGGACTTGATGAAAAGAGTATTACAACCTTACTTGGATTAATTCGTGGTAGTATTTATAGATTATATATTTGTGTACACCAAGTCAAGAGAAGAATATGATGTTCATCTTTGAGTGGTTCTACAGACACTGCGTGAAAAGAAGTTGTATGCAAAATTGTCTAAATGCGAATTTTGGTTGGAAAATATTGCTTTCCTTGGTCATGTAGTCTCGGTAGAAGGAATAACAGTGGATTCCAAAAATATTCAAGCCATAGTAGATTGGCAACCCCCGAAGAATGTTACAGAAGTTCGAAGTTTCTTGGGGCTTGATGGTTATTATAGGCGATTTGTGAAGAATTTTCAATGTTTAGCTCTGTCGCTAACTAAGTTGTTACGAAAAGATTTGCTTTTTGTGTGGACGATAAAATGCCATTAAAGTTTTGAAATGCTAAAGAGAATAGTAACTGATGCCCTAGTGCTTATGAAACCAAAGTCAGGTAAAGATTATATTGTTTACAGTGATGCAATCCATAATGGGTTGGGATGTGTGTTGATGCAAGAAGAGAAAGTTGTGGCCTATGCCTCAGTACAGTTGAAGAATCATGAGACGAATTATCCGACTCGTGATTTGGAATTGGTAGTAGTAGCTTTTGCTTTAAAAATTTAACGCCATTATCTGTATGATGAACGTTGCCATGTCTACACGGATCACAAAAGTCTAAAATATTTGTTAACTCAGAAAGAGTTGAATTTGAGAAAAAGAAGATGGATTGAGCTTCTAAAATATTATGATTTGGTTATTGACTATCATCCAAGAAAAGCTAATGTGATATTGATGCGCTAAGTCGAAAAACTTTCGTAACTTTAAGGGCTTTAGATGCATGTATTTCTTTAAAGCAAGATGGTGCTTTGATTGATGAATTAAAGTTAAAGACGATGTTCTTGGATTGGGTAAAAGAGATGTAAGGTCAAGATGAGAAATGTTTGATGAGATTGGCGCAAGACAAAAAAGAAGAGGCCAAAGATTTCGAAAAAAAGGATAACGGATGCTTATATTACCGTGGAAGACTTTGCATTCCCCGTGATGATGAATTGAGGAAATATATTCTTTACGAAGCACATTATAGCCCTTTGGCAATGCACCCAGGCGGGAATAAAATGTAACAGGATTTAAAAAGTCATTACTGGTGGCCTAGTATGAAAATAGTTTTCACAGAGTTTGTGTCAAAATGTTTAACATGTCAACAAGTGAAAGATGAACATCAAGTATTTTCCAAACTACTAAAACCGATAACTATCCCTGAGTGGAAATGGGAGCGAGTTATAATGGATTTTGTTTTAGGGCTACCTTTGTCACCAGGTAAAAAAAACTCGATATGGGTAATAATGGACAGATTGACCAAGATGGCTCATTTTATTCCAGTTCGAGTAGACTATCCAATGGATAAATATGCGGAGTTGTATATAAAACATATACTTAGACTGCACAGAGTGCCGATATTGATAGTTGCCGATCGAGACCCAAGGTTTACTTCAAGATTTTAGAAGTCCTTGCATAAGGCATTGGGTACTCGATTGAACTTTAGTACAACTTTTTATCCACAGATAGATGGGTAATCAGAGTGAGCTATTTAGATACTAGAGGATATACTAAGGGCTTGTGTGATTGAGTTTAAGGGATCATGGGAAAGGTATTTTCCTTTAGCAGAATTTGCTTATAATAATAGTTATCAATCCAATATTAAGATGGCCCCGTATGAAGCTTTGTATGGGAGAAAGTGCAGGACACCATTAAATTGGTTTGAACTAAAAGATCGAGATCTAGTTGGGTCAGATTTGATGATAGAAATTGAAGAAAAATTGAAAATTATCCAGAGCAATCTAAAGATAGCCTCCGATCGCCAGAAGTCCTATGTTGATTTGAAAAGAAAGAAAATTGAATTTCAAGTGGAGGACAAAGTATTTCTTATGGTTTCTCCTTGGAAGAAGGTATTACATTTTGGGCGAAAAAGAAAGTTGAGTCTGAGATTCATTAGACATTATGAGATATTAAAAAAAGGGTATCAATTAGCTTTTCCTCCATATATGGACAAGATCCATAATGTTTTTCACGTATAACTGCTTAGGAGGTATAGATCAGATCCATCTCATGTTATCACTCTTGAAGAAATAGAGATCTGACCAGATTTAACATATGAGGAGGAACCAGTGTTGATTTTGGCTAAGGAACCAAGGAGTTGTATAATAAGAAGATTCATTTAGTTAAAGTGCACTGCAAAACCATATAGTAGAAGAAACTACTTGGGAAAGAGAGGATGACATCAGGAAACAGTTTTCATATCACTTCTTTTCAAGTACTTCTTTAAATTTGAGGAAAAATTTTCTTAAGGGGAGAATTATAATGCCCCAAATATCAAATTATGGACTTTATTGAAAGAATTTAAAAAATTGAGGATTTAATTCGATTAAATGATAAAAGATGAGAATAATTTGGATTAGTTGTTTAGATTAAATTGTAACAATGGATGATTAAAAGGGCATTTTGGTCCTTTAAAGGAAAATGAATTTAAAATTAATTATTAATAAGCTATTAAAGTTATGGGAAAAGAGAAAAGTAAGATACCAAAAGCCATTTCCCCTTTTCTTCTTCTTTCATGTGGAAAAAGCCCTCATCTATAGCAATAGTAAAGTTCTATTTGATTAGTTTCTTCTTTCGTTTTTTGCAGGGTTTTGATGTAATAAGTATGATAGAAACTTAAGGAATAATTAAATGGGATCAAAACTAAGAGATGGATGAAATATTTGAGATCTAAGGAAATAGGTTTTTGCATGATATGTTAGAATATGAGTTTTCCCTGATGTTTATTAGTATATTTCACTTGTTAAATATGTAAATAAGATATTAGAAACATTGGATGGGATTAAGAACATGTTAGAAAAAAGGTTGAGATTCTTAGATTTACATGTTCTTGGAAGATTTGAGATATTTTAAGAAACTAAATGAGGGAAAATTAGTAGAGATAAGTAAAGAATAGTTTAATAGTATTATTAGGTGTAAGCATAAGGGAATTTGACTAAATTTGGGTAAGAATCGGTCTAAGAAATGGAAAATCTGGGTACGAGTATCAGTAATGGTATAACAGTACCGATACTATAGGCTTAAAATTGGAATAAATTGGCTGAGTTGTATCAATATTGATGTAATCAGTATCGATATTGAGAGAAGGGTATTGATACTATGAGGAAGGTATCGATACCATTGATCACAAAATGCAAAAATGGTATCAATATCGTATTAGAGTATCGATACCATGGAATGGGTATCGATACTAATGAGCCAGAAATGTGAAGATAGGCTGAGATTGTTATTGAAAATATAATAATAGTACTCTCGAGTATTGTTTAAGTATAATTGTTAGGAAATATACTAACAATTGATATTGTATGTGTCTTTAATGGGTGATTGAGTATATCGAAGTCAAGTTCCCGAGTCCAGTAAAACGAAGGGCAAGGGTAAGCTACCTAAGTAATCAGCTTTACATTTTGGATATGATAGTGAGGCAAGCCAGGTGAGTGCACTTAATTGTGTAACTATATGTAATAATGGTTATGGATGCATGATTGTTTAATATATGTGCGTGGTGATTACAAAATAGGCACTAATTGTGCAATTCACTGAATTCATCATATGATGATGAATAATCGTTTTGGTACTAAGTGTGCAACTCACGGAATTCATCATATGTTGATGAATAACCATTTCGGCACTAAGTGTGCAATTCACGAAATTCATCATATGTTTATGAATAACCGTTTTGGCACTAAGTGTGCATTTCACGAAAGTCATCATATGTTGATGAATAATTGTTTCGGCACTAAGTGTGTACTTCACGTAATTCATCATATATTGATGAATTACTGTTTCAGCACTGAGTGTGCAATTCACGAAATTCATCATATGTTGATGAATAATTGTTTCGGCATTATGTGTGCAATTCACAGAATTCATCATATGTTGATGAATAACCGTTTTGACACTATGTGTGCAAATCATGAAATTCATAATATGTTTATGAATGATCATATGGGCACTACGAATGCATTACAAAGAGATGATAATTACATGAAAATAATGAATTGGTATTTGATCGATAAGAAATAATGATATATTGATTTCATTGTATGATTAGTTTTTACCTTACTAAGTAATACTTATCGTGTGTTTATTTCATGCATAGGTTTAATACAAGTTGAGTAAGGAGATCATCGGACATCAAAGCCAGAGTCGTCTCATCAGTAACAGTATGACATTTCTACTTTTAATGTACTTTAGTTGGCATGTAATAGGTTTAGTAAAAACGCTCTGAAAAACTTTTGAATTAAATTATTGTAAAATAGTGAAGTGTTTGAGCATCTCTTTTTGTTTGTCTATTTAAGATAAATGCATGTTTTATTATAAGTAAATTAAAATGTTTTATAAAAAGAAACAAAATTTTATGGGGTTTTTAAATGAGGAACAGTTTTAAAAGTGATGTGACATTTGTATATCGTATACGGAAAGGTATATGGGAGATGGTTGTTACACCTATTGTACAAAGTTGGCTTGTGTTGGTAAGTTGGAAGATCCAATTTTGAAATTGGTTTGGTATAAATTTGCCCCTCCTAAAGTTTCTATTTTTGTGTGGAAAGCAATGCATCAAAGGTTTCCGGTTATTATAGAGCTGGTAAAGCGAGATGTTCTTTGCAATGACCGTCCCTTTTTATTTTTTGCAATCGTGAACTGAAAGCAATTAACCATGTGTTGTGTCACTGGCATGTTGTTTGGAAACATTGGTGTAGTGTGTGGAAAGTAAATATTGTTTTCCCCATGAACGTTAAAGAGTTATTAGAGGTATGGTTTTCTCAAAAAATAAGAAGGAAAGTTCGGGCATTATGGTAACTTGGTTTTTTCGGTTTGATTGGGAAAATATGGATGTGCAAAAATAAATCCAGGTTTAATGGGAGCTCCTTTTCGGTGGATCAGATTTTTAATATTTACATATTTCAGATAGGGGTTTGGGCTAATAATTTATGGTCGTCATTGATTCCATATGTTCAAGATTTTGTTCATAGCCCAGATTCTATTATTTTTGGTTGTTGGTGGTGATAGTGTGTCTAAGTTTATGTGCAGAAGTTATGCGTTTTTCATAATAGCATAGTAATCTGAAGCTCTCAGCCTTGAGCTATTATGAAGTTAGCACTGACTATACTGCTCCATTGTTCCAGTTCTTGTCATTTTCTTTTATCTTTAATGGGTGGCTGCTAGCAAGGCTATTTAGCTCAGAATTGGTTGGTAAGTGGATAAGTGTATGGGTTGGGGTGTTCCATGTTTGATGTAATAGCAAAATATGTATATTGTTCATTACCACTTCAAGGTACTCTCTTTTTCCTCCAATTAGGTTTAGAGAAGTTTTTTAATGAGGTCCTTGTTGTGGTGTACTTTGTGATCATTTTAATACAAAGTACACTTTTCCCAAAAAAAATCTTGTATTTGAGTAAAAATGACTATTACGATTCTTTCATAATTTAAAAACATATGGGATGAAATATAAACCAAATTGATTCTCATGATTCTTAGTTTCAACCTCAAATTTTAGTTTAGGTTTTTTGTCAAGATCAACTAACACATGACATCAATTTGATTTTGGTTCGGTCTCTGTTATATCATTTTTAAGCTATACAAAAATTGTTTTAGTAAACTCAGGTTGACGAAAGACAATTTAAGACTTATTTCAAGAAGACATTTAAATATTATTTTATAATTATTACTTTTTATTTTAAAATATTTTAAATATTTTATGGAATACTAAGAAAGATTAAGGTGAGATTAAATTTGACCTTCAAAAGATAAACATATTCATATTCTAGCTTGTGTGGAAATAGAAGGAAATTCTTAAGAAAAAACGATTCCTCTAATTAACGTATTACGGCACAATCAAGAGGGAGATGGAAATAGAATTCTTCTACCCATTTCATGCCATATATATTCCACCATTTATATTGTGACACCTATCGTAATGATTTACTAGTGAATTAATGATAGTTTATCATTATTTTTTTCTTTTATTTTCTATTTAATATTTTTTATTTTATCGGTAAAACAAAGATAATTTCAGTTTTGTATTTTTTTTTCATTTTTCTAATAATATTCTGTTAATTTAAGTGTCTCTATAATTAAATTTTATTTTTTTTAAATGTAAACTATTTATTTTTTGAATTAAAAGAGCCTAATATAATAGGCTAAAGAGTTGGCCCTACAACTTGGTGAGTTGTTGCAGCATCAAAAGCGAGCGAATCCACAACTTCAATCGGGGGAAGAGCATAGTGAATCATGTTGAAGTGGTTCTCTGATGGGAGCTTGGTGAGGCAGTTTATGACTTTGTTGCCAGACCAAGTCGTCCTGGGAAAACGAATGATCCAATCATGAAGCCAAAAGGAGGCTATGGCTCCAACAAGGGAGAGGTGGCTACGCGCTGGATCATTATCATTCAACAACTTAATAGCCTGAGAGCAGTATGATTGCATGATGATATGTTTAAAACCAGTGTCCCAATCGACCGCAAGACCGTCATAAATACCCAGAGTTCGGCTTGAAGTATAGATCTTACCCTGACATCCCTGTGGTATCCGACAATCCATTCACCATCCGAGTTTCGAATCACTCCTCCAATTGAGCCATTCTCATTGTTCTGTGAGACTGCACCGTCAGTATTCAAACAAAACCAGCCGTAGGGAGGTTTAGACCACGTTGGTTCAGTATGCGAAGATACCAGACGAGGCCTAACAACATTGATAGTGGTATCATAATGTTTGACCCAGCTGACACTTTGGTGGATAACCCTTTCGATTGGCTGGATGACATTATTAAAGATAAGATCATTCCTTTGTTTCCACAATTGCCAAATGGCCGAGGCAAAGATAAAGGACCATGAGGGTTCTTCATCATACAAGGGTTGAGACATTTTGAGGTTATTCAACAGTCATGGTTTGAGGTCCATATTAAAGGAGTTAAGCATTGTAGAAGGCACAATCCAATTCCACAAACCACGGCCTCAGCAGCAGTCTCTAAGAACATGAATAATAGTTTCTATAGCAATACCACAGGAGGGGCAAGACAGATTAACAGTAAGCATTTATTTTCTACGTTCACAATTAGTCATAAGTTTTTCCTTGAGGGCAAGCCAAACAAAGGTGCGGATTCTTTGGAGAATATGAAAAGACCAAATGGAATTCCAGCAAAAATCCTTTGCATCCCAGTCATTTTCAAAGAGCTTAGAATAAACCGAGCTTACCTCAAAGAAGGCAAAAAGGGTCTGTCTGTATCATCATTGTTGCAAGTGGGTTTGATGTTCACTATGTGGGGAATGGCAGTCTGATGGACATAAAGAGATAAAGCTGAGATGTCCCAATGTCCATTACTGTCCAAGAAATTCTGAAAACAGAGATTAGCATCCAAAAGGTTATGATCAAGGATGCAGTTGTCCTAACGTTCCAAAAAATTGAGGAATTAATTTTAAGGGTTCGTTTCGACAAAAAATGTATTAAAAAAAAGTGGTTTAAAGGACTCTCCACTAATCTTTTTTAGGGTGTAATTGGATCACCCAAAAATATTGTCATTTTAATAAAATTTAATTTTAAAATTTATTAAAACAACTTTTAGGTCTACTTTCCAGAGAAACAAGTTCAGGAGCCAATTAAGTATAAGGAATGATTAGTACCCCACAATGCCTAGAAATCGGTGGCTAGTCGATTCATTATTGTCTTTGCAATGAAATTTACGAATTCATATTATAATTTAATTAATGATCCCTTTTTAGTTAACTAAATACAATGATATTTAGCCTATTAAAAATTTAGGGAGAAAATTGACAATTAGTGCATTCAACTAGAGAAAGTTAACCACCTAATATAAGGTAGAGTGGCATCACGTTCATTTCCTACTAATGCGGTGAATTACTAATTTTCTTCTAGAAAAATTTAAATTAAATTATTACCATTTCACCATTTCAAAACAAAGGGAAACATCACCTAATATATGGTAGAGTTGATTTTCCCTTATTTGGAAAGAAATAAGAAATATTATAATCATTATATTTATTTGTCTAAGGTTATGCAACAAACAAAAGTTTTATTTATGAAAATTATTGGGCCTTTAAGATAGATAAAGAATGTTCAAATATATATATATAAGTACTCAAACTAAACCACCGAATAGGGTCGAGAGGCTAATTTTCGATGAATCTAAATATGATAACATTTTTGTTTCTACACTCTGATTAACTTTAAGATGCCATTCTTTTAATTGATTTCACTTGAGGGTATTTATTTACTTTAAATTACCAGTATTGGACATACCAGATGGATTAGGAAAGCCCTCTTCGATAATTTAAATTAAATAAACATTGGCTTTTATTTTTTTATGAAAAGGTGGAGTAATGCAAATGAGGTTATCATGCTTTGCCAATAAATAAGATGTCATACAATCAATCAATAAACTTCAATGAAAGTTATTTACAAATTTAAACAATCAAATCAAATAATCAAGTTTATTAACATGCTAGGATTGTAATGAAAATAAAAAAAATACATGCATAAAATAAAAGAAACTATGAGCAATTTAGTGTAAAGAGTGAATAAATTGTATTAAAAATAAAGTTTGAGGGTGAATTAAAGAGAGGATTAAAATTATGTACCTTTAAGAATCTCTTCTGTAAAATAAAATGAATTAGGGTTATGGTAAAAAAAAGTCAAAAAAATTAAATTTAGTACAATATGCAAAATATAAAAATATAGTAACGGGTATCACTATTAAAGAAAACAATATAAAATATACAAAAAATAAATTAAATTAACATCAAAATTAAACAAATGATGAAAGACATGAATGTATATCACATAAAACTAATATGGAAAAGAATAATAAATACAAATATATTAAAAGAAGTAAAAAAATTAATTTAAAATAAAAAGGAAAGATTTAAAAATGTAGTTTTAACAAAGAAACAAAGTAACTAAGGAAAACTTTTAAAATTATAAAAACATAAATAAGAAATAAGAAAAAAAATAAACAATGATATCTATAAAAATAAATAAATGTGAAAGCTAAAAAAAAGAAAATAACATTTAAGAAAATAAAATTAATAAAACGTGAACTTAAAAAAAAAGGTTAAGATATATAAAGGTGAAGTTGGAAATTTAGTTCAAAAAGGGAAAAAAAGATTCAAATAGAATGAAGGAATAATTATATCCTACCCTTGTGAAAACACGATGATACCATAAGGATTCAAGACAGGTCATTTGGTCATTTAATTGAATAGTATATCTATTTTTAAAAAATCATCATTCAAGATTGATTGATGTTTTCATCGAGAAATCTCAAGAAATGCTAAATCTATAAAGATTCAATGGAAAGCCTTTTTCCTTATTCATTGAATTTCTCTCTTTCACGTGATTTTTCAAGCAAAAGTAGGAAAGTAATTAACCGAACAATAATAAATAAAGTAAGCAGAAAAATAAAAGAAACAAAAATATCGATTTTCACTGAGAAACCTCCAGGATTACTAGATTTAAAAATCTATTCAATAACATTCTCTTTGTTCATTGGTTTTCTCTAACCCGATAGAAATTTTTGGGGAAAAAAAGAAAAAAGTAAAGTCGAAATCGACTGGAAAAAATAAGACCAAAGGAAAAATAATAAAAAGGAAATAAAATAATTACCTTTAACAAAAAGTTATCTTTTATTGCTGGTAATCTCAAATTACAATGTTTGAGTGACTCCCTTTTCTCTAAGAAAAATAATGAAATTTACATAAGATAAGAGTCTATTTATAGGCTCTCAAAAACCCTAAAAGAGAAACCTCTAGCATCTTTTCATTGATAAAAAAATCCTAAAATAAAAAACAATATTACCCTAAATACATTATGGAAAATCTAAATTACAAATATTCAATAAAAATATTGAAAATTTGTAATAAATTAAAATTATCGTATTGGACCATATCCAATTTTCTACACGCATTGTCTTCACTAAAATAAACATATCTTGAATTTCTGACATTCGATTGAGGTATTTCAAGATGAGTTAGAAAGATAACTAAAAGTCGGTCATATATCAAGAAGACATCATTCCTTGAAAATGCATGAATCATGCTTGACAATTTGGCTCAAGTTAATCGATATTTCATACTTCAAAATCATCTTCAATAAAATGTTTGGGCCTTGGAAAGAAAACTAGGCCAGACGAAAATAGGTGTCTACAGCTGCCCCTCCTTGTCTAATGGTATTTAAGATGGATGGATTATAAAAGCAAGCTTACTCCCGTGATATCCAAGCATTTAGCTTTTCCTCAAGAATCATATCAAACTTTGGATGACTCCCCTTCATGGGTTAAGCTAGGTGAAATGTTCTTCGGATGGCTCCCCCTTCGCGTTTTTAAGCCAGGTGAAATGTTCTTTGGATGAATCCCCTTATCGGGTTTAAGCCAGGTGAAATATTCTTCGGATGACTCCCCTTTGCGTGTTTAAGCCACTTGAAATGTTTTTTAGGCCAGATATCCTTCATCGTGGAGTTAAAATATGGTTTGAAGATTTTAACTAGAAATTAGCTTATCCTTGTTGAGTCTAGCTAGATTGCAGTTGGTTTTGAATTTACTTTTGAACCCAATATCCTCCATAGTGCAATTAAAATTTACTTCTAAAATATTGACCAAAAATTAGTTCCTCACCATTGAGACAAACTATAATACGGTCACTATGCTCTCGAGTTGAGTATCCTTTATCGTGAAGTTTAAACTTGGCTCAAAAGTTTTAACTAGAAACTAGCCTTGTTGTATAGTTAAGCTAAAATGCAGACGATTCCTCCATCGCGAGTTAAGTCGATTTGAAAAAGCTTTTGAATCCAATATCCTTCATTGTGAAGTTGAAATTGGCTTCGAAAAACTCGACTGAAAGATGGCTCCTTACTGTTGAGTTAAGTTAAACTGTAGTCCATTCTGAGAATGCTCTTGAGAAGAGTATCCTTCGTCGTGAAGTTGAACCTGAACTCTTAAACCTTAAATGGAGACTAGTTCCTTGTTGTTGAGTTAAACTAGAATACAATTGATTTGATTGTTCTTCTAAATCAAATATCCTCCATTGTAGAGTTGAAATTGGTGTTAAAGGTGTCCTAATTGGAAGATAGCTCCTTGCTGATGAGTTTAGCTAAATCATAGTCGATTCGGAATGGGTTTTGAAACAAGTATCCTTCGTCGTGAAGTTGAAACTTAAATCTAAGGCTAAAAAATTTATGTATTCATGTACAAAATATTGAATGTGATGCTCTTATGTATGCCTAAGATGTAGAAAATTAGCTTTTCATTATGAGTTGAGCTAAGTTGTGAATGAATCATCCATTGTGAGTTAAGTAATGTTAGGAAAATGTTTCGAGTGAGGTAAAATTTTTCAAGGGAAAATATCTCAAGTGAGATAAAATTTTGTTTCGTGAGAAACTGTCTCGAGTGAGAAAAAAATTCAAGAGAAAATCTCTCAAGTGATATGGAATTTTGTTTTAAGAGAAATTGTTTTGAGTGAGAGAAAAATTTCCAAAGGAAAATATCTCAAGTGAGATGAAATTCTGTTTCGAGAGAAACTGTCTCGAGTGAGATGACAATTTTCAAGGGAAAATATCACAAGTGAGAAAATTTTTGTTTCGAGTGAGATGAAAATTGTTTTTGAAGGAAACTATCTCAAGTGAGATAAAATTTTTATTTGGAGAGGAACTGTCTCGATTGAGACGAAATTTATTTTAAGAAAAACTATCTCATGTGAGATAAAATTTTTCAAGAGAACCTATCCCAAGGGAGATTATTTTTCTAGAGAAACTGGGATGCAATTTGTTTAAAAGAAAACCATCTTAAGGAAGACAAAGATTTTTGAAGAATTTTAAAGATATCCTCAAGACATGAAAAAATATCAAAAGAAAGATGAGATTCTTTAAAGATGTTCTCAAGAAATGAGAAAATAATCTTGAGAAACACATGATATTTGAGAATTTATAATGAAACCTCAAAATAGGACAACGATCTTTTGGTCTTGAGAAAGACAATTTTTTAGAAACTTTTAGTGAGATACTCAAGAGAGGGAAATCACAGTTTTTCATGAATGTAACAATGAATATTTGATGCAAAGATGAAATGTGTCATGTTGTAAGTGCATGCTTTCATGAATGATAATGATGCAAAGATGCGTGCAAAGTCTTCATTCCATAATTCCTTTCTCACTGAAGTGCTCGTAAATCTTGACTTGCAAAGATTTTTTCTTCATGCCCCAACAAAGTATTACCCCTCAAGGTTTCTTGTTTTTGTCTCGACATTGACTTTGAGCTTCCATGTTTAAAAATAGTTACCGATTTCCAATATATATTCCCTAGATATACTATCTTGTTCGAAAATATTTTTTCTTCTTTTATTTTTCAAAATGTGAAAGTTGTTTTGAAGAAACCAAGTAATTATCTTTTTAGGCTCACAATTGAAGAAAATTGTAAAACATATGTTCATAAAATATCAAAAGAATCAAACGCTCTTTCAATCTTTCAAAGTTATAGCTATTTGACAAGTGTTGAGACTAATATTAATGGTTGATTTGGGAAGGTTTAGGTTGGTTTCTTTTTCTTTCTTTCTGTTTAGCGAGGGATTCCTTGGTTTGGTGATCATTTACAACGTTTCCATGCCTTCATGTATACCTTCGGGATGCCCCTAAACCTTCAACGAGTTAATACAAAATATTATTAATATCTTAAAATGCCCTTATGAATGCATTCGATATTGTAGTGCTAGACCTTTTCGATAGTGTTCATATTTTAGTTCTCTGAAATCTTCCATTTGTTTAGGTTTCGTAAACTCCTTTAGCAGAAGCAATGCAGAAATGTCGATCTAAAAGTAGAATTTCTGAGTTCTTATGTGTAGTCGACTATAGCATATGTTTTTTAACTCCCTTACTCCATCTTTCACTGGAACTCATTCTCAATTTAAACATTAGGCCTTACTGTCTTTCTTAATTTATATTTCATTAACATTGGTGTTCTTTGGTTTTGTTAGGAGATTAATCTTAACAAAAAATTATTAGTGTCACGATATTCATAAAGTTAGGGCTCTTGACATGGCCCATTACTTTAGTGGAATACCTCTAATTAGAGGATTCAAATGTCAAAAGCTCTTTTACTTGACAACTTTAACAGAACTCACTTCATAAAGCTTGGATTTACCACCATAGCTACTTTAGACATTACCTCTGAAGATTATCAGCTTACTACTTTCAGCGGAGTGCCCCCAATAATATTAACATTATATTGCATTATTATCTCATTACTTTCCTGAGTATTCGATTTCAGGATTTCTTAAGCTCATCAAGTAGAATCTATTATAGTCTGAGCTTCATTGAAAGTTAAGAAATTCCATCTTTAGAGCTCAATTTCCAAGCAATTGGCCTAAACTAAATTTATCTATTACGCCATTCTAACTATGTAGATTAAAAATCATCAGTGAACATCCTAAATAGAAACACAGTCTAAATGGTCCAGCCATGGCATGTACAATAAATGTTTCATCTTACCTGTTTGTGGAAAAACTCGTTCAACACTTGTAACTTGTATCGGATGAAGATTTCCTTTGTGACTGAGAAAGCATGGTGTGACTTTGTAGTAATTTTTCAAGGAAGCGTAATTAAACGGTTTTGTTTTTAGTATAGAATCAACTGATTTTTTTTTGGTTGAAAGATCAAATGATCTATTTTTAGCGGGTATAATGATGTTACTTGCCAAAGGTCTATACTCCCAATTCTTAAAAGAGTCTTTAATTCAACTGATATTTAAAAAACTTAAAGATTAAAATTTTGCTCATTGCTCATAACCTCAAAAGGTAACATTTTATTTGATATGTTTGAATGTTAAGTGAATTACAAACTTAAAAGAAAATTAGGAAACATTTTCAAACAATATTGCAACAAAGATTCAATGCGAATGAACATCAACACCTTTTGGATCTGCCTCATTATTCATTAAATGATCAGACATTTGGTTCAATCAAATTTTGTTTCTTGCATTTTCATTTTCTTAAGTTGCTCAAGGAATCATTGTAGGTGGCATTATCATCATAATCTTTGAGAAAAGGAATATGATGAGTTCCATGATTATAATTATTGGATGAAATTCTTTTATGAATTTTTTCGATGTTTTTCATTATCAATGCATGCAAAGATGCTTAAACCTCATTCAAGATGCAAGGATGTAAATACAAAGATAAATACAAATGTAGAATTGAAAGATGCAAAGGCAAAAAAAGGCATTGATCCAAATAATATCCCATCATAGAAAAGCTTTAATTTGAAAGAAAAATTCAAAATATCAAAAATAGTTCAACTATAGATACAGTCTAGTCCTTTTGAAATTTCATTCATCAGCCATGTGATTCTTAGTCCAAGATTAGATCAGTGTATTCTTGAATGATTTCAGCTCATTCAGCTAGCACTCTTTTGCAACATGTGCAGTCTCGATCTCTTTGTGAATGGATTTTAAGTTTATCGGACACCATTGAACTTACCATTGTAGGAGGAACTTTTGTGAATCAATCTGTTTTCTATTGAAATATGTCTTGTATGACAAATTTGACACAAAATCTTGTGGTATACTATCTTCATGCTCATGTGGTGTTGTTTCTAACCAACCACACACCTCTAAATATGAAGCTAGATACTTTTGGGACCCTTAATTCATTAGTGAAAACCCTATAACTTTAATGGAATATTCACATATCAACACCTCTTATAGTACGCTAATGTGATGCAGCATGGTAACAAATCAAAAAAAGCAGATAAGGGAAGATAAGTTAGTAAGATAATAAATAAAAGATAAAATAATAAATCTTACCCTACAAGTTTCTACCTTTATCATTATAAATATAAAATCCTACACGTATATGATTTCAACCCCCATGCTTTATTCTGGGGGTAATCCTAATCGCATGATATCTAGTTCGCATACATTTTGCTTGTAAAAATAAAGGAAAATATAGAGATCAATTTCTTCTTTGTGTACACCTATTTAGGAATTCCTATAAGTTTGACATGGTTTCAATATGGGTAGATTTCTAAGGTATATTACATGCATGGTTTCGGCTCTAAGGTCAAAGGTACTCAAATTGTCCTTGTTGGTGCCCCCTTCGGCCTACCAGACACTCTATCCTAAACACATCACAGACTCATATGGATCAAGTTAAATTCGAGATGATGCACCTCCTTATGCCTACACGGAAAAACTCATCTCACGAAAGCATATGGTGTGGACCCAAAAGGCTAATCGGTGGACTTGCACGAGGAAATATATCTTACGGAGGTGTCGCTTTCACCCTCACTTAAAAGAGACAAACCATGTATAGGGTTTATGTTATGCAAATGCAGTGAGTGCGTGAGGAAAACTTCTACCAACCCTTACTAAACAATAACAAACAATTCTTGAACAAAAACCAATCCACTTAAATTGATCATGAATATGCACATCAGTACGGACTATCACAAGTATGCATATGCCATTAGGGTTTTAAAATGAATGCAATCAAATGATCAAAAACTAAATTAAGTTTAATTCATAATTTCCATTTCAAAGACAATAATTAATCTACTAAAGGCCTAACTCTTTTAAAAAAATCCTCAGCGGAGTTGCCAAGCTATCGTAATGTCTCAAAAAAATTGAGGAGGTAATTTTAGAGGATTTGTTTCGAGCAAAATTGGGTTTTAAAACAAAAATATGGTTCGAGGGAATCACCACCAATCTTTGTTTAGGGTGTGATTGGATCACCAAAAAATGTTGACATTTAAATAAAATTTAATAGTAAAAATTATTAAAAACAACTTTTAGGTTTGCTTTCCAATTAAACAAGTTCGGGAGTTGATTACGTGTGGGGAAGGATTAGCACCCCACAACGCCCATAAACCGGTACCTAGTTGATTCATTATTGTCATTGCAATGGAATTTACGAATTCAAATTTTAATTTAATTAATGATCCCTTTTTAGTTAGCTAAATACAATGTTATTTAACCTATTCAAATTTTAGGGAAAAAATAGTAATTCGTGCATTTAACTATAGAAAGTTAACCACCTAATATAAGGTAGAGTGGCATCCCTTTCATTTCCAACTAAAACGGTGAATCACTAGTTTTCTTCTTGAAAATTTTAATTTAAATTGTTAGCATTTCACCATTTCAAACAGAAGGGAAACACCACCTAATATAAGGTATACAAATAATTTTCCCTTATTTGGAAAGAAATAAGAAATACTATAATCATTATATTTTGTGTCTAAGGTTATGCAACAAAAAAAAAGTTTATTTTATGAAAATTATCGGGCATTTAAGATAAATAAAGAATGTTCATATCTTTATAAGTACCCAAACTAAACCACCGAATAGGGTCAAGAGGCTCATTTTCGATGAATCTAAATATGAGAACATTTCGCTTTATACCCTCCTAATTAATTTTATGATGTCATTGTTTTAATTGATTTCACTTAAGGGTATTTGTTTACTTTAAATTATCAGAATTGGACATACCAAGGAAAGCCCTCTTCGATAATTTAAATTAAATAAAAATTGCTTTTAATTTTTTATGAAAAGGTGGAGTAAAGAAAATGAGGATATCATGCTTTGCAATTAAATAAGATGGCATACAATTAATCAATAAACTTCAATGAAAGTTATTTACAAATTTAAATAATCAAATCAAAGAATTAATTCTATTAACATGCTAGGATTATAATGCAAATAAAAAATTACACGAAAAAAAAATAAAAGAAACTATGAGCAATTTAGTGTAAATAGTGAATAAATTGTATTAAAAATGCAATTTTACGGAGAATTAAAGAGAAGATTAAAATTAATTTCCTTTAAGAATCTCTTACTGTAAAATAAAATGAATTAGGGTTATGGTAAAAATTTCAAAAAAAATTAAATTAAGTATAATCTGCATATATAAAAATAGAGTTACGGGTATAACCATTAAAGAAAACAATATATAATATATACACGAAAAGATAAATTAACATTAACATTAAAATTAAACAAATAATAAAAGACATGAATATATATCACATTAAACTAATATGGAAAAGAATAATAAATATAAATATATTCAAAGAAGTAAAAAATTAATTTAAAATAAAAAGGAAATATTTAAAATGTTATGTTAACAAAGAAAGTAAATCAAGTTTATAATTTAATCATTAAATTAATCATAACAAAAATAAGAAAAAATTAGAAAAAATAAATAATAAATATGGAAAATTAAACAATTAAATATATAAAAAAATGTGAAAGCTAAAAAAATGAAATTTAAGAAAATAAACTCAATAAAACGTGAATTTAAAAAGGTTAAGATTAGAGGTGTTCATTTTTTGGTTTTAACCGAATTAACCGATCGAATCGAATTAGTTCAGTTAATTCGGTCGGCCACCGAATTAATTCGGTCGGGGAACGGTTAAGAAATGTTTTAGAAGGTTAACGATTAATTTGGTTTGAAATCGTTTAGTTAACCAAATTAACCGAAATTAAGTTTTAAATATTAAATATATTATATATAACATATGGGCTCAGCCCAAACAATTTAAAACACAATTAATAATTTAAGATCCAATAACTTTTAAACCTAAATCACTATTAAATAATTAAAAAAACCATATAATTTTTTTATTTTATAATTATATATTATTTAAATTAATTGTAAATTAATTTTTTGAATTAAAAATATTCAATTTTTATATAAATTAGAAAATTTTAAATTTTTTTGTTTAATTCGAAAATTAACCGAAATTTATTCGGTTCGGTTAATATTTTAAAAAAAAAAATTCGGTTCGATTAACGATTAAAGAAAAAAAAGTTTAATTAATTTGGTTAATGGTAATTTGGTTCGGTCGGCCACCTTTTTAACCGAATGAACACCCCTGGTTAAGATAAATAAAGGTAAAGCTGAAATATTCATTCAAAAAGGAAAAAAACAACTTTTCAAAGAGAATGAAAGAATTATTATATCCTACCCTTGTAAAAACATGATGATTCTATAAGGATCCAAGACGGGTCATTGGGTCATTTAATTGAATAGTAAATCTATTTAAATTAAAAACACTTATTCATTCAAGATTAATTATCAGTCCTTATCGAGAAATCTCAAATAAGGTTAAATCTATAAAGATTAAATAGAAAGCATTTTTCCTTGTTTATCAAATTTCTCTCTTTCGCGTGATTTTCAAGAAAAACTAGGAAAGTAATTAGTCAAAACAATAACAAATAAAGTAAGAAGAAAAATAAAGAAAAAAATACCATTTTTCAGTGAGGAAACTCAAGGAATGCTAGATTTAAAAATTTATTCAATAGCATTTTCCCTGTTCCTCGATTTTCTTTCATTCGATAGAAATTTTTAAAATAAAAAGTAAAGTCAAAATCGATTGGAAAAAAATAAGACCAAAGGAAAAATAAGAAAAAAAATTAAAAGAATTACCTTTAACGAAAAGTTATCTTTTATTGTGGGTAATCTCAAATTACAATATTTGAGTGGCTCTCCTTTATCTAAAAAAATATTAGCATTTACATAAGTATCTATTTATAGGTTCCTAAAAACCCTAAAAGATAAAACTCTATAATATTTTCATTAATACAAATATCCTAAATTATCCTAAATACATTATGAAAAGTCTAAAGCTTAAATAATTACAATTATTCAATAAAAATATTAAAAATTTATAATATATTAAAATTCTCGTATTGGATCGTATCCAATTTTCTGTACGCGCTGTCTTCACTAAAATAAACATATCTTGAGTTTCCGACATTCGATTGAGGTATTTCAAGATGAGTTAGAAAACTAATTGAAAGTCGGTCATATATCAAGAAGATATCATTCCTTGAAAATGCATGAATAGTGCTTGAAAATTTGGTTCAAGTTGACTGATATTTCATGCTTCAAAATCAGCTTCAATAAAATGTTTGAACCTTTGAAAAAAAACTAGGCCAGAAGAAAATAGGTGTATACATTAGTCTCACGTGGGTCCTAAGGACGAAACCCAAGTATCATCCCAGAAATAGATAGTTGCACCGTTTCCATTCGACCAAGCTATAAGGTAGAGAAGCTTATCCCATATTTTCGAGATCCCTCACCAGAGTGGAGAGCTATGCTGTCCAACAAATGGATATTGGGTAAGATCTCATAAATTTGTACTTTTGCTTCAAAATAGTAATCCAGTAGGCATCAGACATCGTAATGAGAAAGAACGCCAATTTCATCATAAATGTTTTGTTTTGTGACTAAGGGTGGATGATTCCAAGGCCTTCCCAGTCAATTGGTTGGTAGGCGGTGTTTTATCGGACAAGAGAGACTTTGTTTGCGATAGAGGAATACCCCAGATGAAGTGTCTAACATGGCGCTCGATATCTATGCAGGTTTGTTTAGGGAGTCATGACCTGCATGGAATAGACCAAAATTTCAGAAAGCACGGATTTAGCCAGTGTAACTTGACCTGCCAAGGAAAGTGATTTGGAAGCCCAACCATTGAGTTTTGCCTGAATTTTATCGATGATAAAGGTGAAGTTATTTGATCTCATACGCCTAGAAAGGACGAGGATTCCAAGGTAATCACCAGCGGCATCAGCCTCCTGAATGCCAAGAGTTGTTTCTATGACTCTGTTAGTATTAACATGTGTGTTCAAAGAGAAGAAGTTGATTAATCATGAGTTGCTTGATCTCTTGTTGACCTTTTGTCCATAATAGTAACCAAATTATGTGAGGACATCATTAATGATTATAGCATGAGTAAGATCGACTTTCACATATAACATTAGATCATCGACAAAAAATAGTTGGGATATTTGAGAACCAGGACAAGCTAAAGTGAAACATGTTGGTCAAACTTGCAGGTTCAACAAATGGAAATAAGAGAAATTGGTTGTCAAGCCAACAACCCAATTGATGGTGCATCGTTTGTTGGAAATAAGGAAAGTCAATTAAATGAATTAGTTGGTACAAATAGAATGAGGGGCTTCTGCATCTATAAATAGCTCAACCCAACAGGTTCTTACAAAATCCAAGCGAGAAACACAAAGAAAAGCTTAGAGAGAAAAGCTTTAGTGAGAAAATTGAGAGCAATTTTTAGGGTGTGATTGGGTTATGACTTGTGATTGTTTTTGTAAACACCTGTAAATTTTCTCTCTTTAGTAAAAGATCTGCATCAGTCTGGAGACGTATGCATAATTAGCCAAACTCCGTTATCATTTCCGTGTGTTATTATTCCTCTTTTATTTCGCATTCTCACTAATCTGGTTATAGGTAGATTACTCGTTTAATTGCCCAACAACTGGCATCAGAGCTTTTGATGGTCAATTTTGACAGTTTTTCTGCGAGATTACTATTTACGTGAATAGTAAATTTCTTGAATAGTAAAATTGGGTTGGCTAAACGAGTTTATCGACGGAGGTGTTCTAATACATGGTGGTTCACAGGAATTGTCATAAACGATCCAAAAGAAGTCATATTCGAGTGGGAGCGATGACTGTAGAAGAAGGGAAGGTGAAAATTGAGAAGTTCGATGGTGCAAACTTTGGCTTTTAGAAGATGCAGATTGAAGATTTTCAGTACCAGAAAAAGCTATATCAACTTCTCTCAGGAAAGCAATTAGAGGGCATGGAGGAAGAGGATTGGGCTCTTCTCGACAGACAAGCCCTCAGAGTTATCTGACTGACGTTACCCTACAATGAACATAATCACAACTCAGTTGAGTTTCGTGAAAATTGAATTTGATGATGAAGTTTGAGCTTTAATTCTCTTATCATCTCTATCAGCCAATTGGAATGCTACTGTTACAGCTGTCAGCAGCTAGTTGGGAAATAGTAAATTGAAATTCGACGATGTTCGAGATCTGGTATTGAGTGAAGAAATTCGACGGAGAGAATTGGGTGAAGCATCAAGCTCTCAGTCTTGAACACGGAGTCTAAAGGGAGAACTTCATAAAGAAATCTAAATCGTGGCAGATTGAAATCTAGAAGGGGAAAATCAAGAACAGGAAAGAAAGATTTTAACTGTTATAATTACGGCAAGAATGGTCACTTTTAAAGAGATTGTCGAGCACCAAAGAAAGATACCGACGCACAAGAATCTACCAACGTGACAGAGGAAACATGTGATGCCATGATTCTAAGCTTCAACAGTCCTATTGAATCATGGATCTTGGATTCAGGTGCATCTTTCCACGCCATCCCATGCCAAGAAATTATGGAGAACTATATCAGTGGTGAATTTTGGAAAGTTCATCTAGTTAATGATGAAACCTTGAAGATCGTCGGAAAAGGAAACATATGATTAAAGTTGCCAAACCTGACCACCTGGAAGCTGAAAAGAGTAAGACATATTCCTGGCCTCAAAATAAATTTGATTTATGTAGGACGGCTTGATAGAGAAGGATATTGTACAACCTTTTCAGGCTGTGAATGGAAGATTACCAAAGGAGCACTCGTCATTGCTCGTGGTAAGAAGACTGGTACCCTATATGTAACCTCAAAATTGGAGAATATCATTGCAGTAGCAGATGTTAATGGAAAATCAAACCTATGGCACCAAAGGCTTGGCCATATGACCGAGAAAGAGATGAAGACACTTTTTTCAAAAGGGAAGCTGTCGGGTCTAAAGAGTATAGATGTTGGACTATGTGACGATCATATCTTTGGAAAACAAAAGAAAATCAGTTTTGCAAAGATTGGCAAGACACCCAAGGTTGAAAAGTTAGAGTTAGTTCATACTAATGTTTGGGGATCATCTCTAGTTTCATCTATTGCAGGCTCACTATATTATGTCACCTTCATCAATGATTCTACAAGGAAGGTGTGAGTTTATTTTCTAAAGAAAAAATCAAAAGTCTTTGATACCTTCAGAAAATGAAAGTTCATGGTGTAAAATGAGATTGGTTTGAAAGTCAAGCTGTTGAGGTTTGATAATGGAGGAGAGTACATAAATAGTAGATTCAGAGAATTTTTGCGCAAACAATGGGATCAAGAGGGAGAAAACAGTTCCCATGACACTGCAGCAGAATGGCATAGTAGAGTGCATGAACATAACTCTAAATGAACATACCGACTTACCTAAATTGCTATAGGCTGAAGCTATCAACACTGCAGCTTACCTGATCAACCGCGGCCCTCAGTTCCCTTGGATGGTGGAATACCAGAGGAAGTTTGGAGCAGAAAATAAATAAACCTTCCTCACTTAAGAGTGTTTGGTTGTATTTCTTATGTACACATAAATTTTGTTGAAAGAAGTAAACTTGATATGTATTTTTTGTTGGTTATGGTGGTGATGAGTTTGGTTATCGGTTTTGAGACTATGAAAATCGAAAGATCATTAGAAGCAGAGATGTCATTTTCAATAAGAATGTGATGTACAAAGACATGTCAACCATAGAATCAAGTAGCTCCAATACCGAAGCTAAAACAAAGGAATTTGTTGAGTTTGAGGATATTTTTGGAAATGATGTTCAGATCAGTCCTGAAGCAGTTCAAGAAGAACCAGGCACACCAAAACTGAGACGCTCCTCTAGAATTCCTAAACCAACCCAGTGTTATTTGCCTTCTTTGCACTATTTTTTGCTGACTGAAAATAGTGAACCAGAGTGCTATGATGAAGCAATACAGGTGGAGGATTCAGTCAAGTGGAAGTCGTCTATGAAAGATGAGATGGACTCACTTATGTCAAATCAGATGTGGGAATTAGCTGAATCACCACCATGCAAGAAAGTGCTCCATAACAAGTGGATTTATAGGATCAAAGAAGAGCACAATGGGAGCAAACGCTACAAAGCAAGATTGGTTGTCAAAGGTTTTCAGCAAAAAAAAGTATTGACTACAATGAAATTTTCTCTCCAATCGTGAAGCTGTTTACAATCAGACTGGTGTTGAAAATTATAGCTGTAGAGAATCTACATCTTGAGCACTTAGATATAAAGACAGCTTTCCTTCACGGTGATTTAGAGGAAGAAATCTATATGGGACAGCCAGAAGGCTTCATAGAGGAAGAAAAGAAAAACCTGGGATGTAGGTTGAAGAAGAGCTTGTATGGTTTATATCAAGATCCTAGATAGTGGTACAAGAAGTTTGATACCTTCATGGGTAGCAGTGGTTTTACTAGATGCCAAGCAGATCATTGTTGCTACATCAAGAAGTTCGACAACAGTTTCATTATTTTATTGTTGTACGTTGATGACATGCTCATTGCAGGCTTAGACATGCAAGAGATTATAAACTTGAAGCAAAAATTGTCGAAGCAGTTTGCAATGAAATATTTGGGCACTGCAAAGCAGATTCTTGGGATGATAATTAATAGAGACACAAATTCGGAGACTTTGATGTTATCACAGGCTGAGTAAATCAACAAAGTACTCTCCAGGTTCAACATGCAAGATGCTAAACCAGTAAGTACACCTTTATGTGTTCATTTTAGACTCTACAAAGAACAGTCACCAAAGACGGAGGAATAACGTGCACACTTGGTGAAGGTGACGTATGCCTCAGCAATTGGAAGTCTGATGTATGTTATGGTTTGTACTAGACCAGATATTGCTCAAGAAATGGGAGCTGTTAGCAGATACATGAATAATCCGGGCAAGGTACACTAGGAAACAATCAAATGGATCCTCAAATATCTGCAGGGTGCCACAAACAAAGCACTTTGTTTCAAAGGTAGACATACGATACTAACAGACTATGTAGATGTTGAGTTAGCTGAAAATGTTGACATCAGAAGGAGCACTACAGGGTATATCTATACTCTAGGAGGTACCGTAGTGAGTTGGGTTTTTCAACTACAGATGATAGCTGCTCTCTCCACAACTGAAGCAGAATATGTCACTGTTACGGAAGACAACAAGTCTTGGAAGAGTTAGGGAAGAAATAAGAAAACAATTTCTTGTATTGCGACAGTCAAAGTGTTATCCATCTAGCAAAGAATCCGTATTTTCATTCCAGGATGAAGCACATACAATTGCGATATCCTTTTATCCAGTCTCTTCTGGAAGATGGGATTTTGAAACTTGAAAAGATTAGTGGAGCTCAAAATCCGGTAGACATGTTAACAAAGACGATGACTACGGAAAAATTGAAGTTGTGTTCAGCTTCAGTTGGCATGCTAGAGTAACAAGACCATAAATACTGCTGCATTGATCGAGTTGTGAGGACAGATTAAAATCAGTCTTCAAGGAGGAGATTGTTTGGTCAAACTTGCAGGTGCAATAAATGACAATAGGAGAAATTGGTTGCCAAATTGGTTGTCAAGTCAAACTTGCATATGCAATAAATGGCAATAGGAGAAATTGGTTGCCAAGCCAACAACCCAATTGACGGTGCATCTTTTGTTGAAAATTTGGAAAGCCAATTAAATAAATTAGTTGGTAGAAATAGAATGGGGGCTTCTGCATATATAAATAGCTCACCTCAACATGTTCTTACAAATCCAAGCGAGAAACACAAAGAAAAGTTTAGAGAGAAAAGCTTTAGTGAGAAAATTGAGAGCAATTTTCAGGGTGTAATTGGGTTGTGAGTTGTGAGTGTTTTGGTAAACACCTGTAAATTTTCTCCCTTTAGTAAAAGATCTGCAGGAGTCTGGAGATGTTTGCATAATTGGCCGAACTCCGTTATCAATTTCTTGTGTTATTATTACACTTTTATTTCGTATTCTCACTAACCTGGTCATAGGAAAATTACTCGTTTAATTTCACAACATAACCTTTCCACAAGCCGGAATAAACATGGTGGGGAATGATATGTTCGAGACGTTTCATGGCCAAGACAAAAAGATATGGGGATAATGGATCCCATTGACGGACTCCTTGTTTAAGGTGAAAAGGGGCCAAATATTTGTCATTCCATTGAATTTGCAAAGACGAAGAAGTGAGGCAATGCATAATGATTCTAATGATGTTAGGAAGAAATCTTGCCTCAGTGAGAGTGTCACGAATGAAGTCTCATCATATTCGATCAAATGCTTTTTCAAGGTCGATTTTAATCGACATCCACCCTTAATTTTTTTCAATCGAAGCATGGAGTGGGTGACTTCCTGGTGGATGATAACATTTTCGGAAATAGAGCGTCCAGCAATGAAGCTCATTTGATTAGGCTTAACAAGGAGGGGCATAATTGATTTGAGCCTTCGAATGATGGATTTTTTAATTAGCTTATACATCACAGTACAAAGAATAATAGGACGGAAGTCGGATAAAGTCTCAGGATAGTCGGTCTTAGGGATGAGGATCAAGAGGGTTTTGTTAATGTCCTGCTCAATATTCCCACTAGCAAAGACACGCTGAATCAAAGTACAAACAGACTCACAGACGACATACCATTGTTTTTGGTAGAACTCAGCATGGAGTCCATCGTGACCAATAGCTTTCAACGGGGCCATGTCAAAGAGAGCCTTACGAATTTCAATTGCCTAAGGGTTGCCAACAAGATTGTCCATCTACTGTTAAGGAATAATTTTAAAGCAACCAGTCAACGAGAATTTCCCTTGAATGTGACCATCACAAGAGAAAAGGGAGCAAAAGAAGTTAACTACTTCATTACACAATTCATCTTCTGTCCGTTGAGCTTCGCCGCCGGTGAAGGAGTAGATCAAGGCATCAAGCTTCCTGCTTCCATTTAAAAAGGTAATTTTTTTTGTGCTTAACTTAGGAAGATTGAAGATGCAATGTTCACTAGGGGGATTTGAGGTTTCTATTTCGAACATGGAAGAATGAAATGGGTGAGGTGAAAACTGAAAAATTTTAACGGGAAGTGGGAAGAGCTGAGAAACTTCTCGGCCACAAATGAAATGGGAATGGGAAGAAACGAAGAAGATGGCTTTGAGAGAAGTGGAAACTGGGAGTGGAAAGAGCTGAGAAACTTCTCGGCCACAAAGGACATCTCTTGGAAGTTAGGTATTTAATTTGTTTTTCTTGAATAATAACAATAATACGTAATTTTTTTTACAAATTTGAATATTAGACAAGAATCATCCAAATATCTAATAAAAAATGGACCCTTAAAAAATTTACACAGAGCCAACCAGTCCATCCCCAACCTAAAAATTAAAATACCTAATGCCCCAGTCACTATCCAGTCAGCCTGTAAATTGAAATGACCAACGCCTAACCACTACCCAACCGGCCTTAAAATTTGAATGTCTTAATGCTTGCAGATTGAATAATTGAATCCAATGAGTTCTTTCTTCTTCCTTTTTAACATTTAAATTATTTATTTTTTTAATCTTTGAAATGACATATTAAGAATTTTTTTTATTATGTTCAAGCATATTTTGATAAATATATATAATATAGATATATAATAAATTGTATAAAATCACAAAATATTAAATTTAAAATTATTTTTTGTTAAATTAAAATTTATATTTAGATTTAGATATCCGATCTGAAAATTTGAATATTCGATTTTTCCAGATTGAATACGGATCACGGTTTTAATAATCCAAATTTGAGAACTATATTATAAAAATCCATATATATTAAAAAAATCATCATAATTTTTACATGTTCACTTGATCATGTGTGCACTCTACCACCGTGTTACTACTGCCTGTGAACTGGAGCCACAGTAAATAATTTATTATTTCTCCTTTTCTCATTGATATCTAAAAAATTGGATGCCACAATAATTACTACTTTACTTCTGTAAGCAAAAATTCTCTGCCACACTTCAAATATTTTATTTATATTTTTATTATATAGTTTTGAAATTAAATGCAACAACTACCAACATTCAATGAGTGTGAGTTATATTAAAAAAAAAGGAAAATAGGTAAAATTATTTCATGCACCACTGATGAAAATTTGTTTTACAAGCTAGGTTCTAAACCTTCTAAACTTCTAATATTGTCATATATTTTATTTACTTTCAGTTTAACTTATATTTTTGTTTACAAGCTAGAAAAATTATATTTTTGTTTAACTTTAAGTATATATTAATTTAAGTTTTTATTGAAATTGAAGCATGCCACCACTTATTGAAAACTTCCCTACTAAAGGATTAGAAGGTGCACCGAGTAGAGATATAGGTTGGCACTTTGGAGATCCAGTTCCAAATACCAAAGGAAATGTTGTATGTAAACTTTGTGGCAAAGTTGTGAAAGGAGGAATAACACGGTTTAAAGAGCACATTGCTCATAAAACCGGTGAAGTCACACCATGTCCTAATGTCACTGGTATATGAATATGTAATAGTGATACTTTATAATTTCTTTAGAAAAAATATACTTTATAATTATTTTTAAATATCAATAATAAATATTACACATTATTAATAGTGTGAATTATATTTATTTGATTACAGGTATCATTAGAGAAAGCATGATGAAATTACTTAAAAAAGCCAAGGAAAAGAAAATAGACAAAAAAAATGAGAACAAATGAATTCTTATCACAATTAAGGGAAGAAGAGGATGAATTCGTAGATGATGTTTCAGCTATGAAGAAGGACGATCTACTTCTCTTAGATCACGTGGAAGATATCGTGAAGAAAGATCTTAATTTAGTTTAAGGGGAACTACACCTGAATTGGTTAAGAGAAAAAACTCAAGACAACCAAAGGTTAGCGAGTCTATTTTAAAGACATTGCGTAAAAAGATGGGTGAAGCGGTCTCAAAATTTATAATATTCGATCGCCTTCCTTTTCGATTAGCAAGCTCGCCTTGGTTGTATAACTTAATTCTAGTATCATTGGAAGTTGGAAAAGGTGTAAAGCTTACAACACCTTATGAGATTTTAGATGTGTATTTGACATCAAAGAATTAACAAGTTCGTGAATGGGTAAATGAACTGAAGACGTATTGGAAACAACTGGGTGCAACTATGATGTGCGATGGTTGGACCAATAGTTTAAATCAAATGCACATCATCAACTTCCTTGTTTATTGTAGTAAAGGAACTGTATTTTGGAAATTTGTGGATGTCTCGAGCATTCGTAGTAGAGATGTTGAATTCTACTATAATTTGTTAGACAAAGTTGTTGAAGAAATTGGGGAAGAAAACATTATCCAAATAGTGACCAACAATTAGGCAGCAATGAAAGCCGCTGGGAAAAGATTAATGTTGAAAAGAAACCAACTTTATTGGACCTCATGTGCAGCTCACTGCTTAGATTTATGTCTTGAGGATAATGGAAAAAAGTCTAGTGTAGAAAAAGTGTTAGAGAAAGCGAAGAAAGTGACATGCTTCATATATAATCACATTTGGACCGTTGATTTGATGAAGAAGTATACTCACGGTAAACAAATTCTTCGCCCTGCTCTTACTCGATTCGCTACTCATTTCATACAGCTTGAGGAGATAACAAGGCAAAAACAAGGTTTGAAAGACATGTTTAAGTCAAAGGTCAATATTTTATAATTAGTTAATACAATTACTGATTACTCAAATATAACAATATTTAATTATTTTATTAGTTCCAATTTATAAATAAGTTAAATTATGTTATCGATTTTTTTCTTATTAAAATATAGGAATTCATATAATCAAAATGGGGACAACAAAAATCAGGGTCTACTTATGAAGCCAAAAAAATTGTTTTGGTAAAAGATTTTTGGAAAAAAGCCGTTTATATCATAAAAGTTTACGAACACCTAGTCAAAGTGCCAAGACTTGTTGACGGTGATGAAAAACCAACAGTTGGTTTTATTTATGAGGCCGTTGATAGAGCTAAACGATTAATTAAGGAATATTATTGATATTCCATCGAGTATGAAAGAATTATTGATAATAGATGGAATTTTATGCATTCCGACTTGCATTCAGCTGGTAAGATAAAATATATCACATAATTAAGAGTTATTTTTTATTTTTTATTTTAAGTTTTATAATTTATATTATTATCATTTGAGCATAAATTGTGATTAGGTTAATCCTCAATTTCAATTTGGGGTGGAGCATTCTGAGAATTTATTAGAAGAAACATTAGAAGGAACAAGATCAGTGATTGAAAGATTAGAACCTTCTATTGATAATCAAATCAGAATGGTTAATTAGGTTAGATTCATTCAAGTACTATTATTTGTAACTTAGTTAAATAATTTGAAATTAAAATATTTTTCTCATTTTAACTTAAACTTTTATTTATGCAATTGTTAATATTTCGAAGTAAACACGAGACATTTGGTACCCCACATGCACAAAGAGCTTGGAATCAAATAAATCCAAGTAAATAGTTAATTATATTATTTACTTTATATTATTTAATTATATTTGTAAATTTTGATGTTAGTTTACAATTTAAATAATATTATACACCTGAGTGGTGGATGATATATGGCACATGTACTCCTGAATTACAACAATTAGTAATTAAAGTACTTAGTCAAACAACTTTTGCATCAAATTGTGAACGAAATTGGAACACATTCAGATATATTCACACCAAAGCAAGAAACAGGTTGAAGTACAAAAAACTTGAGAAACTAGTGTTTACCTATTATAATATGAGACTTAAAATGAGGAATCAAAAAAGAATGAGCATTGATGATATAAACACTAGTTACAATCCTATCAGCCTTGATAATATCTTTAAAGATGTTGATCCACTATCATAATGGCTTCAAGAGAAAGAGAATCCAATATTAGATGGTGAAAATACTGGTGTGTTGCTTATGGATACCTCAGATGATGAAATGAATGTTTATGATCAATCTCAACAACAAACTTTATCTCATTCAAGTTCTAGTGCAACACCAAGTCAAATTGGTGATGGGATCGATGGTGGTGGTTTAAGTCCAATTGATGACGATGATAGACAGAGTGGTGATGGAGCTGAATTTAGATATTCTGATAGGTATCGAGAATAATATGTTTATACAGGTTGTGGACATTTTTGTGCTTCATCTAGTAGAGAAAGAAGTGAACCAAGAGCTTGATCAAAAGGAAAAGGGAAAGATACCAGAAAATATACTTCTGAAGGTTCTTCTTCCGCCAGAAGATCGACTTCTAGTAACCCTGGGTATAACAATTCATCTATTAGCACTCATGGTTTTTATCCACAGGGTAAATCTTCATATTTTCAACCTTCACGTGGTTTTTATCCATCATTTCCTAATTATGGTGTGCCATATCAGCCTCAAATGCTTTGCCACCAATGTATCACCCACCTCCACCTCACATGTATCCTCCTCCTCAAGTATATCCTTCATCTCAATTATTTGAAAATCAAGGTGAAAATGTTACATTTTTTTGGATATATTTTTGGGCAAAGACCACAGAGATCAAGTGGAGATCACTTTCAAAGTGAAATAATGAGGAAGGATCTGATCTTCCTCATTATTCCACTAATTGGTGAAACTGCCACCACCCCATTTCTAAGGTATATTTGGCCTACCAAAAGAATCTATGTTTCTATGACATTTAATTAGTTAGCATTTTTTTGGATTTTAATTTACATTGTTTGATTGGTTTTAGATTAAAAGATAGACATCCATAATGAAGATTGTTGAACATCTTGACATAGTTAGGTTGCTTGCATGAGGTATGTGTTGTTTTAAGTATTGTACATCTTAACATAGTTATGTTACATGAGGTATGTGTTGTTTTAATTATTGTACATCGTACTTTTATGCTCTTGCTTTAATGAAGATTGTTTTCTTACTTTAATTATCGCATGAGATATGTGTTGTTCTTTTTGCTTACATTTGAGATATATATTGTTAATATATATATATACATTATTCTTGAGTTTTTCAATGAAGGATAACTCTTTGATAAAATGGTAAATAATTTCTTATCTCATAGTTATAGCAAAAATTATTTTTATCCATTTTAATTTATTAGATTTTTCCTATGTTGATAGTATTATTTCTTTTAAATAATAATGTATTCACAATGACATCGTTAATTAATTATCTTATCCTATCATCGGATTTTTAAAGTATTATATTTGGTTAAACTATATTATATATATGTTAATTTCATTTAGAAAACATTTTAAAATTCTTTAAAAATGATTCTTTATAATTATAATTATTTTTATTTTTATTATGTTTTAAGATAAGTTGTGCAAAAATTTTTAAAAATATTTCACGACCGCGACACCCGCAGTGAACGCGATGGCATCCGTTATGTCAGCAACCGCGATAAATGCGACGTGAATGAAAACGTGACCACGAATGTTATTTAAAACCCTGCAAGGACCATCCAAGGGCCAAAAGATTCCTCACAGTGTTTCTCATACAACGTAGGTTGTTCCAACACACAAGGGATCGTCTTCTCATCATTATCCAATTACTTTATCTTCTCCAAGCAGATATCCTGGACAATACCATATCTACCACAATAATAACATATCATATCTACCACAAGAATAATATATTATAGGTAGAGATTCATACTCTACGATTTGAACTTTGCCATTGATGAGCAATTTTGAGACGATGGGGTTTTGAGGATTATGTTTACGACCATCCTCGCGAACCGTCCCTTTCTTTCAAATTATGTCTGATAGTCAATTTTAATAGCGGATCCAATACTTTCACCGATTTCAGTGATGAGGCTTCGTTTGTATAGGGTGACCAGTAGACCGGGTGAGCGAATCCAAGCAATGATCTTGTTGAGAAAGGATTATGATATGGAGAATTCCGGTGACCATGGACGAATAGTTAAATAGTGGCCAAATAGGATCCAAGGACCATCAGAGAGGGCTTTCATGTAGCCATCATGAGAGTATAAGGAAATCAGATAATAATCATTTTTGACATCCATGATTTTTTTCAGAGGCGAATGCTTCCAAAGATCTTGGATTCGATTCTTCAGGGTCATGTAGCCAATAAGGGGCCAAGAAGTTTGACGATTATAATTTGGTTGAAGTTTTTATTGGAAATCACTTGGATTATGTCTGAGAAGTCTATGGAGATCAGTTCATCGACAACACTGCGGATAACATCGCCATCCAAGATTTCAATGTGTTCATCATCAAAGGTGTCGTTCATCGTAGTTTTCTCACTTGGGTTTTTTTGGGGAAATAGGGTTATTTCCTACACGAACGTAGTTTTAAAATTGACCTAAAATATCAAGATCAAAACCACCAAAGGTTGCACAGCGGATAAACCTGTCAAACTATTGAATATTGAAACACAATGGAAAACTGAATAAAAACAATAAAGGAGAGAACACACCAAATTTACGAGGTTCAACAAGAATATTGTCTACTCCTCGGGCACCACACCGGATGATAACTTCACTATATCGCAAATATTACAAAAAATGGATTTCTTTAGAATTCCCAAAGTGGGAGAATGAAGAATACAAAAGGAAGAGAGAACTTGTTTTGGGATAATTTCTAATGAAATACTTAGGCCTATTTATAGTTGAGTTTTAAGGACTAAACTTAATAATAACCTAATATTTTAGGGATCAAACATGAAAAATAAGTTGGTCACCTACCAAAGAATTTTCCAATGTGTACAAGTTAGCCACCAAATATGAAATTCCCATGTTCAAAGTTTGGCCACCAACCAAGATGAAATTTCCAACTTGCCAACTTAATTTCAAGCCAAATTAACAAATCTCCACCTTGGCTTGAAATTACCAATCCTACTCAACTTCTTCAACTCCCCAAATTTGTAGTGCCTCTAATTGCTCTCACAAGCGTCACACACCCGAAGGTGTTCATACTTTCAGGATGTTAATCAAGTTCAAACAATGATTGAACTTGATTACTGTTACCACCTTGGTCATCATATCTGCATGATTTTCTGATGTCGTAATTTTCTGAAGTAGAATCTTTCCTTCTTCAAAGATCTCCCGCACAAAGTGATACCTCACGTCGATATGCTTAGTCCTTGAATGGTAGACTTGATTTTTCGCTAAGTGAATAGCACTCTGACTGTCACAATAGAGACTAATGTGACTTCGAACAACTTCCAAGTCTTCCATCAACTTGTTAAGCCAAATTGCTTTATTTACAGCCTCTGAAACTGCCATGTATTCTGCCTCTGTAGTAGACAAGGCCACCGTAGATTGCAATGTAGAGTTCTAACTTACTGGGGCTTTAGCAAGAGTAAACAAATACCCAGTAGTTGATCGACGCTTATCCAAATCACCAGCATAATCAGAATCAGCATATCCAACCACACACTGACCAAGTGCTTCATCCTGTTCAAAAACTAAACCAATATCCACGATTTGTTAGAGATACCGTGGAATTCATTTCACAGCTTGCCAATGTCCTTCTCCAGGATCATGCAAGTACCTGCTCACAACTCTAACTGCTTATGAAATGTCAGGACGCGTACACACCATTGCATACATCAAGCTCCCAACTGCATTAGCTTATGGAACTTTTTCCATATACTCTCGTTCTTTGTTAGTTTTAGGAGATAATTGATAACTAAGTTTCAAATGAGAAGCCAGTGGGATACTTACATGTTTGGTATTTTTATTCATGCCAAAACATTGTAATACCTTTCTCAGATACTGCTTCTATGTTAAACAAAGCTTCCCTCTCTGTCTATCTCTGCTTATCTTCATACCAAGAATCTTCTTGGCCTCACCTAGATCTTTCATCTCAAACTTTTGATTCAACTGAGCCTTTAATTTGTTTATCTCCTTTTGACTCTTCGAAGCGATCAACATATCTTTAACGTACAAGAGAAGATAAATGAAAGATCCATCTTTGAGCTTTTGCAAATACACAGAATGATCATATTTGCTTCTAGTATACTTTTTCCTCCTCATAAAGCTATCAAATCGCTTGTACCACTACCTCAGAGATTGCTTCAATCCATATAGCGATTTGTTCAGCTTACAAACCCATTTCTCACGACCACCATCTTTGTATCCTTCTGGCTGAGTCATATAGATCTCCTATTCTAAATCACTGTGCAAGAAATCACTGTGCAAGAAAGTCGTCTTTACATCGAGTTGAGCTAGCTCCAAATTCAACTGTGCTACCAAGGCCAACAATATTCTAATGGAGGAATGCTTCACAACAGGGGAAAATACTTCATTGTAGTCGATTCCCTCCTTTTGTGAGTAGCCTTTAGCTACCAACCGTGCCTTGTAGTGAACATCTTTCTTTGCAAATACCAACTTGCATCCAATTGCTCTTTTACCTTTCGGTAATTGAGCCAGCTTCCAAGTGTTGTTCTTTTGGAGAGATTGCATTTCCTCATCCATGGCAGTTTTCCACTTATCACTTTCCAAGCTTTGTATTGGTTTTTGGTAAGTTATAGGGATATAATCATCAACAACTGAAAGAGCATAGGCCACCATATCAACAAATCGAGCAGGTCTACGAATTTCTCTTCTTGGCCTTGTAACTGCAAGTGGTTTTTGTGTCTCTAATGGTTCTTGGGTTTGAACCTCTTCATCTTCTGATTCTTCTATTGGAGTTGAAGAATCAGCTGCATCAACTTTTGGGATCACCGTCTGCTGAAACTCCACCTATTTTAGAGTATACTCCACCTGCTGCGGAGTACTACTTGTCTGGACAACTTCATTTGTTACCTTCTTTATTAGGGCAGATTCATCAAATGTAACATCTCTGCTACAAATTATCTTCTTGGTGTCTAAACACCAAAGGCAGAATCCCTTCACTCCATGGGTGATTCCCATAAAGAAAGCCTTCTTTTCTCTCGGATCAAGGTTGGATTCCTTCACATGATAATAAGCAGTGGATCCAAATACATGTAAAGAATCATAATCAATAGAAGGTTTTCCAGACCATACCTCCAATGGTGTTTTTCCTCCTATCGCTGATGATGGCAAACGATTGATGAGATGGCCAGCATATGTCACAGCCTCAGCCCAAAATGCTTTGCCTAACCCAGCATTAGACAACATACATCGAACTTTCTACAATAGTGTTCGATTCATACGCTTTGCCACCCCATTCTGTTGTGGTGTATTTCTAACAGTGAAGTGTCGAACAATACCATACTCATGACAAACGTCAAAGAATGGGTCACTTTTATATTCCCTTTCATTGTCCTTCCTAAGATGTTTGATCTTTCTACCAGTCTAGTTCTCGATCATATTTTTCCATTTCAGGAAAATTCAAAGCACTTCATCTTTAGACTTCATCGGATACACCCAAACTCTTCTGGAAAAGTCATCTACAAAAGTTACAAAATAATGGTTTCCTCCCAAAAGGCGATGTCTTTGAAGGACCCCATACATCTGAGTGAATATAATCCACAATACCTTTTGTATTATGTATAGTGGTGCCAAACTTCACTCTCTTCTGTTTTCCCATAACACAATGCTCGCAAAAGTTCAATTTGCAAGCCTTTGCACCTTTCAACAATCCTTTCTTTGCCAAAATTTGCAAGGATTTCTCTCCAGCATGTCCCAACCGCATATGCCACAACTGGGTTGCGTCCAAATTATCACCTCCGGAAGCTGCTGCAACTACTCCAATAATTGTACTACCTTGGTAGTAATACAAATTATTTTTCCCGATGCCCTTCATCATCACAAGTGCGCCATATGTGACTTTTAAAACTTCATCTCTCATAGTGTCTACTGAGCCTTTGGATTCCAAGGCTCCCAACGAGATGAGATTTTTCTTCAAAATGGGCACGTATCGGACATCCGTCAGAACTCTGGTTGATCCATCTTGATTCTTCAATCGAATTGAACCTATCTCAACAGTTTTACAGGCATTGTCATTGACCATATAAACAACTTCTGCATTTTGTTCTACTAAATCGAAGAACCACTCCCGATTAGGGGACATATGATAGGTGTAACCCGAATCTAATATCCATTCATCTGAATGAAATGTTGTTGATGAAGAAACCAATGATATGTCAGAGTCATTTGCATCATGCTCTGCAACACATGCATCTGCAGCAGCTTTTCCTTTCTTCTTTAGCTTCGGACAATCTTTCTTCCAATGGCCTTTCTCATGACAAAAGGCACATTCATCTTTTCCCAGTCTGGACTTCGACTTTGATCTCCCTCTTCACTTTGGCTTTTGACTTTTCGAGCGACCTCTTTCCACCATGGCCTCCGCTGCTTCGTACTTGCTCTCCTTCTTGGTTTTCTTCCTGAGCTCATAACTATACAAAGTAGCAGTTACATCTTTAAGGGTAACATTATCCTTACCATGAAGTAACGTTGCCTCAAGGTGCTCAAATTCATCTGGAAGAGATGACAATAACATCAATGCCAAATCCTCATCTTTGAAGGTTTCATCCATGCCCAATAAGTCTGCCACTAGCTCATTGAACGCAGTGATGTGTTCATTCATACTGGTGCCTATTTGATAATCAAATCTGAACAATCTTTTCTTCATGTGGAGACGATTCTAAGAGCTTTTGTTTAGGAATTTTTCCTCCAATGCTTTCCACATCTTACTTGCAGAAGTCTCGTTCTTGTAGCCATACTTCTGCTCCCTGGAAAGACAAGATCGAATCGTGATGCACGCCAAACAATTGATTGTTCCCCATTCTTTCTCCTCCATATACTCGGGCTTTTCTTCCTCAATGGCGATGTCTAGACCTTGTTGGAATAAAGCGTCTAACACCTCGCCTTGCCACATGCCAAAACGACCGGATCCATCAAACAACTCCATCGAGAAATTTGCATTTGACATCCTCCTCCTCACCGGTCCGGATAAAGAGCTTGATGTCTCAACTGATCCATATTTTGGCATTTTAAATCCAACGAACAATATTCAATAGCACGATTTATATCTTTTCAGCAACGGAACCACCAGGATAACCTCAACCGAAGCTCTGATGCCAATTATTGGGGAAATCGAGTTATTTCTCACACGAACGTAGTTTCAAAATTGACCTAAAATGTCAAGATCAAAACCACAAAAGGTTGCACAGCGGATAAACCTGTCAAACTATTGAATATTGAAACACAATGGAAAAACCGAATAAAAACAATAAAGGAGAGAACACAACAAATTTACAAGGTTCAACGAGAATATCGTCTACTACTCGGGCACCACACCGGATGATAACTTCACTATATCGTAAATATTACAACAAATAGAATTCTTTAGAATTCCCAAAGTGGGAGAATGAAGAATACAAGAAGAAGAGAGAACTTGTTTTGGGATAATTTCTAATGAAATACTTAGGCCTATTTATAGTTGAGTTTTAAGGACTAAACTTATAAATAACCTAATATTTTAGGGATCAAACAAGAAAAATAAGTTGGCCACCTACCAAATAATTTTCCAATGTGTACAAGTTAGCCACCAAATATGAAATTCCCATGTTCAAAGTTTGGCCACCAACCAAGATGAAATTTCCAACTTGCCAACTTAATTTCAAGCCAAATTAATAGGGTTTTCCTCATGAGGGTATCACGATGGGATGCTTGAGGCGGTAGGGTTTTGCTAGAAGATTCTATATCCATAGGAAGGTCACTGCCCGCGCCTTCATCTAGCAGCTCCTCGCCAAATCTTCTAGCTTTTTTAGGGTTTCGATCATCGGGATTGTCTTCCGAGGGTTGAGGGAGGGCTTTCGAGGATTGTGGGAGGGTTTCCATTTGTACAACCAAATATTAAAGTAAATTATTATAGTAATTCACTTTGGTCAATTTCGTTTATTTTTTATTTAAATTTTAGATTTTTTAAAATTTTATTTTTATAAAAATAGTTTTAGTTTATATTTCTTTAGATGTTATGCGATAAAGTTTCAAATTTTATTCATATTTTTTAAAATAATTAATAATTCTTATATGTTATGTTAAGCTATTTTATATATAAATACTTTTTTATATTATCAAAATAATATGATTATAACATAAATAAAAAAAATTGATTCAGTTTGCGACAACACAATTTTTAAAAATATGAATCATAAATCATCCAAACATTATGATTTAATTCAATTTTTGTTACCCAAACCTATAAAAAGTTTATTGAACCATAAAGCATCCATATGTTACAACATTTACTTATGAAATATAAATGATCCAAAAAATTATTTAGTTTTTTAAAACAAAAATTAATATAAACATATTTTATATAAAAATTATTAATAAATTTTTTATTAAATATTTATTAAAATGATTGAAATTTTATAGCATAATGTCAAAAAAGGTTATAATTAAAACAAATTTTTAGCACGAACCGAGCGACTTCGGTAGTAAATGAATTTTTTAAAATAAATTTAAAAAAATTAAAATCTAAAATTAAAATTAAAAAATTAAATGAATTTACACAAGATTAACAAAAAAAAGCTATTTTTAAAAATAAATTTAAAAATTTAAAATCTAAAATTATAATTAAAAAATTAAAAAAATGAAGTTAATCAAATTAAATTATCATAAATTGTTTAAAAATTTTAAAAATTTAATTTAATTGCATACACCTTTAATTTTAGGAAATTAATATAGTTTAGGAAGAACGATAAATTAAATAAAAATAAATTTACTGAAATTAATAAAATATTATTAAAAATTGAAAAAAATAGCAACACGTGACAAAAATAATAAAGGGTCGTTAAAATGGAAAGTAAATAAAGATAGAAGCTGTCGTTAATTTGTAAATAAACCACAATACTATTGTCACAATATAAACTATGAGGAACATATAAGGGTATGGTATGGGACAGGAAAATTCTATTCGGAGAGCTGCCGCTTTTTGGAACGTTAACGCAAATGTATGCTCTCTCTTAGGGATGGATCGTTGATTTCTCCTAATTTTTTTAATTTTTATTTATATTTTAATTTTTTTTAAAATATAATTTATTTTTGTTTTTTATAGTTCTGTAAATTTATCAAATTCTAAAATTTATAAATTCATCCCTAATATAAAATTATGTGTCTGACGTTGATAAATTCCTCTTAATTTCACTCATATGTAACACCAACACCTTTTGTCATCACGCACCTTATCCCAAAGTAGGCTAGTTGCATGTCTGTTGTTCAAAACAGTCAAACTGAGTATGTTTGTCTAGGTTGATTGTCATTGTATAAATATATAGTTATTATTTAATTAGACAACTTGTGCTATTTACTGATATTCAGCTATGAGATTGTTGATTGTTATCACATGCTTTATTAATATTGTTTATTTCACTGTTAGTACATGTATCCTACTGGTATTGCATGCCCACTAGTTCTATTCTTATCACTACCATCGCGTGCCATTAAGTTACTGTTGCATCTGAGACTGGGTTGTTGAAGCTGAAAATTACTGGTTGTTCACCACAATTATCGATTTACTGGTAGTTAACTGCAACAACTAGTTTATTGAACCTCAGTTCAACCATGAATGGTTTATTCAACTAAAGGATTGACCACTTTAATTTAAGTTTTGTATATTTTTTCTCACATAAGATTTGATCATTTTTGTTTTTATTTAATTATGATTTGATCACTTTTGCTTTTATTTAGTTAAGATGTGGCGTTAAACCTTTTACAGGTTGTTGACGTAGCACGGTGAATTTATAAAATTGTAAAGGTTAAATCTGACTGAAGTTTAATTTAAAAAAAATTGTGTGACTTCTTCCTCCTCCTCAAAACTTTAACCCCAAGTGTAAGTGATTTTATCTCTTTGGAGATGCAAAAGAATGTCTGAAATCAACAATTTTCAAACTTACTACAATGAGAGCCTTGCTTGAAATCAAGCATGGCATCCACTAAATGGTACTGCTGCAAAGTAAAATTGGTAGCAATGTAAATCATAAATAAAGAAATAAAATGATTCAATTACTCTCTCGTGGTAAAATCCACTACCTTAGAAGCAATTTCATTCGGATTGGTGTAATTTCGAAATAGTTTCTTATGTTGGGACCATCGGCTTAACCCATGACGCAGCGGAAACAAAAATTCGACGGTCTCACCAGCGATCCAAGTACGATAAACAAAAATGAAGAGGAAAGGATGCGAATAATTACAACGGGTTCCTTGAAAAATATCAAGGATAGCAGCGGCTAATGGTGGTGACGATCGGTTCAAATCGTAAGCCTCCATGAAACCACGTCTCGTCCTCTACTCAGTTCATCCGATTGAAAGCAATATTTGCTTTTTCCAAAACTGTTTTGAGGAAAACAATTGAAGATGATGTAAAAAACGGCTGCTAGACCTTACACACCTTTTTATATCCAAGTTACCCTAACATATTAGGGATTTTATTATTTTGAATTAATTAAATCATTATTTAATTAATTCAAATTAAATATTTGGGATAATTAAAACATATGTATATCAAATATACATATATTAACTCTAAATATATTTTAATAACGTACAATAAATTGTACATCTTTGCTCATTTCAATCCTAAGGTGTGACCTTGTAGGTTCATGTAACGTTAGCAGTAATTATTAGAACAATTCTAATATTACATACAATGAGTGACATCTAGCAATAAATCATTGTCACCTAAGTTATAAGAAAATATGATTCGACATATTATCTTCGTGATTAACTTTTTTATATCCTTTTTTCTTTTATATCTAGAATAGAAACAAGTCATTGAATAGTCACACTTGTATAAACCATGCATTTCTAGACTCGCTCAATCAAGTGGCATGTGATACATTTACTATTATGTAGGAAGGACAAATCATATCTTAATCATACACACTCACTACATATATCGAGATATATTCAATAATAGTCTTTATAGAGCAGCCAGTTACGGAGCATGTTTAACTGCATCAAAACATACAACAATATATGTTGGGATAGCATTGATCTCAAGTATAAGGATTATACATATAGTCATCACCATGAGCAATGTTATGACTGTCACATAATAATCCAAGACATATGCTCATGGTGGGTCAATCTAATACATTGTTCTCTAAAAATATAATCATGTATCAATTCTGACATATCTATGTCAATAACAACTCGTTGTCATCAATCAATAACATGTTAGCCTTAAGCGTATTATTATTATCCACACCCATAATAATACTTGACTAGGGATCTTTTAATAATAACAACTATGTTATTATATGAACTTTATTATCTTACAGTTTATGTTAAACGTAGATATATAACTGAAAAAATAGCGGCAATGACTTTATTTAATAAAATCGATAAATAAAATATATCATTACAATCATCATATGATTGGTCTTCGGGCATACTCTAACAGTTTCCCCCAAGGTGATCACAACCTTTCAAACCTCGTACACCCGAAGTGAAGAAATAGAACCCACTTGTGCTGCTCTCTCTGACTAGAAATTTTCTGGAAAAGGAAATACAGAAACTATCAATTGTATGTTAATTAAGGAGAGGGACTATCCCTTTTATAGGAATGATAGAGGGGTAAAATTGTCAAATGATAAATACCTACACCAACCATCCCGAAAAATAGGTAACTAACTCCCTAAAAATAACCCTTCACTATTTTTATTATCAACAATCCCCTACTAATGAAAATAAGTAAGAATCTTAAATAGGATAAAAAAGCAACAAAACTAATCGTTTAAGTACTAGTGAACGTATCTGGAACTAAAACATATTGGAATGAGTAATTATTCTCTTAACAAGTGAATGAATTTTGAACTTGCTAAAATAAAAAACTCATAATACACTACTAACTTCTTCACCAAATGAGTTCCAAGATAGATCAAAAAATTTAGTCATATATATATTGGGATACTAAAAGTGCTCTAGAAATATCACTTAAATTATTTCATAGAAGGTGGCTAATCCTTCACACTTACGTAGGTGATTTCATCAAGTCTATCTCAGTATATACCATCAAAATTAGGGATATAAAATCATTAAGAGCATTTAGAAAGCTTAACCTCTCATTTTAAGATTCAGTGAATTCATCAAGTTCGTCTCAGAAAAACCACCCAAAGTCTGGAATATAAACTCTTTAAGAGCTTAAAGCTCAACATCTCAAGTCAATGAATTCTTCAAGTTCATCTAACTAAGGCCACCCAAATCATAGGTTATGAATTCATTAATAGTGTAAAGCTCATCATTTCACATCATTGGATTCATCAAATCTTTCTCACTAGAACCACCCAAAACCTAGGCTATAAATCCATTAAAAACAAAAGCTCATCCTTATTCATGTACATCGTTTGCCATGGTGATAAGTAAGAATGTACATTATGAGTCTTTCCATGGCTTTGTTTGACCACATTAAACTTAGAAGATTAAGTTGAGTATCCACTATGAATTCCTCAACCAAATGGGCTTAAGACTCATCCCTCTTGATGAATAATAAATCAATTCCCTTAAACTCGTAAGTTAAGGGATTAATATAATCCACTTTAATCTTCTCGTACTTTAACTTAAGTACTATATCAATATTTTACGGACTCGTGCCTTCTCTTATTATTGTATGCTTGATTTTAAACTATTCATTAAATCTCTTCATCTCAGACTTAACAATGAAGTTACTAAAATAAATTTTAAAAGCTTTCACAAAAGGTACTCTACCCAAGATGAACACATCTATTAATTTCATGCAATTTAAAGTATCATTCACATAAATATAAATTATAAACTTATATCCTTCGTAATAGAAAAAAATAGAACAAGTAAATAGTGAATCGAAAACATTGAATTCTATCATCATACCTAAAAAGGAAATAGAAAAAAATTGAAAGGAAAAAAATAGTTGGAGGAAGGGGCAATGGAATGTGTAGGGAATAGGAAGTTCTATTAGTTGAAGTTGTTATGAACAATTAATTAGTTAGTGGATGCAACTGTATATGTAGTTCATATTGTATCTTTATTGAATTGAGCAATGAGGAATATTTTTCATAAAAGTCTACATGGAATCAGATAGTTAGGCCATCTTTTCATTATTGGCTTATTCATGCAGCCCAATATGAAAATTGTTGCATCTCATTCATTGCTTTGTGTTTTCCCGTAATTACTCATTTTTATGCCTTGATTTCTTTAGTCTTCTCGTCGTTTATAACGGTGCCACTCATCGAACCGATGGATTTCAACCACTCATTGTATCTACATCCATCATATATGCCACAACGTTGTTGATTGCTTATCAATTGATCGATTATGAGAAATACAATGTTTAGAGTCGGTCGATGTTAATTTCATTGCTTTCCAAGCATAAGTTAGGTTTCATTGATGGTGATTGTAGTAAGGAAGCCTGTCATTATTCTCTACACCCTCAATGGGAGCATTGCAACGATGAAATTCTATCTTAGATCTTAAACATTGTGTGCAAGAAGTTATCTAATGGAATCGTGTTTGCATCCAATGCTGTCATTTTTTGGTCAGATCTCGAGAAAAGATTCAATAAGTTTGATTGCTCTCATTTTTTCCCTTCATCGGGAGATTGCACTACTTAGCCAAGGTACTTTATCTATTTCTGAGTATTTTACCAAGCTTAACCTCTTGTGGGATGAGTATTCTGCGTTGGTTCTATTAGCCTCATGTTTTTGCGAGAATGCTCAACGCAATGCTAATCATCAAACTCAAAAACGTCTTTTTAAGTTACTTATGAGTCCCAATGAGACATATTCTTCTATTCGTAGTTAAATTTTGATGCAACCCTTACCACATGTCAACAAGGCTTATTCCATGGTTGTTCAATAAGATTCCCATAGGGCTCATCTTTCTGGTTCTCATCTGGCCCCTGATTTGATTGTTTTATTTTCTAACTCTATTAATTCTTGCCAACGTTTCAATGGTACTTGCAACAATTGTAAAGCATGTGTCCACAAGAAGAAAAATTGTTATCACCTTATTGGATTTCTTTCAGATTTAAAGTTTAATAAGAAGACTTTGCAGGTCAATCTAACATAACCTAGTGGTGATTGCGATGTTTCCCATGTGTTAAGAGTTGGTTTTTGGGTTTCAGTGCTCCTACATTAATTGTAGCTCAGCATAAACATGTCTTAGGGTTGTAGGCCAAACTGTCTTATGTTGATTTTGTTGAACATCTTGTCGGTATTGCATCTTCTTCATTTGTTACTGATGCTTCTAAGAATTGGATTTTACATACTGGGGGTAACTGACCATTTTTTATCTAGTTCTAAAAAATTGATTAATCTTGTTTCTCGTTTTGTTCGCCTACCAGATGGTAAAAATTCTCTTATTACTCATTCAAAATCTTTTACAAATTGATATCTCTCTGAACAATGTTTTGTTTGTTCTTCAATTTACACAATCTTCTTTTCTTTTCCAAATTAACCCATGATCTTAAATTGTGCAATTATTCTTTACCTTGATTTATGTAACCCATGATCTTAAATTGTGCAATTATTCTTTACCTTGATTTATGTATCATGTAGGATCTTCCCACTGGCAAGATGAAGGGAATTGGTAAGGAGTTCAAAGGATTGTTACTTGTTTGGGTCTTCTTTCAATAAACTCAATGCTAAATTTGTTTGTTCTGTTTCATTATCTTTTGTTGACTCTGTTGATTTATTTTATTGTATGGTTGCTCAAAATAATAAAACTCAACTTTTGCATTCTTGGTTAGGCAATATTCATTTTTCTAATATATTTCATTTACCTTTTGTTATCACCTTATTGTAATCAAGTTAATTGTAAAAAAATAATTGATCTTAAATCGTACAATTATTTTTTACCTTGATTTCTGCATCATACAGGATCTTTCAACTGGCAAGATTAAGGAAATTGGTAAGGAGTTCAAATGATTGTACATGTTTGGGTCTCCTTTCAATAAACTCAATGCTAAAACTGTTTGTTCTATTTCATTATCTTTTGTTGATTTGTTTCATTGTATGGTTGCTCAAAATAATAAAACTCAACTTTTGCATTCTGGGTTAGGCATACTCATGTTTCTAATAAGTGTCATTTACCCTTTATTATCACATTATTGGATTTCTGTCAGATTTAACGTTTAATAAGAAGCCTTCGCAGGTCAATCTCACAGAAGCTAGTGGTGATTGTGATGTTTCCCATGTGTCAAGAGTTGATTTAGGGGGTTTCAGTGCACTTACATTAATTGTAGCTCAGTATAAACATGTCTTGGGGCTGTAGGCCAAACTGGCTTATGTTGATTTTGTTGAAAATCTTGCAGGTATTGCATCTTCTTCATTTGTTATTGATGCTTCCAAGAACTGGAATTTGGATACTAGGGGTAATTGACCATTTTTTTTATCTAGTTCTAGAAACTTGATTAATCATATTGATTGTAATCTTGTTTCTCGTTTGGCTAGCCTACCATGTGGTAAAAATTCTCTTATTACTTATTCAAGATCTTTTACAACTTGATATCTTTTTTAACAATGTTTTGTTTGTTCCTCAATTTACATATAATCTTCTTTTCATTTCCAAATTAACCTGTGATCTAAATTTTGGAATTATTTTTTACCTTGATTTCTGCATCATGCAGGATCTTTCCACTAGCAAGATTAAGGGAATTGGAAAGGAGTTCAAAGGATTGCACTTGTTTGGGTCTTCTTTCAATAAACTCAATGCTAAAACTGTTTGTTCTGTTTCATTATCTTTTGTTGATTTGTTTCATTGTATGGTTGCTCAAAATAATAAAACTCAAATTCATTTTTCTAATATGTGTCATTTACCCTTTGTTATCACATTATTGGATTTCTTTCAGATTTAAAGTTTAATAAGAAGCCTTCGCAGATCAATCTCGCAGAAGCTAGTGGTGATGGTGATTGTGATGTTTCCCATGTGTCAAGAGTTGATTTTGGGGGTTTCAGTGCTCCTACATTAATTATAGCTCAGTATAAACATGTCTTGGGGTTATAGGCCAAACTGCCTTATGTTGATTTTGTTGCACATCTTCCAGGTATTGCATATTCTTCATTTGTTATTGATGCTTCCAATAACTGGATTTTGGATACTGGGGTAATTGACCATTTTTATCTAGTTCTAAAAACTTAATTAATCATGTTGATTGTAATCTTGTTCCTCGTTTTGTTCGCCAACTGGATGGTAAAAATACTCTTATTACTCATTCAAGATCTTCTATAACTTGATATCTCTTTGAAAAATGTTTTGTTTGTTCGTCAATTTACACATAATCTTCTTTTCATTTCCAAATTATCCCGTGATCTAATTGTGCAATTATTTTTACCTTGATTTCTGCATCTTGCAGTATCTTTCCACTGGCAAGATGAAGGGAATTGGTAAGGAGTTCAAAGGATTGTACTTGTTTGGGTCTTCTTTCAATAAACTCAATGCTAAAACTCTTTATTCTGTTTCATTATCTTTTGTTGATTATATTGATTTGTTTCAATGTATGGTTGCTCAAAATAATAAAACTCAACTTTTGCATTCTTGGTTAGGCCATATTCATGTTTCTAATGTGTCATTTACCCTTTTTTATATTAATTCTATTGATAGAAAGAATGAAATGCCCTATTCTGTGTTCCCTCTTACTAGACAGTCTAGGTTGCCCTTCCCTTTAAGTTATTCTCATTTAGATATATTTTTCAAACTAATTTATATTGACGTATCGGTCCTTACCATGTCTCTACTCGTAATGGTTATCTTTTTTTCTCACCATTGTAGAAGACCTGGGTGCAATTATCGAAATTGAAAAAGGATGTTCTGTGTCTTTGAATTTTTTTTTGTTTTTCTTCTAACACAATTCTCAACAAGTTTTAAAATCCTCTGAAGTTATAATGGGACTGAATTTTTTTAATTCAATTTATTCTCCTTTGTTTGAATCCTTATTTGGGTACACCACAAAAGAATAGGGTAGCAAAACGTAAGCATAAACATTTGTTAGAGGTTGTCAGGGCTCCCTTTTCCATTCTAATGTTCCAATTAAGTTCCAAGTGGAGTGTATTTTGACTTCTTGTTATATCATAAATAGGTCATCTTCATTTGTTTTGTCTTGGAAGTCACCATTTGAGTTGTTTTGTAACAAACAGTATGATTTCTCGTGGCTTTGAGTTTTTGGATGTCTATGTTATTCTACTACACCTAGGTATCAAGATAAGTTTTCTTCCTAGGTCATTCCTTTATTTTTTATGGGTTATTCTCAAACCCAAAAAGGTTACAACTAATTTAACTTGATAGAAAGAGTTTATTTGTCAATAGGGATATAAAATTCTTTGAGCATGTTTCCCCTTTAAAATGTCAATATCTCAAAATACTAGCTCAAAATTCTTAAATTGTCTACATCAACATTTCCTTTTGTTTCTGATTCTAAGTTTCTTCTGTTGAATTCCCCACATGTTTCTAGTCTGATTTTGACAAGTGCACCAGTTTCATCCATTTATATTCATTTACATGATTTTGTGGTTTTAACACCTCAACCTAGTTCATTTCCTTCATCTAATTCTTCAGATACTTGTGCCAACATTGTTCCTCATGCCAATTTTGTACCTTCTCGAAAATTTTCTAGGGCTATCGAAGCTTATGTCTGGCACAAAGATTATGTTTATTCCTACTAGTCCTTCCCACCATCAGAAGTTTTAGTTCTTTGTTTCTCATTTACCTCTCATACTAAGGCCTTTATCTCTTTTGTTTCAAACATAGTTGAGCCTCATTCTTATTCTGAGGCCATTAAAAATCCTCGTTGGATACAAGCAATGAAGAATGAATTTCAGGTTTTATAATTAAATAACACTATTGTTGGAGTGAATGATGCTGAGTAGATTATTTCTACATTACATGGTCAATGTATCAGGCGTAATTATAGCAATTATTACTATATTATACGGTTAAATAATCATAGTTGTTATAGCAGATTTGGATGCCAAAAATAAGAGATTTGTATGTATTTTATATATCTCATGCATGTAGAAGAAAAAGATATATACAAAGATTAATTTTTTCCTAATTATTACATGGTGTCAGAGTAGGTTTTCAATTACCATATTCCTCTATAGATAAAAAACTAGAGCAAACAAAACCAAAAATGGCTGGTAAAGATTCACAATCAATAGAAACCTCTGAAATCTCTTGTTCTTCATCTATCTTATCAGAACTTACCACAACAATGACAAATTCTGTCTAAAAATTCTGGTACAGCCTCGACAATGGACATGGTTGCAGCACCAATAGGAATCAAATTGGATGGGACCACCTATGGGTTGTGGCCTCAAGTGGTGATGTACGTATCCGACAAAGACAAATTGGGTCATATCATTGGTGATCTACCCCAACCTGAGATGATATATTCAACTTTTTCAAAATGGCGTACTAATGATGCCATAGTAAAAGGGTGGCTCATTAACTACATGGAACCATCTTTAATAGGAAATTTCATAAGATTTCCTACAGCTAAAATGGTATGGGATGTTATAGCCACAACATATTTTGATGGGAGTGATGCCTCCTAAGTGTATGACCTTCGACGCAAGGTTTCATGACTAAAGCAAGCTGGTGGTTCACTAGAAAAGTACTACAACAATCTACAAGGATTTTGTTATGGATTATGCAGATGGAGAAGTAATATCGAAGAAGAAGGAGATTTTAGAACAAGAGAAAGAGATTACATAAATAAATTCTTCATCATTCATTTCATAACCAAAAAATGACTACAAGCAGGTATTTTATTTAGTTACAATGCAGTACGAAATTCATAACAAATGACAGCTGGCGATTACAATAATTGATTTCTAACAGAATGGTAATTGGCTTCATTTCTTCTCTTCAACAGTTGTTGGGCCGTTTAGCTTGGGTCGCTCCCATCCTCCTCTGATCCGCCTGGCCTGCTCCATCTCACCAAGTAAATTACTCATATGATTCCCTCGTGCCTTAATTCCCAAATTACATTTTTCAATCCCTAACCCTCGCGCATCCATTCCCAATTCCTCTCATCTCTCGTTCATTCCCAAATTCTTCTCTCCTCGCCGTTCTTCTTCTTCTCCAACCATAACAATTCCCACCCCACAAGAAGATCCTTGTCCCCAAGGATCGAAGCCAGGAAACTATCCCTTTAAAACCGAATAATCTTCCCAAGTGTCGTTTGATTCGTCCAGATTTTCCCATCGAACCAAAAGCTGAGTCACTGGCTTATTGTTTCTATTTACTATACGCTTAGCCAAAATCTTTAAAGGATGAATTCTAAATTTTCGTTCTTCATCTATTGCAGGAGGGTCTGTTGTAGCAGTGGAAGAATCCCCAATAAATTTCTTCAAAAGGCTCACATGGAAAACAGGATGGAGTCGTGATGAATCTGGTAAGTGTAATCGATAGGCCACTTCTCCGATTTTTTCCAGAACTCTATATGGCCCATTATATTTTGCTGCTAATTTTAGCTTTTTTTCTCAGGGCTAATGAAGTCTGTCTGTATGGCTGTAGCTTCAGGTAAACCATATCCCCGACCTGAAAAACCCTTTCTGTTATGTTTTTATCTGTTTGTTGTTTCATATGATTGTTGGCTAATTCCAACTGTTGTTTGACCAACTGTCTGATATTTTCTCTGTTTGTCATAATATCATGCACTGCTTGTACTGTAGTTTCTGTGGACCAAACCATAATAGGTGATTTGTAACCATATAAAGCCTGAAAAGGTGTAATTTTTAGAGCTGTGTGATAAGTGGTATTATACCACCACTCTGCATGAGATAACCACTTATCCCATTGTTTAGGCTGATAGAAACAAAGCCCTATAAGATATTACTCTAAGCACTGGTTAACCCTTTCTGTTTGTCCATCCATTTCAGGATGATAAGCAGTACTGAAAAGAGTCTTAGTACCCAACTGTTTCATCAACTCATTCCAAAATAAACTGGTAAATGTTTTGTCTCTGTCAGAAATAGCCATTTTAGGATGGCCATTTAACTTATACACATTATCCAAGTAGAGTTTAGCTACCTCTGCTGCAGAATAAGGATGAGAGAGTGATAGAAAATTATTGTATTTGGTAAATTTATCCACAATGACAAATATACAGTTTTTCTTAAGTGAAGTAGGTAAACCCTCAATAAAATCCATAATGATGATTTCCCAAGTCTGATTAGGAATAGGCAATGGTTGTAGTAATCCAGGCTTTGAGATATGTTCGACTTTAGTTTGTTGGCAAGTCTGGCAACATCTAAAAAAAGCATCAACCATAGATTTTAGATTTGACCAATAAAAATTAGACATTATCCTATAATTGGTAGCCTGGACTCCTGAATGTCCACCCTGAGGGGAATCATGCAAAGTCTGTATGATCTTAAATCTAAGATTTCCAGTAGCTCCAATATAAACTCTCCCATCATATCTAAGAATAGCCTTAGAATATTTCCATTTACTATCAGCAGCTGGATTAATAGTTAGAATTGAAATCCAATTCCGAGCTAGGGAATCATTTTGATATCTTTCTTCAATTTCTTGAACCCAAGTAGGTACTAAGACTGTTCCTCCCATAGTCAAACATTGAGCTTGATCCTCCCATCTCCTAGATAAAGCATCAACAACTACATTTAATTTCCCTTTTATATACTGAATAGTATAGTCTAATCCAAAAAGATTTGACAACCCTTTCTTATGAATAGTGTTGGTCAATTTATGCTCCAAAAGAAACTTTAAAGGCTCATGATCTGTCTTAATAACAAATGTTCTGCTCTCCAAATAATGTCTCCATTTAGAAACACCAAGAAAATAACAAGTTATTATATTTCATAAATAGATAGTGTTGAGTGTCTAGGACTTAGAGCTTTGATCAAATAAGCAATAGGTCTCCTTTACTATGAAAGAATATCCCCAATACCTCCAGAACTAGCATCTGTTTCTAGATAAAAGGTCTTAGAAAAATCAGGCAATGCTAAAACTAGAACATAACACATAGTTGTCTTAAGATTTTCAAAAGCAGTATAAGCAACAAAATTCCACTGAAAGCCATCATTCTTTAACAGTAATGTCAATGGTCTTCTAATATTGACATAATCTCTAATAAATCTTCTATAATAACCTGTTAGACCAATAAACCCTCAAAAAGATTTAAGGGTTTTAGGCAGAGGCCAAGTTTGCATAGCTTCCACCCCTGCAACATAATTGATTCTTTTGCAAAACTTCCAAAACTAACTGTAAATGTTCAACATGGTCTGTCATGCTACTGATGTACACCAAGATATCATTAAAGAAAACTAAAACAAACTTCCTAAGGAAATAATGAAACAAATCATTCATAAGAGACTGAAATGTAGCAGGAGCATTAGTAAGGCCAAAAGGCATCACCTTAAACTCATAATGGCCTTGATGTGTCCTAAAAGATGTCTTGTAAACATCCTCAGGTTTAATTCTAATCTGCCAATAACCTGGCCTCAAATCAATCTTTGAGAAATAAATTACTCCATGCAACTCATCTAATAAATCTTCCACTATAGGTATAGGAAACTTTTCCTTGACAGTCATACTGTTGAGTTGTCTATAATCCACACAAAATCTCCAAGTGACATCCTTCTTTTTAATAAGAAGGCAGGGAGAGGCAAAGGGACTCTTGCTAGGTGGAATAATAGAAGAAGAGAGTATAGTAGCTATTTGTTTTTCAATCTCAACCTTCTGATTATAAGGGAATCTGTAAGGCCTTAAATTAACAGGTGTGGCATTAGGTTTAAGTGGAATTGCATGATCATGAGACCTCTGAGGAGGTAGGCCATCAGGTTCAACAAAAACTATATGGCCCATAAGATCATAATCCCCTGCACTCATTTTAAGTAATGTAGCCCCTGAAATTTGTTACAGTTCAGTTGAGGGTTATTGTCCCTAAATACAAATATACTGCCCTCCATGGTCAAAACTTAAGGTCTCAACATTCTGTTCTCAAATTCAACAGACAATTCATAGAGCTTAGCTTGCTCACATGCTTCAAATAAATTCCTAGGGTCTAAAGCCTTGACGGTATGCTTAATATCATCTCTAAGTCCACTAATAAAGATTGACACAAAAAATTCTTCAGTCAAAGTAGGACTCTTCAAAAGCATATAAGGTTGTAACTCTTCACATTTCTCCTGATAATCCTCTACAAATCCTTTATGTGTCAATTTAGTAAACTCCTCTACAATATCAGAAAAGGATCTATCACTGAATCTGTGACAGATATCAGCTTCAAATTCATGCCCTGTTACATGGTGTTTCTGCATTATATAGCCATCAAACCATATTTCTACTTTGCCTGTTAAGTACATTATGGCCACCTTCATTCTCTGTTCTATAGGCACACTACAAATAGAAAAATATTTCAAACATTTCTGAATCCACCCTCTACGATTAACCCCTCTAAAGAAAGGAAGTTATATTTTAGGTCTATGCCACATAGTTCCTGAACTACTGAATGAACCCCCTGGCCCTTTTTTTCAGCTTCCAATCCCAGCATAATTGGTCTAGACTCATTGTTTTCACCCATTTGATTTTTATGCCTAGAACTACTCTTAAGAACTAAACAAGCATCAGGTTTAGACTTTAGTATCCCAGATTCATCCTTTTTGTAAGTAAATCTAGACTTGTCATTCACCACAGTCACTAAATCATGATTTTTCTCTTTATCTTTAGAAGTATCAGGAGATTGTACCTTTTCCCCAGTAGAATGCTCATGCTCCCCATTTTTGCCTGTCAGAATCCTTAACAGTTCCTCCACATAACCTTGATTAGTAGCCATTCTGGACTCCAATGCAATGATTCTATTCTCTTGAGTTTCCCACCACTTAGGTGGATTAGTTCCATCTTGTCCCTATTTTACCAACACAGCTAGATCTTCAATATGTTTATGTATCCCCATAAGTCAGTTTCTTCCATAGTTTGGTTCTTCTTTGGCATGCCCACAAAAAGTTTTGCCAGAATCGAAGCTCTGATTACCAAATTGTTATGGATTGTGCAGATGAAGAAGTAATATCGAAGAAGGAGACTTTAGAAGAAGAGAAAGAGATTACAAAAAGAAATTCTTCATCATTCATTTCATAACCAAAAGATGACTACAAGCAGGTATTTTATTTAGTTACAATGCAGTACGGAATTCATAACAAATGCCAGCTGGCGATTACAATAACTGATTTATAACAGAATGGTAATTGGCTTCATTTCTTCTCTTCAACAGCTGTTGGACTGTTTAGCTTGGGCGGCTCCCATCCTCCTCTGATCCGCCTGGCCTGCTCCATCTCACCAGGTAAATTACTCATCTGATTCCCTCGTGCCTTAATTCCCAAATTACATTTTTCAATTCCTAACCCTCGCGCATCCATTCCCAATTCCTCTTTTCTCTCGTTCATTCCCAAATTCTTCTCTCCTCGCCGTTCTTCTTCTTCTCTGACCATAACAGATTTTGGAGAAAAATTGACTTTCTAAGGCCAAATCCAATGCAGTGTCAAGCTGATATTCAGCGTCATAATAACATGTTGCAGGAAGATCGAGTTTACATATTTAAGGATGGCCTGGATGATCGACTAGACAATATTCGTAAAGATATCCTATAGATGCAACCATTCCCCACAGTGGAGCAGGTCTATGCCCACGTTTGACGATAAGCAATATGAAAAGAAGAAATGATAAGAAATTCTGCTAAAGAACCATCAGGTTCAGTATTTGCCTTAAAAAGTAAGGATTTTACCTCCTTCAACAGTCATCTATCATAATGGAAAAGTAAATTCATTATTTAGAAAGAATGTATCTGATGATCTAAAATACTCTCATTGCGGAGGAATTAGACAGACTCGGGAGACTTGCTTCAAAGTTCACTGGTATCCTAAATGGTGGCATGAATTGCAGTCAAAGAAAAAGTGAATTGACATGGGAAAAACTGAACAATCTACTAATGGTCGAGGTTCAATTACCATTGGTGATATGACTCTTTTCTTAATTCCAGTACAAGCTCACAATGTCAGCGCCACTGAAATTCCTAATCCAGCCACATGTATAAATCTACATGAAGTTTATGCTCGTGACCAATGGATTCTTAACTCAAGAGCCTCTGGCCTTATGACCTTTGATGAGAATGATTCTCCCAACAATCCAAGTCGAGAAAAACTAGCATTACAAATGCTAATGGTAAATTTTCCCTGTAACTGGGACTGATACAGTAATGGTGGCACCTAATATGCCACTATCAAATACACTTCTTGTTCCTTCTCTTTCTCACAAATTATTGTTTGTGAGTCAACTTACCAAAGATTTGAATTATGTTACCATTATTTATCCTAATCGTTTCTTTCTTCAAGATATCCTAACCAAGGAGATTATTGGCCATGGTATTGAAAAGGGGATTATACTACTTGATAGATGCAATTATGGGTAAAATCTGTCACACTACTAGTCAGAATAAATCCAAGGAACAACAGATTTGGCTTTGGCATTGTAGGTTGGCGAAAAGCCATCGAACCACTTATCCTACGAGTTGCAGTAAAAGTACTATTCCCTTTTCCTTAATTTATATTGATGTGTGGGTCCATACCTAAAACCTAACATACATGGTTATCAATGGTTTGTGATTTTTGTTGATGATTGAACACAGATGACATGGTTGTGTTTCTTAAAAAAATAAAGGCAATATTTTCAAAACCTTTCAATCTTTTTATAATATGAATTGTACCCAATATTCCACCAAGTTGCAGGTACTTCGTTCTAACAATTGCGGAGAATATGTTGGCACATAACTTAAAGAATTTCATTGTCAACATGGAATCATTAATGAGACGACATGTACAAAGACTCTCCAATAGAATGGAGTCACTGAACATAAACTATAGATTGTTAGAGCTCCTCTTATTGGGTCTAATATGTTTGGACATTATTGGGTAGAGGCAATTATGCATGTTGTTTATGTTATCAACAGAATGCCAACGAAAGGTCTTGAAATGCAAACTGCTCTTCAAGCATTATCACATTTTGTAACTTTGCCCTTAATCTTGATGATGCCACCACGTGTGTTTAGATGCATTGTATTTGTCCATGTCTATAAAGATCAACGGATGAAAATTGATCCTCATGCTGTTAGATGTGTTTTCTTATGTTACGGCCTACACCAAAATGGATATCGTTGCTTCGATTCCATTCATAGGCAAACCTATGTAACTGGGAACGATACATTTTTTGAAACTAAAATGTTCTTTACCAAGCCCTCAATCTGTCTATGGCATTCAAAATTTTGACAATACTATTCGTGATGAGCCAAAAACTGATGATCATGGCATCCCCTTTTTCTCCAATGACCACATCAATCTCTTCAGGATATCACTAAGGTAAGTTCTCCATCAACTCCTATTGATTGTCAACTCTCTAATGAAACAGATATTGTTTCTTTTGTCTCTAGGTATAAATTACCTTATGGGCATAATCGCAGCATGCCCCCAACTAGATACTCCCTTGAGAAAGAATAACAACAATCTAAGTATCCTTTTACCAACTACATGTCTACGAAGCTATTATCTGAATCATTGAAAGGCTTTGTAAGTAATATTTTGTTCATGTTTTGTGAGTACTAAATATGGACGTGAAATATGTGCAATTATACACAATCGAACAAGTAATAAAGTGATGAGTGATTATCGTCTCCACAGGGTTTGGTGGAAATTACAAAGTTTAACCAAAGCAGAACACGACTATATCTAAGTATAGTTAGCAATGGCATGCACTAATAATGGATATCTAGGAAATAGATATTGGTGGGGATAGAATGATAGTATGATTTGGTAGCAAATGGTAATGTTCAAGAAAAATGATGTAAATGTAGTTGCAACGGAGCAAATTATAAGGTAAAAATAATAACAGTACCAAGGTAACACAAAATAGTAAAAACAAAAAATAAATGAAATGACTTGATAATTCTCACATGGGAAACTACTTAAGGAATGAGTGATGGGGAATGATTTAAGGATGCTAAAATATATCTCTAGCAGGTTTAATCTATCTAAGCTTCACTTGCTAAACGGAGTTTGCTGAAAGTTCTCTCGCTATCTCTAGTCAAAAGAACTTAATAGAATAGAATGCCACAGCATCTCCTCTCAGCCTCAACTATGGCAGCCTACACTATTGATAAAAACTAACCCTTTTAGTCGCTGAAATTCTAAATCAGTATCTCTCAAGAACTAAGGGATTAGGATATAACACTATTATGTCGGGTTTCAGCTTAAGTAAACTACTACATCTCATTGCTTATGTGGATCTTACTTGTGTTTCTCTCGAATACTCCAAGTATTAATGACTAAGTTTCTCTCAAACACCTAGCCTTCATCTAAGTAATGACACTCTCATACCTCCTACAAACTTAGAAGATGAAGCCTTCATAAGTAAAACAAGTAAATGCAAAAGATAAACTTCAATCTACCATTAAAAAAATAAAACATCCATAAAATCAACCCTAACAAATAAGATTAGTTCATGATGGGGTTCGCATCATCCATGAAAAAAAATTCATAAAAAGCATTTGTTCCATCAATCCAAATCAAATGATAAATAACAACTAAAGGGAAGGAGGAAGAAACCTTCGATGCGTGCTGTCGGAGCTCCCTTCACCCACCACGAACTGCCTTAGTTCCCTAGCTCTTCTCGGACGCCTAGCTAGCCACTCTCTCGAGCTTCACCAATGGAAGATTACCATAAAAAATATGGAGGGAAGAAACTGGTGGAGAAGACGAAGAAATTTAAGATGCCGAGTGTGTGTGTAACCTCTCTCCTCTCTCATATGAGATGTATTAAATAATAAAAATATCTAAGGGTATTCATGGGATTAAGCACTCCAAAATACCCATCATACCCCTAGAGTCACTCCTTAGGCATGATGTTTATCCTCATATGTGGCAGTGGTTCCCAACAAGCGATTATAATCATCAGAAACGTGCCAAGCCAGCTGTCAATTTGTAACAATATCTTTTTTTCCTTTTCTACTCCATAAATGCCAAGGCATTTCTATCTGCTTTAGCAACATGTGATGCCACGACTTTCCTTCCAAGCTCGCCTCTTTTCTTGTTGTTTTCCTACACATCACTAAAACCCACACCTTCCTCCTCATACAACACCTTAACAACATAAAGTAACACAACCATCACAAATGCAGTGATATGCATCTACATGCATCTAAAATGACCTAAATGAGCCCTTAAATAAACAATAACTTAAGTGAAAATGTCCTTGAAACTAGCCTTTTTAGGGAGTTACACACCTCCAAACTTAAGCTATTGCTTTTCCTCAAGCAATTGATAACAATTAACACAAACAGAATGTCGTGGCAATTTCTAATAGGAAGACAATCAAGAAAAAAATCGAATTTCAACCCTCAGAAAAATTAGGCTCCAACATGCTAGGCATATCAAGAATTCAATTACTAATCCCTAGGTCAAGATTCTTTATGGGGGTGTGTGTGTGATTGTATCCATCCTATACTTAACAAATTTAAGCAATTTTTAATTGAGTTCACTAGTTTTGCTCAAACATCACTTATTCATTTAACACATTTATACTTCCTTTTTACTTAATACATTTTTTTATAATGCTGCTACGAGGAGAGTCAACCCATCACACCTACCATCCCATACTCTAGGTGAAAGGGAGCATACTTTCCACCCCAAGCTAGTCAAGTAGAGTCATCCTGTGACTATTTTCCTTCACTCATATGCACATGACTGCCATTTATTAAAGAAAGTTCTAGGCACTGCCACGGAAAAGAAAAGTGTCCCTCTACAGCTATGTCAAAGAATTTATTCACAATTTCATATATAAGGGAGTTCTCATTGATTTATCATTTCAGCACAATACCAAATTTCAATGCCAAGGCTAACCAGTGTTCATAAAAATTTCCTAAATTTATTAAGTATAGAGAGCATACAAATCATGTACAAATAAATCACAAAGCATCAAGCCCTCAAGTCAGTTCTTTCATTCTCAACAGTCATTTACATTCAATTTCTAGCCTAAAAGTTCATCATCATTGGGTATCACCAAAACATTTCATCTAATTGTCCTACCATTTACTGATGTCATGCATATTGTTATGCTAATACTATCATGAAAATGTTTTACAAAGAATACTACATCCCCAAAACTTAAGGGAAGCATTGCCCTCAATTCTTAAAGAGAACTAATTAAGAAATAAAACTAAATGCCATGCTATGAAATGAAAAATGAATGCAAAGGGTGGTACTACCTCATTTTCTTGGTGGTGGTGTTGTAGTGGAGGTTCTAGCAGCTCCTTGTCTTGTCCTCTTGAGGAGTGGTGCAAAACTGGAATTAGAAGAAGTTGAATAATAATGGGCGATATTAACATGTCCGGTCGAAGTATTTGTGTGACAGATGCTTCAACGAGCGGGAGAAGGTTCAGGTAAAGAAATGAGGCTAGGGGTTTTTTCAACTAGTATCACCGGAGAGTCCAGAGTCGGAGGCTGTGAAGATTTTGAAATCGGCTCATCAATGGAAGGGTTAACATCATTGGGCTCAAGAGATGCCTCGGCATTAAATACTGGAAGAATTTCATCGGGGAACCTCAAAAATTCCATTCAATGTGAGGAATCATTTCTTGAAATATGGTTTCCATCACTGCATCCTTGTGCTTAACATAACCAAAGAAATTTCTTATATCACCATGTAAAGCATGCAAATGAGTATGTGCCTGTTGGATTGCTTATTCGAGAGCAAGCATTCTTGCCTCAGTATTGGATTGTGTATCATCCACAGACACTTCATTAATAGTTGCCTTAGACTTTAGTTCTCCAAACCCAACAGTAATGGAAATCTAGTTGATAGGGAAGTGGTGGCAAGTTAATGAACATTGCTCTTTTTGAAGAATCGAACCTAGAAAGCTCTAGAAGAACAATGAGGAATGAATCAGGAAGGTGGTGACAATAACTAGAGTTCTTTAGGATTTATTTTAGGTGCTGGAAGCAAGGTAAGAAACAGGATTAAAACAAGATAAACAAACGATAAAGGAATTGAAAATAAAGTGAGATAACCAAAGAATCAAAAGATCTCCCTTATGAAAGTGAACGGTAAAGATTATTGATGGCATGGATGGATATGTGGAAAATCGATGGATAATGTCCTATCGAGCCCTCCTAATCGCAATGAAAAGGCAAACACGATAATATGACTCTAACCAACCCTCCTAGTCGCAATGAAAAGGCAAATTGGAGTGTGAAGATTAATCTCCCTCACAATAACTTGGAAGAACTCAAGGAGAAGAAGCTTCGAAGGCACAAGGCAATCAACACTTGCAAAAACAAACTCTCGTTGTATTATTGATCAAAGAAAATCTTATTTACAAAGTTGAATGAAGCCTCCTTTATATAGGGGCTCAGTTCTAAAGGTCCTAAATAACTAATGAATAAAATAATAATAAACTAAACATGTCTTAACTCTAATTCCTAATAATAATAACTAAAAATATTGTTTTAACCCAACCTTAATTCCTAATAAAATAATAAATCTAATCTTAAAAGAAAATTCATCATCCTATATTAAATTATATTACAAATAATCAATATAAATATTGAAAATTCGTAATATTTACAAAATCACGTATTACTCCCGCATAGGATTTTCTGCATGCACAGTCTTCAGTAAAATGAACATATCTTGAGTTCCCGATATCATATTAATGCAATTAAAGAACTGTTGGAAAGATAAGAGACAAAAGGTTGTATCTATAGAAGACATGTCAACAAAATAAGATCAGGATCCCATTCAAAAAGTCGTCGTAAGTATGTTGTTGTTCTAGTCTTCTTTTCCAAGGCTTGGACAAGTGGATCATTTGGAAGAGTTATTACTTCTTCCTTTGATGTGAGCCTTGTGATGCAAGTATGATCCTCCCTTTCTTTAAAAAATATTCTTCCTTGAATCTGAAATATTAAAGGGAGCAACATTAGAATCGTTTAATTATTCATTCACATATTCTTACCGAATAAATATGCTTTGAATCTTTGAGACTTTGTTCTTCTAATAGGTTCGAGTAGAAACATTAGTCCAAAGAAGAATGTATTATGGAATCTGGTGCATCATTCCCCCACTCCTCAAAAGGATTCTTCCTCGAATCTGAAAATCCAAGAGAAAGAGAATTAGATGTGTTGAAAGGAAAAATTGTGAAATATTTACCAGGATCAATGTGATGTGTCTTTATGCGTTTTAGTCGAGGTTTCTTTGTAGGAACTAATTTCCTGTAGTCTTGAAATCCTATTTTACATACAAGTCTTGTAATCTAATGTTTAGGTTGAAATTCAACATGGCGCCGACCACTATTGGCTTTCTGTATAATTGCTTCAGATAATTTCTACATGGTTTTATTCGTGTGTGGTGAGAATGAGTGTTTAAAATCCATGTCAACTGGTTTGTTAAAGTAATCCCTTAAGTCTCCTAAGTGTGATTCATGAATTAAGAATTCTTGGGAGGATATTTGTGGACTGTAAAACCTGTTTAGTTGGCAAGGAAACTCATACACAAGATAAAACTCATTAAAAGCACTGTTAAAAGTATGGGTAAAAATATCAGAAATATTCAAGTTATCATGATATACATATTTGATATGTTCAATTCTCGGAATAGTAATATGTGTTTGATAGGTAAGAGTATATCTTCGTGATAGTTCATTGTCTATGATGTTTTTCTTACCTCGGTCTTTGATCTCTCATAAATCACGACTCTTCATTGATATGGCATGGTGATTAGGTCTTTCAGGTGAAAACCCATCAGGAGGGTCACCTAGCACTATTCGACAACTCTTGGCGATGGAATATGGTGTGGGCCAGTCTCGTGTTGCTTTTACTTTCTTATCATTTTCATGGATTCCCTATGCACGAACTATAAAGCCTATGGAGTTGTTCAAATCATGTTTCGTCATTGAGATGAAGTCACGACTAAGGCTTTCCTGGATGTAGCCTTTTCGTAACAAATATGACTCTTTGGTTTCTTCGATATTATATCTTTGACAAGGTATGATGGAACCTTGAATTAGATTGGTTTGGTGTTGTTTTCCTCTTTTTAGTGGTAACTCGTTAGGTGGATCACCTAACACTTCTCAAAAATCATGTAACAAAGATGAAAACACACTAGGAAAATCCTTGTTAATGTTAGAAATCGAAACAATTGATTCCCTAAAACGAACAAGGATGGAAGGTTGTTTGTAAAGAATGTTCTCTCTCAATTCTTTTGTTCTCACACATAGATTTTGAGTCACTCTTTTATTCTCACAATTAGGTTCACTCACCTCCCATGGGTCATTATTCTTTTGGCTTTTGTAACTAGTGACCTCTTTTGCTTTTGCCTCTTTCTCATCTTTTTCTTTTTCTTTTTTGCTTTCCCTACCTATTCACAAATTATCATTTGATCTTTAGGGCCTGAAAGTGTGACATTCTTTGCTGGTCGTTCTTTCTCCTTGTTAGGTTTGTCATCTCTTGGCTTTTTCATAGAATATGGAGTAGAAGATGAGAAAGGATTTAAAGGATTACCTTGGTAAGAGGATGAAGTACCTTTGTAATGTTCTCTGAATCAGAATCTCATTTGGATTTGTTATTCGATTGTCATTGCTTTCTTTAGTGTACCTTCAAGTTTTTCGTACCCATGGAGATTAAGAAGATCAGTGATGTTAGAGTTTAAGCCGACGATGAATCTCAACACGATGACCTCTTCTTTTTCGGTTATGTTAGCCCTATTGAGTAAGGATTGCATCTCCTTGTATTAGTCTTCAACTAAACTTCTACCTTGTCGAAGTTGGTGTAGTCGTAGTTTAACTTCTCTTGTATAAAGTGTCGGTAGGAATCGCTTCCTTATGGTTTGTTTGAGGTCGGTCCAAGAAGTGTTTGTTGGACTGCAAGAAAGAAAATAAAAATAAAAGAAAGAAAATTCAACAAAGCAAGAAACCTCACAAGTCACTCCAATAAAGTAACACAAGAGAGAGGCAAGTAAGCCGATCTTGTACTCTTTAAAACTCACTTTACCAAGTATTCTTCCACAGTTCGTATAACAGTTTGATTACAAGCTAAGGCGATAAGAAAAACCTAAAAGCTTTAAGAGGCCGAACAAGGGTTAGACTGCAAGAGAACGAAAATACAAGGAAGGAAGAAGTATGGAAACTCTTTAGTCCTACTAACACAAGAAAGATAATGTGTTAGATAATGCAAAAGAACAATAAAATGGAAAAATAAAAGAACCTAAAGCACGAGTCAAAGAAAAAAAAAAGAACCACCCAGAAACCTAGAAAACGTTGGATTAACTTGAGCAATGTTTTTGAGGGGGTTACCGGTGTCCAAATATTTTGTAAAATTTTTTGAATGTCTTTCGATGCGTCAAGAAACAACCTGTAAAATTTCAAAACCAAATACCTTCAGTAGTATCCAGTAGACTCTGTTGAAGGGTGAGTCCTCAAACAATCTATTTTTCTTGATCGCTTTGTTCGAAGGTGTTCTTGATCTCCAACAATTCTGATTTTTTGTGTGAATGATATTCAATATATGAAGTTTCAATATGGATATTTTAACTACGAAATTTCTCATTTAGAATTTTCAAGAAATTTGACAAGATTCTAGACCGAATCTGCTGATGAAACTTGAATGATGTATTTGAAGGCTGTAATCAACTCTGATTGGAGTGAATTTTAGACTGGAGATTACTATTAGGATAAATATTAGATCTGCAGAGAATCAGCCCTAAATTAATTCGTTTGCAAATTTTTTAAAATTTTCTCTTTTTTGTTTATTTTTTTTAAATTAACAAGAAAGATTTGAATCTTAATTTTTTTTTAAAAAAAAACCTAAAACAATGAATCTTTTGTGAACTAGCTCCGTTGGGGTACCTTGACGGTTTTGTGTGCAAGAACAAGCAAGATTGCTTGCTTCTTTACAGGAATCGGCCCAAATATGATATCAATTGATAGGAAAGCGGTGACGGGTTAATGATTTTTACTCTTGTTGAAGAATCAAACCTAGAATGCTCTAGACTCGATGAAGAACAATGAGGAATGAATAGGGAATGTGGTGGTAATATCTTGGGTTCTTTAGGGTTTCTTTTAGGTGTTGGAAACAAGGTAAGAAACAAGATTAAAACAAGATAAACAAAAGATAAAGGAATTGAAAATAAAGTAAGATAACCAATGAATTAAAATATCTCCCTTATGAAAGTGAACGGTAAAGATGATTGATGGTGTGGATGGATATGTGGAAAATCAATGGATAATGTCCTATCGAGCCCTCATAGTCACAATGAAAAAGGAAAACACGATAATATGGCTCTAACCAACCCTCCTAGTCGCAATGAAAAGGAAATTGGAGTGTGAAGATTAATCTCCCTCACAATAACTTGGAAGAACTCAGGGAGAGGAAGCTTCGAATGGACAAGGCAATCAGCACTTGCAAAATCAAACTCTCGTTATATTATTGATCAAATAAAATCTGATTTACACAGGTTGAATGGAGCCTTCTTTATATAGGGGCTGAGTTTTAAAGGTCCTAAATAACTAATGAATAAAATAATAATAAACTAAACATGTTTTAACTCTAATTCCTAATAATAACAACTAAAAATATTGTTTTAACCCAACCTTAATTCATAATAAAATAATAAATCTAATCCTAAAAGATAATTCATCATCCTAGATTAAATTATATTAAAATAATCAATATAAATATTGAAAATTTGCAATATTTACAAAATCACGTATTAATCTCGTATAGGATTTTCTGCATGCACAGTCTTCAGTAAAATGGTCATATCTTGAGTTGCCGATATCGGATTCATGCAATTCAAGAACCGTTGGAAAGATAAGAGAGAGAAGGTCGTATATAAAAAGACATGTCAACCAAATAAGATTAGGATACCATTCAAAAAGTCATCGCAAATATGGTGTTGTTCTGGTCTTCTTTTCCAAGGCTTGGACGAGTGGATCATTTGGAAGAGTTATTATTTCTTCCTTTGATGTGAGCCTTGTGATGCATGTATCACTAGCCCTAGTTATACCTGAAACACCAGAAAAAAGTTCATCAAAAGAAATTTCACAAACTTTTTCTTTCGACACAAAGCAGTAATAAGATTTGGAAAAACCAAAGCACTAGCTTTCTTACCCAAACATTCGTGCACTTGCTCAACAATAATTTTACCCACATAAATAGAACGTGTGACCATAATAGAATGTAAAAGCATTAACGGGGGAGAGATATCGTTGTGTTGTGGGCAGTTGGCATGAGCTAATGTTTCGTGAAATGGTTCCAAAGCTTTGCGAGTGGTTGGAGACGTTCACGATTTACAGAGTAACGGCTGGTCTGTCAGTCGTTCCAAGTCATGTTTGAAAAACATAAATCCTCCAAGACTCTATTGTATGTGGCACTGTCGACGTCTTACTCAAAGTTCTCATGTTATCTTCAACACCCTACAAATTAAAATACCTATTAATGGTAGAAGATGTAAATCAAATGTATTTACCTCGAACATAAATAGCATGTTGGTTCGGTTTGGAAATATTCACCTAGAACTCTTTCATCAACGCCATTCACAGAAATGGGGTGCCTCGCAAACTTGTGCCACTTGTGGGGTTCGAATATATTCATTACGTCTCGTCCAAAACCTAAATCTTATTCATCAGTAAAAATAAACCCCAACTCAAAGAAAAGCTTCCAATTTTTGAAGTTTTAAAATCTTTGCTTTGCTGCATCGTTAATGAACTATTGAGGAATATGGGTTTCGGCCTCCGTAGGTCTCGTTCGTACCATTTTTGTGTCGGTTTGAGAGTGAATTAAAGAAAAGTTGAGAACTTTGTTTGGCTTCAATGGCATCGGCTATGGAGGAAAAATGAGATACAAATGAGATGAAAAAAACTAAAAGAAATAATGAGAGAGATAGAGTGAGTAGACGGTTAAGAGAAAATAAGTGGATGGAGTAAATGGGTAGGTAAAAAAGTAACTATAAGTAATAAATGAGATGTGAAAAGACAAATAAAAAATGGAAATAAAATAAAAAAAAGAAATAATAAAAGAATATTTCCCTTTTTTCATTGCTTTTTCTTTTTCCTTAAATCGCTCTAACGTACGGCTGCAGTATTAGTGGGTCCCTACAAAACAAAACAAAATATAATTATTCACAAGATAAAATAAAAATAAAAGGAAAGAATAAATTTATTATTTATGCACAACCACCGAAATTCAATGTTGTGGCATTGAAATTTGGTTTTCGGGCAAGCACACTCAAGCATCGTGCAAGTAAAGCACCGACTTGTCGTACGTATATGGAGTTCCATTGTAAATTTTCAAACGTTGGCCATTGACTTTGAAGATTGTCCTATCATCTATGTTCTTGATGTCAACTGCTCTATGGGGATAGACATAATGCACCTCAAATGGTCCTAATCATTGTGATTTGAGCTTCCCAGGAAAAAGTTTATGTCTGGAATTGTAAATCAACACTTGTTGAAAACCTGAAAATGTCGTGACATAAGTTTTTGGTCATGCCACTTCTTTGTCTTTTCCTTGTATATCCTCGCATTCTCATATGCATGTGCCATAAACTCTTCCAACTCATTAGGTTCTAGTAATCTTTGTTCCCCAGCCAACTGAGCATCAAAATTCAATCTTTTAATAGCCCAATATGCCTTATGTTCAAGCTCAACCCAGAGGTGGCAGGCCTACCCATACACCAACTTGAATGGGGACATGCCTAAAGGAGTCTTGAACGATGTTCTATATGCCCAGTCTGCTTCATCTAACTTAGGTGATCAATCTTTCCACCTTGGATTCACCACTTTTTCTAAAATCTGCTCTATTTTACGGTTGGATATTTCAGCTTGACCATTTTTCTGTGGATGATATGACATGGCAGTCTTGTGACGAACTCCATACCTCCTTAATACCTTGGCAATAAACTTTTTATCGAAGTGGGTTCCCTCATCACTAATAATGGCTCTATGGACTCTAAATCGAGTGAAGATGTTCTTGTACAAAAACTTGAGCACGATTTTGGAATCATTCTTTGATGTCGCAATTATCTCCACCAACTTGGATACATAATCCATAGCGAAGAAGATGTATAGATCACCTCCAGAAGATGGAAATGGTCCCATGAAATCAATGCCCCAAACATCAAACAACTCAATTTTTAAAATGCCTTGCAGCGACATTTCATGTCGTGAGATGTTTTTCCAGTGTGTTGTCATCGATCACATGACTTGTAAAATGACTGAGCATCTTTGAACAAAGTTGGCCAATAAATATTTGACTGTGGAACGTTGGCAGCAGTCCTTGCTCCTCCAAAATGGCCTCCACTAGGAGCCATGTAACAATGGTATAAAATGTCTTGTTACTCCTTTTCAGGAACAATTCGTCTAATGAGCTGGTCAGTACAATGCTTGAGTAAATATGGTTCATCCAAAAAATAGAACCTTGCATCGTGCTTGATTTTTTTCTTGCCCTGATTATTGAAATCAAAAGGTAATATTCCACTAACAAGAAAATTAACAATGTCAGCATACGACTGGATTACCGTGGCATATAAGATTTTCTCATCATGAAATTCCTCTTGAATATCTACATTGTCATGGCATTTAAAATTGTTCTCTAGCCTAGATAAATGATCAGCAACTTGGTTCTCCTTATCTTTTCTATCTACAAACTCCAAGTAAAATTCAATTGTGCTTCATTCAAGGTACGACTAGCATAATATATAACATGAAAAAGTTTACCTCGACATTTCCCCAAAATAGCTCCTACAACGTAATCTCTCGCATCACACATCATTTCAAATGGTGATGTCCAGTCGGGAGGAACTACAATAGGCGTTGAGATCAATTGTTGCTTCAGCTCAGTGAATGCGCCGAGGCATAACTTGTCAAACACAAAGGGTTAGTTTTGTTGAAGTAAAGTGCATAATGGCTTAGAGATTTTAGATAAGTCCTTGATAAATCTTCTATATAAACCAGCATGTCCAAGAAAACTTCTTATGCCCTTGAGAAATGTTGGTGGTGGAAATTTTTTAATTACTTCAATTTTCCTTTATCCACCTCAATGTCCTTGGGAGATATCTTGTTCCTTAATAAAATGCCTTCAGTCACCATGAAGTGTCATTTCTCTCAATTTAAGATCAGATCAATATCCTTGCGTCTTTTGAGAACTTTGGCCAGGTTATTTACTCATCGCTCGAAATCATCCATGAATATCTCAAGGAAGTCCTCAACCATATCAAAAAAAATAGCTTGCATGCAATGCTAAAATGTTGTCAGGGCATTACAGAGTCCAAAAGGCATTCTCCTAAAAGCAAAATTGTCATAGGTACAAATGAATGTAGTGTTCTCCTATTCCTCTGGTGCGATGGCAATTTGATTGTACCTATAATACCCATCTAAAAAGTAATAAAATGCTTTACATATCAATCGATCAAACATTTGGTCCATTAAGGGTAAAGGAAAATGGTCCTTCTTTGTAGCTTTATTGAGATTACGATAATCCATATATATCCTCCATCTAGTGATAGTGCGAGTGGGCAGTAGCTCATTATCTTCATTGGTAACCACAGTTGTGCCACCTTTCTTTGGTATACATTGGATAGGGCTCACCCATGAGCTATTTGATATAAGTTAAATCACCCCAACATCAAGCCATTTTAGAATTTCTTTCATTACCACTTTTTTCATAACAGGTTTGAGTCTTCATTATGGTTCTATCGAGTTGTTGTGGCATTTTACTAGCAGGATCTTGTGCATGCAAGTCGTGGGACTAATTCCCTTCAAATCAGCCATAGTCCAATCAAGTGTTTTCCTATGATGCATCAAAAAACTTAACAAATTTTGCTTTTAGTTAGTAGTAAGGTTAGAGGAAATAATCACAGGTAAAGTATTATCGCTACCCAAATAAACATATTTAGGATACCCTAGAAATGGTTTAAGCTCTAGGTTAGGTGCATGAAATAACGATGGCTTAGGAGTAAATTCATCAAAATTCAAGGATTCAAAGTTCATACCTGATATAGCTTGTAGTAAACTAGATTTTTCCACCCCAATTGGTAATTTGTCATAGTCCTCTAAGCTTTCATAATCAATCGAACATTCCTTGTCTACTAGCTGAATGAAATTGTTCTGGCAAAGGTGTTTGGTTTCAATTAATGAGTCCAATTCAGACATGTCTTTGTGTTCTTTAGGGTCATCAGTTGAGAGTACGAAACAAATTGATAGTCACATACTGATTAGCCACTCTCATTGTGAGTTCACCTTTTTTGCAATCTATCAAAATATGACCAGTGGCTAGGAAAGGTCTGCCCGGAATGATGGGTGCCTTGGCATCAACTTCACAATCAAGAATAAGGAAGTCGATTGGAAAACACAAATATATCCACCCTTACCATGACATCCTCGACTCTCCCTTCAGATCTAACATGGGATCGATCGATGAGTTGTACAGGTGGGTCTCGCATCTATAATGCCAAGCTTCAAGAATATAGACTTCGGCATTAAGTTCACACTTGAACCAAGATCATATAGTGCCTTTCCAACAAAATTAACTACTATAGAACAGGGAATAATGAAGCTGCCCGGATCATTTTGCTTTGGTGGAAACTTACTCAATGAAGAGCAAAATTTTGTTGTCGTGGCAACTATCTTATACTTCTCAACTTTCATTTTCTTGGTGCAAAATTCCTTAAGAAATTTGGCATACGTCATTATTTGTTCAATACCTTCAAAGAAAGGTACATTGATATAGAGTGGATCAAGAATGTCCACAAACTTCTTGAACTGAACTTCATCATTATGCTTCTTAAATCTTTACAAGAATACCGGTGGGGGTATTGCTTTTTTAACTGCAGTAGTAGGAATTGCTTTTACTGTGGCATCTGAATTTTGTACCTTAACATGCTTACTAGTAGAACCATCCTCCTTGTCTTTCTCTAAAATGATATCATCACGTAATTCAGCTTCAATTGTTTGGCAATGAGGGTAGAATTATCATGTTGTGTCCCCTCAACCTTAACTTGTTGGTTAATTTTTGTTCCACTCCTAAGACTCAACACGTTGTATTGTTCTATTCTATGTGTTTTAGTGACTTCAGTGTCACATGGAAAACGTCCTTGATGACACTCTTGTAATGCCATAACAATCTGACCAACTTTACCTTCCAAAGCTCTCAAATATGAGCCACGACTTTAAAGTAAGGCTCATTGACTATGAAGCAAAACTCCTTATTTTTAATTGAAGTAGAATGGTCTTGCAGCATTGTTATCGTGGTAGATATGAAATCTTGAATTATAGCTTCCAAAGAACTCATGATCGTTGAAGATGAGGATCCTTTGTTAGCTTTATGCCATGGCATAGTGTTTTGGTAGCCTTGAGATTTAGTGTGATTATACTGACGAGTAGGTTGACTAGCATTATGAGCTCCTTTATTAACCTATGAAAATTAGGGTTCTGAAGCCATCATACATTATAAGTGTTAGAATAGAGATTGTTATTATTTCTATTGAAATTACCTACAAAGTTGATGGACTCATGATTAGTTGGGCATTCACTATAGTGATGATTGCCTGTAGTGAAATTACCTCAGTGGAGCATTGTAAATTTTCCAACATATTAGTAATAGACAAGAGTTAAGCGGACATCGAATTCTTGGTATTTAACTCGAATGTTTCAGGTGCTTTCCTCCCACTCCCAAGCCTTGAGAAAGGAAATTGATAGTCATTATTGGTAATTCTATCCAAAATAGAAAATGGCACAGTATGTGATTTATCCAACAATGTCCCATTTGTTGAGGCATCAAACGTCATCCTCGTGGGTGCATTGACTCCATTATAAAACATAACTACCTGAGTCCAATCGTGAAAACCATGATTTAAACACTTTCAAAGTAAACTATTGTAATGATCCCAACACTCATATAGAGATTCATCGTCTCCCTAGCGAAAGGATGTTATGTCATTCCTTAGCTGAGTGTTCATGTTTGGTGGGTTATATCACAATAAAAAACTCTTGCAAAGATCAGCCCATGATTTCATCAAACAAGAGGAACACCATTCAACCAAGCCCTTCCTTAGTCACACAAAGAATATGAAAACAAATTTAATTTCAGCACATCCTCGTGCACTCCTTCTTGGATGAAATAATCACAAACCTCCAAAAAGTTGTGAATATGCTACCTGGAATCTATAGATGGCATGCCCCCAAACTGCCCTATAGAATTCAACATATTAAACATGATTAGTTTAAGCTCAAAATGTACAGCTTGAAATTTGGGTGCCACAATTCCAGGATTCAGATCATCTAACATCGGATTTAAATGATCACAAATGACACGAGGCCAATTAGCAGGTCCAACATTTTTGTAATGCCTCGACATTCTAATTTTTGTCATCTTGACCAATGCCTTAGTTCCCAATTTTATACATATTTTCTCAAGCACATTGAGCACGTCTTCTTTATCTGAAAAGTCTCTCAATCTCAGGTTCTATTGGTTCCAATGGCTCATCATAATGTCTTCTAGGCATACTCCAAATAAGCTTGAAAATAATAAAAAAATATCAAGTAAACCATAACAAAATAAAAAAGCAAAAAAAATGTTCTGGCAAAATTAATTAACTTCACATTGTCAATCCCCGACAACGATGCCAAAAACTTGTTCACGTTTTATGAGTACTAAATATGGATGTGAAATATGTACAAGTATACACAATCGAACAAGTAATAAAATGATGAGTGAGTATCGTCTCCACAGGGATTGTTGGAAATTACAAAGTTTAATTTAAAGCAAAACACGACTCTATCTAAGTATAGTAGTAATGGTACGCACTAATGATGGATATCAAGGCAATAGATATTGGTGGGGTTAGAATGATGGTATGATGTGGAAGAAAATGGTAATGTTGAGGAAAAATGGATATAAATGTAGTGGCAACAGAGCAAATTATATGGTAGAAAAAATAACAGTACCAAGGCAACACAAAATGGTAAAAACAGTAAATAAATGAAATGACTTGACAATCCTCACAAGGGAAACTACTTCAAGAATGAGTGATGAGGAATGATTTAAGGATGCTAAAACTTATCTCTTTAGTATATTTAATCTATTTAAGCTTCATTTTCTCGACAGAGTTTGTTGAAACTCCTCTCACTATCTCTAGTTAAAGGAACGTAATATAATATAATGCCGAAGCATCTCCTCTCAGTCTCAACTATGGAAACCTATGCTATTGATAAAAACTACCCCTTTTAGTAGTTGAGATCCTATCTTAGTCTCTCTCAAGCACTAAGGGATTAGGATATGGTACTACTATGCTAGGTTTAAGCGTAAGTAAACTACTACACCCCATTGCTTATGTTGATCTTACTTGTGTTTCACTTGAATACTCTGAGCATTAATGACTAATTTTCTCTTGAGCACCCACTAGTAGAAAAACCCCTTTAATGACGCCCATTGCGCATCATCTATGGGTGCGGATGACACACATTTGCCTTTCGTTGAAGCCACCGACATGAATTTAAGATGACACGCAACTGTGCGTCATAAATTTATGACGTGCATTTATGACACACATTTGTGTGTCATAAATATATGACACGCATGTATGACTTACATTGTGTGTCATTGAAGCACACGTCATTAAAAAAGATGACACGTCATTAAAAAAGATGACACACATTCGTGTGTCGTGATTGTATTTCGTAAATTATATATATATATTGTAGATTGACAAATAATCAAACTAAATCACATTTAATGCCTCATAATACTAAATATATATATATATATATCATATTATATATAAGCAATCCATTTGCATACAATATATTCACATTAAGTTATCAAAAATATTGTAATCATATGTCGATACAAAATATCACGGCATTATAAAGTTCTACTAATATGCCCTCGTCATCTGGGCATGTACACAAGAAATAAATTAAAATAATTGAAAATAATTGTAACACTTAAAACTAGTTGCAATATATAGAACAAACGCATTCCTAATATGCACATTAAACTTCTGAAAACACCTTCCTTGGTCCAATATATTTATGCACAAACATGCACTCATGTTTCAACAAACCAAGTGATAGCTTACTTTTTGAAACTCTATCAGATTTTTCAGCAACTTTGTATTCTCAATTCCAATGGAGTTGAGGCTTTCTGATTCTAGTTTTGTTTCATAAACCATCAAGTTTGAGTTCACAGGTAGCTGAAGAACTCCATGAATCAATTTGCAATACAACCTGAAGTTATTTAGAAAAGAAAAAGTTAAAGGTTCCAAGCTGCTTTCTTAATGCTTGCAGACATTAACTTCCCCTAGTTGCAGGGATACGATTAAGGATACCTGTTTGTTTGATAATCGTTTTTTTGGGGCAAGAGATGCAGTGTTTAGATATTCCAGTGGAGAATCATATTATATGCAATAAAAAAATGAAAAATAATCAGCCTTGGTTGAAAAGATAAGAACAAAGGGATTAAGAATCATATATCCCAAGAAGCAATAATCTGATACAAATACACCATGTATATGCAAGAATAATCACCTAGAAATAAGACACACAGATCTAGTAAATGTCTTTATAAAAATAAGCAGCAGATTCTCAAATCATTCAAAAGAATTGCAAATTTTTCATATACAACTATAAGAATTGATCTCAGATCCCACATCCCACATCCATTCAATTTCTCAGTACTAATGTGGTTTTACAAATAAATCCAAATAAAACTGCTACATGAAGCATGAATTTTCACTTCTAGAATGTCCTACAAAAAGAAATGAGCAAACTAGTTTACTAAAAACACATTGACCAACCGATGACCTGCATAATCAGACATGGTTCTATTCTTCATAACTAATCACAACTAAATTAAACTTTCTTCTTTATACAGTGAGATTCACAGATGGCAAATAAAGCAAAAGAAAATCTAGACTTCAATCACTTCACTGCATGGCTTATCTTCAAAAGACCAACATTAATTGTCACTATAAAGAACAAAATTAATTGTAGCAAACTCATAATAGCATTTGTTTCATCATTTTGCTTTAGGTAAAAATAAAGGAAGACGAAAATGTTTACAATCAGAATTTGAGCCAGTTAAACAAAAGTAGATAAGAAAATGAATAAACTGCTGCTTCGACAGGAAGTTTGTTTATTCATTACCTAGATAAATTTCATAAATTTATATGACCATATTCATGAAAATTTTAAGGTCATCCCTCCATACTCCAAACAAACTCACTTAACACGTGATAAGCAAACCAAAGTTCTTACTATGACTAAGAATACTAGATTTTCAAGTGAGAAATCATATTCCAGTTTTAAAAGCATAAGCTAATATTACATAGGATAAAATTGAGGATTATTGACCAGAATGTCAAACTAGTCAACTTAATATTCTTTCTTATCTCATTAGCTACCTATTGCAATAATACATCTCACACTTTATACACATTAACATGTAGCTCAAGCACAGACAATTGTGTATGAAAATACCATGCACATGCCATTGTCATTAGCTATTACCAGTTAAAATTGAAGACAAAATATGAATATCATATGAAACTAAAAGAAATGGTGACAAACACAATCTCATGATAGAAATTTGTAACTTCAAACGAATAACACCAATATATACCGGAAGGAATTTTGATGACTTCTTCATAACATCTAATGTACTGCCAAGACAATCTTATCGCTGTCAAGAGCAAATGTAATTGTATCTTAGCCCATAAAGCATTTTATGAGAAAAAAACAAAGTTAAAGTGCCAAGTAAAAAAATTTCGAGAACAGCCAAATATGTTTTAGAATGGATGTTTCAACAGTATGTAAAATGTTCTGAGTTAGAATATATTAATTACAGACCTGAGCCAAAACCCATCCAACTAACCAATCGATATCACTTCTGTGATTGGATAAGACAAGGGCATGTTCCTTACCTGAAAAAATCAATAATATCATATGGCAAGTAAATGATTCAAAAGATTTAGGATAGAACAATAACCGTTATCCATATAACTCTAAGCCCAAGACCTAAGTTTCTTAGTAGAGGAAATTGACGTCACCCATAAAACTGAAGCTTTCATGGTCTGCAAAATCTTTAATCTGCAAATAAAATGTATCAAAGATCTAAAGTTAATTTTTAGGAGCTAAAGAAATGGCATTCATGGTATCGGTTCTTTTTCCACATTAAATCCTGGTTGGCTCAATAAAAGTCAATAATTAACAACTTATTCACATAATACCTATCAGCCCTTAGAGAAGATAGGAAACTTCACAACAACTGTTCAAATCATTATTTGCCTAAAATCTAGATGAATTAACAATGCACCAATCTTTATGCCTCTGGACACCAAAAATATGAATTGGGCAAATATTCTTCACCTAAATATAACTTACCCAGCAAAGTTTGCCACACTGAAAATCCCAAACGAAGCAGAGAGAATCTTTAACTCGATTATGCATCTTGGTACTTAGCATGCAAAGATTATTTTGGAGACCTACTTTTTGAAGTCTAGTTGGAAATGGAAATATAAAATAATTTAAGCATTTGGTCATCATAAAATATTGTCTCAGATTTCATGATTAAAACAATACAATGCCAGAAAGGATTTCATAATTAAACTATGCTATCTTCAAAAATGCCCAAAAGGAGTAATATCTACAAAATGGATTTCAGAATTAAACAATAAAATAAAAGAGTTGGTTAACACCTTAATACTCGCCCACCAATCAACAAGCCAAAACAGTTCTAGCCACAACAACTCTTCCACCACACGGTTGATCTTTCTATACGTCTTCTTGGACAGTGGCCGGATGAGAACAAAGCATACTGCCTAAAAACAGCTTCATATTGTATAAGATTAAAAATGGTCATTGAACAATAGAGTAAAAACGAAATTTACACACCAGCCAATGAAACAAATTGAACCAACTTATCTAACCTAATACATTTTGATTGCTACAAAAACATAGGCAACAAAAATGGACTTTAAAAATCCCATTTTTAACATCAAATAAAAGCGGAAGCTTGTAAAAGCTGAAATCAAATATCCCAACATAAATTTTCATTTTCTTTTCTTTTCCTAAATTTTTTAGCTCATAAGTAAAGTAGAATCCAAAACCCATATTTGCATATACAAGCTCATTAATAATTCAGCTCAAAAGGAAAACCCATTTATCGGCATTTTCCTTTTAATCCAACCACATCATAATTGAAAACAAAGCGGGAAAAAACGCAGGAAACAACATTCAACAAAAAAAACAGAGAGCAAAAATTACCAAAGAAAAGGGGATACAAATACAGTTTATTTTAAAACAAATAGGGCAACTGTTATTTTCCACTCCTTCAACACTTCAAATTGAGATAATACCTTAAGGATCCGAGAGTTAAGCTTGACTTCTGAAAGTTGTTCCACACCAATCTCTTGCTGACAATACAATATCAACTAAGTCCAAATTCCATCTTTGGGGACTGAACGATAATCTAATCAAATAGTTGATCAGCCAACAAAGCCACAATTGGTAAACATGCATAAAAAGCAAAACTACCAGCAGCAAATAAGATCCCCTGAATTCTCCCGAAGAAAACCATTTATGTTTTCAGTTTATACTGAACTAGTTTATATCCTTTCATCGAACACATGGTTAACTAATAAAAGGAACAATCGGCTTTTCACCACTATCATCTCAAAAAAATCACCGATTTAAGAGTTTCAATCTAAAATACTGAAAACAAATCTGGTATATTCTTATATATCATTACCATTTATCAAAGTCAAAAACAGTATCAAATCTAAACACACATATATAACCCAGAAAAATGAAAGAAAAATTGAACTCAAACGAAAGAAAAATAAAAAATACCTTTGGGTGAACCGTGGCGAGAAGCAACAAAGAAGTAACCAAAAGCAACAGTGGGGAAGCCATACCCGTTCCCAAAGAAAATGGCAAAAAGAGATGATATTAGGATTAAGAATGGGAACCTTTGATAAACTCGATTCCTGGAACAGGAAGTGGAAAGGAAAAATGGGGGAAGCATGTGGCGTGAATTTTGTTATCGAGGGGGAATAAGCGGGGAAATGATGAAAATAATGGGGGGAAATTTAAAATACGACTTTTACAGATGACACACAATTAAAACTATACTCCGTGTTTTTGCAAATTTTTTAGATTATGACTATTAAATATGACACACATTATTGTAAGTCATAAATCGTTCAGATTTTAAAAAACATGACATTTTTTATGACACACATTTTTTGTAAGTCATAAATTAGCGTGTGTCATCTTTCGTGTGTCATTAAAGGTATATTTTCTTGTAGTGACCTAGCCTTCATGTGAGTAATGGACACTCTCATACCTCCTACAAACTTAGATGATGAAGCCTTCATAAGCAAAACAAGTAAATGCAAATGATAAACTTCAATCTACCATTAAAACAAAATCAAACATTCATAAAATCAACCCCAACAAATAAGGTTAGTTCATGATAAGGTTCGAATCATCCATACAAAATTGAAAAAATCAATCTTTCTAACAACCCAAATCAAATGATAAAAAACAGCAAAGGGAAATGAGGAATAAGCCTTAAACGCGTACTGCTGGAGCTCCCCTTAGCCACCACGAACTGCCTTAGCTCGCTATCTCCTCTCGAACGCCTAGCTCGCCACTCCCTAGAGCATTACCAATTGAGGAACACCACAAAGAAGATGAAGGGAAGAAAATGGTGGAGAAGATGAAGAAATTCAAGTTGTCGAGTGTGTGTGTAACCTCTCTCCTCTCTCACGTGAGGTGTATTAAATAATAAAAATATCTAAGGGTATTCATGGGATTTAGTACTCCAAAATACCCATCATATCCCTAAAGTCACTCCTTAGGCGTTATGTCTATCCTCACAGGTGGCAGTGGTCCCTAGCAATCGGTTATAACTATCACACACGTGCCAAGTCAACTTCGAATTTGTAAAAATATCTTTTTTTCCTTTTCTGCACTAGAAATGCCAAGGCATTTCTATATGCTTCAACAACATGTGATGCCACGACTTTCCTTCCCAACTTGCCCCTTTTATTTCTATTTTTCTACACATCAGTAAAAACCATAACTTCCTCCTCATACATTACCTTAACAACATAAAGTAACATAACCACCACAAATACAATTATATGCATCTACATGCATCTAAAATGACCTAAATGAGCCCTTAAACAAATAATAACTTAAGTGAAAAAGGCCTTGAAAGTAGCCTTTTTAGGGAGTTATCATATCTCAACTTATCAAATTCCCACTAATGTGGGAGAGGCATGTTGAATGATGAAGGAGTTGCTGATGTGTGTAGTTAGTTGTATAGTTAGGAAGATGTTAAGGGTAGTTGTTAAATGTTAGTTGTTAGCTTTTATGAGTAGTTATAGAGGTTGTAATTTCTTCTATATAAACAGTGGTGTAATTCAATAAAAGTCATGTATCTTGGTTTACAATTCTTCAATGAAGTTACTATTCTAACATGGTATCAACCGCCATAGAACCTGGAGCTTCTTACTTTCTTTGCTGCTTAACTCTAGGTGTTTCGTGTTAGTTCATTGTGTTGTTCTTATGCAAGAGGTGATTGTTTAGTGATTATGGTATGGTGTTTCTTCTTGTATAACGGTTCTTTATGTGATTCTTGGTTATTTTTATACTGAGTGTTGTGCTTCGATGTTTACTAACAAGGAGATAAATGTGGTGTTGGATAAAACAAACTTCTTTTTGTGGAAACAACAAGTTTTACTTATTGTTCGCAGTCATCGGCTTGAACGACTTCTCACCTGTGGTATGTAATCTCCACCGGAGATAATTGTTGATAAAGATGGCAGCCTTGTTCCCAATGAAACTTATGATGATTTTTTAGCATGGGATAGTACGTTAGTTACTTTCAACCACTAGTCCACACATGTCTCAATTTGTGGGAGCTGAGATAGTTGGGTCTATCTAGGATACGATGTTGCAATATTTTGCAACTAGGTCTTCAACCTTGGCGATGTGTTTACATTGTAAACTTCAGTCTCTCAAGAAGGGTGAAGATAGTATGCGTATGTACAATGCCAAGGTTAAAGAAGTTGTGATTCCTTTGCTTCATGTGGAAGTTCGATTCCTCTAGTAGGGCATATTGCTAGCATTTTGAAGGGATTACCACGTGTGTATCAACCATTTAAGGTTGTTATTACGTCAAGCGGTGACATGTTGCCCTTAGATAAAGTTTGTACTATGCTTATGGATAGAGAAATGCATATTTATGGGTTTACTGCTCAAATAGAAAATGTGATGGTTACAGCTCATCTTACTCATGGAGCTGGTTCAGGTGACTATTCTAAACGATCATATTCGAACTATGATAGAGATTGTATGTCTATTGCTCAATCAGGTGGCAGGTCTGGTGATCTAGCGGGTCGAGGACGTGGTCATTCGCACGTTCAGTGTCAACTGTATGGTAAGATCAGGCACTTAGTTGATCATTATTGGTATCGTTATGATGAAAGTTTCCATATCGTTAATAGTAATCAATCCAGATATGATGAAGATTCTGCTCAAACTCACACTATTGTGTATGATAAGTGTAGTTGTATTTGTTCTTCGAAAGTTTCTCGACTTCATGCTTCAACTAGTGTTGATCCTTCAATGGTTGAGTAGGATTAGTGGGTTGTTGACTTTGGTGCTACCCACCATGTCACTCCAGATGCAGATGTTATAACTCACTAAATTGGTCACAATGGTCCTGATAAGCTGGTTATGTGATGGTGTTTCATTACCTGTTGATTTGGTTTGTTATACAATCATGAAGTCTTATTCTAAAGTATTGTTAGTTAATGATTTATTCTTTGTATCCAAGTTTACTAAGGACAACAATGTGGTATTTGAATTTCATGAACAATGTTGTTGTGTTCGTGATGCAGTTACTGGAAAGACGTTTCTCCAAGGACATATGCAAGAGGGAGTTTATGTGTTTCCTAGTGTTACTACATCAAGTGTTTGTAAAAGTTCCTATGTAAATTCTGTTGTGGCTGATGATGTTTACAGTCTTTAGCATAGAATATTAAGGCATGCAGCATATGATATAGTTTCTAGTGTATGCCAAACTATTGATGTATGAGTTAATAAATGCATGAATAAGATTTTTGAAGCTTGTTACATTGGCAAAAGTCATAAATTTCCTTTCTTTCATTCTAATTTTGTTTATACCGAACCCTTTCAACTTGTTTACACTGATATATAGGGACCAGCTCATGTAGCTACTAATAGATATTACTATTACTTGTCATTTGTTGATGCTTATTCAAGACATACTTGGGTATATTTTTGAATGAACGAACGCATGCGGTAAATACGTTTAAGTTGTTTCAACAAATGGTTGCTACTCAGTTTGGGCTGTCTATAAAGGTTGTGCAAAGTGACTGGGTGGGGAGTATCATAGTATATCATCTGTACTGCTAAAAGATGGGATTGTACATCATGTTGCTTGCCCTCACACATCGAAGCAGAATGGTGTGGAAGAATGGAAACATCGACACATCATTGAATTGTCCTTGGTGTTGCTAGCTCAGGCTGCTATGCCTTTGCATTATTGATCGTTTGTAAATGTATATGCTAAGGCAAGCAATTCTGTGCAAGTATACACAATCGAATCAAGTAATATAGGGTAAGTAAGTTATCGTCTCCTCAGGGATTGGTCGAATGTTTTTAAGCTTCACCACAACTAGAACTAGTTGTCACAAGCTAATTCCTACTATCTTGTCAAACTAGAAAACTATTAGTAATAAAGAAAGAAAATATTATAAACTATGATTACAGGAAAGTTTAGTCGAGACAAAATAAATATGCAAAACTATCAAAGTAAAATAAATAAAGAAGGAAAAATGTTAATTCAAATATATTCAAAACAACCTCACATATTCAGACTTATCACAGAGCACTCATGCTAATCTTTTGTATTGACACGCAATTATTCTAAGTCCAAAATGAATTATTATGACCTGTTAAAGCTGCCCGATAGGATTACTAAGTATTCTTAGACGGTTGTTATGGCAATACTACTCAGTATTAACTACAACCCTTGGTTTGTCAGACTGTTGTTGTAGCAATACCTCTTAGCGTAAACTCTAATCATTGTCTATCCCTTTTAGTCGATTGAAACCCGCTCCTTATCTCTAAGGTAGAAAATTTAGAACATCATCATCCCATATTCATTCCATTGTTAACGTAGATATATATTAATTCTCTCGAATCTAAGAATTAATATCTAGACAAAGGGCAATCTCTCGACGCTCTATATTGCCAAGACATGTTTCACCAAGACCCCAGGCAATCTTTCGAAGCTCTTACAGTGTCAAAGCAAAATATTTAAACAATGAACAAAACAGTTATGAGTAGAATCATAATTCATCATTCATAAAGCAACATATAATTGTTTAGGCGAAACAAAGATTAACACCAAGTAAGACAGTTCATGGTGTTATCAAAAAGTTAACCAAGCATCATCATTTTAATGCAACCACAAATTCATAAAGAAATTAAGAAAAAAGGAAGAACGATTCCCAAAACTAAGGGCTTTGTCGTGACAATTATGATCGACACCGCGCCTGCCCTGGCAGGTAACCTCTCTCTAAACATGACCACCGCTCTGCTACAGTCTAGCTATGGAGAACACCAAGGAAGGCCAGTTGGTAAATGGTGGGGAAGCACCGCAGTTACTCACTCACACTTTAAGTAAAGCTCTTCTAACTTTCTTTCCTTCTTCGTTGGTGGCTATGGCTGGGTATTTATAAAGGGAAATCTCCTAGGGTTTTGCATAAGTAAAGATTCCCTAGATACCCATTATTGTCTTGTCCAGGCTAAAAAGGAAAGACGGCTGGCTGTTGTCAGAATCTTGAGGGCTTGCTTGCACGTGACATAAGTCGTATAGCTAGCATATGACATAAGCCATTTCTTCATATCCACTTCAGACTTGCAAGATAAAACTTTCCTTGGCGAGATAAATATACTCCTCACTTTCTTTAACTCTATTTTCCATTGGCCCCTTGCAAATTACGTTGTTGCGACTGAAATGTTCTTCCTAAGTAAATTTTCTACACATACACAATCCACACAGACATACACAATCCACACAGACCCTTTCTCCTCAGCAGGATCAGTCAAGCCAAATAAATTTTACCAAAACCAAACTTATCCACCACAAACAAATATAACCTAAATGTAACTAAAATGTTGTGCATACTTTGTTTAGACGAGCAATAACTTAAATGAAAAGACTAGAAATTGAGTCTTTTTATGGAGTTATCACACCCCCCAAACTTAAGGTGTTATTTGTCCTCAAGCAATATACAATAGCTAGAAAAAAATTAAAATTGTCATGGCTAAGCAGTATAAAGAAAATCATGTGTTTGAGATTTTAGCCCTCAGTAAAAAGTTGGCCTCAACATGTATGACTGTCATATCAGTCAAGTACCTTCCCTAGTCAGGATCCCTTGCTATTGTGTGTGCATGATTGTAATCAGTCTATGCATTAAAGTAGTTAGAAAACTTTAAGTAAGTGATTCTAGTTTGTCAAGGCATCAAATTATTTGTCAGGCTTAGTTTCCACTCCTAGTTATTTATCAATTTTTTTTTGGATTCAGCTCATCACACATCATACCTACCTTTCCACACTTTAAGTGAAAGGGAGCATACCTTCCACCCTAAGCTAGTCGGGTAGAGCCATCCTGTGACTACTTTCATTCACTCACATGCCTCGGCAAGTCTTAGTTTTTCATGGAGTTTTCTGATTATGCCATTACATAGAGGAGTGTTCTTTTATTCTTCAAGTTTTAAATACTAAAGAGTTCAACCTTAACCTTAAAAATTTTTGATGTCTCGACAAGAAGAAAGCTATTTCCTAAAAATTTTACTAATTACCTTAAGCAAAGATAGCCTACAATCGTGTTTGTAAATCTTCAAAGAATCAGGCCAAGGGTTGGTTCTCTTCTTTAGACAGTTTTTAACAATAATTATGGACTAGGCAATCAAATTATGCATTCATCATTGGGTGCCTACTTCATTCCAAACAATAAACTTAACATGCTTATATCATGACAACCAAAATTTTTAACCAAATATCATCAATTAATTTTTAACAAATTATGTTACAATACCTCCCCTAAACTTGAGGGACGCATTGCCCTCAATGTATAAAAAACTAAACTACATGTATCTATAGGAAAATGTTGAAAGAAAAAATAAAATGTGGTCTTACTGTGGTGGTGTGGCTTGACTGGACGCCCTGGGTTCAGCGTCGTTTTGGAGGAGGGGGACTCTCTTATCCTGAATTTACTGATGTTATCATTGAGGGGATGGCTGAAGGACACGACATGTTATTTCAGTTGATGCGTCTCTTAGTGCTCGGGGCTCGTGTTGTTGTTTGATGTTCTTTAATTTGAGTGGGTTGTGCAGGAACTGGAGTTTTGCTTTGAGCTATTTCAGGAACTAGCGTTGCTAGATTAACAGGGGACTGTACAAGGCTTACTCAGGTTGTGTCGGGTTAGAGTGAAATCTTCATTGGCGAAGAAGTTAGGTGGAATCTCTTGAGTGCTTTCAGAAGTAGAGAAGGAGAAGGAGCTAAGGAATTCATTTGTGTCACCATGGCCTTCCTCTAGTATGGGTGAGACATGAGTGGCCAGTGGGGGAACGTCTGTGTGTACCTCTAGGGGAATATTCTGTGTCGAGGCATGGAATGTACTGCCGCCAGTAGTGTGTTTTAGGATTACATCGGGGAAATACGGTAAATTCTCGTTTGTGATCGGGAGTAACTCCTTGAAAAAGGCGTTACATTGTGTCCCATGCCTTAATGTACCCAAAGAAGATCTCCATATGATTCTCCAAACGCTCGATCTTCTCACGCATTTCTCGCGTGTACGTGACCACTTCTTCCATTCTTACTACGGCAACAGGTTTTGCTCCTCTTTCCAAACCTTCATGCGTGGCATTGTCATCAAAGCTCATCAACTCGGGCATTTTCTTTTTGGTAATTCCCTCCATGGATTTAATAAAATCTTCAAATGGTTCCTCGGGAACCTTCTTTTTCTGCACAGAGCATTATCAAGTTAGGAAATAAGATATTACCTCGGTTTCTTTTGGCACATTCATGGATTTTCTCAAAGATGAGTTCTCCAACATTGATTTTTCTCCCGTAGATTATCGAGTGTAATAACATCAGTCTTTTCATGAGTACGCTCATGTCATGAGAGGTTGGCATTAATTTGCCCTTGACAAAATGATTCCACAACTTTACTACCGGCTTAAGGGCTCGGCGATCGATCATTTTCCTTGTTGGTGCATTTTCCTTGAACTTAGCCCACCCAAAACAAAGATCTTTGAGTACTCCATTGTAAGTATTTTGGTCTGCCTCAACTACAAACCTCTTATGTTGATCCTCCACTTTCCCCAACTTGAAATATATGTTAAGTGCTGAAGTGCAAAATTGAAGGAGTTTCCCTCTGACATACACGGTGTTTTGGGATGGGTCTTCAAGATGGTAGTAAAATTCTCTGACCATTTTCGGTGCTACAGATTTAGGGTAGTGAGCAAACTTCTCCCAGTTGTGTTTTTGAATCACATCCATGATTTCCAGTCTGAATGGTTCTTCGTTTTCTGGTGGAAAAATGAAATCGTCCTCTAAATATACTTGTTGTTTTTTGAGGTTCTTGAATCGTGCCTCAGCTTTGGATGTCTGGAAACACTCAAAGTTTGGTGTTAGGGCTGGGTTTTTCTTCGATCTGGCCATGATACTTGTTGGTACAGTATGTTTCACAACGGCGATGAGGGAGATTTGTTGAAAGAAAAATTTTGAAGTAGAGATAAAATGATGCACGATAATGAAGATGGAGTTGAGGTTGGTTTTTTTTTTTTGAAAAGTTAATGGGTGGTTTCTTCGGGGTAATTTGGTCAGAACATGAGGAGAAAATATTTTTGTATTGATTGCTCAATATCTGATTGGACATAAAGTGGTGAAAATATACTTTTCCTCTTTACAATTATCACCCAAAAATTTCGTTTCTCTAGGGTTTCTCTTCCTTTCATGCTTGAGTTCTCTCCCCATGCTGCCACGTGTACTTTGCATGCCTACAATAAATAAAGAAAACATAAATAAAGTAAAATAGATAACTAGTGCATAAAATAACTTAATTTATTTATGTACAAAATTCATATTTTCGTTGCCTAGTCAATGAATTTTGTTCAGGTGAATAAGGCAAACTCTTGGGCATCATGTGCTGCTGATGTCGGTTTGTCACGCATGACTGGTGTTCCTTTGTATTCCTTTAGTCTCTGCCCATTCACCTTGAAAATGGATCCATCATCTCAGTTCTTGATTTCTATTGATCCATTGTTATGGACTTGATGTACGATGAACGATCCTGACCATCGTGATTTTAGCTTGCCTGGGAATAATTTGAGTCTTGAATTATAGAGCAGTACTTCTTGTCTAAAATAAAATTGTCTAGGCAATATTTTTCTGTCATGCCATCGTTTTGTTTTCTCTTTGTATAGGCAGGCATTTTTGTAAGCGTGGACTCTGAATTCTTCCATTTTGTTATGTTCCAAGAGTCTTCTTTCTCCAGTAAGCTGAGCATCCATATTTAATTTCTTGATGGCCCAGTAAGATTTATGTTCAAGTTCCACAGGCAATGGCATTCCTTATCGTAGACGAGTTTGAATGGGAACATTCCTAGCGGTGTCTTAAATATTGTGCGATTGGCACATATTGCTTCATCTAGCTTTGACGACCAATTCTTTCGACTTGGGTTGACCACTTTCTCAAGGATTTGTTTGATTTCCCGATTAGATATTTTAGGTTATCCATTAGTTTGAGGGTGACATGCCATAGTTATCCGATGTCGCACTCCATATCGTTTCAGTACTTTGGATAAAATACTATACATCAGTTGAAATTGTCACCTGAGATGGAGAAATCATCCATAAATATTTCCATGCACTCTTCCACCATATCTAAAAAATGGCCATCATGCATCTTTGAAAGGTAGTTGGGGCATTACACAGCCAAAATGGCATTCGTCTAAATGCATAGGTACCATATAGACATGTGAAAGTAGTCTTCTCTTGATCCTCCGGTGCTATGGCTATTTGATTATAACCTGAATATCCATCAAGGAAATAGTAAAATGCTTTTCCTGCTAGAATATCAAGTATTTGGTCAATAAATGGGAGGGGAAAATGGTCTTTCTTTGTGGCTTTATTGAGCTTCTTGTAATCCATATTTATGCGATAGCCCATGACTGTTCTAGTAGTTAAGATCTCCTCATGTTTGTTTTTAACCATGGTCACACCAACCTTCTTTGCCACACACTACACCGGACTAACCCATGAACTATCAAATAGGATAAATTACTCCTGCATCCAGTCATTTTATGATTTCCTTCATGACTACCTTCTTTATGATCAGATTGAGTCTTCTTTGTGGTTCCACCAAAGTACTATAATTGTCTTCTAAATTGATCTTGTGCATATATATGGTTTTGAGTTTGGTGATGATAAAATAGTATGCAAGTTAAATAAGGTTATTTATGGTTTAAAGTATGCACCCCGTGCTTGGTTTGATAGGCTAAGGTGCTACTTAAAATCTGAAGGATTTGTGGTGGCTAAATCTGATTATTCTCTCGTTGTTCGTAAGGTGAGGATTATTTGTTGTATCTAATTGTGTATGTAAATGATATAATTCTCACTGGTGATAAAGCAAGTGAGGTTCAGGTGGTGATCAACAAGTTGCATGAACGTTTTGCTCTAAAGTATTCTCAATTTTTTCTTAGGGATTGAAGTCAACTATGAATCTAGTGGTGTTGTGTTAAGTCAACAAAAGTATATTCGTGAGCTTATACATCGTAATAGTTTTGATAATGCCAATGGACTCTCCACTCCCTTGGTCACCAACTGTAAACTTTCAGTTAAGGAAGGGAACCCGGTGAAGAAGGTCACTTAGTATCGTAGTATTATTTGATCCTTACAATACGTTGTGATCACTCGTCCAAATATTGCATTTGTTGTAAACAAATTACGTCAGTTTATGCAAGTCCCTCTTGAAACTCATTTTCATACAATAAAACGAATTTTACGATACTTACAAGGAACGATTGATTTTGGTCCTCGTTTCTTGGCTTCTTTTCGACTTTCCTTGATAGGCTTTGTTGGTGTGAGTTGGGGAGCAGATGTTGATGGTATGCGTTCTACATCAGGATATTGTATTTGTTTCAGGGGTAATATAGTTTCATGGAGCTCATGAAAACAACAGGTTCTTGCTCGATCAACAGCTAAAGTGGAATATAAAAGTGTTTCTTGTGCTGCTGCTGAAATGGTTTGGCTTGAGTCTTTGTTGAGTGAATTGCACATTGTTCCTCATGGTAAACCTACCTTGTGGTGTGATAATTCAAGTACAGTTGTAGTATGTACTAACCCTGTTTTGCACTATAAATTCAAGCATGGAGCTTGATTTCTTCTTTAATCATGAAATGATTGCAGCAAGGAAATTACAAGTCCATGAGGTTCCTGCATATAAACAAGTTGTAGATATTCTGACAAAGCCACTATCTGCACCATTGTTTGTAAAACATAGGCAGAAACTTTTAATTGTTCAACTTAAGTGTACAGGTTGAAGGCTTGGAGCAGAAAGGGGAATGTTAGTGTGTGTGTTGATGTATGGATGTATCCCATGCATGGTTATGCATGTGAAGTACGTGAGTTGGTTAGGACTGTTTTGGCTCTAACAAACTTCTTTCTCCTCTAACGTCTTTTCCCACTCATCTGTTTTCTCTCACTCTTCTATGTATAAATAAACTGAATATGGATTTGTAATTGTGTGCTTTTACAACGAATGAAAGAATGAATTGTTGATATTTTTCCTCAGTGTTTTATTCTTATTTTACTGAGTTGGTTTGATACTTTAACACGGAAAACATCAAATTGAAAACAAAGAATTGATGGTAAGTGATTGAATACTTGCAAATACAGTATTAGAAGATCAGGAAAAAAGTGTGTATCATGGTATCCAAAGAGTATTAATAATTAAACATGGAGGAGAAAGAATATCAGACTTTGCAAGAATAAGAAGGAGGAGGAGGAGAAAAAGAAGAAAGAAAGAAAGAAGAAGTAACAAAAAAGATTGAGCTACGTGGTTATCTGTTCTATGAGAAGATCAGGAAAGAAGTGTGTATCATGGTATCCAAATATTATTAATAATTAAACATGGAGGAGAAAGAATAGCAAACTTTGCAAGAATAAGAAAGAGGAAGAATAGGAGAAAAAAAAAGAAAAAAAAAAGAAGCAACAAAAAAGGTTGAGCTATGTGGTTATCTGTTCTATGAGAAGATCGAGAAAGAAGTGTGTATCATGGTATCCAAATATTATTAATAATTAAACATGGAGGAGAAAGAATAGCAGACTTTGCAAGAATAAAGAGGAGGATGAGGAGAAAAAGAAGAAAGAAAGAAAGAAGAAGCAACAAAAAAGGTTGAGCTATGTGGTTATCTGTTCTATGAGAAGATCAGGAAAGAAGTGTGTATCATGGTATCCAAATATTATTAATAATTAAACATGGAGGAGAAAGAATAGTAGACTTTGTAAGAAGAAGAAGGATGAGGATGAGGAGAAAAAGAAGAAAGAAATAAGAAGAAACAACAAAAAAGGTTGAGCTATGTGGTTATCTATTCTATGAGACTTTACGATGCACGATCTCTATGTTACTATATTTCTTGTTTGTGCACATTCAAACTACGTTGAACTTTATAGCTCAACCTTTTTTGTTGTTTCATCTTCAAACGATACTGAACGTTAGGGATCAGTTTTCGGGTAATCTGTCTCTCGAAATTTGACATAATAAATATTATTTTTCTTATATATTTTATGAAGTGTGACATGAGACGTCAAACTCATTTTTACTCATTTTTGACATTTACTTGTACACACGTTATTTTCATAGGTTAAACTCACAAAAATGAATGAGACTAATTTGAGAGGTAATTTTGGTATTTTAAGCTACATACTGCTAAGAAATGAAAATGACTGAGTCATAATTATATGTTTCTTGAGTAACTGATAAACAACAGGGTTTTAAGACACCCAAGTCAATAAATTGTGTTGTAAGTCATTCTCATGGCTGCCATTATTGTATAGAAACGGTCATAGCGTTTAAGTTGAGTTTACACGTCCTCCAAGATTGAATTAGTTTTGTAAATATGTTTTTTCCCATCCTTCGCTCAGGATGTATCAATATCTAGCATTTGTTTTCATTGTGATCTAATGACCTAGGTTTATCAATTTCAAGATAGAGGAAGTTTCCGCGAATCAATACTAAAAGAAACAGTCAAAATCAAATTTGTCAAATAAGTATGATAGACAAATCACGAGTTATTCCAAATTGATTTAATTAAATTTTGATTAAATATCGAACATAATGGACTCGAGCTTGAACTTGACTCGCATTCTTAATGTGTTGAAGATAACTATTTGATATTCAGTTTGAAAAGCTCGGAAACAACTCAAAAAATAATATATTAAATTTTTAAATTTTTTTAAAATTAAATTATTAATAATATTAATATTATATATATATATATATATATATATATATATATATATATATATTTTAAATATAGTATAAGGTTTCATGTACTTATAGTTGAGGTTCTTGAGTTTGAGATTCAATTGAGTTTAGTCTTAGAATTTTTTGAGTTTAAGTTTTTTTTATCACAATTCGAGCTTTAATTTTTCATTTTTGTCAAACTTAAAATTTTAAACACGGAAGTTTTCGAGTCGAACTTTAATTTTTATTTTAAATCTAAGTTGAACTTAAAATTTTTAAACTCATAAATTTTTTAATCATTTAAATTTAATTGTATACTTTTAAAATTAAATAACTCAATAATACTTTATCTCAACTTAACTCGACTAATTTATAACTATAACACTAGAAAGGAGGATGCTTCATACCATCAACTAACTTCATTGGGGGTATCCTATGAGCCCATGTTCCATCTAGTAGATTGTGATCCATTGCAATATACATTTTCCTTATATCTTTCTGAAACAATGATCGATGACCATGCAATATTGACGTCAAGTTCTCGTGTTATATCAGAACTGGATTTCAAATTATTGCTAATTTGAATTAGGGATTGTAAGTACAAAACAGTAAAAAAGAAAGACATTAGGGATTGCACTTTTATCTAGATTGATCGGGTTGATGTTCTGTTTTAAAAATTTAGAATCAAACTGAGTTTGGTTTTCTAGGACGTGTTTCAGATCAAATTCGAGTTTGGAAGAAAAAAATTGAATCTGGTTCGACTTGATATAATATTATAATTTTCTTTTATATGTACAACGATAACGTAATAGTATCTCTTTCTATTTTATTTTTTCAATTAGATATTTCTTTTACCTAATAAAAAAAATTATATATATAGATCGGGTTAGGTTGGATGCAAATTTTAATTTAAAAATCGGATCTGAGTTTCAAATTAGATAAATCTTCTTAAATTTGAATCGGTTCAAATATAAGTGGACTTTAATTTTCAAATCAAATTCAAGTTAACTAAAAATTTGACCGGACCCATTGTTATTCTTTTTCTTTTATCAATATAGGTGATTACAATTGATAATATATTTATATACTCAACTATTTGATAATTAACGTTTAAGTATCCTACAATCATTGATACACAAATCTAAAATCTCTAAAAATAATATGCATCTTTTAAATTATTTTTAACAGAAACAACTAATTTTATTCAACATAAGAAATATTCTAAATTATAATAAATATTTACAATTAGAATCATAAATTAAAGAGAAAATAACCTCAGTGACCAAAAATCTCATATAATATGCGAATCTGACTATCGCAATGCGATTTACATAGCGCCATTCGTATTAACGCGTATTTTTTTTCAAATTCCAAACACTAATTTTTTCTTAATATATCGGAAACTGAACCGTCCACAGTAATCGCAACTCATAACCTCAAACCTAAAATCACAACACTCAGTCCCATCTCCATCTCTCACTCTCTACGGCGAAATCTGTCCCCATCTCCGAAGATTTCCGTCCCCATCGCCGGCGAAATCCCTCACAACCATTCACGGTCAGAAATCCCTCACAATCATTCAGAAATGGAAAATCAACCTCCGAGGGTTAGTTTTTTAAATTATTTTTATTTTGAAAATTTTGCATTATTTTAGGTTTTTCATATTGAAATTAATGATAAGTTTACTGGTAATTTCAATAATAGATTAACCATTTCACTTAGATTTCTTATTAAATTCATTCGATTGCTGCCAATACTGCTAAACTGTTTAGTATTTAACCTTGTGAAGTTAGTATTTGTCTTTGTTTTGTCTTTTGGTTGAAGTAATGCAGAAGAAGAATAGTTTCGAGAATGAAAATCGCAACGCGGAAATGACTATCGCAACGAGAGAATGAAAATCGCAACGAGATAATCGCAATGCAAAATGAAAATCGCAACGAGATAATCGCAACGCGAAACCAAAATCGCATTGCGATTTTCATTTCGCGTTGCGATTATCTCGTTGCGATTTTCATTTCGCGTTGCGATTATCTCGTTGCGATTTTCATTTCGCGTTGCGATTTTCATTCTCTCGTTGCGATTTTCATTTCAACCAAAAGACAAAACAGTGTTGCAAATTTTAGTTTCAAGAATAAACTACTATATATGTTTATTGTTTTTGGTATATCTTCACAGTGTAGTTTTTGGTATATCTAACTTGGTATGTTTATTGTTTTTGTAGAAATTTTTTTCGGCTTCATTGACATTAAGGAATAAAGTTAGCCTAGCCACTACAATTGCTTCGAAGCTTTCACCTGCACAAAGAAAATTATTTGAGGAAACCTGCTTCGGGCTATGGCTGAGAGTACAGCATCTGGGTGGAGATGCTAATTTGACCCATTTGTGGCTTCAGACCATGACTATCGATCTACCCGACAGTATACAACGTGGTGAGGAAGTGATATGGTTTCATTTTCCACCGGCGTATACTTGTTTTGGGCGGAAGGAGTTCTGCTTAATCATTGGTCTACGATTCAGACACGATGATATAGGCAGGTACACTCGTAATATCACCCGCCCATCATGGTTATCCAGGGTTTTTCCTGATGAGTCAATAGAGAAGCCGAACTTACACGTCGACGACATGAAGAAATTGTTTAATAAAAAAGATGGTTTTACTCGGATGAATGACGTCGATGTTGTCCGAGTATGCCTTCTACTACTTTTGTATGCCGGCTTTTTAGGCAGAGAGGCCAAACAACCTATTCCTCAGGAGCTAATATTATTGGTAGAGGACCTAAATGCATGGAATTTGTTTCCGTGGGGTTCGTATATATGGAAAACTACCTGGACTAAGTTGTCATCTGCCTTTGATGACCGCAAAAGTTTGCGGGGCGATGGGTCGAAATACACTTTGTCAGGCTTTGTTTGGGCCTTTAAGGTAAGAATTTCTATATAATGTTTTCAAAATTATAATTAATTATTTAACAATTACTAATGTTTGTTATTATATTGTTTGTAGATTTGGATATTCGAGGCTTTCCCCATCATGCGGACATGTGCATTAAAAACCTCAAATGATATTCCTAGGGCTATTTCCTGGAAGAGGAAACGTCTGTTGGATTGGGAAGACTTAATACCATATGCGACAATAAATAATGAAAGTTAACACAAATACTATCATACATAAACAAGTTATTAATAGTAGACATTTAACTTTGTTTGAGTTTTTATATTTTTAGGAGGCCAACACTCCATTAATGAGACTGACACCCACGGAGGCTGAGCTTGCCACTGATTGGTGGCAAGCTAGTCAGTGTTTTTTTGATGGCACGAATGATGAGCAGCCTCCACTTCCTCCACTTTGAGAGCCATCACCTCACCCAGAGCCATCACCTGATCGACCCGACTATACACCTCTACAACGAGAGCCATCACCTATCCCGTCACATCATCGAGCCTCTTCTCCACCATCACCTCATGATAGGCGACCGACAAAGATGCCACGACTTCTATCTCCTTGTTCTCCACCTCCACGGGATGAGTTAAGGGAGTTACGTGATGAGGTCAATGCCTTGTGTGAGAAGATCGGTACTCTACGCGATAACGATGGTGCATGGCGTGTGGAAGTGTCTACTTTACGTGGTGAGGTTGCCGCTCTACGTGAGATGGTAGTATCGTTTCAGAATGAGGTTCATACTCTACGCAACGAGGTAAGTTTAAGATTTTCCATATTTAACTTGATGATAAATTTACTCGTAATTTCACTTAGATTAACCATTTCACTTAGATTGCTTAGTAAATTTATTCAGTTGCTGCCAATTCTGCTAAACTGTGTGTTCTTTATCACTGTGAAGTTAGTATTTGTCTTTGATTTGTCTTTTGGTTGAAAGTAAATTTGTTCGGTTGCTGCCAATTCTGCTAAACTGTGTATTCTTTAACACTGTGAAGTTAGTATTTGTCTTTGTTTTGCTTTTGGTTGAAAGTAAATTTGTTCGTTTGCTGCCAATTGAAACTATTCTTCTTCTGCAAATTTGAACTATGATAGACTAATAACTTGGGTGAATTCAATGCAAGTTTGAAACATAGTTGTCTTTGTTTTCACTGTTTAAATATCATGTCTGTTTATTTACTGATATTTGTATTTAATTATTTAGCGGACCGATAAGGTGGATGCTTTACGTCGGGTTTTTATTGCACGACAGAGTTCACGCATCAGACGGCGTGCACGTGCTATTAAGTCTCCGTACACCCCAATAGTGCGAAGACACCGTAAGAAGAAGCCTGACTCACCTGTCATCCCTCAAGAGTCCACTCCTATCGTTGAAGAGGCCCCTATCATTCCTCGAGAGCCCCTCCCACCGTTCAAGAGGCCACTGTCATCGTTGAAGAGGTCCCTCCCACCATTCAAGAGCCCGATTCACATGGTGTCATATGTAGGATTCTTGAGAAACCCTCTGACGTGCCGAACATGATGGATTCAAGTTGGCTCTCGTATGAGTTACCGACCAGTACCATACCGGTATCTGAAGTGGAGAGGAGACAACTACCAGACACAATTCTGGATAACACCCTTTGGGCTAAGACCGTAGTTGATTTTTATCTACATGAGCGGAGCCAGGGGTGTTTCACTGACATATGCAAGCTCAACGATGATATCTATTTGTTGCTTGATCGGTCTTGGTGGGGCGTATTATTAGGGGTCGAAGACAATGGCTATTTCGATGGAGGGGTAAGTCTTATATTTTTCTTATATTTTAATTTGATTTTTTTTTAAATTTATGTAAGTTACTAATATATGTCTTTTTTTGTAAAACAACATATCGATGCGTGGGTGTCACATCTTCTAATAATTAGGAAACTTAAGGAAAATAAAAGAATTACACGATATACAATTATACCGACGTCTTTTAACATCGTTCACTTGAAGAATCAACGAGATGAATCATTTTCTTTGGGCAATGGACAAGCTAAACTTTATCCTGCATGGTGGGAGGTCGATAAGGTTAGTATTTATTTTAGATTGAGTTTAAAGGTATTCATAAATAAGTGCGCAAATGAATGAATTATTACTTATGATTGCAGGTGTTTATCCCTGTTTTGGAACGTAAACATTGGCTTCTCGTCGAGCTTCAGCTCCCATCCCTTAAGGCAATAGTATATGATAACATGATAAATTACATATCATTGGCTGATTTAAGAGATATTATTAAGGGATGGAGCTCTCATTTGGCTAAATTCTTGGATGCGATAAATTATTGGACTCGTTCTGGAAACAAGAAGCCAAAGAAGCTCAATATTACAGTTAGCAGAGACGAGACTGCACCACAACAAACGAAAGGACCCAGAGGGGATTGTGGTCCTCTCGTATGCTTGGCGTTGGATCGTTTGATCACAGGAAGTATAAAGTATCTACCTCCCACCGATAGAGATAGAGCTGCAGTAGGCTTGTGGTTTCGGCATTATATGGCTAGATCGATATATACGAGACACTGCCTACCTGCATCCGTGTTATAAAAATGTCCATAAACAATTGGTAAGTTTATAGGCTTGTGGCTTGAAAATGTTTGGTTAAGTACCTAGAATTCAATAATTTGCTGTTTGTAGGTTTTAGATGTGTAGAAAGTGTTGTTTGAGCAAATGTTTGGTTTATGCAGGTTAATCTCAGAAGTGAGCTGCGTGAAAATGATGTATGGCTGCAAAAGTTGATTCAATAGTAGATGAGGAAATAAGAATTATTGCTTATTTTTTTATTGTTTAATTGATTTGTAAAAGATGATTTGTAAAAGTTGATTTGTTTAATTGATGTGAACATAATTCTTATTTGTTCTTGTTTAATTGATTGAAATGTAATGGTTGATTTTGTTGATTTCAATCTGCATTATGTTGAAGGCAAAAATGACTATCGCAATGCGAAATGAAAATCGCAATGAGAGAATCGCAATGCGAAATGAAAATCGCAACGAGAGAATCGCAACGCGAAATGAAAATCGCAACGACAAAATCGCAACGCGAAACTAAAATCGCATTGCGATTTTCATTTCGCTTTGCGATTCCCTCGTTGGGATTTTCATTTCGCATTGCGATTCTCTCGTTGCGATTTTCATTTCGCATTGCGATGGTCAAATGATTGCCTAATAAGTGATAACAACTGAACATATCATAGCAATTTTCAAACTCAAGTTACTAATACATGCCTAACTGAAAATATTAAAAGTTCACACATAAAATCTACATAATACAACGGTTGCATTTAAAAATCACCTAAGTTAACAGTCCCAAAAGGTGAAGCCAGTTGTGATTGGGATTTTAAAGATGATTGCGATTTTGATTGCCTTTTTCTTGACACCATATGAGCTTTGGATTTTGATGAGGATCCATATTTTGGTAGAGGAAAAGATGATTGTGATGGCACTGGTGATCCACATGTCAACCTTGTATGACCACTTTCCTTGCACCGACTACATGTCGATCTCTTCTTCTCTTCACCCTTAGACGGTATACGATCGTGACTTTTTGGTCGGCCAGGTAGCCTTCTGTCCATGGCTGGTGGCAAAACTATTTGTAAGTCATCTGGTATGTCCCACTCAGAAGGATGTGGAATAGGGTAGATAATCTCGCCATAAGTCTGTCGATATACTTTTGTAGTGTAGCAATCCATAGCGTATGCGCTTGAATCATCTTGGTTTAGATGAAGAGAAACTTTTATAACATGGCCACACGGATAACCAGATGTTTGCCATTTCATACAACTACACGTCTTTGCATTTAGATCGATAAGCCCATTTAAGTTATTATCCAGTACTTCAAACAAAGTGTTTGAACATGGTTTAACTCTCCATGACATTGACTTAACAACACGTTTCGTTATCTTTTTTTCTGTCCATGGTATAACACGATGTTCCAATGTTCCTGTAAATTTAAATAAATAATACTTAGTAAAATATATGATAAGTTACAAATTTAAAGAAATAATACATGCATGGTTTCTTTTCTTGTAGTAACACTGTTGAATAGAGGCTCGAAAAAACTCCATTAACATAGTAATGGGTAATTTCCGGGAATGACGACTTAGAGCGTTGATTGATTCTGCACTATTAGACGTCATGAAACCATATCTTGCTCCAAGTTGATGTACTATTGACCATCTTTCAAACCCGACATCTTCTAGTGTTTGAGCACACTGAGGCAAAACATGTCTTAAACAGTTTATATGCTTATTAAAATCCACTTACCGATAAGCTTTTACAGCCTTCCAGTATGTCCATTTGTGATTTTTTATACCAGCAGACCTTGATTTTAGATTTCTATACAAATGAACACCACAAAGTCCATGAAAAGCATCTGGGAAACACCTTCTAATATCGTTGGCAATTGAGTTTGCCCTATCAGATATGATTGTCAGATTGCTAATATGACCTATGCAATCCCTAAGATGCCCCATAAACCATGTCCATGAATCAGAGGTTTCAGATTTGCCAACCCCGTAAGCTATTGGCAATATCCCATTGTTAGCATCCATGGCTACTGCTAATAAGTTTACTCCAAGGTATCGACCTTTCAAATGTGCTCCATCAACTATAATAACTGGGCACATGCAAGTAATAAACGAACGAATCTACAAAATAATATACACAAGAAATATAATCATTTAAATGTTAAATGCATGTAATGTAACTAAAAAAAATGAGTCAACAAAATTATATTGATTTACTAACCGCAGAACCAATGGTGATAAACAGCAACTCAAAGCGTCCATCTCTATCTGTTTTGATATGAGTTACCGACCCAGGATTTTTCAGCTTTAAATTGTGACAATAAGCCGGCAGTTGGGCAAACGATGCTTCTGGCGACCCCCTCAACAATTCCAATGCATAACATTTGGCTCTCCAAGCTTGAGAATATGATATACTAATCTTGAACCGAGCATTCATGTCAGTCATAATTTCATGTCCCCGATATACCCTGCCATTCAAAAACATTAACTCAGCCAGAAAACCACCCAACACCTTTTTGTTTGCCTGTCTATGGTGAGGAAAAACTTGGGTTCTTGAACATGTATGTTTATCAATAAAAGTCCTAACTTGAAACATTTCGCAATCTTTTATCCTCTTTGCAATCATACGCCACGTATAGTTTTTGTCAATCATACACCTTGTTTCGAAACGATCTTTCCTTGATTTGTTAACTTTTAGTTGATAGTCATCTTCTACACATTTCGTATACAAAGCTATCTTCAAGTCTTCCTTTGTATCAAAACAATCATCTTTCTTGATACGAATAACTTTTGTGTAACAATCAACTGCTTTCTTTACCAACTCTTCTTCCGGTAGCTGAAGTAATTCTGGCATATTCCAATTATACTCCCGTGGCATTTTATTTTTCTTCGGGGACTTTTTCTTCTTCTTTTTCTTCTTCAGGATTATATGAATTATAGAATGGATGTTCAACATGTTCATTCACAGTCGTAACTTCCTCCTCATTATCATCAACAACATCTTCCTCGGCAACGACTGTTTCATCATCAAAATTCGAGTATTGACCAATATCAAAATCATTACACGCAGGGTCTGTTTCTTCTTCTGAAACATCATCAAAATCCGAGTATTGACCAATATCAAAGTTCGGGTATTGACCAAGATCAAATTTCGAATACTGACTAGTACTCACAATTTTTTCTCTTGGCTCATCCTCGTCTAATTGGTCAATACGAAAACCGGAATTTGGTGCTGAAAGTTGATTTGGATTTGGATTAGAGAAAGGTTGTGGGTTTTGAGACCCACTTAGTTGATTACTACCCGCTACCGACCCAACAATACTACTTCTAGGTTCAACAACATACAATGTAACATCATCACTTGAAACACTAATGTAAGCAATGAATCGTTCAACATCTTCATTGTCGATTAACAAATAAACTTTACCATTTCTATGATAAGATAGCCTAAATCCACTTAGGGGCTCTAAATTCAATTTCTTTGAAACACGTAACATTAGAGTTTCATAAGTGAACTTTTTTAATGACAGTTTTAGTTGAAGATTCATGGGTAAAGGCATATATTGTAAAACACCATGAACATTCTCCCATGACCCTCCAAAACACAAATATATCCAAACATGATCAACATTAGATGATTTCATGGTTGTAAATTAATTTACTAAACAAACGAGATGCGAAACTAAGATCTGTTCCCAGATGGGGAAGGATGTCGTTGGATATAGGAACGGATGTCGCCGGAGAGAGTGATAGATGGAGATGGAATGAGTTGTGATTTAGGGATTTAGGTTATGAGTTGTTGCTTCTGCGTAGATATATACACAAAAAATTAGGCTTGCGAAACTAAAACCTGTTGCGAACTTTGAAACTCGCATTGCGAAAGTCAGAATCGCGTTGCGAAAGGCAATCAAAATCGCAATCATCTTCAAAATCCCAATCACAACCGGCTTCACCTTTTGGGACTGTTAACTTAGATGATTTTTAAATGCAAACGTTGTATTATGTAGATTTTATGTGTGAACTTTTAACATTTTCAGTTAGGCATGTATTAGTAACTTGAGTTTGAGAATCGCAATGCGAAATGAAAATCACAACGAGGGAATCGCAAAGCGAAATGAAAATCGCAGCGCGATTTTAGTTTCGCGTTGCCATTTAGTTTCGCGTTGTGATTTTGTTGTTAAGATTTTCATTTCGCGTTGCGATTTTTATTTCGCATTGCGATTCTCTCGTTGCGATTTTGATTTCGCATTGCGATTCTCTCGTTGCGATAGTCAGTTTCGTGTTGCGACATTCTGTTTTGCCTTCAACATAATGCAGATTGAAAATCAACAAATCAACTATTACATTTCAATCAATTAAACAAGCACAAATAAGAATTATGTACACATCAATTAAACAAATGAACATTTACAAATCATTTTTTACAAATCAATTAAACAATCAAAAAATAATAATAATAAAACTGCATTTCATGAATCATTTTTGCACCCGTACATCCATTTCATGCAGCTCACTTAAGGATTAACCTGCATAAACCAAACATTTGCTCAAACAAGACTTCCTACACATCTAAAACCTACAAAAGCAAATTATTGAATTCTAGGTACTTAACCAAACATTTTCAAACCAAAAGGAGTATATATGTTAACAAAACTTGCATTTGACTTACCAATTAACAATGGATACTTTCATAACGCGTATGCAGGTAGGCAGCGTCTCGAATATATCGCTCTAGCCATATAATGCCAAAACCACAAGCCTACTGCAGCTCTATCTCTATCGGTGGGAGGTAGAAACTCTGTGCTTCCCGTCGTCAAACGCGCCAAGCACATGCATACGAATGGACCACAATCCCCTCTGGCTCCCGGCGATTGTTATGGAACGGTCTCATCTCTGACAACTGTGACATTGAACTTCTTTGGCTTCTTGTGTCCAGAATGAGTCCAATAATTAATCCCATCCAAGAATTTAGCCAAATGAGAGCTCCATCCCTTGATAATATCTCTCAAATCAGACAGTGATATGTAATTTATCATGCTGTCATATACTATTATCTTCAGGGATGGGAGCTGAAGTTGGACGAGAAGCCAATGACGACGTTCCAAAACAGGGATAAACACCTGCAATCATAAGTAATAATTCATTTATTTGCGCACTTATTTATGAACACCTTTAAAAAATTTAAAAAATAAACACTAACCTTATCGACCTCCCACCATGCAGGATAAAGTTTAGCTTGTCCATTGCCCAACGAAAATGATTCATTTCGTTGATTCTTCAAGTGAACTGCGTGAAAAGCCACCGGCATTATTGTATATCGCGAATTTTTTTTATTTTTCCTAAGCTTCCTTATTATTAGAAGACGTGACACCCACGCATCGATATGTTGTTTTACAAAAAAAGACATATATTATTGAATTACATTAATTTTAAAAAAAATTAATCAAAATCATATATAAGACAAATATAAGACTTACCTCCCCATCGAAATAGCCACTGTCTTCAACCCCTAATAACACACCCCACCAAGACCGATTAAGCAACAAATACATCTCATCGTTGAGTTTGCTTATGTCAGTGTAACACCCTTGGCTCCGCTCATGTAGATAAAAATCAACTGCGGTCTTAGCCCAAAGGGTATTATCCATAATTGTTTCTGGTAGTTGTCTCCTCTCCACTTCAGAGACCGGAAGGGTACTAGCCGGTAACTCATACGAGAGCCAACTCTCATCCATCATGTCCGGCAACGGTGGGGGTTTCTCAATAATTCGATATATTACCCCATGTGAATCGGGCTCTGGAATGGTGGGAGGGACCTTTTCAACGATGACAGTGGCCTCTTGAACGGTGGGGGGAGACTCTTGAGGGATGATAGGGGCCTCTTGAACGATTGGAGGGGACTCTTGAGGGATGACAGGTGAGTCGGGCTTCTTTTTGCGGAGTCTTCGCACCATTGGGGTGAACGGAGACGTAATAGCACGTGCACGCCATCTGATGCGTGAACTCCGTCGTCCAATGAAAACCCGACGTAAAGCATCCACCTTATCAGGCCGCTAAAAAAAATTAATACATAAATCAGTAAATAAACAGACATGATATTAAACAAAGACAAATATGTTTCAAACTTGCATTGTATTCACCCAAGTCATTATTCTATCATAGTTCACAAAATGCATCAGATAACATTCCAGAAGTAAGCACTTATATAAACATTTAAAAGGACAACATATATAAACATTCAAGAAGAAAAATAGTTTACTTTCGCAACACGAAACATACTTTCGCAACGCAAAAATGACTATCGCAACGCGGAAATGGCTATCACAATGCGAAATGAAAATCGCAACGAGAAAATCGCAATGCGAAATGAAAATTGCAACGACAAAATCGCAACGCGAAACACAAATCGCATTGCGATTTTCATTTCGCATTGCGATTTTGTCGTTGCGATTTTCATTTCGCATTACGATTTTCATTTCGCGTTGCGATTTTGTCGTTGCGATTTTCATTTCGTATTGCAATTTCGTCGTTGTGATTTTCATTTCGCATTGCGATAGCCATTTCCGCGTTGCGATAGTCATTTTCGTGTTGCAAAAGTAAACTATTCTTCTTCTGCAAATTGAAACTTGAATGGATTGCATTACTTCAACCAAAAGACAAAAACAAAACCAAAAACAAATACTAACAAAAATAGTTTAGCAGTATTGACAGCAACCGAATGAATTTATTAAGCAATCTAAGTGAAATGGTTAATCTAAGTGAAATTACGAGTAAATTTATCATCAAGTTAAATATGAAAAATCTTAAACTTACCTCGTTGTGTAGAGTATGAACCTCATTCTGCAACGATGCTACCATCTCACGTAGAGCGGCTACCTCACCGCGTAAAGTAGACACTTCAACACGCCATGCACCATCGTCTTTGCGTAAAGTACCGACCTCCTCACGCAAGGCATTGACCTCATCACGTAACTCCCCTTACTCATCCCGTGGAGGTGGAGGTGGAGAACAGGGAGATAAACGTCATGGCATCTTTGCCGGTCGCCTATATTGCGGTGATGGTGGAGAAGAGGCTCGATGATGTGACAGAATAGGTGATGGTTGTCGTTATGAAGGTGTATAGTCTGGGTGAGGTGATAGCTCTGGGTGAGGTGATGGCTCCCGAAGTGGAGGTTGTTCATCATCTGTGCCATCAAAAAAACACTTACTAGCTTGCCACCAATCAGTGGCAAGCTCAGCTTTTGTGGGTGTCAGCCTCTGTAATGGAGTGTTGGCCTCCTAACAATATAAAAGCTCAAACAAAGTTAAACGTGAACTAGTAATAACTTGTTTATAAACATATGGTAGTATTTATGTTAACTTACATTATTTATTGTCGTATACCGTGGTAAATCTTCCCATTGCAAGGTCCGTTTCCTCTTCCAGGAAATAGCCCTGGGAATATCATTTGAAATTTTTATGCATATGTCTTCATGGCGGGAAAGGCCTCAAATATCCAAATCTACAAACAATATAATAACAAACATCAGTAATTGTTAAATAATTACTTATAATTTTGGAAACATTATATAAAAGTTCTTACCTTAAAGGCCCAAATAAAGCCTGTCAAAGTGTATTTGGAACCATCGCCATGCAAACTTTTTCGATCATCCAAGGCAGACAATAACTTATTCCATGTAGCTTTCCATAAATACGAGCCCCACGGAAACAGGTTCCACGCATTTAGGTCTTCTACCAATTTGATTAGATCATTCGGAATAGGTTGTATGGCCTCTCTGCCTAAAAAATTGGCATGCAAAAGTATTAGAAGGCATACTCGGACAACATCGACGTCATCCATCCGAGTAAAACCATCTTTCTTATTCAATAAGCTCGTCAAGTCTTCCACGTGTAGATTCGGCCTCTCCAGCTCAGGAAAAACCCGGGATAACCATGATGGGCGGGTAATGTGTCTAGTGTACCGACCTACATCATCGTGTCCGAAGCGTAGACCGGTGATTATGGAAAACTCCTCCCACCCAAAACACGTATACGCCGGTGGAAAATCAAACCATATCTCTTCATCACGACGTTGTATAGTATCTGGTAGATCCCTAGTCATGGTTTGAAGAAACAAGTGTGTCAACATCGCATCTTTACCGGGATGTTGTACTTTCAGCCATGGCCCGAAGCAAGTATCCTCAAACATTTTTCTTTGTGCGGGTAAAAGCTTCGATGCAATTGTTTTAGCCAGGCTGACTTTATTTCTTAAGGTCAATTGAGCCGAATAAAAGTTCTACAAAAACAATAAACATACTAAGTTAGATATACCAAAAACTACACTGTGAAGATATACCAAAAAAAATAATAAACATAAAGAGTAGTAGTTTATTCTTCAAACTTAAATTTGCAACACTGTGAATTTCTTATTTGTCTTTGTTTTTTGGTTGAAGTAATGCAATTCATTCAAGTTTCAATTTGCAGAAGAAGAATAGTTTCTGAAAATGAAAATCGCAACACGAAAATGACAATCGCAACGCGAATTTGACTATCGCAACGAGAGAATAAAATCGCGTTGCGATTTTGTCGTTGCGATTTTCATTTCGCGTTGTGTTTCTCGGTTGATTTAATAAGCAATCTAAGTGAAATGGTTAATCTATTATTGAAATTACCAGTAAACTTATCATCAATTTCAATATGAAAGACCTAATAATAATGCAAAAATTTCAAAAAGAAAATAATTAAAAAAAACTAACCCTCGATGGTTGATTTGGTTGATTTTCCATTTCTGATTGTGAGGGTGGCTCTGAGAGATGGAGATAGACAGATTTCGCCGGAGATGGGGACGGATTTCGTCGGAGATGGGTGAGAGAGTGAGAGATGGAGATGGGACTGAGTTGTGATTTTAGGTTTTAGGTTATGAGTTGCTATTACGGGATATACTGTGAACGGTTCAGTATTCCAATATATTAATATTCGTGTTTGGAATTTGAAAATAAAATACGCTTTGCAATACTAATGGCGCTTTGAAAATCGCATTTCGATTATGTATTATCTCGTTGCAAAAGTCAGTATCTAGTTGCGAAAGTCAGTATCGCATTGCGATTTTGTATTATCGCGTTGCGATAGTCAGTATCGCATTGCGATTTTCCAAATTCGCATTGCGAATTGGGAAAATTGCATTGCGATAGTAATAATCGCGTTGCGAATCTGGAAACTGATTTGCGATAATGGAGATCGCGCTGCAAATTAGCGATTGCATTGCGATTTTGTTGGTCATTTTGGCAAATCCGGAAAAAGTTGGTTAAAATCGTATATTATATGGGATTTTTGGTCACTGAGGTTATTTTCTCTAAATTAAATACATATATAGTTCAATTTCCTATAATCATTCAAACAAACCAGCAACCTACGATCATAAGTACCATAAGAGGAAAGATTAAATATCTAACCAAGAAACTCAACAAAGATATATACAAATAAATATGATTGTATCGGCAAATGAACCATAAAAGATTATCAAGCTATTGAAAGATCGCCGATAAAATCGTAAATCAAACTCGAATGTTGTGAAAAGCTATTTACGAACGTAAAACGGGTATTCAAATTCACTCTGAGGGTTCAAAGCAGGGAATATCAATAAGATAACAGAAAAATGTCATCTTGATCAATGTGATGATGTCAAATCAACTTTTAGAAAAAGACAATTGAAAAATTACCAAACGACAGAAAAATATGCTAAAAGACAGATAAAAACAGATCATAAAAACATATGACAATATGTCATAAAGACAGATGAAAACATACCATTAAAACATATTTATTAAAAATTAATTAACAGGGGTTAGTTTAAGTGGTAAACAACTTGATTTCGCTTAAGCAATATCTCAGGTTCAAGTTGTCGAAACGATTTTTAAAATAGGGGGCGCGAGATTTGGAAAACCACGTCATTTTTAATTATTCTCTTAAGATTGAGTTTTAATTAAAAACAATGTGATTTTAGAAAACCTCTCGTTTCGAAAATTTGAGAATTCATTCACGATAAAAACACAGGTTCGAAGAGTGGCCACCAATCTTTGATTAGGGTGTGATTGGACACCCAAAAATATTTTGTCATTTTAAATAAAAATTAATTTTAATTAAAACAACAAATTTAGGTTTTCGTTACCAGAAAATGAGTTCGGAAGTCAGTTACGCGTGGGGAATGATTAGCACCCCCACAACGTCCTAAATCGGTACCTCGTCGATTAATTAATATCTTTGCAATGAAATTTACAAATTCAATTTTAATTTGGTTTATGATCCTCGACAAAACAACACATGAATTTTACAATATTCAAAAGCACCAAAATAGATTAAATTAAAATTACCAAGCCTTTTAGAAAAATAAAGAATATTCGATTATTTGCAAATATCGAGACCAGATCTTAGATAAGTTCTAACTATCTTTTCTCGATAAATTTAAATAGCCGAATATTTCTTTTTCTTCTGTTCCCAAACTTTAAAGTGATGGATCATTTTTTGGTGTCACTAATGGGATACCATTTTAGTTTAAAATCATCAAAAGTGGATATCTAATCAGTTAAGACAACCCACTTAAAACGATTTTAAATTACAAGGATATTACCCTTAATCAAATTATATAATAACGTCGAGTTATACACGTGAGGATAACATGCAAAAATTAATTAAATAATGGTTATAAAGAAACATGCAATACTACATTTTAATATCAAAATTATATACATACATTTTGCAACTACAAATTATAAGCCATATATATTAACATGTAGTGCATAAATGTAACTTAAATACAAACACACAAAACACAACATACCAAAATATGCATAAAAATAATCGAACTTTAGAAGAAATGGTTAGAACCATGCTTTGTGAAAATAATTTGCCAAAATATTTTTTGGGCGGAAGACACAAATATCGCTTGTTATGTTATTAATCGAGTGATGATTAGGCCAATTTTGAAGAAAACTCCATATGAACTTTTCAAAAATAAGAAGCCTAACATTAGTTATTTTCATCCTTTTGGATGTAAATGTTTTGTTTTAAACAACGGTAAAGAAAATCTTGGCAAATTTGATGCTAAAAGTGATGAAGGAATTGTTTTGGGTTATTCCTTAAATTCTAAAGCTTATCGGGTATTTAATAAAAGAACTTTAGTTGTAGAAGAGTCTATACATGTTGTTTTCAATGATAATCCCCTTCCGAGGAAGGATTCTTGTGTGAATGATGATGTAGGTATTATAAACACAAATGACGTTAAACATGACGTTGGAGAACCATCATCAAAGAAAGAAGTGAAAGATGAGGAAACTCATAATGTTCTCGAGAATCTAACCATTGAAGAAAGGGAAGTTTCTTACCCAAGAGAATACAACTATGTCAAGGACGGTGAGATTATAGGTAATCCATCTAAAGGGATAACAACTCGATCTTCTCTTAGAAATATATGTAATTATGTTGCATTTATCTCATGTATAGAGCCTAATAATATTAAAGAAGCATTAAATGATGAACATTGGATTATGGCTATTCAAGAAGAGTTAAATCAATTTGAGAGAAGTAAAGTATGGACATTAGTTGAAAGGCCTAGTAATAAATCTACTTTAGGTACTAGATGAGTATTTAGGAATAAGCTTGATGAAAGTGGTAATATAGTGAGGAACAAGGCTAGACTTGTTGCTCAAGGCTATACTCAAGAAGAGGGCATAGATTTTGATGAAATATACGCTCCCGTAGCTAGGATGGAATCAATTAGAATGTTATTAGCATTTGCATGTTTCAATGAATTTAAATTATATCAAATGGATGTTAAAAGTGCATTTTTAAATGGTTTTATAAAAGAAGAAGTGTATTTGAAACAACCTCCTCTTTTTGAAGATTCAAAATTTCCAAATCATGTTTTAAAATTGACAAAAGCACTTTATGGTATAAAACAAGCTCCTAGAGCTTGGTATGAATGATTGTCAAACTTTTTAATCGAAAAAGGTTTTTCAAAAGGGAAGGTTGACACTACATTGTTTTTAAAGAGAAAAGGTAAAGATGTATTAGTAGTTCAAATTTATGTTACTGATATAATATTTGGTTCTACTAATGATGTTTTTTTCCAAGAATTTCCTAAACTAATGCAGAGTGAATTTGAGATGAGCATGATGGGGGAGCTCTCATTTTTCTTGGGACTCCAAATCAAGAAAAGAAAATATGGCATCTTCATCAATCAAGCAAAATACGTTAAGGATATGCTCAAGAAATTTGGATTGGAAAATGGGAAACCTCATGCCACTCCAATGAGCTCATCAACAAAGCTTGACAAAGATGAATGAGGTAAATGTGTGGATGTTAAATTGTATAGGTCAATGATTGGTTCTTTGCTTTATCTAACTGCAAGTAGACCGGACAATATGTTTAGTGTTTGCTTATGTGCTAGATTTCAATCATGTCCTAAGGAATCACATTTACTAGCTGTTAAGAGAATCTTTAGATACCTTAAGGACACTCATAGTTTAGGACTATGGTATCCTAGAGACTCTAGCTTTAGCTTGCATGCCTTCTCTGATGCAGATTATGGAGGATGAAAAATATATAGGAAAATCACCTCTGGTACTTGCCAATTCCTAGGAAATATGTTGATTTCATGGTTTTCAAATAAACAAAATTGTGTTGCATTATCTACCACTGAAGTGGAATACATTTCAGCCAGTAGTTGTTGTGCACAAGTTTTATGGATGAAACAACAACTTTTAGATTATGGAATTGAAGTAGGTACTATACCTATCAAGTGTGACAATACTAGTGATATTAGTCTCACTAAAAATCCCAACCAACACTCTAGAACTAAGCACATTGAAATTAGATATCATTTAATTAGAGATCATGTCACTAAAGGAGATATAGTTCTAGAATATGTTGATACTTTGCATGAATTAGCGGATATTTTTACAAAACCTTTAGATAAAGAAAGATTTTGGACACTTAGGAGAGAATTAGGTTTAACTGACCTATCTTCACTTAGTGTTTAAAATAATTTTAGCACTTTTAATTAAAATTGAAAAATGCTTATAAAAATAACTCTTTTGATTGCATTCCTTGCTATTAGTTAGGGGGAGTTTATGATTCTTAGTGAAAATTAATTATATGTTCAAATAATGTTTAAGGATAGATTTGTTTGATTAAACATAGTTAATTTTCGATATATGAGTTGCCAATACCACTAGAGCTAATTAATTTAGCATTTTAAGTGTTAAAAATAGATTTTGACATTTTTGTGCATAATGCATCGATATACTAGAGAGTGTACCGATGCATCCCTTAAATGTGCATCGATACACCATGAAGGTGCACCGATGCATTCCTTGAATATGCATCGATGCACTCTGTTGTGCATCGATACACCCAACGGGTTTTTAGGTTTAAATGCCTGATTTCTTCTTTATTTCAAAACCCCTAACCTAAACTACTCACGCCATATGCCCCTCTCTATCACCCTACTCTAAACAATTTTTCAAATCCAACGTTTTAAGTAAGAATTCAACAAGCTTTCATCTCATAAACCTGCTAGCAATCATTAAATCGTGCAAAACATCACTACATTTCACTCAATCCGAAATTTCAAGGGAATATTTTCTAAAACCCCTGTTTTATTGATTTTGAACTTAGGACTAGTTTTTATTAGTTCTAGGTTAAACTAAGTATCGGGCATTGATTATATAGTGTTTATAAACTAGATTCTTCAACTAATTTCATCAAGAATACAACATTTTTCAAAAAAAATTAATTTCGAAGTATTTTTATTTTATTTTAAAATTGATGTTTTTTATTTAATTATGTTGCTTGAAAACTACATATTAATTTTCAAACATTGTTTTTAAAATTATTTTCAAACTTTGCCCATTAGGATTCGGTTTAGAGAACCTTGAATATTGCGAACTCATTTGAGTTTTGGGATTGATTATATTGCATACATGTGTTTCAAATTTGTAGGTTACCTTATCTTTCCAATTTCTTGAACCATGTCTAAACGCCCTAGGTCGTCATCGAGTCGTTCGAGTCAAAACTGACCTCCTATTCCTCCTCCACCGCAAAATCCAAATCCAAACAAACCTGAATTAACCATTCTTAATTCTTGCTTTAACCAACCTGGCCGTTGTAGAGATGAACTCTATCATAGGTTCATTAATTCCTTCTAATCATACAAAATTAGGGAAGAACATATTCCCTCTATTCAAGCAATGATCGATATGAACTTCGAATATCTTCCTATCATTTGTTCTTGGAAGTTTGATAAACTGTTTCAAATTCAGCCCATCGTTTACCACCAATTAGTCCGTATCTTCTACTCCAATGCGGTATGTGTTCAAAATAAGAGTCAAACCGCAACCGTAGGAATTCGATCCTATCTCTTAGGTGAATTCATTTTTATTGACTCCAACACTATCGCTCACCATTTTGGACTAGATAACGAGGGTCTTGATAATGAAAAAGAATTAGTGGTTAAACCCTATAAATCTAAGGATAGTGTAAGTACCCTAAGAACTCATCACGAGCGATTCATTCACTTGATGATCTCTTGGTGGTTTAGACCATCAGGAGGTAGGTACTATTGCCTTAGAGTTATAGATTTATGGCAGATACATTGTATCCAACATAACAAGAAAATAAATTTACCATTTATTATTTTTGGTGAGCTAGTCGATACCGTAAACGTTGTCCCATCCAAAAATGTAAAAACTCTAGTTTACGGCTATCTCCTAAGTAATTTGTTTATCAAACTCGGGCTTAAGGTCTCGCTTAATATTCCCATCCCTCTCCAAAACCAAATCAATCTCAATTTCTTAAAGAAATCGGGATGGAAAAAGAAAGATGACCATTAGGTTCGATCCACTGAGTAAACACCGGGAGCTAGTTCTTCACGAGCTCCACCTCCTCCGACACCAGCAGATGACGATGATCCAGAGCTTCAACAACTTATGCAAGATATTGATGATGAAGTACCTGAGGATGAGCCGACACAACAAGAGGGTCAAATGCCTCTATATTTTCGATCGTTTTTGGAGTCATTTTATCTAAGGTTTGCATCAATAGAGTCCTATCTAACTGCTATGGGGGCTCAACAACGAGAGATGAATGAATGTTTAGATGCGTTCACTCTCGAGATGCGAGTACGTTATCCTCCTCCTCTTGATCCTCCTATGGATGATTAGACCGTTCTTGCTTTGTTTTCGTGGATTGAACTTAGGATTTATTGTTTTTAACATTTTGGATGTTTTTGGATTGTTTAGTTTGGATGATATGAATGTTTGAATTTGATATTTTAAACTTGAATGCTTTGAATGAAATTAATTTATATATTTGGTTTGGTTGAATTTTTAATTTGATCTTATTGTTTATTAATTTTTGCATTATTTACATCATTTAGAATATGACCAATTTACCATTGCTAGATAACCTTTCTCTTGATTGTGATTTTAACAACTTAAGTTATATTTAAAATTTAAAATCAATTGGCCACATTTTTAAAATCCTGTTTAAAAACGTTTTATAGAGTCTTTTTGATTTAACAAAAAGGGGGATAAGAAGTGTTATAGTAACAGGGAGTAATTTTACAAAATTGATTTTCAAAAATGTTTTTTTTCAAAGAAAATCTTAAAATTACTTAAATGTTTTGTTATATAAAAAAAGAGGAGATCGTTGAAAACATTTTGATGTTTCGATATAACAAATTAAGTATAAATGAATTTTAAGATTTTACAATCTTTCTCAAAGCATATTCGATTCAATTATTCGAATATCAAAATATTACTCCAAGTTTTTCAAAGAACAATTTCAATCCTTACTAAAGTGTAAAATTGTGTTTTAAACTTAAAATATTTTTGAATAAATTTTACAAAGTATTTCGAACCAAAATCGAGCCAAAAATCAATTTTATGAAGGGATGTATCGATGCACTCATTGATGCATCGATGCACACCCATTTCGAATGCATTTTGTGTACTGATGCACAAGCCATGCATCGATGCACTCTTGAATATTTTCAATCATCGAATTCATTTTGTGTACCGATGCACAGACCATGCATCGATGCACTCCTGGCTCTTTTGAAACATTGAATGTAATTAGTGTACCGATGCACCCCTAGTGTATCGATGCACTAAGTCTTATAACGGTCAAAATATTTGAATTTTACACACAGTGTACCGATGCACCTTAACTATTCATCGATGCACACACACTCCCAACTGTTTTATTAAATGATAATTACACAATAACGACTCTATTGACTTCACCAATAACCCCCAACGTTCAGAAGTGATCCAAGGTGTATTTAAACAAGCTTAGGAGCCATTGATCAACAACAATCAAGAAAAGAAGCTAGAGAATCAAAGACAACGCATCAAACCTCAAGTTTGAGCATTTTCAAGCCTATTTCATTCAATATTCATTTTTGCTTTCAAGAACACTGTAACATCCTCAATACCGGGTTAGTGATCAAATTGTAAAGTTTCAGAATTTGGTGACTAGAGTAGAACAATGGATTAGTTCAATGATTTATTTGGAAATAAATCATAAAAGTTGTTAGTAATTATTAAATGAAGTAAAGGGTAAAATGGTCATTTGACAAGGAAGATTTTTATTTTCCCTTATAAGATAAGGAAACCACGTGGGAAGAGAGAAAAGGTTTCAGAGTTCTCTTCTCTTCTCTCCTTCCTTCTTCATATTTGAAGGCTTGAACAAAAGGTGAGTCTTCTATTTAGATAATTTCTGGTTAAATTTAAGGTTGGGTTATGATCATTAGATGATAACTAAGCTTAAGGAAAGCTTAAGTTATCTTAAAATCAAAAGATAAAGGAGTTAAGGAAGATTAAAGATTTGGATTTCTTGAAAGTTAAAATCAACTTTGTTATTAATCCTTTATAACTTCATAAATATCTTATTCTTATTGATGACAAGTCAAATTCAACTTTCAATTCTTATTATAAACTTTATTTCAATATTTCACTCAAGAACTCCAAATCTTGAATCTTCCTTAACTCCTTTTTCTTTTGATTTTAAGATAACTAAAAATCCTTTATAACCACGTGGGAAGAGAGAAAAGGTTCCAGAGTTCTCTTTTCTTCTCTTTTGTTCAAGCCTTCACGTATGAAGAAGGAAGAAGAGAAGAAAAGAGAACTCTGGAACCTTTTCTCTCTTCCCACGTGGTTTTCTTATCTTATAAGGGAAAATAAAAATCTTCCTTGTCAAATGACCATTTTACCCTTTACTTCATTTAATAATTACTAACAACTTTTATGATTTATTTCCAAATAAATCATTGAACTAATCCATTGTTCTACTCTAGTCACCAAATTCTGAAACTTTACAATTTGATCACTAACCAGGTATTGAGGATGTTACAAACACTTATTGTGCTCAATTGTATTATTCTTGAGTGTTCTTTCTTTGTTCTAGAATTGTGAAAACATCTTGCCTTGTGAGGTTTTTTTGTAAGTTTGCGAAATTTGTATTGTTCTCTTTGGGAGATAGTGTTCTCAAGAATTTGGGGAATAATTCTTGAGGGATTTGTAAGGTTACTCTTTGTCCTCAAAAGAAAGATAAATTAGTGAATTTGTGGAAAATCCTTAGTGTGGATAGCTAAGGTAGTGGACGTAGACTTTAGTTGAGAAAGTCGAACCAGTCTAAATCGCTGTGCAATTATTTTTTAGAAAAAGCTTCCACCAAAATTATTATTGCCAATTCACCCCCTCTTGGTTATTTAGTCGATCGATTAACTCAACAGGTTTTGACGGTGCGGGCTTAAACGGAGCGGTTTAAAAAGCCCACAATCATAAATGGTCTTGAATTCTAAGGCATGTGGCCCATCCATTTAACTCGCGGGTTAAACGGGCTTACCCGTTTACTGTTTATTGTTTATGTGGGAAAAGAGAGAAGTTGGGGAGATAGAGAGAAACGACGGAGAAGGGAAACAAAAAAATGACGCTATGATTCCTAAAATTTTATAACGGCATATATATATAATAAGTCACACAAAACAACGTATTTTAGGGATTTAGGGCAACCATGACAAGTTTTACTGTGCTAATATTGTAAGGGCTCCACCCACTTTTGAATTAATGCAATATAATCCTCAAATATAGTTCAATATTTGGTTTAGAGTCTTATCTAACAAGATTTAAGATTGTGGAAACCAGATGGTAATTTTAATATAATTGATCTTGATAATGATTATTTCCTGGTCAAATTTTAAAGAGAAGAAGACCACGAAAAGGAGCTCACCGAGGGGCTTGGACAATATTTGGAATCTATCTCATCGTACAACCGTGGAGTAGAGAATTCACAGCGATAGAGAACTATCCGTCAAAAGTTACAGCTTGGATCCGACTTCCTGGACTTCAGTATTGATATTACTCGACAATGCTGATAAGAACAATAGCGAAGCTAATAGGAAGATTTTTGAGAATCGAATACAATACTAATGATGGAGGAAGAGGTAGATTTGCCCGTGTAGCTGTCGTAGTTAACCTAAAAAACCCCTTATCCCATTCTTAGGTATCGATGGCTTTGTCCAAAAGGTTGAATATGATGGTCTTCAATTGATTTGTTTTAATTGCGGTAAATACAGACACACCAAGGAGAGATGTGACGAAGTTCAAGAAGAGAAAGATAATCAGAACCTTATAACGACAATAACTGTTGAACCAATGGAACAAACTAAAAAGTGATGAGGAGTTCTTTGGAGCATGGATGATTCCCGCACAGAGATCAAAAAACCGAGACAACAAAACAGAAACACCACAAGAAATGAAGATTTGGGGAAGAATGAATCCAGATTTATTTCTCTATAAAACCTGGAGTTAGAAGATGGTAGTAATATTCAAGTATCAAGTAAGGATTACAACAAAGATTCGCTAAAGATTCATAAGAAATGCAATGAACAATAGGACTATCATGGGGAATAGATCAAAGACTAGAGGGAAACATATTGATCTGAAGAACAAAGGGAAGCAATCATATAATCCTTTGGATCAAGGGTTTTCATACTATAGCATAACCACAATTACCAATAACATGGGAGCAGAGTCAAGCTTGGTGGAAAAGCCTATTCAGATAGATAAACCAAATCTTGAAGGGATATCTCGTGAAACCTAAGCACCTAAGAAATATCAAGTGATAGCTAAGGAACGAGCCTTCATCACTAAAAATGATCCTAGTATAAAGGAAGGAAACCATATGGCTTTATCCATCAGAGAGAGAATAAAAAAGGAGACAACCAGAAGAATCCATCTTAGTGTAAGCTAGGGAAAAGGAGGCTCTGAAAGTTAAAAAACCAGGGAACCATAAAATACCTGACACCCCGTTATTAAATGACTGGATATAAGGATTATCCTTACAAGAAGAGGGCAACAAAAAGTTGAGAACTGGAGCATTGAGGGCAACCCAGGTCAACAAAAAGAAGACAACATTGAATACCACACAACTAGGACCCTCGAAAGCTTAGTTGATATGGAAATTCAGGATGGTACAGAGGTAAGTATAATCCCAAAATAATTTTTTCTATGGCTAATATCTTATTTTGGAATGCACATGGAGTAGTGAGTCCGTCATTTCAGAGGCACTTTAAGGAGTTGATGAGAAATCATAAGCCGAAAATCGTTGCCTTGTTTGAGACGAGATTAAGTGTAATTAAAGCTGATAAAGTTACAAAACCACTGGGGTTCATCAATTCATTTCATATAGAGGATCAGGGGTTTAGCAGAGATATCTGGGTGCTTTGCGAAAACTCTATGGAAATGACAATTATCCAAGTCTCTAACCTATATAATCATGGTAGATTTAAAGATCGAAATTCAAATGACTGTAATTTTATAACGGCTATTTACGCTAGTCTGGATATCAACAAAGGAAACACCTGTGGAACTAATTATCAAGTATTAACCCGGTTAATGACAAAGCCTGGATTCTTAGGGGCGACTTCAACTGCTATCTAAAAATGGAAAATAAACTTGGGATTTGTGGTAGGAATAATGATGGCAGGAAGATGTTTAGAGATTTCATCTTTGATAATAGCTTGAGCGTCATACATCACCAGGGGCAAAACTTCTCCTGTAGGAGAGGTAACTTGTGGCAGAGACTGGCTTTATTCTAATCCAAAATAATGGGGTGTTATTCGTAATAAAGAGAGACCATTTCGTATGCTGCCTGCCTGGCTTGACCACCCAAACTTAAAAGATTTTCTTAGAGAAACATGGAAAAGAAATGAGAACATGGTGGCCAATATGGAAAATTTCAAGCATAAAGTTGTAGATTAGAACCAAAAGACCTTTGGATTTATAGGTGCTAGGAAAAAGAGAATTCTTACTCGTAGTATATCATCAAAAGTTAATGAAAATCAAACCATAAAAGACCAACAATTAACCAATGCAAAGAACAAAAAACAAGAGAAATGAAGGCATAAATCAAGACCAGCAGCTTAAATTCCTTAATTTACTAAAGAAAGCCAATAAATTTTCCATTATATGAAATATACAGAAGAACAAGATTAAAAAAGAAACAATTGCGAAGAAAAAAACCCAAACAAGAATCGAACACAACAACGGGAGAATAACATGCTTTCTAAAGAAAAAAACGAAAACCCATAAAATATTGGGGGGAGGAAAGGAGGAAAACCAAGCTTTGTGAATTCGCTGGAAGCCAGAGCATCGGCATAGTACATTTCGTTGTAACGAACGGGGAAGATAGCAATATTGAACTTCTTTAACAGTATCACGTTCTTGTCCCTCGCACCATCGATTGATATTGCTACTTCTCGACCAACCGCCATTATTATTAACTCTCCAAGGAAAACAAAAGATTTGGGGAGGGGATATAACAATGGCGTGGTGAGGGGATTGTACAAACAGAGATAGATTTGTTGTGTGTGAAGACAGAGGAAAGGTAGGCTTTGAAATTTTACAGCGGGAAAGCATGCGTATGTGATGAAAATTATGGGGGGAAATTAAAAGACGACTTTTAGAGATGACACACAATGAAAAGTTTACTCCATTTGTTTGCTAAATTGTTTGGATTATGATTATTAAATATGTCACACATTATGATACGATCATAACTAGCTCCAACTATCTCCATGACTTGATAATTCCATATATGTTTTTCAAAGTTGTTTCTAAGGGAGTTAATTCTTACCTTGTGTTTTATTATGTCGTTTTCACATTGCATTTTATCATGCATTCACATGTTAGTGTAAATTATCATATCATTCATTCCATCCAATACTTAGTTGATCATGCTATTCATATCATTCAAATCTATGCTATGAATACCTATCATTTCTTAGGATATTATTATTACATGTTTACATTTATCATTTATGAATACCATGTTCATGCATTACTTATTAGTTCACATCTTTATATTTCATTTAATGCACATGCATTCATAGTTATCTCATTTGCGTATCATGTCACGCATACTAATATGTTGGTTTTGCATTTCATCTTAGCATTTAAGATGTTCATGTGTTATGCATTCAAGCATGTTTCAATAAACAACACACATATCATTGTGTAGATGCATTTGCATTAATCTCAGCATATTTTAATAATAAGTATACATGCATTCGTTTGACTCAATGCATTCATTTTACTTATAATCTTTACGTGTTGTTCGTGTTTGCATTCATCTTTTCATCTAGCATTTTTCACGTGTAAGATAATAGCATCTAGGAATTTCACGTGTTGTTAATGTAGTTTAATGTTAATAAACATGCACATGGTTCACAAGGCACAATGACATACTTGGTAGAAAGTGTTTTGTTTATAACAGACCACTATCAATTAAAATAACTTGTTATTTTGCACATATAGGAACATCAAGGAATCTGCCCATGCTGGACGGTTTTAGTGGAGCTTTTTCAACACATTTCTATGGCACAAAACACGAAAACAAGGCTATTAGAATATGACACATATTTGGCAGCATATTGGAGCATTTTCAAGGCATTTCCAGCTCACAAAACACGGCACAAGGTTATTAGAATATGAAACAAGTTTGGCAGCATGTTGAAGCACCTTCAAGACATTCCATATAAATAACTCGGCAATAAGGATAAGTGGGAGAACAACATATGATTGGCAGCATGAACAATTCATCCACAAATTCAGCTAGCACTAAGGAAAGTAAAAGCACGATCAACTCACTAAAACGTGAAACAATTCATGGCAGAATATGGGCATAGTGGATTCGGCTGGAAATGCATCACACCCACCAGCCTTTGTCCTTATTATATTTCCACTTACTTGGGCATGAGATGAAGAAAACCCACGTGTACTTGCTGTTGCAAATCATACATTCAACTGCACATAAGGACAACCCATGTGCGTGAAAGAGCAAAGCACTACAAACAACCCATGTGCTTGGAATAATACTTGTCTCCACTTGGCTTTGTCTTTAATAGACATCTCTTGAAGGAAATTCGGCCAAAGCAACACTTCACCTACCATTTGACCAAAATTCATGCATGAAATTGAGCTCAATTTATGTTTAATTATGTTCCACATCAACAAGCACTTTTCAGCCCATGTAATAGAACTTTAGGCCATGCAAACGACCATGCATGATTCACGTCCTATAAATGGACTTCATATTGCATTGTAGAAACTTAAAATTGAATTTGAATTAAACTTGAGAGTTTTCTCTTATTGAGTCCTTTGTAACTTTTATCGACTTATCAAGTAATTTATTACTTGTGGCGTCATTCCTTATTTCACCTTGATACTTGTGGTTCCTATCTCTTTATAGATAGTGGGCCAAAGTCCTAATTACCACCCCTTAGAATGGATTTGTAAGGCTGGGTCTTTGCTCTCTATAGCACTGGTTCTTCCTTGGTCAATTCTAGGATACTATCCAAATCCTTGTTACCATCCCTTAGAACGATTTGTAAAGTTGGGTCTTTGCTCATTATAGCACTGGGTCTTTGCTCATTATAGCACTGGTTCTTCCTTGGTTATTCTAAGATACTATCATATTCACCATTCCATAATTTCGTTATCCATTTCGTATCCACAACCAATCGTCTTTCGCTACCATCTCGTAAACCGACCATTAACCATCTCGTTTATCACCTTAAACTATCCATTGTAACCGTTTATCTTATGCAGGTTGTTTTGCTTCCTTCCTAGATCTACAATCAATCAATAAGGTAGAATCACCTTATATCAAGCGGTAATCAGAGCTTTGGTAGAAGAAGCAACGTGCAACAAAAAAATACAAAAAAAAAAGGAAGTTCACGTGAATTGCAAGAGAAGAATTTGAAAATTACAAGTGCAAGCAATTAAAAATCAACAAAGAAAGGATATTGCATTCAACAACAAGTTTCATCACCAAGCCATTCAAGTAAACCTTTAATTGATTGTGGTGATAGAAAGGTTGTGAAGTAACTTTGTGTAAGTAATTTTTTTTCTTTCTATTTCTAAAGCCATCCGTTTGTATATTTTTGTTTTCCATTCCTAGTAACTCTTTGCAGCCGACGCACAACAAGTAACATTCACTTGAGACAGTTTTGAGTAAAGTCACTTAGAACTTTAGAAAGAGAATTGAGCGATAAAAGGCTAATCGAGTGTGTAAGATCAGAAGGGGAATTGCAAAAGCCAATTTATATTCTCGAGTGCAAACACGAGCGGATTGGGTGACATTCAAGTTTCCTTGGAGTGAAATCGTGAGGCTTTGTGAGAGCATTATTTGGTAAGGTCTTTTACACATTTTATTTTTCTTGTTTTACTAACATGTCTCTTCCATCCAACAACTTTGTAATTAAAAGGACTTTGAATATTCAAAGTCAAGAAGATGAACAAAGAGATAATATCTTCCATACAAAATGTCACGTGGGAGATAAATTTTGTATAGTAATCATTGATGGAGGTAGTTGTACAAATATAGCAAGCACTTACACGGTGGAAAAATTGGGCTTAAAAACGTCTAAACATTCTTATCCCTACAAACTTCAGTGGCTTAATGATAACAAATTGTTATTCCTTTTTCGATTGGAAGATATAATGATGAAGTTCTTTGTGACGTGGTACCCATGAATGCAAGCCATATGATATTGGGACGTCCTTGGCAATTTGACAAAAAGGCTACTTATGATGGATTTTCCAACAAGTATTCTTTCCAACATCAAGGAAAGAAGATCATATTGGTGCATATGCTTCCAAATCAAGTTCAAGAATGCTAAGAGATCCTTAAATCACGAGTAAAAGAATGGGAGAAGATGAAGGCCATAAAAAGAAGCTGTGAAGAAACAAGAACGGTTAAAAATGAATCTGTTGGAGTTCAAAATGATGTTTCACAAGTAGTGGAGCAAATTGAAAATTGCAAAATTGAAAATGATGAATGTATAGAAGATAAGCCGAGTGAAGAACAAATTTTACCTAACAAATCTTCTTCTACCATTTCTTTTTCCTTGCAGGATATTCAAAGAGACATATCTTTTCAAGCTGAAGATACAAGAAACATGTCTCTTGACGTTTCAAAGATAATGACGTATGAAGTTACAAAAGAAACGTCATTTGAAGTGCCAAAAGTTTTGTTCATTAACATTCCAAGTGCACTAACGATCCTGAAAAGAATTCAGTAACCAACTCCTATTAAACATCCACCTGGTTTGCTAATTCTATTCATTTTGTTATTAGTTTTTCATTTACTAACTTTGATTTCTTTGGCAGCAAATTGATTCGTATAAGTGGGGTTGTCCAAGCAATTTATGATGGCAAGATCAATTGTCATTTTAAGTTTGATTGTTGCACCAAATTCAACCACTTCAATGGAGAACATAAGCTAGATGATTCAAGGAGATGAGAAGTTACCATAATTAAAGCCAAGAGGCTGAACATTTCGTGTGAATCATCTATTGGAAGAAAGCATGAGGATTCAATCCTTCATACACCAAGAAGGTCTCCAATGAGACACTACTTCGATTTGAGGACAAATCGCTCTAAAGAAGGGGAGGATGATACGATCATAACTAGCTCCAACTATCTCCATGACTTGATAATTCCATGGACGTTTTTCAAAGTTGTTTCTAAGGGAGTTAATTCTTACCTTGTGTTTTATTATGTTGTTTTCACATTGCATTTTATCATGCATTCACATGTTAGTGTAAATTATCATATCATTCATTCCATCCAATACTAAGTTGATCATGCTATTCATATCATTCAAATCTATGCTATGAATACCTATAATTTCTTAGGATACTATTATTACATGTTTCCATTTATCATTTATGAATACCATGTTCATGCATTACTTATTAGTTCACATCTTTATATTTCATTTAATGCACATGCATTCATAGTTATCTCATTTGCATATCATGTCACGCATACTACTATATTAGTTTTGCATTTCATCTTAGCATTTAAGACGTTCACGTGTTATGCATTCAAGCATGTTTCAATAAACAACATACATATCATTGTGTAGTTGCATTTGCATTAATCTCAGCATATTTTAATAATAAACATACATGCATTCGTTTGACTCAATGCATTCATTTTACTTATAATCTTCACGTGTTGTTCATGTTTGCATTCATCTTTTCATCTAACATTTTTCACGTGTAAGATCATTGTATCTAGGACTTTCAAGTGTTGTTAATGTATTTTAATGTTAATAAACATGCATTATTTTGCACATATAGGAACATCAAGGAATCTGCCCATGCTGGACGGTTTTAGTGGAGCTTTTTCAACACATTTCCATGGCACAAAACACGGCAACAAGGCTATTAGAATATGACACATATTTGGCAGCATATTGGAGCATTTTCAAGGCATTTCCAGCTCACAAAACACGACACAAAATTATTAGAATATGGAACAAGTTTGGCAGCATGTTGAAGCACCTTCAAGACATTCCATATAAACAACTCGGCAACAAGGATAAGTGGGAGAATAACATATGATTGGCAGCATAAACAATTCATCTACAAATTCAGCTAGCACTAAGGAAAGTAAAAGCACGAACAACTCACCAAAACGTTCAACAATTCATGGCAGAATATGGGCATAGTGGATTTAGCTGGAAATGCATCACACCCACCAGCCTTTGTCCTTATTATATTTCCACTTACTTAGGCATGAGATGAAGACAACCCACGTGTACTTGCTGTTGCAAATCATACATTCAATTGCACATAAGGACAGCCCATGTGCGTGAGAAAGTAAGGCACTACAAACAACCCATGTGCTTGGAATAATACTTGTCTCCACTTGGCTTTGTCTTTACTAGACATCTCTTGAAGGAAATTCGGCTAAAGCAACACTTCGGCTACCATTTGATCGAAATTCATGCATGAAATTGAGCTCAATTTATGTTTAATTATGTGCCACATCAACAAGCATTTTTCAGCCCATGTAATAGAACTTTCGGCCATGCAAACGACCATGCATGATTCACGTCCTATAAATGGACTTCATATTGCATTGTAGAAACTTAACATTGAATTTGAATTAAACTTGAGAGTTTTCTCTTATTGAGTCCTTTGTGACTTTTATCAACTTATCAAGTAATTTATTACTTATGGCGTCATTCCTTATTTCACCTTGATACTTGTGGTTCCTATCTCTTTATAGATAGTGGGTCAAAGTCCTAATTACCACCCCTTAGAATGGATTTGTAAGGCTGGGTCTTTGCTCTCTATAGCACTGGTTCTTCCTTGGTCAATTATAGGATACTATCCAAATCCTTGTTACCATCCCTTAGAACGATTTGTAAAGCTGGGTCTTTGCTCATTATAGCACTGGGTCTTTGCTCATTATAGCACTGGGTCTTTGCTCATTATAGCACTGGTTCTTCCTTGGTTATTCTAAGATACTATTATATTCACCATTCCTTAATTTCGTTATCCATTTCGTATCCACAACCAATCGTCTTTCGCTACTATCTCGTAAACCGACCATTAACCATCTCGTTTATCACCTTAAACTATCCATTGTAACCGTTTATCTTATGCAGGTTATTTTGCTTCCTTCATAGTTTCACAATCAATCGATAAGGTAGAATCGCCTTACATCACGTTATTGTAAGTCATAAATCGTTCAGATTTTAAGAAACATGACATTTTTTTTATGACACACATTTTTTGCAAGTCATAAATTAGCGTGTGTCATCGTTCGCGTATCATTAAGGGTATATTTTCTTGTAGTGATCACTGCCTCAAGTTTTATATATTATTTGCAGATTTGCATATTATGTTACTTTACCTTTGTAATTTAATTATTATATTTATACGTGGTTAATATTTTGATTTGTTTTTTTCTATTTTTTTATCGTATATATATATAGTTTTTCTTATGATTAATTATTGGAGTATAATAAATTTTTTATGGCTTATTTATATATATATTGATGGTACTAATTATAAATGGTAAATACGTATATAAAAAGATGAAAACTTTTTGCTTATGTTATCATATTATGTTACTATATGTATAATTAATACGTTTGAACTTCAAAATTGGATATCATCAAATTAAAACGTGAATTGAGTTTTAAATTTCTGTGCACATAAAACGTAAATTGGATTATGGCTAAAATGCAAATAAAACGTGAATTGGACTAAACATAAATTATCTTCTGTAAAACATAAAATAAATTAAAAAAAATAATTAAATTAAACGAACTATCTGCGAATATATCCATTAAACCCACGAATTTAACGATCAAAACTAAAAACCTCACAATTTAAATAAATTTTATTTTTTTAAGCTCGAAACTCACACGGACTGCGGGTTATACGGGTAACCCATGGGTGCCATATACCCCGCTCTAATCAATATATCAAAGAAGAGGGTTTTCAACAACACAAGAGTGTTTAGATGTTCCTCTAGCCAACTGAACCAATTGTGTAAAACAACGTGCGTGCCTATTTGTTGAAGAGAATTAGTTACAAGCAAGCATGAAACCCAGTTGACAGCAACTTCAATTTTCCCATTATTGGATTGCTCCTATCCTATTTCGTAGAGATCTTCACCAACATCTTCGAAGCGTTTTGAAGATGGACCCACTCTTCGATCAGATCAATGTCCGCGATCTCCTCTCCGGCCACGACCTCTCCGACCCTTCCACGCCGCTCTCCGCACCGGATCTCCGCTTTCTTATCAGCCGCCTCGAATCCCACTCTCTTCACATCAAATCGAAAGTCCGTTCCTACCTTCTTTCTCACCGCAACGACTTTGCCTCGCTCTTCTCACAGTGCAACGATGCCGTTTCGAAGACTAACGAAATCTCTGAAAACCTCTCCGATATTCTCTCCTCGATCTCCGAACGCCCGATCGATGTCGAAATCTGTAAGTTGGTATCTGAGATTGGGAGCGTAACGAAGGAGGCTAGGGAAAAGAGGGAAATGTTAGGATTGTTGAGGATAATTGTAACCATTTGCGAGAGACTAGAAGGCGCCAGGTTGGCTTTGAGTAATGGCAGGCTGAAATTCGCCGCCGAGGAAGTTAAAGTGTTGAAGAATGCTTTGAGGATTGGCGATGAAGAAGAAGGAGAGCCTATCGTCTATACTTTATTGCGGAAACAATGGGCGGATTTATTCGATGAGGTAACGTTATGTTTGGTTACTGAGAGAAGAGGCAAACTGAGGGAAACATAAATAGATTAAGTTTGACGATTAATGTTTTGATTTCTTTGTGTTTTTCCTCTTTCTTTTTTCTATTATTCATTTTATTGGTGATTTACATTTTTAGAGGAATTGGATTTGGTTTTGTAGGTGCAAGACTTGTTTTCCAAATTGATGGAAAAAGCTGTTCGGTTCGAGCAGGATTCTAGAATAATTGGAGTGAAGTACATATTATCTGTTGATAAGATGGATGGTATTGAACTTCGTACAGTTATGGAAGCAATGGATGTAAGATTTTCATTTTGTTCCTCTTGCTTATAGAATGAACCAGCTAACTCTTATAGTTGGACAAGTTTTTATTATCATGTTTCCATGATGGAGCTGTGATGAAGATAAATAATATTGAAAATTGTCTGCTCTTGCCTTAGTGTTTAAGTTTTTCATGGTCAATTGATACTGATATATTGTTGTTTAGTATATGGGGATGATATCAAATTGTTTTTTAGGCTGCTGGAATTCTGGATTATAGCCTTGCTAAAGCAGCTGACTTGATAATTAAGCATGCGATCACTCCAGCTGCTAACTATGAATCGCCTGTTGCATTTGAAGAAGATGTAAGTCAAGGTTCTGAAGGAATCTCAGAAGCAGTATTGAAGATATTACCTTCTCAAGATCATAATGTGAGTGCTCTCTATCACTATTCCAAATCCTTGGTTGATACTTGACGCAAAATTTAACTAACTAGGATGTATCTTCAGAAAGTAAAGCTAGCTGATTTTTTCATTGGGACATGAAATTATATAACTTAATGTTTTCTCCATGTAAACAATTATTTTTAACAATTTTCTTGAAAGCGACTCATGGATTCCAGTGTGAAACATCTCCTCTCTCTGATATGCACAGGTTGTAGATGTGGATGGTTATGTTTTCTATGTGAGAGTTATCCAAGTCATCAAGTTTATTTTCAAGCATCTATGCTTTGAGAATGGTTCATGGATTCGTTCTTTTGGAAGGTTAACCTGGCCTAGGATATCAGATCTTATTATCTCCAAGTTTCTTTCAAAGGTTTGATTTTTCAATGCTTGGTTTCTAAAAGACAATTCTTTCTATTCTACTTTGCTTTTAGAATGCTGAATGCCTGCATATAAGTGGCAATAATTGATTTTTATGATATTCTTATTTTTGTATTAAGTGGGCATGCGGAGAATCTATACCTGTAGTATATATAGTACAATTTGTCATGTACTCTGTATTTAGAGCATGAATTTGGTAGTACTGCAAACAAATTGGAGACATTTTACCAGGGGCTGTACAGGGTACAAAAGTTGCATGATTTAGCTGCTGATTCATCTTTTAATTCTGCCTTTAAAAATTTAAGGATGGCTTAATTTGCAGGCATTAATATGTGCCTTAAATGGATGAGATGGTTAATATTTAGTATTTAGCATTAAATGGTACAATCAAAGATTATTATTGATCAAATCTTTCCCTCAGAGATATCCGAGATATTTGTATGTTTAATTAATATATTTATATACATATATTTCCTCTTATTTCAATTTAGTTTTATGACGGGTTTTTCTGTTATTAATTTTTCTTACATAGTACTCATTTGTGTAGCAAGAGTTTTAATGGCTAGCACTAGACAGGATCATATTTTTTTTTGTACTCAAAGGTTGGGATTTATAGTCTGTTTAACCCTGTTACATAAATTATGAATTATCTGTGTAACTTGGCCTTGCATTTATTGACTAGTAGTATTTATTTTTACGTGCCTTTCACATGATTTTTTTTAGATTTCAAGTTATCTGTATAACCTTGCACAACATGAAAAGGTTGTAAAATTTAACTTTTTCTAAACAAAATCAAATATTTTTTTATTGAGTGTTTTAATGGAAGCAGAGTTGTTGATAATTTGGATAAATCTTATCAATATTTCTAAAAGAAGATTGGAATGGCAGTTTAGAAATATAGTGGATAGAGATGACATTTTTGTCAGTTCAAAAGTTACTCTATATTAATAAAAAATTCTAATAGATATGATTGATTATTTGTTGCCTTTTATTTTTACCTCTCTATAGAATTTAATTTTGGTTAATATAAGTAGTTTTACAAGGTACTTTGCTGACTTGTCACTAATTTTTTTAGAAGTGTGAAGCTTAATGATTGGTAAAGGTGTAGGGATATAATTATTTTTATGGAAACATCGAGCATTGCATTAATCACACAATTGGTGCCATCTAGAATTGCATCGTATTTTACACTCAGGCCTTGGGAATCTCAAATACATTTCTTCTTTTATGGGCTGGTCAAGCCCCATAAACTTTTTAGGGAAATAATTAGCTTTGAAAGAAAGCAAGCAATTATTAAATAAATAGAAGGCTATTGTGCATAGTCTTTGTCTATCACTCTTTTGAACTACACTGATTCCAGTTATATCTGTTGCTATATTGTATAACCATGTGAACTTAATCATCTTTGTCTTCTTTACTATCTACTTTTGCATGTATAGTCTCCACCGAGTCCTAAAAACTTTTCGTTTTGAAGATATATGAATGTTTCGGTAGGATTAAATAGTAAGCAATTTGAATCAATTTGCAAAATGGATGACATCAGAATGATGCATGAAAAACCAGGGCATAGCGTTGATTTTATTTATTTATTGCTTGATTTGCTATGTGATGATTATGGTTTTGGTAGTATCATATTTTATTCTATGAAGGACCATCTGGGTGTATTGTCTTTTTAGCTTTGTAATAATTGACGTTAGAATCTTTAGGTTGTTCCTGAAGATGCCTCCAAACTTGTCGACTTTCAGAAGATAATAAAATGCACATCAGAATTTGAGATTTCTTTGAAGGGAATGATGTTCATATCAGCATCTGATGGAAAAGATTACAGGTTGAGTAATTATGCTGAAAATGTTGAGGTTCACTTTGCATTTAGGAAGAAAAAAGAAATATTGGGAAGAACTAGAAATTTACTCCTTCAGTGTGATTTCTCTGTTCCTCAAGTAAGTTCTTAACAATTGAACTTTTGGGCTTCTATCTTTGATTTATTTTCATTAATATTTTTTTTTCTGTAGGATTACACTTCCAAAGATCCTTTATTGAAGAATGATGGAATGGCTAAAAATTCTTCCAAACAAATTGTTGATTTGATTTTTTCATCTGAGAGGTGTTTGATATCAAAGGCATCCTCCCAACTGATGGAGCTAGTGCATCAGACACTTCAGGTAAACCACTAATTTTCCTATTTTCTTTTTGCAATACTATGGTCCATTTTCTTACTCATTGCGGCAACATCTGAGAGGTGTCTGGGTTCCTTTCATGTCTTGATAGACCTAATTTTCTTACAGATAAAAGATTGCACGGTTTAATGTTATTGCTCACTCTTTATAATTAATATAGTTTTGTAGGTAAATGCAATAATTAATGTATGAATATTATTTAAATTAACTGAAGTTATTTGCGTTAGGATTTACGAAGCTCAAATTGACAACAAAAAAAGTTTGCCAAGAGAGGGTGAATTGGCTTTTTGAGAATTTTAAGAGTAAGGAGAATTAAAGGGATAGAAAATTGTTGCACAAGGATTTATAGTGGTTCGACTTTCTCAACCAAAGCCTACATCGACTACCTAAGCTCATCGCTTAAGATTTTTCAACAAATCCACTAATTTGTTCTTTCTTTTTCAAGGACAAAAAGATAACATTTACAAATTCCCTAGTTTTTCAAAGGCTTAGCTAGAACCAAAAACCCCTTTACTGTAGGAATTATAGAAATGAGTTGTCAATCCCTTAAGTTACGAGATTCTGTAATTATTTTCTGTTTTTCAATCCCTTATTTCAAGGGATTACATCTCCTAGGATTAGTTTCCTTTCTTAGAGTTTCCTAGTTTAGAGGCATAATTTGTATATAAATATGTAATATGTTCTACTGAATGTACACAAGAATAAAAATAACAGACTTGTATGTTTTCTACAGTCTGTTTTTTACATGGTATCAGGTTAGAGCGATCAATCCGATTTCCGCTTCTCTTTAAATCAATTCCTATTCAACTCTATTTTTTTTCATGGCTAATCCGGATCCCTCAGCATCCGAAATCACTTCCCATACCAGCCCCTCTCAATCTGAATTTTTTTTTGATAAGATTAGAAGGCCTCATTAAAAACCTTCTTCTTGATTAATGGATCTTGAAAAGAAGCTCCTTAATCATTGGAAGGAGGAAAAGAGCGCCTTAGATTTTCATAAAAGAAAATAAGATTACAACCTCGATAAATCTCTTCGAAATAACCCTTACAACAGTCTATAAATCCCACCCGAGCAGGAATCAAATGCTAAACTGAAACAGCAAACAACATAAAAATTAGCCTATTCCAGCCTTTGCTAAAGCATCGGTTTTTTCATGGCTAATCCGGATCCCTCAGCATCCGAAATCACTTCCCATACCAGCCCCTCTCAATCTGAATTTTTTTTTGATAAGATTAGAAGGCCTCATTAAAAACCTTCTTCTTGATTAATGGATCTTGAAAAGAAGCTCCTTAATCATTGGAAGGAGGAAAAGAGCGCCTTAGATTTTCATAAAAGAAAATAAGATTACAACCTCGATAAATCTCTTCGAAATAACCCTTACAACAGTCTATAAATCCCACCCGAACAGGAATCAAATGCTAAACTGAAACAGCAAACAACATAAAAATTAGCCTATTACAGCCTTTGCTAAAGCATCGGCGTCCATATTAGCTGACCTAGCAACCCAATTTATAACCCCCCCAAAGATCTAAGATTGTCAACTATATCACTAACAACGAAAGCATAAACAACTGGGCATGAATTGACATTGTTGATCCAGTCTACTGCAACCCTGCTATCACTCTCAACAATCAGCCTATCTTTGACCCTCCCTTGAGCAGAAGCATATAATGAAATACCCCTCTGAATAGCTTTAAGTTCGATCATAGTCGGAGGTCCCGAACCAGCTGACTCTTGAAAAGAACCTAGGACTGAACCTGAATGATCCCTCCAAATACCTCCTATACCCGATTTCTTCCAGTCACTACTAACTGATAGGGAAGCGGTGGCGGATTGATGAACGTTGCTCTTGTTGAAGAATCAAACCTAGAAAGCTCTAGACTTGATGAAGAACAAAGGGGATGAATAGGGGAAGGTGGCGGCAGCAACTAGGATTCTTTAGGGTTTCTTTTATGTGCTGGAATCAAGGCAATAAGATTAGAATAAAATAAACAAAAGATAAATAAACGAAAGATGAAATAAGATAATAAAGAAATCAGAAGATCTCCCTTATGAAGGTGAACGGTAAAGATGATTAATGGTGCGAATGGATTTGTGGATAATAGATGGATAAGTGTCCTATCGAGCCCTCCTAGTCGCAATGAAAAGGCAAACACGATAAATGACTCTAACCAACCCTCCTAGTCGTGATGAAAAGGCAAATTGGAGTGTGAAGATTAATCTCCCTTACAAGAACTTGAAAGAACTCCAGGAGAAGAAGCTTCGAAGGCACAAGGCAATCAGCACTTGCAAAAACAAACTCTCGTATTATTGATCAAAGAAATCTTGAATTACAAAGTTGAATGAAGCCTCCTTTATATAGGGGCTGAGTTCTAAAGGCCTTAGATAACTAATGAATAAAATAATAATAAACTAAACATGTCTTAACTCTAATTCCTAATAAAATAATAATAACTAAAGATAATATTTTAACCCAACCTTAATTCCTAATAAAATAATAAATCTAATCCTAAAAGATAATGCATCATCCTATATTAAGTTATATTACAAATAATCAATAAAAATATTGAAAATTCGTAATATTTACAAAATCCCGTATTAATCCCGTATAAGATTTTCTGCATGCACCGTCTTCAGTAAAATGACTATATCTTGAGTTCCCGATATCGGATTGATGCGATTCAAGAACCGTTGGAAAGATAAGGGACAGACGGTTTTATCTCAAGAAGACATGTTGACCAAATAAGATCAGGATCCCATTCAAAAAGTCGTCGCAAGTCTGCTGCTGTTCTGATCTTCTTTTCCAAAGCTTGGACGAGTGGATCATTTGGAAGAGTTATTACTTCTTCCTTTGATGTGAGCCTTGTGATGCATGTATCATCCTCCCTTTCTTCAAAAAGATTCGACTTCTAATATGAAACATTAAAGAGAGCAACATTAGAATCGTTTAATGATTCATTCACATTATTCTTACCGAATAGATATGTTTTGAATCTTCGAGACTTTGTTCTTCTAATAGGTTCGAGTAGAAATATTAGTACAAAGAAGCATGTATTATGGACTCTGGTGCATGTATCATTCCCCCACTCCTCAAAAGGATTCGTCCTCGAATCTGAAAATCCAAGAGAAAGAGACTTAGATGTGTTGAAAGGAAAACTTGTGAAACATTTACCAGGATCAATGTGATGTGTCTTTATGCGTTTCAGTCGAGGTTTCTTCTTTGTAGGAACTGATTTCTTGTAGTCTTGAAATCCTCTTTTGCATACAAGTCTTGTAATCTGATGTTTTGGTTGAATTTCAACATGGCGCCGGCCACTGTTGGCTTTTTGTATGATTATTTCAGATAATTTCTCCATGGTTTTTATTAATGTGTGGCGAGAATGAGTGTTTAAAAACTATGTCAAATGGTTTGTTAAAGTAATCTCTTAAGTCTCCTAAGTGTGGTTCATGAATTAATGATTCACAGGAGGAGATTTGTGGACTGTAGAACCTGTTTAGTTGGCAAGGAAACTTGTATACATCTTTGATATGTTCAATTCTCGGAATAGTAGTATGAGTTTGATAGGTAAGAGTATACCTTCGTGGTAGTGTATCGTCTACTATGTTTTGCTTACCTCGGTATGTTACGCACTTAAAGGAGTTGTGTTTAGTATGGATGACAACTTCATGAGCCTTACCTTGTAAGAAGGAGAAGAAGTACGTTACAATGTCATTAAAATGAGTAATAAAATATTTACCTTTGGACTCTCATAAATCGTGACTCTTTATTGGTATGGCATAGTGATTAGGGTTTTCAGGTGGTAACCCGTCAGGAGGGTCACCTAGCACTATTCGACAACTCTTGGCGATGGAAGATGGTGTGGGCCAGTCTCGTGTTGCTTTTACTTTCTCATCATTTACATGGATTCCCTGTGCACGAACTATAAAGCATGTGGAGTTGTTCAAGTCATGTTTCGTCATTAAGATGACGTTACAACTAAGGCTTTCATGGATGTAGCCTTTTGTAACAAATCTAACTCTTTGGTTTCTTCGAGATTGTATGTTTGACGAGGTATGATGGAACCTTGAATTAGATTGGTTTGGTGTTGTTTTCCTTTTTCCAGTGGTAATCCGTCAGGTGGATCACCTAATTCTTCTCGAAAATCCTGTAACAAAGATGAAAACACACCAGACAAATCCTTGTTAATGTTAGAAATCGAAACAATTGATTCTCTAAAGCGAACAAGGATGGAAGGCTGTTTGTAAAGAAGGTTCTCTCTCAATTCTTTTGTGCTCACACATAGATTTTGAGCCACTCTTTGCTTCTCACAATTATGTTCACTCACCTCCCATGGATCATTATTCTTTTGGCTTTTGTAACTAGTGACCTCTTTTTCTTTTGCCTCTTTCTCATTTTTTTCTTTTTTTGCTTTCCCCACCTCCTCACAAATTATTATTTGATCTTTAGGGGCTGGAAGTGTGTCATTCTTTGCTGGTCGTTCTTTCTCCTTGTCAGGTTTGTCATCTCTTTGTTTTTTCAGAGAAGATGGAGCAGAAGATGAGGAAGGATTTGAAGGATTACCTTGGTAAGAGGATGAAGTACCTTGGTAATGTTCTCGGAATCTCCTTCGGATTTGTATTTCGATTGTCATTGCTTTCTTTAGTGTATCTTCAAGGTTTTCATACCCTTGTAGATCAAGAAGATCAGTGATGTTTGAGTTTAAGCCGACGACGAATCTTGACACGGTGACTTCTTCTTTTTCGGTTATGTTAGCCCTATTGAGTAAGGACTGCATCTCCTTGTAGTAATCTTCAACTGAACTTTTACCTTGTCGAAGTCGGTGTAGTCGTTGTTTAACTTCTCGTTTATAATGTGTCGGTAGGAATCGGTTCCTCATGGTTTGTTTGAGGTCGGTCCAAGAAGTGATTGTTAGAATTTGGAAGTTCTGGATCGTGAACTTTGGTTTTGCAAAGAGTTCGGGTGCTTGAAAACGTAGTTGTTCTTGCCCGGGTACCAAAAGTTCAACATTGTTAGGTCTTGGATTTTGGTTTGGTAGATCCAGTTGTGGTTTTTTTCGTTCTCTCACGATTTCATCAAATCTTTCAACTTGAGTCGTGAGTCGGGTAAGTGTGGCTAAGATAGCCGTAAGTGTCTTGTTGTTATTGTCGCCCATCCTGAAATCATAACACTCAAAAGAAAATTTTAAAGTAGAATAAAAATAAAATAAATTCAACAAAGCAAGAAACCTCACAAGTCACTCCAAGAAAGTAACACAACGAGAGGCAAGTAAGCCGATCTTGTACTCTTTAAAACTCACTTTACCAAGTAGTCTTTCACAGTTCGTATCGGAGTTTGATTACTAGCAAAGGCGATAAGAAAAACCTAAAAGCTCTAAGAGGCCAAACAAAGGTTAGACTCCAAGAGAACGAGAATGCAAAGAAGGAAGAAGTATGCAAACTCTTTAGTCCTACTAACACAAGGAAGATAATGTGTTAGATAATGCAAAAGAACAATAACAGGGAAAAACAAAAGAACCTAAAGCACTAAGAGTCAAAGAAAAAAGGACCAAACCAGAAAACCTAGAAACGCTGGATCAACTTGAGCAACGTTTTTGAGGGGGTTACCGGTATCCAAAAATTCTGGAAAAATTCTTGAATGTCTTTCGATGCGTCAAGAAACCACCTGTAAAATTTCAAAACCAAATACCTTCAGTAGTATCTAGTAGACTCTGTTGAACAGCGAGTCCTCAAACAATCTGTTTTTCTTGATCGCTTTGTTCGAAGTTGTTCTTGATCTCCAAAAATTCTGACATTTTGTGTGAATTATCTCCAATATATAGAGTTTCAATCTGGAAATTTTCACCACAAAATTCATCCTGTAGAATTTTCAAGAAATTTGAGAATATTCTAGACCGAATATGTCGATAAAACTTGAATGATGTATTTGAAGGCTCTAATGAACTCTGATTGAAGTGAATTTTGGACTGGAAATTAAAATTAAGATGGATGTGATATCTGCAAAAAATCAGTCCTAAATACCTTCGTTTGCAATTTTTTGAAATTTTGGCTTTTTTGTTTTTTTTTTGAAAAAAATAGCAAACTAACAAGAAAGATTTGAATCTAAATTAAAATTAAATAAAAAGAACCTGAAACGATGAATCTTCTCTGAACTAGCTTCGTTGGGGTACCTTGACAGTTTTGTGTGCAAGAAGAAGCAAAATTGCTTGCTTCTTTTCAAGAATCGGCCCAAATCTGATACCAATTGATAGGGAAGCGGTGGCGGATTGATGAATGTTGCTCTTGTTGAAGAATTAAACCTAGAAAGCTCTAGACTCGATGAAGAACAAAGGGGATGAATAGGGGAAGGTGGCGGCAGCAGCTAGGATTCTTTAGGGTTTCTTTTATGTGCTGGAATCAAGGCAATAAGATTAGAATAAAATAAACAAACGATAAATAAACGGAAGATGAAATAAGATAATAAAGAAATCAGAAGATCTCCCTTATGAAGGTGAACGGTAAAGATGATTGATGGTGCGAATGGATTTGTGGATAATAGATGGATAAGTGTCCTATCGAGCCCTCCTAGTCGCAATGAAAAGGCAAACACGATAAATGGCTCTAACCAACCCTCCTAGTCGTGATGAAAAGACAAATTGGAGTGTGAAGATTAATCTCCCTCACAAGAACTTGAAAGAACTCCAAGAGAAGAAGCTTCGAAGGCACAAGGCAATCAACACTTGCAAAAACAAACTCTCGTTGTATTATTGATCAAAGAAATCTTGAATTACAAAGTTGAATGAAGCCTCCTTTATATAGGGGCTGAGTTCTAAAGGCCTTAGATAACTAATGAATAAAATAATAATAAACTAAACATGTCTTAACTCTAATTCCTAATAAAATAATAATAACTAAAGATAATATTTTAACCCAACCTTAATTCCTAATAAAATAATAAATATAATCCTAAAAGATAATGCATCATCCTATATTAAGTTATATTACAAATAATCAATAAAAATATTGAAAATTCGTAATATTTACAAAATCCCGTATTAATCCCATATAAGATTTTCTGCATGCACCGTCTTCAGTAAAATGGCTATATCTTGAGTTCCCAATATCAGAATTATGCGATTCAAGAACTGTTGGAAAGATAAGGGACAGACGGTTTTATCTCAAGAAGACATGTTGACCAAATAAGATCAGGATCCCATTCAAAAAGTCGTCTCAAGTCTGCTATTGTTCTGATCTTTTCCAAAGCTTGGACGAGTGGATCATTTGGAAGAGTTATTACTTCTTCCTTTGTGTGAGCCTTGTGATGCATGTATCATCCTCCCTTTCTTCAAAAAGATTCGACCTCGAATCTGAAACATTAAAGGGAGCAACATTAGAATCGTTTAATGATTCATTCACATTATTCTTACCGAATAGATATGCTTTGAATCTTCGAGACTTTGTTCTTCTAATAGGTTCGAGTAGAAATATTAGTCCAAAGAAGCATGTATTATGGACTTTGGTGCATGTATCACTAACGGTTGCGTCCACATTCAATTTAAAAAAAACCAGAAGGGGGAGGTCCCCAAGGGAATGAGGAAGACTTCATAGAGCTGTAGGGCGAGTAGGAATCTGCTAATGAAGGATCCATAATCAAGGAATCCTTATGAATAAAAACGTCCTTGTGCTTAGCTAGAAACCAAGAAGCCAGCCTAACTCGTGATAAGAAAAATAACTCTAACTGATCAAGCTTTCCCCCTTCAAAGACAATAAAATTTCTGGTCTTCCAAATGGTCCAAATTATAGCCCCAGGAATTTTAGATTTCAAATTTCAAATTTTCAAAGCAACATAGGAAAAATCGCCTTTGGTGTGAACATTGTAAGAAGCCAGGCTATATGATAGATCAATGTTGGAAGCTGCACGGAAAACCAGCCGATTGGCAGCCCCCACGATCCAGGTTTAAAAAGGAGCCTCATATTGCCTCTCAAGATGATTCCTCAAGCAGTTTTAGCAAGAAACAGATAGAGGAACTGCAGCAGATTTTGAGCAGTATGACAGCCAAGCCTACAAATGTGACTTATACTACTACTGATGGAAATAATCCATATGCTTCCTCGGTACAATGGATAATAGACTCGGGTGCATAAGATCATATGACAGAAAATATTGATCTCTTGGAAGAATATAGTGAAAGCAGCTTACCAGCTTCTATTAAAATAGCAGATGGCTCTCGCACTACAGTCAAAGGGAGTGGTTCTGTTACATTAAACAAAAATCTACTACTTCATAATGTCCTCTATGTTCCTAGACTTGCATGCAATCTGTTGTTAGTCAGCAAATTAATTAAAGATTTTGGTTGTAATGTTATGTTTGGTACTGGTGGTTGCATTTTTCAGGCACAGGGCTCGAAGAGGGTGATTGGCAGTGCTAGGCTGGGAAAATGATTGTACACCCTTGGAGGTAAAGCATCTCATAATCATGCCTTATCCAGTGCTCTTAGGAAACCAATTTTATCTTCTGATCTCAATACCTTTGTAGTAATTTCCATGACTTCTACTTTTTATACGTTTCTGTTATTGGTATTTATGAAGGCTTAGAACTGGGCTTACTATCGTTGACTTCTGTGTAACATTCTCTTCACTTTTAAATTTAGTCGGGTCTTACGTTTCTGTCTATATGCAGAGATTTTTTCGCTGGGATTTATTTGCAGGGATTACTACCCATTACAAACGCGCATATGATATTAATGACTGCATATGAATACTGTTCAACTATGTATTTACGTATTTATTTATACATGCATTGCATTTTATCTATATTTTTAATTTTCTGATTGCCGGAGGTCTTCCACGGAAGCTACTCTCAACCTGGCGTTGGGGGCAGCCTACTACCCTACCTCCCCCTTACCCCATTGCATATGGGAATTGGGTTTTGTTGTTGTTGTTGTTGTTGATCTCAATACCAATAAAATTATGTTATGGCACTCTAGATTAGGTCATCCTAATTTTTTCTATCTTTTCAAAATGTTACCGAACTTATTCATTAATAAAGATTCATCTTTGTTTTCCTGTGAAATTTGTCAAATGGCCAAACACACCAGAAAACCATATATTCCAGCCAAATTTGAACCAACACCTTTTTCCATCATCCATAGTGACATTTGGGGCCCTTCTCCTGTCAAAAGTATTTCTGGGTATAAGTGGTTTGTGTCTTTTATAGATGATTACTCTAGGACAACATGGGTTTTCTTAATGAGAGAAAAATATGAGGTTGAGTCTCTCTTTAAAAGTTTTTATCAAAAAGTTGAAACCCAATTTGACACAAAAATCAAAATTCTAAGGAGTGATTATGGGAGTGAGTATTTGAATAAAACCATTGGGTATTTCTTTAAGGAAAAAGGCATTGTTCACCTTACTTCTTGTGTCAACACACCTCAACAAAACGGGATAGCAGAAAGGAAAAATAGACATCTTCTAGAGGTTATTAGGTCTCTTATGTTTGCTGCTAATGTTCCTAAGTATCTTTGGGGGAAGCTCTTCTTACAGCCACTTACCTCATCAATAGAATGCCAAGTAAGACCTTAGATTTCAAAATTCCTACTAAGGTTCTGTTTCAGCTGTATTCCCATTTTAAACATTTAAACTCAAGTCTTTCTCCTCGGGTGTACAGCCTTTGTTCATATCCACAACAGAGGAAAATTAGATCCTAGGTCCATAAAGTGTGTGTTCCTGGGCTATTCTTCGAGTGAGAAGGGTTACAAGTGTTACTCAACTTCCACAAAAAAGACCTATGTCTCATTTGATGTTACATTTTTTGAAAACCAACCTTATTTTTCAGGAACAGAAATTCAGGGGGATAGTTACAAGGAATTTCAGCCTGTTCAAACCGATATTTCTTTACAGCCTATTAGTTACAAGGAATTTCAACCTGTTCAAACCGATATTTCTTTACAGCCTATCATTTCCTTACCTATTACTGTCTCTCCAAAGCCGGCTAGCACTGTCCTAGTTCTTAGGGAGGGTGATGGGAATAACCTAAATAACTCTGATGAATTACCTTCCTCCTTATCTCAGCACTCTAGCCCGTGCAAAACACCTTCCACCACTACCAAAAATGCACCTTACAATGACCCTGAAACCATAACTCCCCAACCGAAACAACTCAGTGTTTACTCAAGAAGAAGGAAAGATGTTGCTGAAGAAATCAGTCAACCTAGCATTTGCCAAGAACCAGATTCGGATCCTGTTGCATCTGAAACAGAAGGTAATGATGGTGACCAAGAGGCTACTACTGTTGATCTTGATGACTTTCCTATTGCTATTAGGAAGGGGGTAAGAAAATGCACTGCTCATCCCATAAATAAGTATGATGTATATGGGAAATTACAGTATAATTTCAGGGCCTTCACTGCCAGCATTAACACTGTGAAAATCTCAAGAAATGTGACAGAAGCATTTCAATCTCCCGAGTGGAAAAAGGTTGTGGAAGAAGAGATAAAAGTGTTGCAAAAGAATAAGACATGGAGTTTGACAGATTTGCCAAAAGGGAAGAGAGTTGTTGGATGCAGGTGGATATTCATAGTCAAATATCATTCTGATGGGAGTGTGGAAAGATACAAGGCAAGGCTGGTTGCTAAAGGTTTTTCCCAGTCCTATGGCATCGACTACCAGGAGACTTTTGCACCGGTTGCAAAATTGAATACCATTAGAATATTGTTATCAGTAGCTGTTAACATGGATTGGAAATTGCATCAGCTGGACATAAAGAATGCTTTTCTGAATGGGAACCTTGAAGAAGAGGTATACATGGAGATCCCCCCCCCGGATTAGAAGGAAAGGTCACTAAGAAAACTGTGTGCAAGCTCAATAAATCCTTATATGGCTTAAAACAGTCTCCCGGGGCTTGGTTTGATAGATTTGCTAAGGCTATGACACAGAATGGTTTCAAACAAAGCCAAGCGGATCACACATTATTCAGAAAAATTACACCGAGTGGTAAGATAACCCTCCTAATTGTCTATGTGGATGATATGATTATAACTGACAGTGATATAGAAGAAATAGAAAAGCTAAAGATGAATCTTGTAAAAGAGTTTGAAACCAAGGATTTAGGAAGTATGAGGTATTTCCTGGGTATAGAAGTTGCAAGGTCCGAGGAAGGGCTGGTCATAAACCAGCGTAAGTATGTTTTGGATCTTCTTGCAGAAACTGGGATGCTCGACTGTAAACCAGTTGAAACTCTAATAGAGCCAGGCTTGAAATTTTGCAAGGAAAGGACTGGAAATCCAGTAAACAAGGAAACCTACCAAAGGTTAGTTGGGAAGTTAATATACCTTTCACTGACCAGGCCTGATATTGCATACTCAGTGAGCATTGTCAGCCAACATATGAGTGATCCTCGAGAAGAACATTTGGAAGCTGTTAACAGAATTTTAAGGTTCTTGAAATTTACCCCAGGAGCTGGACTTATATTTAGAAAAAATTAAGACAAAACAGTGAAGCTTTATACGGATGCAAGCTGGGGAGGTGAATTAATTGATAGAAGGTCAGTTAGTGGCTACTGTACCTATGTTTGGGGTAATTTGGTGACTTGGAGAAGTAAGAAACAAGTTGTTGTCTCTCGAAGTAGTGCTGAGTCGGAGTTTAGAGCAATGGCTCTCGGAATATGTGAAGGAATGTGGATTAAAAGACTGCTCACAGAACTGGACTTAGATGACAAGAAGAATTTTGAGATTTTTAGTGACAGTCAATCAGCTATGAGTATAGCAAAAAACCCAGTGCAGCATGATAGAACGAAACACATTGAGATAGACAGACATTTTATTTACGAGAAGGTCAATAATGGAGTTGCAAAACTGCAGTACATTCCGACGAAGAAACAGCTGGCAGATATCTTCACCAAAGCCCTTCCACGAGTGACTTTTGATGAGATGTCATTCAAACTGGGTATATACAACATATATACACCAATTTGAGGGGGAGTGTAGGAATTATAGAAATGAGTTGTCAATCCCTTAAGTTACGAGATTCTGTAATTATTTTCTGTTTTTCAATCCCTTATTTCAAGGGATTACATCTCCTAGGATTAGTTTCCTTTCTTAGAGTTTCCTAGTTTAGAGGCATAATTTGTATATAAATATGTAATATGTTTTACTGAATGTACACAAGAATAAAAATAACAGACTTGTCTGTTTTCTACATTTACAAATGATAAAAGAAGTAAACAATGAAACCTCTACAAGGTAGGGTGTTTACAAATTAAAGCTCACAAGAGCAAAAGATTTACAAGAGAAAGTAAAACAGGAATGAAAAAACTCTTCTCTTGTATTTGATTACTTAGATAGGTGTTCTAACTCTTCTTCAAGTGTCTTGAACTTATATTTATATGTTGGAATGAATTTATTCCGCTTCTAACCGTTGGGGATGATTTCTAGCCGTTGGGGATGTTTTATCTGCAAAATAATACCGCCCAAGACAGAGGGTATCAGTATTCCTATAGAGAGTATCAGTATTACCTTTGTAATATTTAAATAAAACTAGTCGTTTCTAGTCGTTGGGCTTGACGGTATCGATACTACTATGTAAAATAGTATCGGTGCCCCTTTGGGTATCAATATCTATTTTGCATTTTGGAATTTGAGCAAACTGGTAGTATCGATACTATCTTGAGAGTATCGATACTTCTCTTACCTTAGGTATCAGTATCATATGAACATTATCGGTATTGTTTAAATAGTATCAATACTGTAAGAACAATATTACAGTATCGGTACTTCGTACGTGAAAAATAGTTTTGTGCTCAAATTCTAATTTTAATGGACTTTGAATTATTTTTTTGAAAACTTTGAATAAATTTTAAGTCCATAAACATTTTGCCTTAATTTGTTATATCAAAACATTATAAAACATGGTTCAACAATCTCTCATTTTTTATATAACAACACATTTGAGTTTTTTTTTTTTGCAAAACTCTACCTTAATAAAATATTTTACGAAAAAGAGAAATATTTGGAAAATATTAAAGCTTCCCTTTTTCATTCTTAAAATTGAAATTTTCAAACTCATACTTCTTCCCCTTCTTGTTATACAAAAAATAATATAACTTTAAAGTTTAAAAATAACAACTGAGAGTAAATGGTAAATCATTTGAAAAATCAAAACTCCCTTAAAAAAAACTTTCCAAACAAAAATTAAACTTTAAGAGCATGACACTTTAAAAAAAATTGAATTTCAGCAAAGATTAACAAACATGTTAGTAACTCATGAAATTCAATATATTTAAGTCTAATAAACTTTATGCAATACAAAATGTTGAATTTAAGTGCATTTGCATTAAGAGATATCATTGTTAAAAAAATGTTATGCATTTAAAAAAAATTGATATTAATTGTTAAAGAGATATCATTTGCAATAAATCAAATGCATAAATATTTAAATTTAGATCAAAAATTAAAATTTGTGAAATCAAAGTATTTAAAAAATTGATATCAATTGTTAGGGAGAGATCATTTGCATTTAAAACCAATTTTGACCAAAATTAATTATGATGAACAAACATCTATGAAAAATCATTAAACTTTAGAAAATGTTATCACAATTCTTTTTAACATACATGAGATAGAAAACATAAAATTATTTACAAGTCAAAACTCATGCATGTAAACAACAAATAGGCAACCAAGCTTAAGGTTACCCATTCCTTTTCAAGCTAGAGCATAGTCACAATCGCGGTAGCTCCGGTACGGGAACGTGGAACGGGATCGCAATTCGCTACCCTAAAATTCGGTACCTTTCGCTCCGGTACGATGTACCATGTAAATTGGTACGATGTACCAGTTTCTTAGGTTGTTATTTTTTTACATCAAATTTTATAAGTAACTATAAATAGTAAGAATAAAATAAAAGAAATTAAAACTTTCTTAATAACTGAAATAACACATAAAAAAAAACAAAGATTTAAACAAATATTTACCCTTAACCAGAAACACGAAAATGAGAAAAAGCCAAAACGATTGCATTTTTTTTAAAAACAAATTTTAGAGTCCATTTTATTCCAGACCAAACCTGTTCATATTACAAAATCACTATTTACCAGATAAATCCAATAAAAAGTGTTCATTACAAGAATTTCTCAAGATAACACATTTATAGCCCAATAAACTTGAATTTTAAAAATAAAAATTTGGTCTTCTCTGCCTTATTTCTGCCGCGGGTTTTGGCAGGTAAATGAGGTGGGACCCTTGTTTTTATGAAATTAATAATTTTGGTATTTTCTAGGATGGCAGCTCATCAAACCAAGTAAAGAAAACACAAATCAACTTGGACCATTATGAGCTTTGATCCAAGGGCCCTTATTCCTAGCCACTTCATCCATCCAAGTCAAACAAACACAAATCACTTAGAGCCCTTGGTTGAAGGCTTGATCCTAAGGCTCTCGTCGCGCCACGTCATTGATCTATAGGAGAAAACACAAAGTGTTTTAAGGCATTAGATCTACTTTGATCCAAGGGTGGGAAGGTTGGATCATCATCATAAGCCAAAACGGGCTTATTTTTATTTTGTTTCATTTCTTAGTTTTGAGAGAGAGAGAGGGAGATACAACCGGCGTCCAGATTTCGGTGGGTTTTCCGCCGCGTCATCGACGGCCGCCACCGTACGTCGGCATCAGAATTAAAAGAGAGATGTCACCCGAAGCGTTTCCTCACCCTTGTTTCAGATCCAAGGTTAGTTTCGCCTAAAAATGTCTCTATCAACGAAGATCTACGAAGAAAGCTTCAACTTTTTTCGTCTTCGGCGATTTTGGAACGTGTTCGTACCGAATCGTAAAAGCTTTTGTACTGAATCGCGCTTTTGGAACGACCGGAACGCGTTCGTACCGCGTTTTGGATCGCAGCGTTCAGTTCGTAGATCGTGGGCTATTGAGCGATTATGTAACTATGGGCTAGAGCATTTGAGTATTTCTACTTTCATCACCATTGCTCCCACACACCTACAAAAGGCATTCAAGTAGATTTTGGTATCCAAATTGCTTTGGATCCTTGAACATTAGTTTCAATGCTCCTTGTTCCCTTAGGAACACATTCTTGTCTAATTTTAAAACGTTTTCCTTTCTTCAAAAGACAAGTATGTTCAAAATGAACATGAAAATGACAATGTGAGCATTTTACCATTTTTAAACATAATGAGTTGTTTTTAGAAATTAGTTGTTTTTAGAAATTAATTCTTTTTCTTTTGTTAAGTTCTCAAGCTTAACTTTCAAATCAAAATTTTCTTTTTCTAAATTATTGATTTTGACTTTTGAAAACTCTAAATCAATTTTCAAAGATTCATTTTGTTTTTCAAAATCAACATTTGCTTTCAAAACCAAATCATTTTCAACTTTCAATTTTAAAATTAATTTCTTATATTTGGAATTCATGATCGCAAATTCCAAATACAACTCACTATAAGCAACTTATAATTCATCAAAAGAATAAGAATTTAATTCACTAGAGTTAGAAGTTACCATTGAATCTTCTCCGATGACCATGAGACATAGGTTGACTACTTCATCTTTATCATTGAAGTCATCTTCATCACTCCAAGCTGCCACAAATGCCTTCTTTTTACTTGATCCCTTCTTCATTATGAGGGGACATTCATACTTGATATGCCCCGTTCTTTGACAATTGAAGCACGCCAGGGGACTTTTCTTTTTGCTCGATTCATACTTCACTTCCTTGGAAGTCATGAATCTCTTGAATATTTTGAAGAGCTTGGTCATCTCTTCTTCATCATTGTCTTCATCCACCTCTTCATCTGTATCTTCATTTTCTCATTGGTGTATTTGAAGGCAATGTGTACCTCCTTCTTATTCTTCTTTTCTTCATATTCTTCTTCTTTTACCATCAACTCATGAGTGAGAAGAGAACCAATAAGCTAATCAAGAGTAAGTGACTTGAGGTTCTTAGTTTCGATAATCGTCGTCTTCTTTGATTGCCAAGACTTTGAAAGAGAGTAGATCATCTTTCCTACAAACTTCTTATTAGGGATCACTTCTCCAAATTCTTTGAGACCGTAGACAATCATAGAAAATCTATCCTTCATAGCTTTGATGTCTTCATCCGGTTTCATCTTGAAATTATCATAGCTATGGTTGAGAAGACTGATCTTGGTTTCCCTCACTTCATTGGTTCCTTCATGAGTGATTTGGAGTTTGTTCCAAATTTCTTTCGCATTAGAACAAGAGGAGACAATTCCATATTCATCCGGGCCTAATGCACAAAAGAGGATGTGCATAGCCTTAGCATTGAGTTGGAACTTCTTCTTCTCTCCATCACTCTAATCATCCATCTCACCGGTTGGAATGGAGTATCCTCTTATGATAGAGTTCCAAGCTCCTAGATCGTTTGCTTGAATGAAAAGCATCATCCTATTCTACAAATAGACATAGTTTGCTCCATTGAAATAAGGTGACTTGTTGACCGGTTGAGTTTGCTCCATTGAAATAAGGTGACTTGTTGACCGGGTTGAGAGTTTTCACTATAGTAAGAGCCGGAGGTCAAAGCCATCTTCTTTTCGGTTGTGTAGAAAATCAGTAGAGCTTCTTCAAGAACCATCTCAAGGATGTGAAGCCTTCTAAAGAGTCAAGTTCTTATACCAATTGTTAGGATTTACGAAGCTCAATTTGACAAACGGAAAAGTTTGCCAAGAGGGGCTGAATTGGCTTTTTGAGAATTTTAGGGAGTAAGGAGAATTAAAGGGATAAAAAATTGTTGCACAAGGATTTATAGTTCAACTTTCTCAACCAAAGTCTACATCCACTACCTAAGCTCCTCACTTAGGATTTTCCAACAAATCTACTAATTTGTTTTTTCTTTTTCAAGGACAAAGAGATAACATTTGCAAACTCCCTAACTTTTCAAAGGCTTAGCTAGAACCAAAAACTTCTTTACAAAGGATAAAAGAAGTAAATAATAAAACCTATACAAGGTAGGGTGTTTACAAATTAAAGCTCACAAGAGCAAAATATTTACAAGAGAAAGTAAAATAGGAATGAAAAACTCTTCTCTTGTGTTTGATTACTTGGATAGGTGTTCTAACCCTTCTTCAAGTGTCTTGAACTTATATTTATATGTTGAAATAATTTTGTGGTTGTTTCTCGCCGTTGGAGATGATTTCTAGCCATTGGGATGTTTTCTCTGCAAAATAAAACTGCTCCGGGCAGAGGGTATCAGTACTCTTATATGGAGTATCGGTACTACCTTTGTAATATTTAAATAAAATTAGCTATAGGGCTTGACGGTATCGATATTATCCTTCATGGTATCGATATTTCATGGTATCAATACTACTATGTAAAGTAGTATCGGCATCCCTTTGGGTATCGGTACCTATTTTGTATTCTGAAATTTGAGCAAGTTGGTAGTATCGATACTTCTCTTACCTTAGGTATTGGTACCATATGAACAGTATCGATACTGTTCATATGGTATCGATACTGTAAAAACAGTATCGGTACTTCGTACCTGAAAAACAGTTTTGTGTTCAAATTCTAGTTTTAATGGACTTTGAATTATTTTTGAAAAATTTGAATAAATTCAATTCAAGTCCAAAAACATTTTGCCTTAATTTGTTATATCAAAACATTATAAAACATGGTTCACAATTTGCAGTCTCTCATCCCATGCATTTTCATATCTTATTTAAATTAACTGAATATTATTCATATCCCTTGCAGGATGTTTGCTTGTCATCCACAAGAGTTGCTTTGGAGTTCTATCATGCTGCAAGAGATGCTATACTTCTTTATGAAGCTGTTATCCCTGTCAAGGTTTGTATTTGAAATTATGAAGTTAATTCACCTTATCCTTTCAAATTTATCAAGACGCATTATCACTATTGTTGTTTACTTGTGTTTATAGACATGGTAGTGTGTGATTCCTGATTGTGCACACTGAAGGCTGGTGTATGCCTATACGCATGCACATCCATGCAAGAGTAAAATGCATTCTGAGCTACCAGAAATTTTTTATGTACTGATATATGTGCAACATTTACGATTATGCAAAAGACCAGAGGTTTGTAGCCCAGACTGAAGTAGAGTGCCCATTTAATTTATGTGCCTTAACTAAAAGCCTTGAAGTGTTTTATACCCATGTATGGGAATTTGTAATCCCAATTCATTTATCTTAAATTGACTTGTCATATTTGCATATCCTTAAATCTCTTCATTACAAAGCATCAATCCGTCAACCATATATCATCTGGACTATCTTTGCGGACCATTGATAATTTCCATTATTTTGGTTCTGAAATCCCTCTCTCAATATTTGCATTCATAGATTTTTGGTCCTTTTTTAATTGGACACGATTATTATAAATGGATAATAACATTCTTTCTCTTGGAGCAAAGAATTTATTACTCTATAAGATGCCTGGTCTTTGCTTTTGACATCCATTTAGTTGATTGTGCTTTAGGTTGATCATGTGCACCCTGTAATTGACCTTAATTTTTACAGATCTTATCTGGCTTGCAATAAATATCATGAATGTTTTTGTCGTATATTTGATCACCCACTTTCTATCATTGTACTTTGCTTTGAGTTCTGTATAAGCTAGGTATACTACATATAGCTGTGTTGCAGGGTTTTGTGAGCTGTGACTATTGTTTCTAACCTTTATTTTTCTCTTGTGAAGCTAGAAAGGCAGCTTGATGGTATCAACCAAGTTGCTATTCTCATGCACAATGATTGTCTTTCTTTATCTCGGGAGATACTTGGGCTTACATTTGAGGTATGTTGTAGACTTATAACTTGCTTGAGAAAAAAGAAAGAAACAAAATGAAATGTGCATATATACTATTTGGACATATCTATCCATATTTGCAAATCTACAACTAGTACTAGGCAAAAACTCAATAAATCCTTGTACTTAATTCAAGTATCATATGGGCTCCTATCCTTATATCGTAATCAGTTGAGTCCTTGATTTATTTTTCAAAATCAATTGAGCCCTTACATGAGGGAAACATTGAAACAATTTCCTTTTCCCTTTTGGGAGAGAGGCATGAATGAAATGTGATAAAAATGTCACGTTGCAATGTTTATTCCACATTTTTTTCATGTGCCAGTTTTATCGAAATTGGAAGAAAGTGCTAATGATGTTGTAATTTCCATCTATATAGGGGTTCACACTTTTTGAAATAAGGGGTTCAATTGATGGCAATAAAAAGATACGGACTCGTGTGATAAATTTATATTTTATCTTTGCCCTTCATTCTGAATAGGGAGATAGATGCAACTTTGCTACTGTTTTAGTGATTGTATTTGTTTAATGTAAAGTTCCTTTGCCCTTCCATTATTTTATTTTGGCAAAAAGCATCAGAGGTCCTTGTACTTTTGAAAAAAGTCCAATGTGACCATCACATTATTTTTTTCTCATTGTGGCCTTCCAACTCAAAAAATAAACCCAATGTGACCCATTGACCAACGTTTTTTCTTCGTTTACTGTTATGTGTTGATGTGGCAGTTCATGGTATTGATGTGACAGTCAACGGTGCTAACATGACAGTCCAGAGTGACATATTAACATGGCGGATGACATGGCAGATGAGCTAAATTGGTAACTCAAAATGGCAGATTGATTGTCACATCAGCACTGTAAACTGGCATGCCAGTATTGTGACGGTCAACGACGAAAAACGTTGGGCAAAAGGCCACATTGGGTTTGTTTTCTTAGTTGGAGGGTCACATTGAGAGAAAAATAATACGAGGGTCATTGGTTTTTTTTTCTTACAGGGGCCTTTTATGTCTTTTTGACTTTTATTTTTTTCTCCATACATGTTAACTAATGTATTTGAACCTAAATGTCAGTACCGCGCCGACTTTCCAGATTCCATTAAAGAACATGCTGTATTTGCCGATATGGCTCCAAGATTTCATGTCATGGCTGAAGAAATACTGCAGAGGCAAATTCAGATTGTTATTTTTAATTTGATAGAGGTAGGTTTCCTCTGTATTTGTCATTCTGGTTTGCCTGAAAATTTTGGATGGTGATTACATAAAACTGATTGTACCTTAGAGTTCAAACTGGAGGCTTAATTTACTGTTTAAAAGCCTAAGTTTGGGCTCATCCCACCCCTTTATTTTATATTTATTATTAAAATCAAAACTATTATATTGATATTTTAAATATTTTAAATGTAGTTTAAAATTGGAACTAAAAAGAAACTTAGAAATCAAAACGCAAGGCCGGCCTAAGATGGGTGTGGTCTAGTCAGGCTGCCCTCGCCCTGGATAATTCAAGTTAAATCCATTATTAATTTGATTAAAAAATTAAAGTTTCTATTTAATTACAAGGTTACAAGGCCACACTTTCATCCTAACCTTGTTTAGTTGAAGCGTAGGTCCACATTTTGTTTCTTTTTTTCACCATTTGCAAATTCGGGTAAAACTTGTGCACTGCTTGTTTGAATACTTTGGTCACTGCACTGATGCCTGCAACTCTTGTGCACTAGTTTGAATACTTTTGGTGTCACATATGGAAATATCCCCAAGTATGAAAACTTTTTAAAATGTTTCCATCTCGCTAAAACTCAAGTCTCTTGCCTATTTTTGCTTTGAACTATTTTGATTTCTCTTAATTTGTTATTGCACTTTTGAAGTATTGTTAGGTTAGTTTGCATGTCTAAGGTACAGTATGAGGAAGCCTTTCAAATTTGTAAATATATGGCTGCATGTAATAAAGTTGGGAATGGTGAAGCTATATAGTTTTGATCTCAAAGATGATGAATGGTTGAATTATAACTGATAAATCTGTGGCAGTTGTAATTTGATTATTATCCCTGTTTACAATATTATTTGTCTCTGTGTACGACCTTTCGCTGATGTTTCTGATTGTTAGGCTATAGATGGCGCTGACGGATTTCAAAATACCCATCAAATGCAGCAATTTGAATCTGCAAAATTCAGCATAGAACGGGTACTGTTGATTTATTTATTGTTATTATTATTATTTTTGTTCTTTTTCAACTGACAGTGAAGCTGAATGGTTGATAATCAGGTTGTTTTTATCCTTGAGAAAGTACATATAATATGGGAGCCACTGTTACGGCCTTCAACTTTTAAGAGAAGTATGTGCATGGTTTTAGAGTCCGTCTTCTCTAGAATCACAAAAGACATACTTTTGCTTGATGATCTGGCTGCGGAAGAAACACTACAGGTCTGATCGATTACTTTTTATCGTAGTATTCGTAGTTTTTATTACATATTTCAGTTAAAATATCTTAACCACCAACTTTTTGAACATCTGCAAAGACTAATCCATTTGATGCTGGATAACCTATCCTCTTTATTGAACTCTCTGACATCCGTCATCGATTCTAGTGGGAAGTCAGAAGACTCCTGCCGTCCTATAGATGATAGCATTCCTTCTTTACGGAAACTTCAGAAACTAGCAGGCACGTTTGTCTCATATCCTTAAACCTCTTGATTAATGTTTTCAGAAACTTGAGTTCCACTCGAAATTCAAAGTTAGAAGTTTGGTTTCAGATTGATTTTCACTTTTAAAGCTTGAGATTGATAAAAGTCGAACTGCTTGAGCTTATATGATTAGGCTCGATTAAGCTTGTTTATCTATTAAAAATAAGCTTGATACATATTCTGAACTTCGAACTTGAAATTATTTTTGTCTACTTTCAAGATCGAGTTCAATTTAAGATTACTAGTTTTTAAAAAAGAAGCTCAATCGTTACATGAGCTACGTGAGTGAAGATCTAGAATACTTGAATTTGACTTGAACATTCCAGCTCTATTTAAACTAAGCCTGAGAAATTTGAGTACAAGTATCTCGTTTATACTATACATGAAAAGAGTTGGTTTGCTGCCGTATATTATAGGATAAACTACGTATTTAATCACCCACCTATTACCATGGTTCGGTTTTGATCACTCAATTATTTTTTTCTTTCAAAATCATACCTAACGTTACATTTTTGTTCTGTTTTGGTCACCGCTGTTAAAAGAGCAGAACTGTTTAAGTGATAATTTTTTTATGATGATGTAGTATTACCGTATAGTGACACGTAAATATTTTAACGGCGGGTACCAAAAACAGTACGAAAACGTAATGTAGGTATGATATTGAAAAAAATAGTTTGGTGACCAAAACGGAATCGCGGGGACTAAATACGTTGTTTACCCTATATTATATGGCCTTGGCTCTTGGGTGCCATCACATTGGGGTAGAGGTAATGTTTAAATGTGAATTGTTGTAATTGAATTAGGCTCATTTCTTTTTGTATTACAGAATTGTTAGATACGTCTTTAAAGTTAATAACGTCAGCTTGGGAAAGCGGTGAACTCATCAGCTGTGGTTTCACAATACCAGAGGTATGTATGAGTTTATTTTTTGAGGTATGTTGATGAGCGTGTATTTGTAACAATCTGTCCCTCTTTGTCAGTTGAAAGATTTCATCAGAGCAATATTTGCAGACTCAACATTGAGAAAAGAGTGCATATGGCGTATCGAAAATGTGAGTTTCTATTAGCACTTTTACTCCCTCTGCCAATGTTAACTAGTAATTTTATTGGCATTGCTATGTAATTTCTTTTCAACTTTTTTGCTTTATTATCTGTAAATTATTGATTGCTTAGCAAAAGATTTTGCAGTAATTTTAATTTTACCCCCATGCTAAAAGTTTAAGATTCAGTTATCTTTTAAATCTGGTAGATAAGAACTTTCTACTTTTATTCATGGCTTCAGTGTGTACTAAAAATCAATTAGTCATCTAATATTAAACATTTTGATATACACGCATGCATCAATACCATTAATTGTATAATTATGGAAATTTTTTATACCACTATTTTGGAACATAAATAAACATTTTAAAAAGTTATATAACATAAATGGTTTAATATTAATATTTATCATTCTAGAGTTGGAATCAAAGTCTACATTTAAATTTGCGTGATTGTCCGTTCTTTAAAGTTTATAATAATAGTTGAGTTGAGAGGTACCTTGTGATACAATCGATTCTATCATAAATAAATATTTTTTAAAAATATAAATTTTAAGTTATTTATAATATAATTTAAATTTTATAATATTTAATAATTTTAAATAATCTAAAATTTATATTTTATCATAAGTAAATACTATAAATTTATTTTTAGAAGAATGATTTAATATTAATTATATAAAAATATAAATAAATATTAATATATTTTTCATTCACAAATGAAGTTGAAATAATCTAAATCTTTAATTTAACTATTATATAAATCAAATATTAATTTTAGTGTAATAAGGATAATGTTCTAGCGTAGTGGCTAAGTACTTGAACACTTAGAAATATCGTATATTCAACAAAAAAATATTTATTTTGTTTTTGTAATATAATATAAATTGCATATTTTGGGACCTATCATTGTTTAGAAATTCATGATAATTTGCTAGTGACAAGTATTTGAACACTTTTAAATTTATTTTTTGATTCATATATTTCTTATCATTTTTATTTATCAAATTGATTTAATTTGGATCAAAATTATGATGTCGTCGTTGATCCTTTAACTATTAATAGTTGCCGACACTGTTTTTCGCCTGGACGGGGAAAGACCGATACAGACTTAGAGGTTTTTTTTTTAAAAGAATTTTGAAATGTGAGGAGTCGTCACCAATCATTTAAGGTGCGATTGGGACACCATAACAACCATGTGATTTTAGTAGAATATTTTATTTTTATCAAAATACTAAGTTTTAAGGTCTGCAAAAATTTTGAAATCAGGTTTTGGAGTCAGTTACACGTGGGAAATGATTAACACCTCCACAAGCGCCCAAAAATTGGTACCTAGTTGATTACCATATATTTAAAATCAAAAATTTTGAGTTCAAACTTTATTTAATTTAAAAATCATTACGGATGCAAAGTTGAAAATGATATTAGTTTATTAAGGTCGATAGCATTCGCCCCCTAGCATAAATGCAGGAGATCAGCTATTGTGCCTAATAATCAGACATTGCCTTAATTTCAGAAATCATGATGCGGTTTTGAAAATGATGTCGACCTATTTCGAGAATCATCAGTAGTCACCCCTGAACATACTTGCAGGAGATATACCATTAATTATATAATAAGTGAACATATGCTTAGGTTTAAAAATAAAATGCAATCAAACAAATTTTATTAATCCTAATTAAGCTAAGGGTGAATTAAGACTTTTTCTAGCTTAAAGTGACAAATTATGAAAATTAAGAAACCTAGGGGATTAACCTAAATGTAGGCTCTAATATTTACCCAATTTGATTTTTAAATCAGTTATTGAATCGAATAAATGAGATAGTCCCTCGAGCATTTAGGCGAGGGCTAACTCAAATTATTCCCTAAATTAAAAGACTAGTTTGAAATTTAACCTAAAATGGAAGCTCTAATATTAATTTTAAGATTCGAATAAATAAATTGGAACCTCGAGTAAAAGCGAGGACAAAATTAAGAGTTCTCCTAATTTAAGGACTAAACCTAAAATAAAAGTAATCTAAATTGGGACTAAAATGTTAAAATAAAAATAAAATAGGTTTAATTAAAAAGACAAATGCTCTAACAAGGACTAAGTTAAAAGTAATTTAAAATTGAAGGGCAAAATAAAAAACAATTAATGAAAATAAATGACTAAATTGAAGCGAACAAAAAAGTAAGACCGAAATTGAAATATTGAATAAATGACTAAAATATAGCAAAATAAAAGAGTAGCTAAATCAGAAATAAACTATTACTAAATTAAAATAAAACAAAACATAATGATAAAAAGTGCACTAAATAAAAAAAGGGAGGTCCAATGACAAAAATGCGAAAACTCGACAAATATAAGGGGATTAAAAATGCGAATAACCCCTAAAAATAAAGACAAGTAAGGAAAAGGGAAAATAGTAGTTGTGGTCCCTACAGGTGACCAAACTGAAAAAAATGCTCAAAGTGGGGGATTAAACAGTAAATATACCAAAAATTACATAGTATAAATAGAAATAGGAAAATTATGAAAACAATCCCTGCCAGTGGCCACTTTGCAAAAACACGGTAAAAGTTGGAGGACTAGAAAGTAATTTCCCTTGAAAATTTTCTATAAATACAAAAATTTTCTTTTTTTATATATATTTTTCATTTTTTCTTTTTTTTTAAAAAAAGTAGAGAGAGGCTCTCCCCTATCTCTAGAAAACTAGCCGTCGTGGGCCATTATCGGTGGCCATTGGCCACCAAAATTTTTCGAGAGACTCGTCTCAGGCTCCTCGTCACATATATGGGCTTGGTTTTGCACGAAATGACCTCCATCGACGTGAAAATGGCCGAGATCGTTCGGCTTTCCTAGGCTATGACGACTCCTCCGATGACCCGGTAACACTAGATCTATTTTCTTTTATTTTTTTATTTCTTTTTTACTGTAAAATTACCTTGGTTGCTGTTATTGATTTGAAAACTAAAAATATACATTTTTTTGTGCTTAATGCTACTAAAAAACGATTTTTCACTTGTTTACTATTTTTTTAAAAATAAAATAAAAACGTTGTCGTTGCTTATTGCTTCGAAAACTGAGGAGAGTTTTATTCCCTTTTTTACTGAGATTTGAAGCTAAAATAATAAAAATCGAAAAAGATATTAAAAAATTAAAGGAAAAAAATAACCTTAACTGCTCGTTGTTTATTGCTTTGAAAAAGAATTGTGTTACAGAGGATTTTCTTTAGAATCCGAGAGCCTTTTACAGTGCATTGCATGGGTTTTTTATGCATGTTTATTACATAAATGAAATGATTGAAATCTTTGTTTCTTCTTTCTTGTTTCTACATGTTAAGTGGAGTAGGGCGTGCATGCAAAACTTTGCTGGGATTGGGACAGAGAATCGATGGTCACTGATAGGGGTATTTGGGAGGTTACTCTAGGGGTTAGGGTTAGGGTTAGACCTGGGTCAGGTTTGGTTTGGTCAGGGTCGGGTCCGATATGGGGCTGTTCGGGTTTTGGTTTTTTATTTTGTTAAGGGTTTTAGGTTTGGTTTGGGCTTGAGGCCCGATTTGGTTAATATTTGGACCTTGGAGCTTGGTTGTTTTTAAGGGCAAAAAATGGTGATTGCAGCTGCCCCTCTTTGCTCATTGCTGTGAAACGGGAATGAAGCAAAGATAATAAAGTGTCATTTTCTAGATCAATATTTGTTTTTCAAGTTACATGTTCTTCTCATCATGATTTGTCTACTGGAAATGTCGTGAATTGAGTAAAGGTTGAATAAGTTCTTTTTTCATAAATTCTCTACTAGAAATACTGGTCCCTCGAGTGAGGCGTTGCTGATTCGAAATACCATGAATCGAGCCAAGGTTGAATAAGTTCTTCTCATGAATTCTTTACTGGAAATGTCGGTCCCTAATGTGAGACGTCGCTGTTTCAAAATGGTGTGAATCGAGCAAAGGAAATGTTAATCCCTCAAGTGAGGTGTTACTGATTCGAAGTGTTGTGAATCGAACAAATAAAATGTTAATCCCTCAAGTGAGACGTAGTTTATTTTAAGAAAAACAATCTCAAGTGAGATAAACTTCTTGTTTCAAGTGAAACAATTTCAAATTTTATATTTCAAGGGAAACTTCCTCAAGCGAGGTGAAATTTGTTTTAAGAAAAACAATCTCAAGTGAGATAAATCTTCTGTTTCGAGCGAAACTATCTCAAGCGAGATAAAATTTATTTTAAGAAAAATAATCTCAAGTGAGATAAATCTTCTGTTTCGAACGAAACTATCTCAAGCGAGATAAAATTTGTTTTAAGAAAAACAATCTCGAGTGAGATAAATCTTTTGTTTCGAGTGAAACTATCTCAAGCGAGATAAATCTTGTTTTAAGAAAAACAATCTCAAGTGAGATAAATTTTTTTTATTGAGTGAAAACTATCTCAAGCAAGATGAATCTTGTTGTAAGAAAAACAATCTTGAGTGAAATGAATATTCTGTTTCGAGTGAAACTATATCAATCGAGGTAAAATCTTGTTTTAAGAAAAACAAACTCAAATGAGACTAATCTTCAGTTTCAAGTGAAACTATCTCAAGCGAGATGAATATTGTTTTAAGGAAAACAATCTCGAGTGAGATAAATATTCGTATTAAATAAGAATGTCTCCAACGTGATAATTTTTGTTTTGAAAATGTTGAATCTGAATATGATTGCTCCCACTTGCTGAGGACGTCTTGTTGTCTTTTAATCTCTTTTTTTCTGAAAGATATGCACAAATATGTATCTGAATGCAACTATCCTGAATGTCCTCATGAGAAGAGAAAATGTCCTTGAAAAAGACAGGATTTCAAAAGAAATTTTAATGGTACCATCGTAAGAGTAAAAATTAAAGTTTTTATTGTACATGATTATAGATGTTTGATGCAAATATGCAAATTCATGTATGTGTAATGCATTTTTTATTAATAGCAATGAAGAGGTGCTTAAGCAATCTTGGTTCGCTTATTGATCTGTTTGCCTTCAATATCCTCCCACGCCAAGGTGTACCATTGCATTTCTTTGCAAAAATCTTCTTTTCTTGCTCCCTAAAATTCAAATTATTTGCCCCAATTTCTGATTATGTATTTCCAAATCTGAGGGACCTTTGTCAGTTTCCAAGCTAAACTCTTCATAGAGATTGTCCTATTTGAAAATATTTTATTTCTTTTTATTTTCAAAATATGAAAAGTTCGTTGAAGAAAAATGTCCTTCTTTTAGGCTCACAATTGAAGCAAATCCTAGAACATGAGTTCATTAAATATCAAAAGAATCAACAGCTCTTTGAAAAGTGTCAAAATTGATAGGTTGGTTTAAAGTTAGTTCCTTAAATTTTCTGAGGTTTCAGTCATTAAGATGTCATTTCTTTTTTGGCCCTTGTGAACTTTACAACGTGCCCCTATTTTTGGCTTGGCATTTTAATCAGATGCGAAAAAATGACGCAACTAGCATAATTAATCACTAGACTTTCTAGAACACTTGCATTTTGATTATCTGAAATCTTTCATTTGTTCAAGCTTCATAGACTTCCCTTAACAGATGTAGTGCGGGGACATCAGTCTAAAATATAAAATTCCTAAGTGCTTGTGTGAAGTCGACTATAATTGGTGTTCTTTAATTCCCTTAGTCCATTTTCATCAGAACTCATTATTAGATCAACTTGATTTAATTTTCCATTGTTTGGCTAGCTAAATACAACTTTATTGTATATATCTTATAATCGTCTTCATTAGGCTAGTTGAGGGGTTCGTCTCATCACAAGATCTTCTACTTGACAATTGCAGTGAAGCAAACACCGAATTGTCGAGTATCCGAGTAATGTCATGGTTCAAATGCAATCTATTCATAAAGTCAGGGCTTTTAAGTTTCTTCTATAACCATTTGCTTTAGTGGAATAGCTCAGCTTTATTGTATAATCTATAATAATAACTTATTATCCTTTTGAGTATTTAGATTTAGAATTTCTTAAGCTTATCGAGAAGAACCAGTTATAGTCTAGGTGTCTTTGATGGTTAGGAAATCCCATATTTAGAGTTCAGTTCCTAAACAACTTACATAAACTAAATTCGTCTACTCTACTATTCCATTTGTAAAGATTAGGATCATCACTGAATGTCTTCAACAGAAGTGTAGTCTAGGCAGTTTTGCAATGTCATACACAAGAGATGCCCTATGTTGTTCGCTTCTATTCATACCTGAATTCTATTCATACCTGAATTCCAAGCCTCTTAATAATTTCCTCATGAGAGGAGAATGCTACATTGGTCCCTACAAGAGAAGGGTATGGGTTTGAATGTATCATCTATGGTAAGGTATAGGGTCTTTGTTTTATCAGTTTTCAATCTTGTCATTTTGTCAAAGATCTATAACTCTGATTTTTAAAAGTGTTTTTAATCTAGTGGATACTTAAAAGCATTTCGAGTCTGAAAATTACTCATTGCTCATAACTTCAGAATGTAGCATTTTATTTAAAATGTTTGATTGTCAAGTGACTAACAAACCTTTTAACGGAAAGAGAAAGAAAAGAAATTCAAACAAGACAACATGCAAGTGCATCAAAAGTTCATAGTGGTTGCAATGGTTTTTTCTTAGTTTACATCAGATTTCCCCGTTATTCATCAAATGTCCACACCCCTAAATCAATTAAATTCTAAACCTTACGCTTCAATACCCCACAATTCTCAGTAGTATGCCACGAGCTTCCCATGTGGTAGCTACATACTGCATTAGTATCAAACACTTCAGGAAATATGGGTTCTTTCGGTTTAGACTGAACTGGAGTCATGAGATTCTTCTCAACTAGTAATGGGTGCAGTTCTTCATATGTCACTGGAATTTCACCAATAGGAGTCTTCTCTAGGGTCACTTTATAAGGTTTGGTCCCCTGATTAGCTGAATAAGACCTCAATGTATTGACTTCAGCTCTTTTCTTGACGTCAGTACCGTCGGAACCTCTTATCTTGCCATTATTGATAGTTGATTCGATCATTTCTCCACACATGACAATTTTAGATAAATTCTTGGCGACAACCCCTATCATGCGATTAAAATTGGGAGATTTTAGTGTATGGATGAACATAGTAGCCAACTCTCTTTCGGTCACTGATAGATGCACTTGAGAAGCAACGTACCAACATCGTTGTAAATATTGTTAGAAGCTCTTGTTGCACTTCATCTCCATGCTTTGCAACGTCCATCTGCCAGGTACTAAGTTAGTGACGTGGTGGTATTTGTAATACCCCAAACATCGGGTCAGTGATTAAAGTGTAAGGATTTAAAAGTTAGTGATTAAATTTTGATAAATTGAAAAGTTCATGAACTAATTTTGTAAATTTATGTTTAGGACTTATTAGTAAAGATGGATAAGTGGAATGGCATTATGGTTTTTTAGAAGGAAATGAATTTAAAATTCATTTTTAAGAGATATTTAGCATGTGAGGATAAAATAAAGGGATAATAATCTAGAAGCTGGCTCTTCTTTTCTTCATCTTCACATGAAGCTCCATGGTTAAGGTAAGTTACTTTCAAGTTTGTTGTTCCCTTAATTTTTGGGTTGATTTTAAATCCTTTAGTAGCATGGAAGCTTAAGGAAAGCTTTTAGGTGAATAGAAACTAAGAGTTGGTGATTTAAGAATAAATTAGTAAAATGGGTTTCTAAGTGAAAGGATGAATTTTGGTTAGTAATTGAATTCTAAAAGCATATTTGAGTTGTCAAAGGTCTAATTAAGGGATTTGAAGTGTTAGAAAAGATTGAGAACATGTTTAAAAAATTGGTATGATTTTTAGTTTCAAGAGTTCTATGGAGAAATTAGGGTGTTAAATGGGTTTTAATGTATATAAGTTAGTGGTAATGAGTGTAAGTGAGTTTAAAGGCATGAATGGAGTTTAAAGTAGGAGGTTTGAGTGAAGTTGGGTAAATGTTCGAAGTGAAATAAATAAATTCTAGGTAAAGGTATCGGCACTGCAATACCGATACTATAAGGTTAAAATGTAAGAGAAGAGTATGAATACGATGAACAATATCGATATTGATTGAAGTATTATCGATGTTGATGTGGAGGTATCAGTACCAAGAGGAAGGTATCGATATTGTCATGGAAAAGGTAATTCCAAAATGCTAAAATGGTATCGGTACTGAAGTGGGTATCGATGACATAGAAGAGAAGTATCGGTATTATGGTTTTAGTACCGATACTGTTCATTTAGAAACGTTAATTAAGTGTTTCATTTTTCTTAAATAAAAGTTAATGGGTTAGATATTAATTGAATTCTGGTATTCATATGGGTCATGTTATGTGTAGATTTGATTGAAAGAAAATGCGGAACGAAAGGACGTACCAAGATAAAGTGAAAGAAAGAAGGAGTTGTTTAAGGCTTAAGTGAGGTAAATGTGAGTTCTATTTACTTAATTTATTTATGATTGGAGGACGGCTTGCGATGAGCCAACCTCAAATATAGTTAAACTAAATGATTTGAATTATTTATGGTTTTAGTTAAATCATATTTTATAAAGAAATATTTAAATTGTATTTCTATGAGAATAAATATCTGAACTAGGTGAACATGTTTTACAGAAGAAATGATAACTTGGAATAAGGAAATATGAAATGCTATGCTTATATGATCTCTATGAATAAATGATAAGTTAATAAAGGCTAGTTGAAATGAAATGAGTAGATGATATATGGATTTAAATCTAATACTATGTGAACTACTATGTAAAAGTTTTATGTGAATATGTGCTAAGTGAATATGTTCTATGGAACATAAATGATAAATTAGAAATGTTATAAGAACTACTATGAGTAAATCTTGTATGTGAATAAAAGATACTTGAATAATAAATGTGAAAATATGCTAAGTGAGAATGTTCTACGTTTAAATACCCTATGTGAATCTGTTTTACATGGATAAGAAAAACTTTGAATAATGAAATGAAAAATAATTATATGGTTAAAGCCCAAGGTATATGTATGAGAATTAGAGGTATAGTTGGCATGCCAAGAGTTGAGGGTTCTATGTAGTCCTTCGGGACAAACCTATGTGGTCCTTCGGGACAAACCTATGTGGTCATTCTGGACAAATAAGTGGCACTTCGGTGCAAATTATGTGAGCAGTGGTGACTGCATTAGTGCACAACCTCAATGTACTCTCATACCTAGAGTTCTCATCAATATATGTTAGGCTAATTAAAGAAATTAATATAAATTAAACAAATTGATAAAGAATGAAAAGTGTATAAGTGTATATGTAGTTATATGAGATGTAAAGTGATTATAAGTTGAACAGTGAATAAAAGCCTATTCTATTTATATGAAACATAAATTGATTTTTCATAATAAATATTTTTCTCTAAAAGGTTTAAATAAATGTTTTACGGTTTAATATTGCTCATAATGTCTCACTAAGTCGTAGACTTAGCGTGTGATTATTTTCAGACATAGGTTCGGAGACATCAGCAGGGTAAGCAAGGGCAGGACAACATAGCTCTGGAGAATATCAGATCATAGTAAACTAAATAATATGTGATTTGATTGTTGGCATGTACAAAAATGTGTAAGTCATAGATGTATTGATATGTTTGTAACTATGTTTTGTAAAGCTTTGTTTTTATTGTAAAGTTTTATTCGAATTTTAAAATGAGTCAAAGTGTTTTAAAAGTCAATGTGACACCTCAGATTTGTATTCGGGTCGGGTACGGGTCAGGGGTGTTACACTATTGCTCTAAAAATCCCTAGTCAAATCTCTCCATGACTTGACATGAGATTTAGTTAACTAGTTGTACCATCTTGCAGCCGATCCAGTCAAACTATCCTGGAAGTAATGTATCACTAGCTTTTCATTCTCGGTATAACCCACCAATCTTCTATAGTACATAGTGAGGGAGCTGATGGACAAGTGGTCCCATTGTACTTCTCGAAATATGGAATCATGAACTTTGGTGGGAGAACTAGATCGGGAACCAAACTTAGCTCTTTGGCGTCAAACCCATAGAATGACTCGACCATCTCCTTAGATTTTATCACATATTCTAAATTTTCACTCTTTGGGTAATCTTTTCCTTTTCAACTAATTCATTTAGGTCAGGGACCTCATTATCAGTACAACGTTCACCTGGATTCAGCCTAGAAGTAATAGGACAATCAGCGGGGAATGAAGTTCTAGCATGATATTATGGGTTATCGATAGTGAAGCAGATTGGTGATCGGATTCCTTGGTGCACAGAGGTGTGCTCAGGAATGTGAACATGTGTAAAACTCGAAGGATGTGTAGGGTCTTCCACAATAGTCTTTACAACAATCGAATGTCTCCTAAATATTTCTTCCACCTTGTTTAGCAGATCGAGCTTAGAGTTTGCGATACTAGCTTCAATTATTGCCAACTTGTTCCTCATTTATTCTTGCATATCTTTCTGTTCTCTTTTAATTTTGGCTAGCTTATCCTCCATTTCCTTAGGCATTTTTCTTGTGTCATGAAGATGTTAAGCGTTCTTGCTACTAGTATGAACCAGGATCACTACGATCGAAAACCTTACCTCATTATTTTTGTTTTAATGAATGAATGTTTTAATGCATGATTTGGAAATATATTAAGGAATACAAATGTCATGCAAAATGAATGTATGCGAAAGACATTTATCCCAAAATAATTTTTCCTTGAACAATTCTTGAAAAACTGATAATGTCTCGGTACATTGGGGAAGTAAAGATCTGGTCTATCTGTAAGTTGTCCAACTCTTGCGAGCATTTGGGTATTGCATTGTTCTTTTTCAGATTTAGGCATATTGAAAATCTTCAAAGCCTCTACTTCATCTCCTACTTTCAGAAGTCCTTTGAGCTGCTTCGTGATCTTCAGTTGTTGGCTTCAACGTTGAATCTTCTCGAGTCCACCATTCTATCTCAGTAGGTAGATGTTTGACTTATCTCCTTAGTAGGTAGACTCTCTCTTGATGCTACTCGATATACATAAAACATCTTCGAAATTCTACTGATCCCAGTGAAAGGCATTAATGTGGGTATTATTTTTCAAGAACCTTCTAAATGATCTGTTATTTCAGGGATCAATACCTTTGAAGGATAGTCATGTTCATGCAAAAATACAACAAGACCAAACAAAAGGAAATCAATGTCAGTAGAAACAAAAAGAATCAAGTTAGTTAAAATGATTAGTCAAAGAAATGTAATCTTAGCAGCAATAATTAAATTCAACTCAAAGTTGAGACTGAAAAATAAAACATACAAAGAAAATTAATAGTCATAACCACATGCGTTCTAGTTCTCCTAGGTTATCCACATGGCTCTAGCAGGGTAGGTTTACTAAATTCTCTACATGAGGCTGGGTTCTAGTAAAGGGTTCCCAAGTCATCTTCACAACCTGCTAAGGTTGACTCCGATTTAGGCCCATTACAGACTTGTGAATCATATTGTGCTTGGGGGATCACACCACTTAAAGCGTACCTAAGATCTAATATTTGGATAGGCAACTTAGGATGATTTCTAGAGATACTTTATCAGACCCACAAAAGGAAGCCTAGTGCTCCTCGTGAGGTGTGAAGTTTCTCCCTACTTAGGTAAAAAGGGTTGGAGCTCGGGTTTAGAGCTATGATATGCAACAGCCTTAAATAAATTCACAGAAGTGTAAGCATTAAGTAGAGAGAAAATCATGTTTTATTTGAAATAACATAATGAATTGTAAATTAAAATAAGATCAAACTCATAATTTCCCAAAATCCTAAATATAGGGTAACCAACTCGTGGCTCGACTCTCAATTTATTTTAAAAACAAAACGTCCCCATCAAAGTCGCCAAGTTGTCGACACTGTTTTTCGCCTGAGCAGGGAAACACAAATACCAACTCGGGGTTTTTTTAAAAGAATTTCGAAATGTGAGGAGCCGTCACCAATCATTTAAGGTGCGATTGGGACACAATAAAAACCTGGTGATTTTAATATAACATTTTATTTTTATCAAAATACCAAATTTTAAGGTCTGCGAAAATCCAAAAATCATGTTAGGAGTCAGTTACACGTGGGGAAGGATTAGCACCCCTACAAGCGCCCAAAAATTGGTGCCTAGTTGATTACCTTATATTTAAATTCGAAAATTTTGAAATCGAGCTTTATTTAATTTAAAAATCATTCCAGATGCAAAGGTCAAAAGGGTATTCGTTTATTAAGGTCGATAACATTCGTCCCCTATCATAAATGCGGGAGATCAACTATTGTGCCTAATAACCGGACATTACCTTAATTTCATAAATCATGATGCATTTTTGAAAAGGATTTTGACCTATTTCAGGAATCACTTGTAGTCACCCCCTGAGCATACTTGAGGGAGATATACCATTAGTTCCCTAATAAGTGAACATTGCCATAGGTTTAAAAATAAAATTCAATCAAACAAATTTTATTCATCCTAATTAGGCTAAGGGTGAATTAAGGCTTTTTCTAGATAAAAGTGTCAAATTATGAAATTTAAGGAACCCAGAGGATTAAACCTAAATATAGGCTATAATATTTACCCTATTTGATTTTTAAATCAATTATTGAATCAAATAACCGAGATAGTCCCTTGATCATTTAGGCGAGGGCTAACTCGAATTATTCCCTAAATTAAAAGTCTAATTTGAAATCTAACATAAAATAGAGGCTCTAGTATTAATTTAAATTAATTTTAAGATTCGAATAAATAAATTAGAACCTCAAGCAAAAGCGAATATCAAATTAAGAATTCTCCTAATTTAAGGACTAAACCTAAAATAAAAGTAATCTAAATTGGGACTAAAATGTTAAAATAAAAATCAAAACGAGTTTAATTTAAAAGACAAATGCTCTAACAAAGACTATGTTAAAAGGAATTTAAATTGAAGGGCAAACTAAAAAACAATTAATGAAAACAAATGACTAAATTGAAGCGAACAAAAAAGTAAGGCTGAAATTGAAATATTGAATAAAGGACTAAAATATAGCAAAATAAAATAGTAGCAAAATCATAAATAAACAGTGACTAAATTGCATAAAATAAAATAACAATAGCTAAATCAGAAATAAATAGTGACTAAATTGCATAAAATAAAATAACAGTAGTTAAATCATAAATAAACAATGACTAAAATAAAATAAAATAAAATAGAATGATAAAAAGTATAATAAATCAAAAAAGGGAGATCCAGTAACCAAAATATGAAAACACAACAAATATAAGGGGACTAAAACGCGAATAACCCCTAAAAATAAAGACACATAAGGAAAAGAGAAAATAGTAGTTTTGGTCCCTACAAAAAAACTAAAAAACATAAGAAATAAGGCTGAAATTAATGAAGGGCAAACTAAAAAACAATTAATGAAAACAAAGGACTAAATTGAAGCGAACAAAAAAGTAAGGCTGAAATTGAAATATTGAATAAAGGGCTAAAATATAGCAAAATAAAATAGTAGCAAAATCAGAAATAAATAGTGACTAAATTGCATAAAATAAAATAACAATAAATAAATCAAAATTAAATAGTGACTAAATTGCATAAAATAAAATAACAGTAGTTAAATCATAAATAAACAATGACTAAAATAAAATAAAATAAAATAAAATAAAATAAAATGATAAAAGGTATAATAAATCAAAAAAGGAGGTCCAGTAACCAAAATACGAAAACATGACAAATATAAGGGGACTAAAACGCGAATAACCCCTAAAAATAAAGACACATAAGGAAAAGAGAAAATAGTAGTTTTGGTCCCTACAAAAAAACTAAAAAACATCATAAATAAGGCTGAAATTAATAAAGGGCAAACTAAAAAACAATTAATGAAAACAAAGGACTAAATTGAAGCGAACAAAAAAGTAAGGCTGAAATTGAAATATTGAATAAAGGACTAAAATATAGCAAAATAAAATAGTAGCAAAATCAGAAATAAACAGTGACTAAATTGCATAAAATAAAATAACAATAGCTAAATCAGAAATAAACAGTGACTAAATTGCATAAAATAAAATAACAGTAGTTAAATCATAAATAAACAATGACTAAAATAAAATAAAATAGAATGATAAAAAGTATACTAAATCAAAAAAGGGAGGTCCAGTAACCAAAATACGAAAACACGACAAATATAAGGCTTCAGAAACAATCAAAGAATTGAGCTTCCAATTTTTTATAGCACCATTTATGTAACTCTATTTTTTATTATTTCAGATACTGTAGTTCAATCGAAAATTTCAGTTTTCACCTTTGATTATTATAGAAATATTAATTTTGAATACCAATATTTATTTTGAGATGACTTAGTTAAAGCAATAAGTTGTTAAGTTGCCTCAATTATGGAAAATATTTTATACATATTTTGTACATGTAACTTAGGATATGTTAGTATTGATTGACAAAAAAGAAGATTAATAGTTTGACATAATCGCATGTACAACTTTGGTAATAAGCATATGATAATTGTTTGGTTTGATGTATGAGCAATAAATCAACCCAAAAGAAGATTTTCGTTGGACATGTTCTTATTATCAGTGTTTGGTTACTACATCAGATATCACTTAAGGTGGATATTTTTTCTTAAGATGAAATATTAATGGAGCATTTAATATCTTGAGATAAGTTTTAAGTGTATTCAAATTTATTATTATTTTGGTTATCTTTTAATTTAATTGAAAGAGAAATTAAGAGAAATTGATTAATTGATAATATTTATATGATTTTATTTATATTGTTAATACAATATATATATATATATATATATATATATATATATATATTCAATTTGATTTTTCATTTTTGATTGTTGGTTATTAGAGAATATATATATATATATATTAAAACAAATTAATTCATATTTTAGTTAAGTCTGATATTTTAGTAGATTTGTTAAAACAAAATGCCACCAAAGTGGCCTCTTTTGTATAGAATGATTTATTTAAAATATCAAGATGATTATGTGTTTCTTGTAATTCATGAGTTTATTAATTGGCATAAAGGAAAGTTAATATTTGGCCAAATTTCAAGAGACACAGTTGGTAATAATATGTGACAATAATAATGTATTTTATATGAGCATTACATTAGTCTAAAGATTAGTATTTTGTTCGATATAACTTATCGACAATTTTTTATAACTACAACAAGAATATTGTTTATTGTTAATATTATTGTCCAAATACTTGATATTGATGTAGTGTTTTGGAATCTTGGGATGATAATTAGCCATTATGTTGAATTTATTGTTTGCTTATGTGAGCTTGTTGTTTATTTATTCATCTAGTTCTTTTGATGTCACATTTTTTGGTAATATCAATTTTATTCTCATGCTTCATGAGACAATTTTTATGCAATGGAAAAATGCATTTACATAAAGTTTTGGTTGTATGAACATAAACTTTGCACTAAGGAAAGAACAATTTCCTCCTCTCATGGGGGATAACATCCTTAATTAGTATAAGATATTTTTCATAGGTGAAATTTGTTTGAATTGCATAAGTCTAATGATCATGAAGCACAACATTTTTTAGGGGCGCATAATCTAAACAGGTTACTTAGACCAAAATTTTCTTGACGAAATTGAGAAATGTTTTTCCCCCTCAAAACAATAAGGTTTAAATGATATCAATTTTTGACTTCTTTGATGTTTACAAACTATAAGGATCAAGGAAATATGAGGGAGTACATTATGGATATGTTTCATATTGCTTTAAGACTTAAGACACTTAAGATCGTGTTTTTCTAAAAGAATTATTTGTTCTTGTGATTTTAGTATCGCTTTCTATAAAGTTTACCAACTCAAAAGGAGAAACGAACTCTAAATGAGCTCATTTTTCATTATGTGTAAGAGGTAGAAAGGTTGAAGCATAATAAGTTTGAAAGTACTCATTTGAAAAGTGCATATAAAGATAAGGGCAAAAATAAAATCAGAATGTAGTTGTTAAGGTTTCAACTCAAAAGATACAATAATATGTTATAAAGGGTTGTTCTCTTTTGTAATAAGGTAAGACATATGAGGAGAAATTAAATTCTAAAACAATAAGCACCTAGTTTGGTTATTCTACGTGATTTAGGGGTTATAAGTTTTATGATCTCATAATTAAGAATATTTTTAAGATGATATCTATTACATTATTTTTGAGGATGTTGAGTTTGTTGGGAGAAATAAGGTTTGAGAAATTGATTTTAAGGAGGAATTGGATTATAACTCAATTCCTATTATCACTTTTGATGATATACATGTGTTTATACATGTCATTAATCAGAAAGTGAAACTAAAATCTCAATAAGGTTATTTTGAACAAATCTCCATTTAAGATGAGAAATCATTTCGAAAGAACAAACTCAACAATCTCAGAGAATAAGTGTCATTAAGAAGATCCACGAGATGAGAAAATATATATTTTAAATTATGTTTCTACAAGAAACAAGGATGACAGTGGAATGATGGAAGATGATCTAATCAACTTTCTTCATGTCATAAAAGTTGAGACTCTCAAAAGTTGATTAATGTCATGTAAGAAGAGTATAAGTTATATACAACAAAATAAAGTTTGGAAACTTGTCTCATTACTTGAAGGTGCAAAATTATTTGGTTATAAATGGATATTTATAATCAAAATGGATGCAAATGATGATGTTGACAAGTATAAGGCATGTCTTGTATATAAAGGATATACTTAGAAAGGAGGCAATAATTTTGTAGAAACTTTATCTTTGGTTTCATTGAAATACTCTTTTAGTAAATCATGATACTTGTTCCTCATATTTAATCTTGAGTTACGTAAGTTAGATTTCAAAATTGTGTTTTTCAATAGTAACATTGATGAGATATTTTATACAGTGCAATCAGAAAATTGTATCTGGTGATACAAAATTAATGATATGCAAATTAAGGAAATCCATTTAAGATTTAAAATATGACTCCCATTAGTTGTTTAATAAATTTCACTGAGTGATTTTCTCTTTTAGTTTTAAGATAAATTTGATTGACAATTGTATATATTATAAGTTTAGTGGAAGCATATCAAATGATACTCTTATTGATAAAGGAAACAAGTTTAGTCTTCATCGGTGCCCTAAGGAAATGCAAAAATGTTCCTTATTCTTAAAACAAATAATGAATTTAATGTATACTCAAGTTTAGGATATTAAGTAGATATCTTAGAATTTAGGTATATATCGTTGGATAACATCCAAATTAATTCATACAATACATTTAAGAATAAAAATGTTACATGCTTACATATCAGATGTCTTGTAAGTAGGAGATCATCATGTTTATGGACTCTAAATTATTGGAATATAGAAGCAAAATTTTGTCATATGAATTGCTAATTATGGATTGATAAGAAATACCACTTGAGTTATTTTGTGACAACTAAGTTGTGGTCCTTTATTCCATATATAATAGGAACACCTTAAGTCTAAGCAAATAGATATTATGTTTCCAGTTGTTAAAGAAAATTCAGAGTGAGTATGTGTTTATAGAGCATATTGGTACAAACTTATAATTGTGTGTTTACTAAGGAATTGTCACCCAAGATCTTTTATGAACATACTACTTATGTGGGTGTAATATCATTTAAGGATATTCAGTTTTAGTGGGAGTTTATAATTTCAATGCTCATTTATAGACACAATTTCATTTACTCCACTTTAAGGATATTATGTTAAAGTTATTTTTGCATAAATTAAGTTTGTTTTGGTTTATCCACACTCTGGTTTTGGTAAAATTTGATCTCACTAATGTTTAAAGAGGACTAGTTAGAAATCGACATGTGTGGTTCACATTGCATGTAATTTTCATGTTACACTTCATGATTGATCTATGTCATTTGAATGTGTCTGTACACGTGACCATTGATGGGTCTAGTCATGATTGATACGACAAAGACCGCTTTGATCCTATATGGATATAGTTGATGAACGAGATTGTTATAGAATATGTATTGCATGATAACAAATTTTGAGGTCATAATATTATACATTTATCAGGAAATATATGTTGCCCAAGTTGGAGATTGTTGGATTAAAATCCAAAATTATGTGCACATATTTATAATGTATATTGTTATCATAAAATATAACATAAATTAAAGTCGCCAATTATGTTATAAAGTCATAAGGTATTAAAAGTGTCATGGAAATAAAGAGTATAAATACTATTAAAGTTGTATTTATAATTCAATGAGGGGAAGAGTTATAAGTACATAGAATGACTGATTCTTAAATAAGCTATATAAAGGGGTTATGGTCCCCAAGAATTAGACAATCTCGTATTTACTCTTATACCCGTTAGAGAGTTTATACTTAAGAGAACTCTATCTACTTGGAAGAACACAACCAGATAAAGACTTAAAGATTTCAACCTATCAATTAATTCAGATACGCTTCTGTAAATCTAGTATTTCTTGTTCTTGGTGATTTAGCATGGTTTGATCCTGATTTGTTTTCATATTTATTATGGGTTGATTATAACATTTTGTCCCATTCAAACTCCTAACTTCCACTTGAGTTCTCTTGGAACACTTTGGATTTTTCATCAAAAAAACCCATAACCCATATCACAGTGGCCGTTAATGTGTCTGTCCCACGATAAACACATTCTACACCAGAAATGAAAGGGAGAATGAAAGAAAACCAGGTTATATATATGCATGTAAAGTGGTGATAAAGATTGATTAATGATAAAAATATTGAGTGGAGATGTGATGATAACCATAAGAATATATTTTATGTGATCTATGGTGAGATCAAAGGAAGACCAGGTAAGGCAGGGGCAAGATTGTCATTGTTCCAATGTTTTAAGAGTACAAAGAGGAAGAAAAGGAGAGGTAGAAGAAAAATGAGAAACAGTAGTATTACCGTTCAAATATTCTACTTCGTATGTTGAAAGGCGAGAGAAACATAGTAAACTTGAATCATGTGATAAAAAGATAATATTATTATTTCTATAGATCTTGCGTTTGAGCAACTATGCATGTAAGATGTGTTGTGTGTTCTAATTAAATTAATTTTTTTTTAAACATATACTACATCATAATTACTCTAGAATATTAAAAAATCATAAATCTTGTGGTGCCCACTGTGGTAATTAAGATATTTTCAAGAAGAAAGGGACCATCTTTCTCGACAAGTTTTTTTCTTGTACTAAGGTTGATAATGAAGCTGCCAGGCATGGCCAGTTAGCTGTAGCTCAGATCTATTTGTCGCGACCGTCTTTCGGTTGGGCCCCGGAATTGGGCTTCGACTTGGAAAATGTGGATTGGGAGTCGCCATCGACCACTTTAAAACGAATTTAGGTGGGTCGGATACCATCTTACCTGATCTGCGTTGTACCAAAAATATGTCGGGTTCGGGAGTCGATTACGGTCAAGGAAGGATTAGCACCCTTGAACCGCCCTTTCGGTACCAATTAATTTATCGGTTGTCTTTAATTGCGAAAATTTAAATTTAAATTGAAACTCAAAAATTCAATCCGAATTAATTACCTTTGATCGATTGGGATTCTTCTAAAAAATAGTAAAAAAATGTTAGTAAAAATAACGTGAATAAAATAATAAAATCAACGAAAAATGAAAGTGGAATAAATAAAAGAATAAACCAAAAGGAAATTAAATAAAAATAAAAAATATTAAATATTAAATAAACCAAAAATGTATGTAAGATAAAATAAAATAAAAGGAAACAAAATAAGAAGTAAATAATCAATAATAATAATAAATATGTATATGTATATAAAAATAATATATATATATATATATATATGAAATTAAAATAAAACATCAGAAATAAATAAATCATAAAAATACGAAAAGGGACCGTTTTAAAATAAAGTAAAATTGAAAAACAAAATTAAAATAGAAACCAGAGCTAAATTCGAATCATGGGCCAAAATGAATCCTTACAAAGTTCAAGGGACCAAAAGGGAAATCTGAAAACACGGGTGGGGAGTTGGAAAACGACGTAGTTTTGTTGCACCCCAAAACGGCGTCGTTTCACTGAACCCCCCCCCAAAATACGCCTAATTCTCCACACTCCTCTCATTTTCCAATTTACAACTCTCCTCAACAGATATCTCTCTCTCGCCTCTCTCTATAAGGCGATCTCCGGCCGCCGCCGACGGCGACCGGAAAAAGCCAAAACTCTCCAAAAACGTCCTCTACCTCCTCAATACTAATCCAAACCTAAATCCCCAAAATCCCTACGACTCGACGTAGATCTAGAGCATAAGTTTCGATGTTTTACCCCTCGTCGGTGTCCCTTCGTTTACCCAAGTTCTTCGGCTTTGTGGTTGGTTCTTTGATATTTTATGTGTGGCTGGGTCTTTTGTGTTTGTGTTGATGTGATATTTTTGGGGTTTTGCTTGCTTGTGTTGATGGCTTTTGTTTACTGTTGGTATCTTCGTTGGTTGTGTATTGTTGATATCTCTCGGGTTCTCTCTTTTCTCGAACGATGGTTTTGGTTTACTTGTGTGGTTTGGGTTATCTGTTGTACGTTGAAGTTGGGTACGGTTGATGCCCGGTGATGGTGGTTTGGCTCTGTTTTGGCCAATGATCTCTATGTTTGGTTTCGTTTCTTGGTCGTCCTCCCACTTTGGCAGTGGCTTGGTGGGAGTATTTATACCCCACCGGTGGCCTGTTGGTTCCGATTGTCACGGTGCTCATCGTGGTTGGTTGGCCGGGGATTTCGGGATGGGTCAGTCCCGATCTCCTCGGCCGAAAATCTCGATGACCGGTGTGTGGTGGCGTTGAGGCTTCTGGTACCTTCCCGGATTTGATCTCGACCGTTGGATTGGGTCAGATCCAACGGTCTGGATCTAGCTGCGCATTTAAGGGTTAGACAAACCCTTGTTATTTTGCAATCCTGACCATTGATCCCATCTCGATCTGACGGTTATGATTCATGCGGCGCTGGACTTAATGATAGAACCCTAAACCTTTACTGAGTTGGTTCAGGCCCTAATCCTGGACTGATTGGACCTTAATGATAGACCTAAAAAATAAATAAATAAATAAATGAGTAAATAATAATAAACAAGAAATAAATAAAAATAAAATACTATATAATATATATTTAAAAAAATGTTTTAAAACTATATATATTTCAAAAATATTTTCAAAACCATATACTATATAATTTTAAAAATGTTTTAAAACTATATGTTATAGTTTTCAAAAACGTTTTAAAACTATATTATATGTTTCCAAAAAAAAATTCAACTATATATATATAAATTTCAAAATGATTTTAAAACTATTTATTATATAAGTTTTCAAAATGGTTTTAAAAACTATATAATATATATGGTTTCAAAATATCTTCAAAACTATATAATATATGTTTTCAAAAAAATGTTTTCAAAACTATAATATATATGTTTTCAAAAATGTTTTCAAAAACTATATATATATAAGTTTTCAAAATGATTTTAAAAATTATATATTATATATATTTTCTAAAATGTTTTTTTAAACTATATATTATAGTTTTAAAAACTATTAAAAACTATATTATATACGTAGTTTCAAAATATGTATATATATAAATATGTAGGTACATATAAAGGAAAAAAATATGTCGACGAAAATTAGTGTCTACAGCTGCCCCTCTTTGTCCTTTTTTCGTGGAACGAAAAATAGGACAAAGATAAAAAGACACAAATTTTCGTTATGTGGAGTTGAAAAATAACTCCCTGTCGAATTGTGTTGCGGATGGCTCCTCCGTCGCGAAGTCGAGTCCATCTCGAAATGATATAGAATTGAAGCCGCAGTTCGGGATTTGAATCGGGATGTGGCTTCTCGTTGTAGTCTGCCTCGGTCTTTTTCTCAGTTTAAAGATCTGGGTTGGAAAATTCGACTTGAAAGTAGTTTCTTGACTCCACCCTGTGGTTGATAGGCCCTCGAGCTGAATAAAATCGAACTCCGAAGGTCTTCGTTGACAAATAGCTTTTCTCGTCTTAAGCTATACTGCCGGAAAAATGATTTATTGTCACTATGGCACGGTTAACCCAGGTCTTCTTCTCGACTTGAAAACCTTGATTGTAGCCGAACAGTAGTGTGGTTGGGGTGTCATCGAGCTGAATGGAACCGAACTCGACAATTTTATTGACAAATAGACCTTCTTGCCTTGAGCTATGTTGTAAATGATATGACCTCGAAGTTGAGTGTAATCGAACTCGGGGGTCTTTGGCAGATAGCCCTTCTCGACTTAAGTTGTGCTACAAATGATATGCCTTGGAGCTGAGCGTAGTCAAACTCGAAGGTCTTTGGTTGGCAGACAACCCTTCTCGACTTCAGGTATGCTGCAAATGATGTGCCCTCGAAGCTGAGTGTAATCGAACTCGGGGGTCTTTGGCAGATAGCCCTTCTCGACTTAAGCTATGTTGGAAATGATGTGCCGTTGAGCTGAGCGTAGTCGAACTCAAAGGACTTTTGGTCACAGATAACCCTTCTATCCTTGAGTTATGCTGTAAATGATGTGCCCTCGAAGTTGAGTGTAATCGAACTCGGGGGTCTTTGGCAGATAGCCCTTCTCGACTTAAGCTATACTGCAAATGATGTGCCTTGGAGCTGAGCGTAGTCGAACTCAAAGGTCTTTTGTTAGCAGATAACCCTTCTTGACTTAAGTTATACTGCAAATGATGTGCCCTCGAAGCTGAGTGTGATCGAACTCGGGGGTCTTTGGCAGATAGCCCTTCTCGACTTAAGCTATGCTGCAAATGATGTGCCGTTGAGCTGAGCATAGTCGAACTCAAAGGTCTTTTGTTGGCAGACAACCCTTCTAGACTTAAGTTGTGTTGCAAATGATATGCCTTGGAGCTGAGCGTAGTCGAACTCGAAGGTCTTTGGTTGGCAGATAACCCTTCTCGACTTAAGTTATGCTGCAAATGATGTGTCTTGGAGCTGAGCGTAGTCGAACTCAAAGGTCTTTTGGTCACAGATAACCCTTCTAGCCTTGAGTTATGCTGTAAATGATGTGCCCTCGAAGCTGAGTGTAATCGAACTCGGGGTCCTTGGCAGATAGCCCTTCTCGACTTAAGCTATGCTGCAAATGATGTGCCTTGGAGCTGAGCGTAGTCGAACTCAAAGGTCTTTGGTTGGCAGATAACCCTTCTCGACTTAAGTTATGCTGCAAATGATGTGCCCTTGAAGCTGAGTGTAATCGAACTCGGGGGTCTTTGGTCGGCAGATAACCCTTCTCGACTTAAGTTATGCTGCAAATAGTTTGTTTAAAAAATGGCTTCCCTAACGGGTCGAAGCCGGTCATGATTCTTCAGGTGGTTCCTCTGAGCGAGAATCAAGTAAGACAATCTTTGGTTGACTCCCATTTTATGGGAAAGCCCGTTGATGAATTCTGATAGCCAAATATCTTCCGTTGTGGAATTGAAATCTGGCTTGAAGACATAAACTGGAAACATGTTGCTCATTGTTGAGTTGAGCTGAACTGAATTTGATCTGAATTGGTTCTCGAACCCATCTGAAATTGGTTCTGAGATCTATAGATATGTAAAGTCGGTTGAGGTGTAGCTTCTTGCTGCTGAGTTACACCATCGTTTTTTAAAGGTGCTTGCAAGTCGAGTAGCCTTCATCCTAAAGTCGAAGCTTGACTCTGAAAGCTGCAAAATTATGTATGCTAAAATGAATGTGATGCACCTAAGTATGTCTAAGATGCATGCAACATGAATAAATTATGTGTTATTTCTTGGATGGAGTCTCGTGTTTGGCCTGTCAATCTGGTCCTTGGAATGGATCGTGCCCCATTTGCTTCCCGAGCTTTGGCTTTACAGACCTTTCATATCTGAGACTGTTCTGCTTGAAAATGTTTTTCTCTTTTTCTTGTTTAGGAGAGAGAAATGATAAAAATATTGTAAAATATTGTTCGCAATTGAATCAAATTGTAAATGTGAGTTCAAAAATATCAAAGGAATCAAGAGCTCTTTTAATGCTTTTAGAGTTACAAATCTTGACAAATGTTCAAATGGATGAGTTGGCTTTAGGTTGGCCTCCTTTCTAAGGTTTTGGTAACCCAAAATGTCATTTTTTTAAATATCGAAATATGCTTTGGCATTTCATTTGGGTGCGGACAAAATGACGCAACTAGAATGACCAATTACTAGACATTTTATTTCGATCCTCTGAAATCTTCCACTTGTTCAAGCTTTGTAGGCTCCTCCAACAAAGGCAATGCAAACAAAATCGGTCTAAAAATGAAATTCTTGAGTGCTCGTGTGTAGTCGACTATAACAGGTGTTCCTTAACACCCTTAGTCCAACATCACCGAAAATTTCTTGCTTAGATAAATTTGATTTAATTTGCCGTTATCTGGTAAGCTGGATCCATAAAGCGGGGCATAACCAATTGCTTTAGAGGGACCACTTATAATCAGTTTTATCAAGTTCAGCCAGGGCTTTCAAGTTTCCTCTATAACCAATTGCCTTAGTGGAATAGCTCAGCTTTACGGATTTAATTTCTTAAGATTGTCAAGAAGAACCTGTTATAGCCTAGGTGTTTATTGAAAGTCAAAAATTTCATCTTTAGAGTTCAATTTTCAAGCAATTGACCTAAACTAGATTCATCTACTCGACTCTTTCATTTGTAAAGATCATCATCGTCATTGAACATCTTAAATAAAAAACATAGTAATTGTCATATGCAAATGACCCCATGTTGTCCGTACCTTATGAAAGGAAAAGGTTGTATTGGTTAATTGTAAGAGCAGGGTATGGTGTTTGAGTGTATATTTTGGGTAAGGTCAAAGTCCTCATTTTTAAAACATGTTACTTCGTCAAAGATCTGTAACTTTAAACCATTTACAGAGTTTCTTAATTCGGATGATATTAAAAGAATTGCGAGTTTGTGATTCATTGCTTAAAATCTTTAAAGTGGCATAAATTTATTCAAATATCCAAAGAAAGTTCAAAAACAAGTCCCAAACCTGGAAAAAAAAATCAAAAACAAATTCAAACAAGATGTCTCAAAATTGAATAAGGCTTCATCAGGATGCCCCACTTGCCATGACTCTTTCTGCTTAGGAGTGTCATTGCTTTCATCGTAAAATTCCAGCTCTTTCCTGTCCATCATTAGTTGGATCAAGGCTCTAAATTCGGCACATTCTTGTACATCATGCCATCTTCATTGTGATAACACAATAACTGTCACCTTTGGAATCTGATGTGCTAAGATGTGGTGCAAGAAACCCCTCTTTTATCATTTGCCTCCATACCCAAGCAAGAGGTGACTTCACTTTGGAAACTCTGGTTTTGGCCTTTTTACCTTTTTCCTCGGTGACTCCACTTTCCTTATTCTCTTCATCCACTTTCCTTATTCTCTTCATGATTTGGTTGGGGGTTCTGTGCAACGTGGGGTGATTCTGAATTATTAAATGTCATACCACCTGGGGTATGGGGGCTTTAGAGGTGTCTCGGGATAGGGTGACACCACATGTGCGTCAAACAGTTGTTGGTAGAGCTCCTTGTATGTCATGGGAAGGGATCAAAATGCTCTTTTTTTCTTCCTTTGTTTTTTGCCTACAAAAGGGTGCGACTGGAAACGACTTTGAAATGTTGATGATCTCTCTTTCTTTCTTCTTCAGGGGAGGCTTTCCACCCGTTCTACCTCCTGGGTTAATGGTAATTTCTACCCTCGTTGTTTTGACCTCTTCTTCAAATTTCGGAATGCGATAACTGTCCGAATTATCTTGAAGTCCTGGTAAGATTCTGGGCGAGACAACCACTTGCGGGGTAAGTGGCATGGTTACCCCTTCCGATGAGCCTGCCCCAGGCACACTTGTATGACGTAAGCCAACTAACTTGGCAACGATCTGATCGATCAAGGATTCTTGGCCTTTCGTGATTGCATCTAGGGTACTCTGGCTATTCTGATTATCTTTTCTTCTAACTCTCTCTGGAGCTTCAACATGTTCTCCTCGATTTGTGTAATTCTGGCTTCCATCATCTTCTTCTTCAAACGAGTGTTATGCGGATGGGGTGTGTCCAACGCTTGAGGCGGTGTATCCAGTATTTGCTCCTTATGATGAGACATGTATATGTTAGTTAATGTGAATGCAAAGAAAAATGACAAAATGCAACATATGTCTAGATGCATAATGCATGCAATGTTCGAGGCATTGATCCAAAAAATGTGTCTGTTACTAGAAATATCCTTATTGGGGACAAAAGTGTTTTATCTTTTAAGAGACAAAAAATATTCTGACAGCTTCTAACATGTTGACTAGTCTTTTGCCTTCATCCGTCATCAGTTGAATAACCTGTCGAACCGCTCTGGCTTCTCTGGATGAACAGTGCAAATGACAAGTTGTTTGCCCTAAAAAAAAGTCTTAAAGGACTGCACCTCCGGCATTTATCTTTCGTTGAGCCTGTTCCCAACGAATACGTCATTGGAGCCCTTAATTGATAGGAACTGTTAAGTCCATTTGTCTGTTTCTTGAATTCGTCAGTAATGGTCTCCCATTTCAGTTATCATTTTGCCATTGTCGTCTTTGAAGTGACTCCTAAGATCAGTGGTCTTCATCTTGCCCCTGCAACTTCTGCCAGTCTTCTTCAAGATAGACTTTCATTGTGCTTGATGTAGACCCGATTCATTGAGTCATTTATAATGCAGTATAGTGATATACTCTTCAATCGCGGGCACCACGTCTCTGGATTAAATGTGACACTAGTCTCCTTATAGACTGTCCTCTGCATTTTCATCTCTTGTATTACAACCCCTTTGTCCATTAATGCATTATTCATGTTTAGCAAACACGTTTTTGGTGGATCAACACCTCTTTTAAATGATGCAAGGGATGAAAATAAAGTGAAAGAGAAAAAAAGTTAGTGAGGTAAAAATAATCATGAAAAATAAAAGTCCTACCCCACATGATATCTACCCGAACATGCTTAATATTCCTACTCGGACATGATTTCTATCTCGTATGCTAATTTCAAACAAATCCTAACCGCATATTTGTCTAGTTCGCATGCTTTGAACATAAAATAATGCAGGAAACGAAATAGCCTAGGGTTTGGAATGAGGTTTTAGGGTGGGCTCTAATTCCCTGTACTCTCCCGGTTTAGGTTCTAAAAAAAAGGTACTCGAGTTCTCCTTGCCGGTGCCCCCTTGGGCTTGCCAGACCCTTAGTCCTAAACCCATCACAGGCTTGTGTGACTAAGTTAAACTCGAGGACACATTCCCTTATGCCCATACGGAGAATAAATTCACACGAAGGCATAAGGTATATGAATCCCAAAGGTTACTTGCTAGGCCCATACGGTGAATAAATTCACACGAAGGCGTCGCTTTCACCCCCACTTAAAAGGGTTTGGAGCTCGGGTATAGAGCTAGATATGACAATTTTGAAAAATCTGAAATCATTAAAAAACGTTAGTACAACTATTTATTTGAAAAAATAATCAAAGATAAATAATAAGAATCGAATAAATAAATTAAAATTTAAACTTGTAATTTTCGCTAAAAAACACAACCGGAAATTAATTTCGGCCTGACTCACTTACCGGTCCCCAGCGGAGTCGCCAAGCTGTCGCGACCGTCTTTCGGTTGGGCCCCGGAATTGGGCTTCGACTTGGAAAATGTGGATTGGGAGTCGCCACCGACCACTTTAAAACGAATTTAGGTGGGTCGGATACCATTTTACCTGATCTGCGTTGTACCAAAAACATGTCGGGTTCGGGAGTCGATTACGGTCAAGGAAGGATTAGCACCCTTGAACCGCCCTTTCAGTACCAATTAATTTATCGGTTGTCTTTAATTGCGAAAATTTAAATTTAAATTGAAACTCAAAAATTCAATCTAAATTAATTACCTTTGATCGATTGGGATTCTTCTAAAAAATAGTAAAAAAATGTTAGTAAAAATAACGTGAATAAAATAATAAAATCAACGAAAAATGAAAGTGGAATAAATAAAAGAATAAACCAAAAGGAAATTAAATAAAAATAAAAATATTAAATATTAAATAACCAAATGTATGTAAGATAAAATAAATAAAAGGAAACAAATAAGAAGTAAATAATCAATAATAATAATATGTATATGTATATAAAATAATATATATATATATGAAATTAAAATAAAACATCAGAATAAATAAATCATAAAAATACGAAAAGGGACCGTTTTAAATAAAGTAAAATTGAAAAACAAAATTAAAATAGAAACCAGAGCTAAATTCGAATCATGGGCCAAAATGAATCCTTACAAAGTTCAAGAGACCAAAAGGGAAATCTGAAAACACGGGTGGGGAGTTGGAAAACGACGTAGTTTTGTTGCACCCCAAAACGGCGTCGTTTCACTGAACCTATAAAACCCCCAAAATACGCCTAATTCTCCACACTCCTCTCATTTTCCAATTTACACTCTCTCCCTCAACAGATATCTCTCTCTCGCCTCTCTCTATAAGGCGATCTCCGGCCGCCGCCGACAACGACCAGAAAAAGCCAAACCTCTCCAAAATAACGTCCTCTACCTCCTCAATACTAATCCAAAACCTAAATCCCCAAAATCCCTACGACTCGACGTAGATCTAGAGCATAAGTTTCGATGTTTTACCCCTCGTCGGTGTCCCTTCGTTTACCCAAGTTCTTCGGCTTTGTGGTTGGTTCTTTGATATTTTATGTGTGGCTGGGTCTTTTGTGTTTGTGTTGATGTGATATTTTTGGGGTTTTGCTTGCTTGTGTTGCGTAGATCTAGAGCATAAGTTTCGATGTTTTACCCCTCGTCGGTGTCCCTTGTTTACCCAAGTTCTTCGGCTTTGTGGTTGGTTCTTTGATTTTTATGTGTGGCTGGGTCTTTTGTGTTTGTGTTGATGTGATATTTTTGGGGTTTTGCTTGCTTGTGTTGATGCTTTTGTTTACTGTTGGTATCTTCGGTTGTGTATTGTTGATATCTCTCGGTTCTCTCTGTTCTCGAACGATGGTTTTGGTTTTGTGTGGTTTGGGTTATCTGTTGTACGTTGAAGTTGGGTACGGTTGATGCCCGTGATGGTGGTTTGGCTCTGTTTTGGCCAATGATCTCTATGTTTGGTTTCGTTTCTTGTCGTCCTCCACTTTGGCAATGGCTTGGTGGGAGTATTTATACCCCACCGGTGGCCTGGGTTCCGATTGTCACGGTGCTCATCGTGGTTGTTGGCCGGGGATTCGGGATGGGTCAGTCCCGATCTCCTCGGCCGAAAATCTCGGTGACCAGTGTGTGTGGCGTTGAGGCTTCTGGTACCTTCCCGGATTTGATCTCGACCGTTGGATTGGGTCAGATCCAACGGTCTGGATCTGGCTGTGCATTTAAGGTTAGACAAACCCTTGTTATTTTGCAATCCTGACCATTGATCCCATCTCGATCTGACGGTTATGATTCATGCGGCGCTGGACTTAATGATAGAACCCTAAACCTTTACTGGTTGGTTCAGGCCCTAATCCTGGACTGATTGAACCTTAATGATAGACCTAAAAAATAAATAAATAAACGAAAATAATAATAAACAAGAAATAAATAAAAAATAAAATACTATATAATATATATTTAAAAAAAATGTTTTAAAAACTATAATATATATGTTTTCAAAAATGTTTTCAAAACCTATATATATATAAGTTTTCAAAATGATTTTAAAATTATATTATATATATTTCTAAATTTTTTTTTAAACTATATATTATATAGTTTTAAAACTATTAAAAACTATATATTATATACGTAGTTTCAAAATATGTATATATATAAATATGTAGGTACATATAAAGGAAAAAAAATATGTCGACGAAAATTAGTGTCTACACTATTCCATTGGTGAATTGCCACCCTCAATAAGATTGGGGAATAGTTTGCTTGTTTGAATATTTCACGAAAGCCAGATGCAACCAAATATTTGTTAAACCAATACCACATGCACTCGTTTGATTTGTGTACTTTCACTGACAGAAAAAACATTTCCATCATAACTTCACTATATTCTTGTGGAATTCCAGAGGCAGAAGAAAGATGAGAAACACTAAGGTTGCGTTCAGCTAAAGAAATATTAATCGGATAATAATTAAAAAAATATTAATCACGTTTGATCAATGGCAGACGTAAATGAATTGTTTATCTTAAGAATTATTTTTTGTTAATTGTTTATTTTATTAATATTGTCTATCTTAAAATTTTATGAATTGTTTATACAATCTAAAATATATATGTTATGTAGTCATCTTAAAAATATTTTTAGATCTGTCTGTATGTGATTTGTGAAGATTTCTTATAAATAATCTTTCATCTTAATAATATTTTTTGATCTTAAAATTATTTTTAGATCTGTCTGCATGTTATATATACCTTTTGAAAAGAAAAAAGATTGTCTGACTTGAGGGAACTTTGTTTGGGATAACAATCTTTTATCAACACTGGCATTTTTTTTTTACATATAAATAGTAGGAATACTATTATCAATTATTTTTAGATCTGTCTGCATGTTATATATACCTTTTGAAAAGAAAAAAGATTTTGTCTGACTTGAGTGAACTTTGTTTGGGATAACAATCTTTTATCAACACTGGCATTTTTTTTACATATAAATAGTAGGAATACTATTATCAATAATTTCTTAGATATTACATGATTTCAATCCTTTTGAATCATATTATCCTTAAAATAAAGAATTACGTTTATATGAATCAAACTTGGTCAATGTTAGTGGTTGTTCGTCGATATATTTTGTTCTCCTTTTATTTTTTTATATTGTATTTGTATTTTCTTTTGTTTTTCGATTTTTAATTAATATGTTTGTATGACACATTTTTATCTGTCTTTATGACATTTTTTTATATGTTTTCAGTCATTTCACCATTGTTTTTATTTATCTCTCTAAGGGATATTTGACTCCACCACGACTGATCAAGATGATGTTTATCTATTATCATGTTGATCTTCCATGGTTTGAACCCTCAGATTGAATTTAGATACACGATTTTTTTAATAAAATTAGCAGCTTCTATAAAAAAAGAATATTATTTATATTTGAATGATACTTTAATATTTAATGTGTTTATTAGATACGATCAAATATTATGAGTAAGCCTGAACCAACTTACCTCAGTGGTTAAAAAAATTGATGTTACTAAAGGTCAGGTTCAACCAGTTACAGCAAGGTGATTGTGTGTTCATTGTTTTTTTTTCATTCAAATTTCATTTAAGAAATTTGTAAGTCAAATTTATGAAATTTTAGTCAAAACGAATTAAATATGTTTAATCAAATTTTGTTTAAATTTAAATATAATCATTTATAATATTATGGTATTGATTGATTTCAATTTAAACAACTCTATCTACACAGTCAAATAAACATTTTTTCATTTTCTTTTTTTTAATATTTTTTATTCAAATAGAATATGATATCTATAATGTTATTTTTTAAAAAAGCATGGACTTTGAGGATAAATTATTGATAAGAACATAAAGGAGTCAATGAATTGATGGGAGAAAGAATATGTAAAGAGTTGTAGTCGAATGACCAAATTAAATCAAATACAAAGTTAAAAGATTAAATTACAAAAAGAAGTTATATATGTATTCTAAAATAGTATAAGAGCGTGTGAATTAAATTCGATTATAAATGAACTTAAAATGAAAAAGGAATGGAAGAAACAAGAAAATCATGCCAAGTTGAGGTGCATGTTGTCTAAATTTGGCCAAAAATAAACTTAAAATGAAAGAGAAATTGAAAAAAAAAATAAAGAAATCATGCACCAAATTACAAAAAAAAAAAAAGAGATCAAATTACTTAGCTAAAGACCAAAATATCATGAGCAGTAAAAAGTTAAAAAAATTGAACATATTAACATTTAGTATTTGATCGTTCATAAAATGTAATCATTCTACATTCAAGTACCTTATTCTCATAGTTAATTTTAACTTTTGTGAACTAAACGTCCCCTGATGGGCTTCACCTAGCATATGGTGGGATTTAAACTAGAACAAATAGAGTATAGACATGATTTAGGTAAAATCCGAATACTACGAGTCCTCTACCTATCTTCTTAAATAGATAAAAAAACAATGTGATATAAATGATATTCCCCTACTTGGGAGTTACTGAAAAAAACTAAAGGGATGTTAGGTTTTATAAGGCTGATGATTTGGGGGGTTTCCTTCACTTAGGAGCTAGTATGAATATGCAGTGGAGTGGCTGTGACCTGCTTGCTCACTCAACTGTACCAGACCATTTATTCAATGCATGGAATCATAATGCTGAGTCATTTTACCTTTAGCTCTCACGTTTGAGTTTGAGTGACATTTCAATCTCTTCCAGTGATCGGCCTTTGGTCTCAACCAGAAAATAATGAGCGAAAATTGCTGATACCAATGACACGCTGCCAAAACCGGTATAAACTGCACCTACTCCAAATATCTCCACCAGGTCCAGGAATAGTAGCCCCACCATGAAATTACAAACCTATTTCATCATCACAGCTACTTCAAATGATTCATTTAAAACGAGTTTTATATATTACTCGAAAGGAAATAAATATAATTCGCATACCCAATGAACAGAGAAACTAAAACTCATAATCTTCCCCCTTGTCTTGCTGCTACTAAGTTCTGGAATTATGAGACCGGTTACCGGGCCTGCTCCAATTGCAAAGGTGAATATGTACCTATAACAAAGCATTTCGTAAGAAAACCATGACTAAACCAGAAACATGAGATGCAAGTATCAGTATGGTCCCACATAACATGTATGAAGACCAGGGTTTTAACATATGAAAGGGCAATCAGGGGTGTTCAACCCATAATGGTCGGCATATTTGGTTTCAAATCTGAGCACGCGAGGGGGTCCTTACATGAGAGTCCCTAGGATTGATAAGTTGTGACTGAAATCTTCATCAAATGGGGAATTGATAGCAAAAACAGTAAGAAACATTGAAACTGCCTGCAAAAGGAAAGTTCATTGCTTAGATTTTTTTTTTTTATAAGAGTAGGAGGTCTCATTAAAAAACCCCTTCATAATTGACCCTTACCAAAAGGATAGGGACAACTAGCGGAAGGAGGAAAAGAGTACCTCATTTTATTGATATTTCATTAATACAGCAGTAAACCTTTACAAGACATCAAAAAAGTCTGTCCTCAAAAGATGCAGGAACAACCTATAAAACAGCAGACAATCAACCAATCCCTTCTTTAGCTAACTTATCAGCCTCCCAATTACAGCCCCTAGGAATTAATTTCACTAACAACACCCTAGACAGTACATAATCATTGCTTAGATTATTAGCATTGTGCAAATCAAAATTATGGCTGTTGGACTGAATTACAAAAAAAAACGGGTGCAGCCACACGTTCATGCATGTACATGCTAATACAAGTCATTAGTCATGCAAATTTATAGTTTCTTCACTATGTATTCAGGCTTTTAGACTGGAAGTGCAGTAAACTTGCTAATACAAATGCATATTTTCTACATGAGCAACTACTTGTTCAACTTTGTACTTCTCAATTTCAAATAAGGTACGGTGTCTTTGTTTCACCGAAAATGACTCTTACAAGAAATGTTTTTTTTTTTAATTTTTCAGTGTTTGATTAATGAAATAACTTAGCCAATAGGAAATGACTTTCAAGTCAGCAAAAAAAATAAGCCTTTTTTTCTGTAAATTGTCTTCTCATTTTAAAAGCACAAGTCACTTTGGGAAAAAAAACTCCCTACAATAAATATGATTTTTATATAAAAAGTAAACTTAAATTGAGTAAAATATTTTTATACCATAATATAGTTTTAATTTAAATTTTATAAAAATTTCAAAAATATTAATATCAAATATTATACTTTTCAATGTTATAACACGTGCATATTTATATTTTGATAATATATACTAAATATTCTTATTAAATTAATAAATTACTAATATAATTAACACTATATTATTCTAATAAAATAATTATTTAATATAATAAAATATTATTTTAATAATATAATTTAACATTACTAATTATTTTAAATTTTAAATAGTATTTTTAATATTTTGTTGGAATGTGCTTTATAGTAATATTTTAATAGAAAATAAATGGATTATAATTTGTAAATAACTAGTAATAAATGTTTTATAATATAAAAATATGAATACTTTTAATAGTACCAAATATTAATACAAATAATACAGAATAATTATTATAATATTTTAAAACTTTAAATATTTATTTATACGATTAATTTAATACTTAAAATAGTATTATTTTGAGTACTTAATATTAATATAATACTTCAATCTTTTTATTAACTTGCTTCTATTTGAAATATTAATATTAAAAATTAATAGGTTAATGATAAAAAATTTAAGCAACTAATATTTTAATACTGATGTCAAAATTTTTATTAAAAATATAAAAAAAACAATATTTTTATAATACATAAATCAATACCATTAATTTTTAAAATAGTGAATAAATAGTATCCAAAATAATAATCCTAAGTAATAATATTGTATTAATAATACTTTGAATATTTTAATAATTGTGACATTGTTTTTTGTAGAAGTAGATTTTCCAAAAATAACCAAACATTAGAAAATCTTTACTTTCCCGAAAAGTCTTCCCAACTTCCAGAAAACATTTCTGGAAATAGATTATATTAAACACACCCATAGTATTGATACCATTACTAAATAACTTAGTCTTAGAATAAGGATTTATTACCATCCCAAGGTAACTTCCAATGAGAAGCCTTTTCCTTCCTTGTGTATCCATAAAGTATGATGCGCAAAGTGCCCCTGACCACGTCCACAAGTTAACAAATTTGAGAGGCTTTTTATAACAAACTATGCACACAACGCAGAAATTGGCAAACACGAAAACCGGATCTCAAACCTGCGAAATTTGTTAGTCCAACAAATAAACTTGCCAAAGCACCACTGGCAATTCCAACATCTTGAAAAGTCAATGATGAGAAATAAAGAACTCCATTTATTCCAGCAAACTGTTGAAGAACAAAAAGGGCTCCTCCAATGAATGCAACTGCAACCGAACGAGTGTCAGAACTAATTGCCAAACTACACATTGACACCAATATAAAACCTAAATTGATTATCAAGAAATCTATTAAGACTGCAAATGTAGAGGACCTCAAGAATAGCTCAAAATATTTACTTTTTATTAGGTGAGATTATTAAGAATGACGCTATGTCCTTTTAGCAGAAACCACGTAGAAGAATACAACCTCGAGAATGTGGCTCTTCCAAAAGTTCCAACCATCCGCTATTCACATCAATGCCATCATTCTTGATAATTGACTGGAATTCCTCAATCGCTTTGTCAACTTCTGAGTCTCCCCAAAGATTACGGATTATTGTCTCAGCATCTTTTATGTTCCCTACCTACAAAAATGCCAAGATTCTAGGCTTCAAGAGAACATGCCAGAAAGTAATACATATGGAGTTTGGTATCAAGGAAAACAAGGCTCATACTCTGCATAACCAGCGGGGGCTCTCAACAGTAAACTGCATGCCAAGAGCTAGAAGAAAGCCAGGTACACTTGCTATATAGAACATTTTCCTCCACCTGGAAAACATATTTTTCCAAGATTCTTTAGCAGGTTGAAGCAATAAAAACCAATAATTGGATTGGAAATAGTTCTGCCATATATGGCACAGAGAATAAGTAATGCCCCCATTGTATGCATGCATTTGTTATGCTGATAGAAAACACAGAAAGCATGAAACAAGATATACACAAAATGGAATTGCCCCAAAGTAACGTTGACAATAGAATAAAGGAAACCTATATAATAGGTACTAAACTAGAACAAAAACATACACTTCTGATGCCTGGGAGTTCCCCATAAAAAAAAACCTTCTGAGAGAAGATACTGCATCAAACAAAATTGCCAACAAAATGAAGGACAACAATAGTTTTACATGTTGACGAATATACTCACATAAATTATATATGACCAGTTTTACATGTTGCATATTCATAATTGAGTTTATTCGTAATGAGTTTTTAAAGGTCAAGAGGATGGAAGACACAGAAGTCAGTCCTTGTGAGTAACACTTTCTTGAAGGGTGCGAGGCTAATGGTCAAATTCTTCACAGCTCTACCAGCTAATAATAAGTTTAGTTTCTAGAGCAGCAACTTTGTTACAAAAAGACTAAAAAGGGTTGTCAAACAGTTATAAGTAAAAGGAAAAGGAAAAACATATTTCCGTCATCAACAACCACCATTGCTCTGAGAAAAGGCAAAAGGAGGAAAAAGGTTCTCACCAATGTGGATCATGTTCTGCCGGTATTCCAAGACACTGTGACAGAATAATCCCAAGGCAAGTGCCAATTTGGGACAAAGTTCCCAGTGAACCCCTGTATTTCGTTGGGGCAACCTACAGGGAATGAACAGAAAATGGATAACATATAAAACGGAATATTCTCTCCTAAAATTCCATAGAAGCAGCAGCAAGTTTTGTCAAGCAAAAACATTAACACCCTAAATTATGGATTAGTAGTTTCGGGTTTACCCGAGAGGTAAGTGGACTATGTAAAATTATAAATTAAGTTGTTGGGCTTAATTGGGTTGGCTTTGGGGCCCAATTAGCTATAAAAAGGAATATTTTTGAATATGAGACAAAATAGGAAGGACCAAAAGTGCAATTAGACCATTGAGGAATTTGGAAGCGGATTTTAGGGTTTTATATCAAGCTTTCACGTGGGGTTCTCTCATTTTCTCATATCTTCCTCATTTCTTCTTTCTTTCTCCATTTCCTTCCTCCATAGCAAGTGCTTAGCTCAAGATGAGTGATTGAGGTTTCTTCCTTACCTTCTTCAGCTTCAAATCTGTTCCTAATCTTCATCATTTTCCATCTTATGGTAAGAATATTTGTCTTCATTTTGGTTTGAAGAAAAATGGTGAAAAAATCAACCAAAGTCAAAAAGGAGGTGCTTGATAGAAAAAGGAGCTTCATTTCGGATTTCTAAATTCAATGTAGTGTATATCTAATCCTTTAGAGTATTAAATTTTCATAAATTCTTGGTGTTTGCTAAGATTTGAATGATGGAGCATTTTAGGGTTCCTCTTTGATTTCTCAACCAAATCACGTTTTAGGTGTTAACAACTTGTTTTAATGATGCCTAATGACCCTAAATAACTTACTAAAGCTTTTGAATAACTTTAGAAACCAACCCATGTCGTTTGGGGTGATTTTTGAGTGATTCCCGAGCTTAAGCAAGTCATTCCCAGAAAAAGGATCGATCCCTCGACCAAAGAGATCGATCCCAAAGTTTCTGTCCAGCAAAGGATCGATCCCTTTTCAAAAGGATCGATCCCTTCTCTGTTTTGCTCGATGAACAAGGATGGATTTGCATTCATTAAAGGTCCTAAGTGTTGTTGAATGTTATTTTGACCCGTTTAAGGTCCGTAAGATCTAAGGACGATCCGTAATAGTAAGACTTAGTCCGTGAGGGAAGTAAATGACCCAACATACCTAAAAAAACGCTCGTAGGAGTAGGTTACATTGGGTGTAACCATATTAAGCGTAATACACTAAAATATCTTCAATTGAGGACATATACGTATAGTAGGGATTAAGGATCAGTACATGAGATACCCAATGAACGGTACGATAAACATGTCAGATTCAGTATCGACGAAGAGCGTGGTGCTTCGAGAACGTCAGTGAACCGAAAATGGATAAGTCGTTCCACTACTTCAAGGGGTATTGGGAGAAGTACAATAAGAGCGTTAGGAGTGTTGTTACCCAATAACGAGCTCGAGTTAGGTTCGGGCTAACCAATGAATCAGTCAGTGTACTGCAAGCACAATAATCATCGGGAAATTGTGAAATGCTTAGAGACCTCTCCGGAGGTAGAAATGAGTAAAATACCCCATAAGTATATACCCCTCTCATAACGTCCTAGGCAGAGGACGAGTGGGATAGTCTCGGGTGAAGGGGATATGACCTCACTTGACTTAATGAGTTCAGTAGCGAGTGATCGAGCTACTTCGCCTACTGCAGTGTGGCGTTAGTTAACATGTGTTAAGGCGTAGCTCTAGATGAGAGCCTTGTAATAATAATGAGATAATAACATTAATTGTGTGATAGCCATAAAAGCCTTATGAGGTAAGATTCCATAAGTCTTATATCTTTGTGTGTTAATCGAGCAACGATGAGGACACCCGAGTTACTTTAGCAGTAGGACGGTCTTCTTGTGTGCATATAATATCCGGATATATCCAAGTCAGTGCAAGATGCACTTTAGTTGCTAGTTGAATGTGGTATTGATGTTATGGGACCCAGACACGTTCCGAGTACTCAAGATGAGTGGTCTAGCCAGGCAAGGTGGCGATGTTGTGTGACTCGAACCTAGCCTAAGGTATTGGGAGGTGCTGATGCTATGTGACCCGGACCTCGCCTGAGATACTTGGGAGATGTTGATGTTGTGTGACCTAGGTCTACCCAAGGTACCTCTATTAAGCAAACAGAGGTGTGAGTTCCGTGATGCTATGTGACCTCGAGCTACACGACGATGCTTACTTATTGTTGAGTGATAGTATCGACGTCTCTGTGATACCGGGTACCGTCATTGTGTTTGGCATGTGATGCATTATAGGATGATAATGAGGTTAGAGACTTAGTACTTGTATACTCATGGCAGGGCCCTTAGCAAAGACTAAGGGAAGCATGAGACGTAGATTCGAGAGATAGAACTAGAGGACCTTACGTAGGTAGCTCTGATTGGAATCATGCTTGTACCTACTACTTAGTACTATGTCCCTAGCATGCTTTAGTTTATGGAATTCTTATGCCGCTCTAGATTAGCGATTATGTTGTTAAGCTTTGTAAGCTCAGCCTTCGGATGTTTTTCGTCGGTAGGTCTGTAGCTTGAGCAATTCATGGAGCACCGTCACCGTAAGACTTCCAGCATCTCCGACAGAGTATTGTAGCTTTAGTGGACATGTGTATTCATAGAACCTTACTTGTGTATTTGAGTTGTAAACTTCAAGATGTATTATTTTGATTTAAATCATGCGTCTCAGAGCTCCGTTTTGTAAAAATGTTTTATAACAGTAGTTTATTTATTATGATACCATTCAGTACATTTGAAAAGAAAATGAACAGATTTTGAGGATCAGGGGTTGCCTTGGTAACCAATGTGGCACTTTAGGCACAATCGGGTTTAGGTTGTTACATTCTTCCTGTTCATTTTACCAATTTAATGCGTTAAACGTACCTAAATCACATTCTATAGTCATTAATTAGAGCAGAATGAGATGGTCAACCTACAGAAAGCTGACAACATAATACGATATCTCCAAACGTTTACCAGCCAATGACAATTTATGTAAAATATTTTTTTACTACTGAATTCCCACTTTTACTCCTTTTACATACATTATACACGGTAAGTTTAGGGTAAAATAAGAAGAAAAGGCAGTGGAATTTTTTTTTAACATTTTAAGAGTAAAGAGGATTAAAAACCCCCTTGCTCCAATTTCAACTAAGAGGGAAATTCCAGATGTTATGAGGCATAAATAAAATTCAAAACCTAGAAGCCGGCACACATATCATGAAGCAGTACCTCGGAAATATAAATTGGAACAAGAACTGTGTTCACACCAATACCAAGGCCAACTAGAAATCTTCCCAGCAGTATTTCATGTAAGGAATGTGCTTGCGCACTGTCAAAATTGAAAAGAGTCAATTATGACAAAATAATTATAATAATATAATAAAAATAAAAATAAAAAACTGTTCAAGTAAAACATATTTCTATATAGAGTCCAGATTCTAAGAGCGTTGCATGTAAGAAGCATTGAGTACTTTGGAAGTCAAGTAAAACTAAATACAAATACAAAAATATAAATCATTTCTAGCAGCTCTCCTCCAAGGGAACAAGTAACAAAATAATGATTCTGATGTATGTACTTATCAGAAGACTTCTGCTGGGTGAAAAATTCCTTAACAGGGGTTCTTAAAAATACCTTTCAGCCTGATATGGTGTTGCGATTTTTGGCAAAGGAGGGATTCCAGGTCAAGATAGTAAGGTGGGGTTATGTTAGGAACGCCTGCATTATTATATTCAATACAAATGAAGAGTTTTTAAAGGCGTGGTCGAGTCTTAGAGAGAAACTCTTCTGCTGGTTTGATTGGGTAGATCCACTGTTGAGTGAAGATGGAGTCCCTTTGGCCTATTGCTTGGTCGAATTGGTTGGTTTACCACTTCTTAGCTGGAGTGTTCCTTTCCTGGAGAAGCTTGGGGGCAAGTGGGGAAAGGTTGTTAGTATCCTCGAGGAAACAAGAAACAGAGATGACCTCTCTTCGGCTAGAATGTTGTTAAGGGTAGCTAGCCCTTTTGATGTTCAAGAATCTGTTATTGTAGGATCTTATGGCAGATCGTTTAAAGTTAAAATTAATGTGGGATCCAATTCTAAATCTATCTCGAAAGATAATGGAGTCGTGAGGCAGAGTTTTTCATATGGCAGCTGCAATGACGATGTGTCAAAGGGGGATGATGGTAGAAACACAGAGAAGGAAGAAGACAATAGGGAGAACTCAGTAGAAGGATTCTGGTCAAAGGTTGACATGTGGCTTCAGAATAGTCAAGAGAGGGTGAAGTCAGAAGAAAGTGGGGAACATCTTTTGAAAAAGAAGTCTGACACACACTGCCCAATAATAATGGGGTGTCAGAAAAATTTGAATTTGAATTAAATCACAGTGGGGATTATGCGGGCCTTGGGCTGAGAGAGGATGTGGACCAGAGTCTTCCAGCCCATTCGGATTCTAATTGGGAGTCTTATTCTCCTATCACTAAAATTATACCAGATGGCCCTGTTGTGAAGTTGAAGTGGGCCAGGTTAGCAAATCAAGAAAAGTTGCAGAATCTGTATGAATTAATTGCAGAAGAAAGAAGTGTATCAGGAGAAGAAGATAAAGAGGGGGATCAGGAAGTTGACGGTATTGTTCTTGGTAAGCTAGTAGAAGGAACATCGATGCAAAAGGAAAACAGTGCAGTCAATGTGAAGTTTTCCAAGCGTTTGAACCGGGGTTTGTCTGTGTCTAAATGTTTGTCAATTAGGAGTGCTCCTAATGGTAGAAGGGGGAGAGGACGCTATGCTCGAGTTTATAAAAGGTCAAGAGATAGAAGAATATGGTTGTGTTCAGCAATTGAAGATGATGACTTTCGCCCTATGGCTGCTCCGAAGATTAAGCAGAACATTTCTGACTTTAGAAGAAGAAATCAGCAGTTTTCAAGTACTATTATTGGAGGTGGACAAGATAAGGACATCAATTGTTCTGTCGATCCTCAGAATACATCTATGATCCCTATCGTTCGTAGTGCTGTCGTTGAGAGGGCGGAAGCTACAACTGTGACTGCTTCAGGGAAAGGTTATGAAAATAGAAGGAAGAGGAGAGCTTTAATTTCTGAAGCTCTTGATTTGGTTAATAATTCGACTGTTTCTTCATCCTCTTTTTCGGAATTGCTGAAGGAAGCATTGGATACTTGGGAAGTATGTGAGATGTTAGGAATTTCATTTAAGGAAGGGAAGGAGGCTTTTATTGAAAAACTATCAAGTCTTGACCAAGAGATAGATGAAGTAAGGGGAGGATGATGGTTGGTCAGTATTAGCTGACTGTAGGGGGTGTATTTCCTTTTTTATGAATAATTTTAGTATTATTTCGTGGAACATTAGGGGTCTCGGGAGGAGGGAGAAGTGTGTAGCTGTATCAAGGTTGGTCAAGAAGTCAAAACCAGTTTTTCTTTTCATACAAGAATCCAAGTTGGAACGATGTCATGGGTCGATTTTAAGAAAGATAGGGGGCAACTTGTTAAAGGGGGTGCTGGTCTCTCCAGCACAGGGATCTTCGGGGGGTCTGATTTCTTTGTGGAATGACAGTGTGGTTCATGTCATAGATCAATATGTGCATAGTAGGTTTTTGGCGTTAGTGGGAAAATATAAGAATGGTACAATGGAGTTTGTAGTTATCAATGTTTATGGGCCTTCAGTTGAAGCTGAGAAGGAGGATTTTTATGGGGAGCTGTTGAATTTTGTTAGAGCTCGAAATTTACCAGTTTGTCTAGGGGGAGATTTCAATGCGTATCTTGATTCGGAAGAAAAGATAGGGAAGTCACAAAATTGGCATACTATCGATATTTTCAGGTCATTTGTGCAAAATGCCAACCTTATTAACTTACCTATGTCAAGAGGTTCTTTCACTTGGTGCAGCAATAGAGAAAATTCAACATGGGTGAGACTAGACCGGTTCCTAATCTGTGCAAGATTCCTTAAGAATTTCCCTAACATTGTGCAGTTTCTTTTACCGAAATCTATTTCAGACCATAATCCAGTTTTGTTGAAGGATAAATCTACAAATTGGGGTCCAAAACCTTTTAGGTTTTTTAATTTTCTGTTAGAAGAACAGGGTTTTGATGACTTAGTTGTTGATTCCCTGGAAGTAGAAGAAAAGAAGAATAATAGTGGGGAATTTTCAGAATGCTGCAGGGTGCAAAAAATAAAATCAGGAACTGGTCTGGAAGTTTTCAGAATGCTGCAGGGTGCAAAAAATAAAATCAGGAACTGGTCTGGAAGTAGACATTTAGGACTGGCAGAGTCCATTTCGTTGCTGGAAATTAAAATTAACAGTTTGGACTTAAAGTGTCAAGGTGGAAATTTGTCTGTAGGGGAATGGGACCAATTGATTGAACTTAAAAAGGAATTATGGAGACTGTTAAGGATCGAGGAGAGAATTTGGTTTCAAAAATCCAGAAATAGATGGATTAAGGATGGCGACAGGAATACAAGGTTTTTACACCTGAGTGCTATGAAAAGGAATAGAATCAACTCTATTCACTCTATCAAATTTAAAGGCAATTTAATCTCGGATCCAGAACAGATAAAAGACAGTGTGTTTAATTTTTTCAAGAATGCCTACAATGAGAAAACAACACTGGAAGTTGAGGGACTGAATTTTGATTTTAAGCAGTTGTCTCAATCGCAATCTGATTTCCTACAGTGTGGCATCGATTATTGGAGGAAACAAGGGCTACAGGGGGTTGTTTTTAAAGTGGATTTTAGCAGAGCATATGACATTGTGGATTGGCAGATTTTGTTAAGGCTTATGAAGGAGATGGGTTTTGGAGAAAGGTGGTGTTCTTGGATTGAGCAGTGTATTTCCACAGCATCAATATCTGTTTTACTGAATGGGTCTCCTACAAAAGAGTTTCATATTGCGAAAGGTTCGCGACAAGGATGCAGTCTTTCTCCTCTTTTGTTTAATGTGGTTGGTGAACTTCTTCATATGATGTTAACTAAAGCTGTGGATTTAGGCTTATTTCAAGGGTTTTCTTTTGGAAAGATTCAAAACAGTTTCAATTTGACTCACCTCCAGTTTGCTGACGACTTAATTATCTTTTGCCGAGCCTCCGTCACTCAAATTAAAAATGTTAGACGAGTGTTGATGATTTTTAGTGTTATGACGGGGCTTCATCTTAATTTAGTTAAAAGCAAACTTTATGGTATTAATGTGGAGGAGGACATCCTTGGAAATTGGGCTAAGGACATTAGCTGCTCTATTGGTACCTTTCCGACGGTATATTTAGGCCTTCCGTTAGGAGCTAAAAGGAATTGTGAAAAACTGTGGGAGCCGGTAATTGCCAACTTTGATAAGAAATTGGCGGGATGGAAAGCTTCCTCTTTGTCCATGGCCGGTAGATTGGTGCTTATTAAGTCGGTATTATCCTCCTTACCTATCTTTTATCTTTCTATTTTCAAGATTCCATCTAAGATTTGTCAAAAATTAAACTCTTTGATGGCGAATTTTTTATGGGGTGGAGGGGAGGAGAAGAAGAAAATGCATTGGGTGAGTTGGAATAAGATTTGTAAACCAAAGAGTGGAGGTGGTCTAGGAGTCGTTGATTTGAAATTTACTAATAGAGCTTTGTTGGGAAAGTGGGTTTGGAAATTTGCAAATGATAAAGATTCCTTGTGGAAGAATTTCATATGTTCTAAACATAGTGTTAGTTGTAACTCTATGGATGTCAACAAAGTCTTATCTCACAAGAACTCTTGGATTTGGAGAGGTATTGTGAATAGCTACATGAAGGATGATTTCATTGGAGGATGCATTAGATCACATGCGAGGCTACAAGTTGGGAATGGAAATTCGATCTCCTTTTGGAATGATACATGGTTGGGGGATTTTCCTTTGAAATTTCTTTTTCCTAGGATTTTTGCCCTTTCATTTAATCAAGAGGGTAAGGTTGCTGATTTTGGTAGCTTTGAATCGAATGGATAGGAGTGGAATATTAAGACTAGGAGGAATTTATGTGACTGGGAAGTGGTTCAACTGGTTGAATTATTGGATAGGCTCAAGGATATTAAATTAAATGATTCTTTGGAGGATTGTATGCTTTGGGACGATGTGGGTGAGGGGTTATATTCTGTCAAAGCTTGCACGAAATCATTCTACTCAGCTGATGAGGATCCCTTTAGGTGGACTAAATGTGTTTGGCAGGGTCTGGTTCCTCCTCGAGCAGAGGTTTTCCTTTGGCAAGTATCACTTAATAAATTAGCGGTTAGAATGGAATTGAAGAAAAGGGGGTTCCTTTAGGGAAGGACATTCAATGCCCCTTTTGCAATCAAGTTGAAGAATCAGTTCAGCACCTGTTTATTTCCTGCCAGTTTTCGTGGGTATTATGGAACAGAATCATAGGTTATTGGGGTATCAAGTTAGCCTTACCTGCTGATCCGTCTTCAGTTCTAAATTCATGGTTTGTTCTGAGGCCTTATTCTAATATGTGGAAGTTTATCTCGGGGGATGTTTTATGGTCAATTTGGAAGATGCGAAATGAAATTATTTTTGAAAGAGGTAAGCTGGATTCATCCTCACTGTTTTTAACAGTTAGGTTAAGGTTAGCGAAATGGTTCCTCGCTAAGTATCCTTTACTCTCTATCCAAGTGGATTCTTTAATTGGGGATCCTTCATTGGCTGATAAAATTTCAGCCACTATGGATTTTAACAGGCCTGTGCTTTGTTGGAGTCCTCCTCCAGTCGATTTTTTTAAGTTTAACGTGGATGGAGCTGTGAGTTCTGTTGGGATGTTAGCTGGAATTGGGGGAATTCTAAGAGATTGGAATCGGGTCAAGCTTATGTCGTTCTCAGAAAAATTAGGTTCTAGTCCTATCATTTTGACAGAGTTGAAAGCTATCAAAAGAGGTTTAGACATCTTTGTGGCATCAGAATGGGTATTGAAGGGTAGGCTTATTATTGAAAGTGATTGCAAGTTAGCCGTCGATTGGTTGAAATTTCAGGAGTCAGTTCCACTTTATCTTTTTAAGTTTGTTAAGGATATTGCGGATGCGGTTTCTGAGAATGAAGTCATTGTGAGGTGGATTCCGAGAAGTTGTAATAGCGAGGCAGATTTGCTAGCTAAGGAGGGGATTGGGTAGTGGTTCACTTTGTTGTACTAGGTTCAGAGGTTTTATTCCGAGGGTGTTATATGAGTGTGTTTAAGTCTTATGTATCTTCAACGAGTGGTTTAAGTCTTATGTAATCTTTTTTTGAAGTCAATATATTGAGGTACTCTTTTCCTCCTTCCGCTAGTCAGTTCTAACCTCATGGTAAAGGACTACTAAGAAGGAGGTTTTTAATGAGACCTACTATTCCTATCAAAAAAAAAAGCATTTGAAGGGTTAAGATATAAATTGTTTTGCATTTATAAACACACTTTCAAACAGATAAAATAAAAGCAGCAGGTATAACATGCGTCCTACAAATCACACCATGATAAATAGAGATAGGATGTGAACCATACAAAAGAAATTAACGTCTAGCGAATGCAAAAATGGTTATTGTAATGTTCAATAACTCCATAGCCATCTATGCCAATTTGGAACTAACTCAGTTTCACTTGGTATAGATAAGAGATAAAATGCGTCATTTGGATTGCACAATGTGTATATGCTATTCTCACCTCACAATTGCGCCAAGAATCAATGGTATTGTGTCAATCTGAAAAGTCCGGCGACAGCCAAGTTTGTCCACCATTGAGCCACAACTTATGCTTCCAATAAAAGCTCCAGCAATGAATATGCTCACCACAAGCCCCTCAAGAATTGGATCTCCTTCAAAACCAAGTTCTCTTGCAATTGAAATGATCGGACCATTCATTACTCTATAGAACAAAGAAAGTAACCTTGTGAACTAAAACTCTTTGACAAATCAATCCTTCAAAGTTCCAAGTTCCAACCAAATTATGCTTTAAACTAACATTAGCTCTCAAATTACACTTATGTTATCAGGACTTGGAGGTGAGTATTGGATACATGTGTCCAACATGGGTATAAACCGACCGTATAACAATTTTTTTCTATTTGTTCCTGCTGTATATTTCAATAATGACATCCCATGCCTATGTCTGAGACAAGTGTTGGATATGGGTACTTTAGGAGTACAGGCATATGAATTCCTTCCATACATAGCCAATAAAAATTTTAAACTTCACAAGCAGGTTTATGCATTAAAGAATAATATTTCAGTGTCTAATTTCCAATTCCTCAAAATCTATAGAGTGGGCAACTAATTAGAAAGCATATATATATATAGTAAAATCAATAAGAGCTTAAGTAAGCTCCACAAGATTTACTTCCTCAAGGGGAGTACTCTTACCCTATGTGATAGCCGAAAAGGAAATTGGACATTGAAGCCACCAAAACGTGAGGGAAAGCAGGACGCCATCCCACATCAGAGCTTTGACCATTGCCTTTCTCTTCATTCGGCAGATCTCCTTTATCTGCAATTTAAACCCAAGTCAGATAACAGTTAATACCCACAAAATCTTACCCGTTGATTGAATATGAGGCTATCCAGTCAATAAGCCAAAAATGAATAAATAGATAAAGGACCTGGCCTCCGTGTCTGTAACTGCTTCTTCGTGGCTGAAACTTTCACTTTCAGTGACGGCAAGGGGAAACCGAAACGTAGGGTTTGGGGTTTGGGAGATAGATGAGAGGTTAAGAGCAAGGGAACCGGGACAACTGGTGGGTGCACTCCGGTGGCAATCCACATCGGATGATGGGCAGCGGGGAAGAGACGGTGGAAATTGAAGTTTTTTCATTTGTGTTTTCGGTATTTACTTTTTAGAAATTGAAACGAATGGGGAAAGCCACGCGGCCGATTTTGATAGGCCTGAAAGATATAACTATGTGCAAGCTGTACGTTGAGCTATTATATTATGTAAGGACATGTACAAAGAGAGAGCCTAATTTAAGGATCAGCAGAGAATATATGTAACGAAGAAATAGTATAATATTGTTGAATGGTTATAGTTTAAAATGTTATTTTTTTATATTTTCCATTGATAACGTAAAATGTTGTTTTTTGTTATATTTTTAGTTTACATTTTTCTATTTTATGTTATTTTTAATTTTAAATTAGGTTATTATACTACAGAACTACCAATTATGTAATCTTCTTTTTTGATCTTAATTAATATAAACTACTTAAAACTCATCATGTGATTAGAGTGATGAAATAAAAGATTTTGAATTCAGACAATTATATCTACAGGGTGTATACCATTGTCAATTGATTAAATTTTTTTAAAACATATATTATATTATAATCACCTAAATTATTAAAAATTAATATAACTAACTTACTTCATTATCAATTTTGTCTTTTATGTCTCTAAGTACCCAAATAGTAACTCTTAGTAACTCTTATACATACATACATACATACATACATACATACATACATACATACATACATACATACATACATACATACATACATACATACATACATACATACATACATACATACTACATACATACATACATACATACATACATACATACATACATACATACATACATACATACATACATACATACATACATACATACATACATACATACATACATACATACATACATACATACATACATACATACATACATACATACATACATACATACATACACATACATATACATACATACATATACATACATACATACATACATACATACATACATACATACATACATACATACATACATACATACATACCTACATACATACATACATACATACATACATACATACATACATACATACATACATACATACATACATACATACATACATACATACATACATACACACATTAAATTATTGAAACAAGTCTAATAAATAAATTATATTTTTCACACATATATAATTATAGTTAATGTAAGATTTAAAAATAAAAAATGAGTTTAATAACTTTATATTTTTAAATTAAACTAAAATTGTCACAATTATTTTTAAATTATTATATATAAACTATATTAAAAATTCATTAGAGAATCAAAAGCCAGACAAACAACTTAAATCATAAAATAAATTTATAATCTAAATCTTAACTTTTTGTTTTCAATTTTTTTAAAAAATTTATTTCTCGTTTGCTTTATATTTACAATCATTTCAAGACAATTATAAGAAAGAAAAATAATTTAATTTAAAAATATAAAAAGTATTAAACTCATTTTTATTTTTAAATCTTACATTAACTATAATTATATGTGTGTAAAAATATAATTTATTTATTAGATTTATTTCAATAATTTAATATATATGTGTATGTGTGAAATAATCTAAAACAAAATATATAAAAAAGTTTGCAATATACCAAACGTAGCATTTACCCTAGTGGTTAAGGCTTGGTTAGGGACATCAATGGACCTTGGTTCATAACTCCTTAGTAGCACATACTTCATACTTTATTTCCCTTTACATTGGTGATGATATGGTTGGGTGTGTTACTAAATGATTAGAGAATTATTTTTAATTAATTTTAATATTTTAATTGAATAAATTTATCTACCAATAAAGCTTAATAATTGAGTCACTTTGAATTTGAGTCAAACTCTAACAAAAGCATCAAACTCAACAAAAAATAATAATAATTCTTCACTTTATCAATGGACCTTGGTTCATAACTCCTTAGTAGCACATACTTCATCTTATTTCCCTTTACATTGGTGATGATATGGTTGGGTGTGTTACTAAATGATAGAGAATTATTTTTAATTAATTTTAATATTTTAATTGAATAATTTATCTACCAATAAAGCTTAATAATTGAGTCACTTTGAATTTGAGTCAAACTCTAACAAAAGCATCAAACTCAACAAAAAATAATAATAATTCTTCACTTTAACGAACAAGTTTTCCATCTCTTCCATAACACCACTCCAAGGTGAGATCCCTTACAAATTGGGGGGAAAAACCTCGTTTTTATTGCTTGTTCGAATGGCAGGAGAGGTCCCTTACAAAATGGTTCTTCGTGGGTTTTTATATCATCCCACTGTTACAAAGAAGAAAAAAACTAGAAAATCTCTTTTTTTTCAGCGTTGAATTGAAAGAAAATTGAAAATTACATTTTCTATCTTTCTATTATTATTATTTTTTGAATGAATTGTTGATGAGACTCTCTGAAGAAGTTTCTAGAGGCACCAAAGTTTGGGTGATGTAAATGGGTATTGTAATGGTGGGTTAAGTGTGAATGGATAATACTATGTATAAATGGACATGGACATATTTTTTGTTTTGTTTAAATGGTTTTTATTTTATTTTGGGTTAATATTAGTATGGATTTTGGGCATGTAATGAACTGATACTTGGGTTTGCTGGACTGTTAAATAATATATTTAGTCTTTCCATGTATGCTCACCCACCCAAACAAGCAATACTGCTTGAAATCTTTCGAAGTTCCCCAATTATTTTCACTCATGCCACCGATACTGCTTGGAGAAATTCTATCTCGACACACGAATCATCTTCAAATTGGTTACCGGTCTCCTTCAATTCGATTTAAATTATCTTGATAAAATTAGGGTGTTACAAACTTTAATATCAAAGAGTATCTATCCTTTGGGTGTTCTCCCTGCTAAGATACATAAAATTTAAAATAGAAAAATTAAAAATAATAAACATTAATCATATACATATTAAATATAACATTTAGTTTTTATATCTCAACTAATTATCTAAAATAACATAAATAAACAACTTAATAAATGTTTTTGACCTCTATTATATTTGTGTGTTTCTCATGCTCATGTTGAATGTTTTCAAAAGTATAATTCTAAAACTAAAAGACCTTAATTACATGAACTACGAACCATATAAAAATAGATGAAGAGAAAAATTATAAGTCATATCAAAAGAAAGGGTGCTGGCAAGATCTACAACCAACATAGTCATTATATTAGCCATTATAATCATTATATGATTAAGAAAGATGAAACTAAACTAGAAGAATAGAAAAATATATTACTTATTATTGTTTTTGTTCCTACCTTCCTCCACTTATTTGTTAATAGTGTTGTATATATAAGGTTTTTCACTTTGGGAAATGAGATTTTCTTTTGGAAAATGAGAAAGGTATTTGTTGAATACACTTTTATATTCTTACTAAAAATAATTAATATATTTAATAAAATTTAAGATTATATTTGATTTAGTCATTTGAATATACAAATTCTTTTCAAGGTTAAAAATTATATTATTTTCTTTTATTGAAAAATTGAGTCATATATTGGAAATATTTTTGAAACAATTTTTTTTTCATATTTTCAAATTTTAATCGAGTAAACAATTATTTTTAAACATGGTAGTACCGATACTACAAGAACAATATCAATATTATCCATGTGATATTGATGAGTATCGGTGCTGAAAACTTAAAAATAAACAATAGTATCGATACTCTATTTTATTTTGCAAAAATAATAAGCAAAATTAGTATCAACACTAATGTAATACTGATACTACTTATAACAATAGTATAAATATTCCATATTGTAGTAGTGATGCTACCCTTATATTTTTTATAATTTTAAATTCCAGTATGCTATTTTGGTACCGATTCTTCATGCAATATTGATACTAATTATACTAGTAGTATATATATTCTCTTTGATTAGTACCGATACCTCGGTTTCTCCACGGCTATGTTTTGTAATTAATGCAAGTAGTATCGATATTCCAAGCCCGAGTCTTAATACTCCAAGTGTTTGAGAAACATTTATGGCGAGAAAATTTCATCCCAACAACTCTATTAACTTTCACAACTACCCAAACAACTAGAATTGAGTGAGGGATATAAAAGTAAAATTCCAAGTCATGTGTAATGGTAAGAGATCACAAAAAGCCTGATAAATCAAATAAAAACAAATTTAAGTCAACATTCTTAAATAATTATTTTTCTTTCAAGAAAACTCGTATACTTCTTTATTTTATTCTCTAAAGTGTTTTATTTGTTTTTGAATTGTGCAAACACACTCCTTATAAAGATTTTTCAAAGTTTGCTATTTTTAATTTCTTCTTGGTAAGGGTTGTACACTTAAGACTTTGAGGTATAAGCCTAAGTGTGTTGTAAGGTTACACATTGTCCTAAAATGTATAAACTAAGATAATGGATGTAGACTTCATTAAGAAATTTGAACAACTCTAAAATTGCTTGTGTTATTTTTTATTTAGAGAAAATAACCTCAGTGATCAAAAATTCGCAACTGAATTTCAAATTCGCAACTGAATTTCAAATTCGCAACTAAATTTCAAATTCGCAACGCGAATTTAATTTCGCAATAGGTTTTAGTTTCGCAACACAAATGTTTTGGGTATATAACAACGCAGCATCACTCATAACCTAATCCCTAAATCGCAACTCATTCCATCTCCATCTATCACTCTCGGCGACATCCATTCCTATATCCAACGACATCCTCCCCATCTCTATTTTTTTACATAATTTTATTTCTATATAAATTTTCAATGATTTCTCTCCCAAATTATCAACTATCACTTAATAAGGTATGTTTTTCTCTAAGTAGTGATGATATCTATTTATAGCTCGTTTGTTTAGTAATAATTTATAATTTTTAGAATGAAATCATCTAATGTTGATCATGTTTGGATAGATTTGTGTTTTGGAGGGTCATGGGAGAATGTTCATGGTGTTTTACAATATGTGCCTTACCCATAATCTTCAACTAAACTGTCATTAAAAAAGTTAACTTATGAAACTCTAATGTACGTGTTGCAAAGAAATTGAATTTAGAGCCTCTAAGTGGATTTAGGCTATCTTATCTAAGAAAAGGTTAGTTTATTTGTTAACTGACATGAAGATGTTGAACGATTCATGCTTACATTAGTGTTTCACAAGAAGATGATGTTACATTATATGTTGTTGAACCTAGAAGTAGTGAAGTTGGGTCAGTAGCGGGTAGTAATCAACTAAGTTCTTCAACCCAAAATTTAATGGTTCCACAACAATTTCATCACCAAGCAAATTTTGTTTCACCACATTTCCAATACCAACACAATATCAAACACAATCTCAAAACCCACAACCTTTTCCTAATCCAAATCCCAATCAACTTCAGCACCAAATTCCGGTTTTCGTATTGACCATAGACGATTATGAGCCAACAAAAAAAATTGTGAGTACTAGTCAATATTCGAAATTTGATCTTGGTCAATACCCGGACTTTGATCTTGGTCAATACTCGGATTTTGATGATGTGGTGGAAGAAGAAACAGACCATGCATGTAATGATTTTGATATTAGTCAAAATCTGAATTTTGATGATGAAACAGCCGCTACCGAGGAATATGTTATTGATGATCGGAGGAAGTTACGACTGTGAATGAACATGTTTAACATCCATTCTGTAATTCATATAACCCTGAAGAAGAGAAAGAAGAAGAAAAAATCCTCGAAGAAAGAAAAAAAGAAGAAAATACCACGGGAGTATAACTGGAATATGCCAGAATTACTTCAAATACCGGAAGAAGAGTTGGTAAAGATATCAGTTGATTGTTACATAAAAGTATTCGTATCAGATGATTGTTTTGATACAAAGGAAGACTTGAAGATAGCTTTGTATACGAAATGTGTGGAAGATGGCTATCAACTAAGAGTTAACAATCAAGCAAAGATCGTTTCGAAACAAGGTGTATGATTGACAAAAACTGTACGTGGCGTATGATTGCTAAGAGAATAAAAGATTGCGAAATGTTTCATATTAGGACTTTTATTGATAAACGTATATGTTCAAGAACTCAAGTTTTTCCTCACCTTAGACAGGCAAACAAAAAGGTGTTGGGTGATTTTCTGGCTGAGTTAATGTTTTTGAATGGAATGGTATATCGGGGACATGAAATTATGACTAACATGAATGCTCGGTTCAAGATTAGTATCTCATATTCTCAAGCTTAGAGAGCCAAATGTTATGCCTTGGAATTGTTGAGGGGGTTGCCAGAAGCATTGTTTGCCCAACTGCCGGCTTATTGTCACAATTTAAAGCTGAAAATCATGGGTCGGTAACTCATATCAAAACATATAGAGATGGACGCTTTGAGTTGCTGTTTATCGCCATTGGTGATACGGTTAGTAAATAATTATAATTTTGTTTACTCATTTTTGTTAGTTGCATGCATTTCACATTTAAAGGATTATATTTCTTGTGTATATGATTTTGTAGATTCGTTCGTTTATTACTTGCATGCACCCAGTTATTATAGTTGATGGAGCACATTTGAAAGGTTGATACCTTGGAGTAAACTTATTAGCAGTAGCCATGGATGCTAACAATGGGATACTGCCAATAGCTTACGGGGTTGGCAAATCTAAAACCTTTGATTTATGGACATCTTAGGGATTGCATAGGTCCTATAACATCTGACAATCATATCGATAGGGCAAACTCAATTGACAACACTGTAGAAGGTGTTCCCAGATGCTTTTCATGGACTTTGTGGTGTTCATTTGTACAGAAATCTAAAATCAAGGTCTGCTGGTATAAATATCAAATGGACATACTGGAAGGCTATAAAGATTATCGTGAAGTGGATTTAATAAGCATATAAATGTTTAAGACGTGTTTTGCCTCTATGTGCTCAAACACTAGAAGATTCGGGTTTGAAAGATGGTCAAGAGTACATCAACTTGGAGCAAGATATGGTTTCATGACGTCTAATAGTGCAGAATCAATCAACGCTCTAAGTCGTCATTCCCGGAAATTACCCATTACTATGTTAATGGAGTTTTTTCGAGCCTCTATTCAACAGTGGTACTACAAGAAAAGAAACCATGCAGGTATTATTTCTTTAAATTCGTAACTTATCATATATTTTACTAAGTATTATTTATTTAAATTTACAGGAACATTGGAACGTTGTGTTACACTATGGACTGAAAAAAGATAACGAAACGTGTTGTGAAGTCAACGTCCTGGAGAGTTGAACCATGTTCAAACACTTTGTTTGAAGTATTGGATAATAATTTAAATGGGCTTATCGATCTAAATGCAAAGACGTGTAGTTGTAAGAATGACAAACATCTGGTTATCCGTGTGGCCATGTTATAAAATTGCTCTTCATCTAAACCAGATGATTCAAGCGCATACGCTATGGATTGCTACACTACAGAAGTATATCGACAGACTTATGCCGAGATTGTCTACCCATATCCACATCCTTCTGAGTGAGACATACCAGATGACTTACAAACAGTTTTGCCACCAGTCATGGACAGCAGGTTACCTGGCCGACCAAAAAATCACGATCGTATACCGTCTAAGGGTGAAGAGAATAGGATATCGACATGTAGTCGGTGCAAGGAGAGTGGTCATACAAGGTTGACATGTGGATCACCAGTGCCATCACAATCATCTTTTCCTCTACCAAAAAATGATCCTCATAAAAATCCAAAGCTCATATGGTGCCAAGCAAAAGGAAATCAAAATCGCAATCAAAATCAAAATCCCAATCACAACCGGCTTCACCTCTTGGGACTTATTAACTTAGGTGATTTTTAAATGCAAATGTTGTATTATGTGTATTTTATGTGTGAATGCATACATTTTCAGTTAGACATTCATTAGTAACTTGAGTTTGAACATTGATATGATCTGTTCAGTTGTTATCATGCTGGGATTTTCTCGTGTTTGATTGCTTGGATAGTTGTTCTCTTGCTTTTTCAAGTGTCATTAGCTTGTATATATAGCTTGCAATCAACACTAAAGTCAAATTCGCAACGCGAAATAAGCCTTGCGAATTTGACTATCGTGTAGCGAATTTGACTTTCGCGTTGCAAATTTGACTATCGCAACACTTATTTCGCGTTGCAAATTTACCTTCAACAGGTCTTTTTTACCTTCAACATAATTCAGATTGAAAATTAAACAACAAATCAATTAAACATTGTTGTGGGTACATTATTTGAACATTGTTATGGGTACATTATTTGGAAAAATAATATTCCGGACTTCGTTAGAAATAACCCTTTTTCATCGGATTAATTTCGTTTTTGTGGGTACATTATTTGAACATTATTATGTATAAATTTGTTGTGTATGTATGTTTTGGTTTGATTATATTGTATGTATATTTTTATTCAGATGAGATAGGGTGTGTATAACAAAACAATCTATCTCTTCCATGTGAGTACTTTATTCCAACCATGTGACAAGTGTGACAACCCCATCAACTCACAATTCAGCTTTGAACTCAATCAATATTGTCTTTTAGCTTGATGGTTCATAAAGCATGTTACTTGAACAATATGAATCAATTATGTAATTTCCATGTTCAATTTAACACTGCATTTCAAATTCATTTCATATGTAATTGGAGTTTGAATTTAAATTTAAATTTGAGTTTGAATTTCAATATAAATTTCGGCTCCACTATAAATATTAGCCCTAGCCAATATGCATGTTATCATTTATTATTCCTAATTTACATTGTTTGTTTTCAACTTTAAACGTGAGGGAAATCCCGACCATCATATTTTTTGGTCAACTTTAAAGCGACAGAAACGTTTTGGGTGTATGATCTGGGTGGTATACGAGAAATGCAACAAATGGTAACTAAAAATCCCGATAATTGAGGGCTACAACTTGTAATAATAACAAAAATAATAAGTTCAAAATGGTTCTAAGTACCACCCAAATCATAAGTCCGAAATGCTTCCGATGCTCATCAAAATCCAAAGCTCATATGGTGCCGAGCAAAAGGAAATCAAAATCCAAATCTCATATGATGCCAAGCAAAAGGAAATCAAAATCTACAACTTGAGTTTGAACATTGATATGATCTGTTCAGTTGTTATCATGTTGGGATTTTCTATTGTTTGATTTTTTGGATAGTTGTTCTCTTGCTTCTTCAAGTGTCCTTAGCTTGTATTTATAGCTTGGAATGTGTTTGATGTTGTATATACCTTGATTTTGTATGTTGCGATCAACACGAAAGTCAAATTCGCAAACCAAAAATCGCGTTGCGAATTTGAATTTCGCGTTACGAATTTGACTTTCGCTTTGAGAATTTAACTTTCGCGTTGCGAATTTGTACCTTCAACAGGTCTTTTTTGCCTTCAAACATAATGCAGATTGAATTTTTTAGAAACAACAAATAAACTTTTACAAATCAATTAAACAAGCAAAAAAATAATTCTTATTTACAAATCAAATTAAACAAATCAACTTTTACAAATCAATTAATCAAAAAATAAATCTTATTTCCTCATTAATTGTAACAAATCAACTTTCAATGTAAAATTCAATTGTTTACAAAGAAAAAAAGTGTACCTCAGACTGTTGTTTATGCACAAATACATTTCACGCAGCTCACTTTAGGATTAACCTGCAGAAACCAAACATTTGCTCAAACAACACTTTCTACACATCTAAAACCAACAAACAACAAATTACTGAATTCTAGGTACTTAACCAAATATTTTCAAACCAATTATAGAGTACTGAATTCAAACTTACCAATTGTTTATGTATAACTTTCAGTACGCGGATGCAGGTAGGCAGCGTCTCGTATATATCGATCTGGCCATATAATGCCGAAACCACAAGCCTACTGCAGCTCTATCTCTATCTGTAGGAGGTAGATATTGTATACTTCCTGTCGTCAAACGTTCTAAGAACAAGCATACGAGAGGACCACAATACCCTCTGGCTCCCTGCGTTTGTTGTGGCACAGTCTCGTCTCTGATCATTATAATTTTGAACTTCTTTGGCTTCTTGTTTCCAGATTTTGTCCAATAATCAATCGCATTCAAGTATTTAGCCAAATGATCGCTCCATCTCTTTGTAATAATATCTCTCAAATCAGACAATGGTATGTAATTCAACATGCTGTCATATACCACTGTCTTTAGGGATGGGAGCTGAAGCTCGACGACAAGCCAATGACGATGTTCCAAAACAGGGATAAACACCTGCAATCATAAATAATTACGCACATCAAATAAAATTTATGAAAACCTTTAAAATATTCAAAAAATAAATACTAACCTTATCGACCTCCCACCACGCAGGATAAAGTTTAGCTTTTCCATTAGCCAACTTATATGAAGCATATCTCTAATCCTTCAAGTGAGCTGCGTGAAAAGACGTCGGCATAATAGTCCATCAAATACCTCTTTTCTTCAATTTCCTTATTATTAGAAGACGTGACACCCATGCATCAATATGTTGTTTTATAAAAAAATAAATATATTAGTGAATTTATTAATAATTTAAAAAAATTAATCAAAATGCAATATAAGAAGAATATAATACTTACCCCCCTTCGAGGTAGCCATTATTTTCAACCCCTAATAAAATACCCCACCAAGACCGATCAAGAAACAAATGAATAGCATCGTCGATTTGGCATAGGTCAGAATAACACCCCTTGCTCCGTTCATGTAGATAAAAATCAATTGTGGTTTAACCCAAAGGGTATTATCCGTAATTGTGTCTGGTAGTGTTCCCATCTCCTGCTGAGGAATAGTACTGACCGGTAACTCATACGAAAGCCAACACGCATCCATCATATTGGGCACGAAAGGTGGTTTATCAATATGTCGACATATGACGCCAAATGAATCGGGATCTTGAACGACAGGCGGGACCACTTAAACGATGATAGAGGCCTCTTGAACGGTGGGAGGGGCTTCTTCGATGATGATAGGGGCCTCTTGAACGATAGGAGACGCCTCTTGAATGATGATAGGTGCATCAGGCTTATTCTTACGGAGTCTTGGCACTAGTGGGGTGAATGGAGACGTAATGGCACGTGCACGACGTCTGATGCGTGAACCCCGTCGTGCAAGAAAAACCCGACATAAAACATCTACCTTAACGGGCCGCTGAAAATAAATTAATATATAAATCAGCAAATAAATAAATAAATAATGCTCAAAAAAAGTTATTTGCATTTTTAGTATAGTATTAAACAAATTTACCTCATTGCGTAGAGTATTAACCTTATTCTGCAACAATGAAACAATCTCGCGTAGAGAGACAACCTCATCACGTAAGGTAGATACCTCACCGCATAGCACACCATTGTCATCGCGTAAAAAGTCCACCTCACCACGTAAAGATCGAACCTCATCACACCATGCACCATTATCTTCACGTAAAGTACCGACCTCATGACGCAAAACACCGACCTCATCACGTAATTCCCCTAACTCATCCCGTGGAGGTGGAGAACAGGGAGATGGAGATAGACGGAACCTCTTTGCCGGTCGCCTATCATGAGGTGATGGTGGAGAAGAGGCTCGATGATGTGATGGAATAGGTGATGGTGGAGGTGGAGAAGAGGCTCGACCAGGTGATGGCTCTGGGTGTCGAGTTATAGAATCGGCCCGATGGGGTGATGGCTCTCGAAGTGGGGGGGTGCTCATCATCCGTCCCATAAAAAAACCGCTTACTAGCTTGTCACAAATCAGTGGCAAACTCAGCATCTGAGGGTGTCAGCCTTTGTAATGGGTAGTTGGCATCCTAACAATATAAAAGCTCAAACAAAGTTAAACGTGTACTAGTAATAACTTGTTTATATATGGTAGTATTTGTGTGTTAACTTACATCATTAATCGTCGTATATGGGAGTAAGTCTTCCCAATCCAACATGCGGATCCTCTTCTAGGTAATAGCCTTAGGAATATCATCTGATCTTTTTATCGCATATGTCTGCATGCTGGGGAAAGCCTCAAATATCCAAATCTACAAACAATATAATACACAAACATTAGTAATTGTTAAATAATTAATTAATTTTAGAACATTATATAGAAATTCTTACCTTAAAGGCCCAAGTAAAGCCTATCAAAGTGTATTTAGAACCATCACCCCGCAAACTTTTTCGGTCCTCGAAGGCAGATGACAACTTCTTCCAGGTAGCTTTCCATATATATGAACCCCACGGAAACAGGTTCCATGCATTTAGGTCCTCTACCAATAATATTAGGTCATCGGAGATTGATTGTCTGCCCTCTTTGCCTAAAAAGCCGGCATGCAAAAGTAGTAAATGGCATACTCGAACAACATCAAGGTCATCCATCCGAGTAAAACCATCTTTATCAAATAATCTCTTCAAGTCGTCGACATGTATACTCGGCTTCGACTTTGCCAGCTCAGGAAAAACCCGATATAACCATGATGGGCGGCCGATATGACTAGTGTACCGACCTACATCATCGTGTCCGAAGCGTAGACCGGTGATTAAGCAAAACTCCTCCCACCCAAAACAAGTATACGCCAGTGCCGGAGGAAAATGAAACCATATCTCTTATTCACCACGTTGTACCCCCTCTGGTAGATCGTTAGTCATGGTCTGAAGAAACAAATGTGTCAATATAGCATCTCCACCCAGATGTTGTACTTTCAGCCATGGCCCGAAGTAAGTATCCTCAAATAATTTTCTTTGTAGAGGTGTAAGCGTCGACGCAATTTTAGTGGCTATGCTTAATTTATTCCTTAAGGTCAATTGAGCCGAAAAAAATTTCTACAAAAACAATAAACATACCAAGTTAGATATACCAAAAACTACAAATTATACACTACAAACAGACATGATATTAAACAGTGAAAACAAAGCCAAATATGTTTCAAACTAGCACGGTATTCACCCAAGTCATTATTCCATCATAGTTCACAAAATGCATCAGATAACATTCCAGAAGTAAGCACTTATATAAACATTTAAAAGGACAACATATAGGTTTAGTGCAGGTTTAAGGACAACATAAAGAGTAGTAGTTTATTCTTGAAACTTAAATTAGCAACACTGTGAAGTTAGTATTTGTCTTTATTTTTTGGTTGAAGTAATGCAATTCATTCAAGTTTCAATTTGCAGAATAAAAGAAGTTTCTGAAACTTAAATTCGCAACGCGAAAATGAAAATCGCAACGCGATTTTAGTTTCGCGTTGCGAATTTGGTGTTGCGATTTAGGGTTTCTTCAACAAAAAGACAAAACAAAGATAAATACTAACTTCACAGGGTTAATGACTAAACAGTTTAGCAGTATTAGCAGCAACCGAATGAATTTAACAATCTCAGTGAAATGGTTAATCTAATAATAATACAAAAATTTCAAAATAAAAATAAGAGATTAAAAAACTAACCCTCGGTGGTTGATTTTCCATTTCTGATCGTGAATGGTTGTGAGGGTTGATCTGAGAGATGGAGATAGACGGATTTCATCGGAAATAGGGATGGATTTCGTCAGAGATGGGGACGGATGTCACCGTAGAGAGTGAGAGATGGAGATGGGACTGAGTTGTGCTTTAGGGTTTTAGGTTAGAGATGATTTGCGATAATACTGTTTACATTTGTGTTGCGAAATTAATATTGTGTTTCGCGTAAAAATATTTGACTTTCGCATTGCGATTTACATATTCGCGTTGCGAAATTGGAAACTGGGTTACGAAATTGGAATTCGTGTTGCGAATTTGTTGGTCATTTTGGCAAATCCAAAAAAGTTGATTAAATTCGTATGTTATAAGGCATTTTTTGTCACTGAGGTTATTTTCTCTTTTATTTATTGTAAAAAGCTTCCATCAATTTTTTAATTGTCAATTCATCACTCTTATCTATTTTATTCGTTCAATTGACTCAACAATATTAGTACCTCTCATGGCTTTGTTCTAAATCCAAGAAATTGGACATGGTTCTCAATACCGAATATAGAGTATCAACTACATATGATAGATATCATTAACCTACTTTATGTAACAATAATCATGTCCTATTTCACATATTAACCCTTCAACTTGCTCTACTTTTCAACTTGATACTTCATACTTTAATCTAGTACATTTAAAATGTATCGCATTAGATCCGGCGCAGACGTTACGACCAAATCTAATCAATCACATAACATATCCCGAAAAATCTTTCATATTTTAAAACATACTAAAAATCAATTATAGTAAATAAAAATGCATATAATGGTATATTACGAAAATATCAAACAAGTGAACTTCATACGATAAGCATAAAAAAATTCTAACATTTAAAACCATATAAGAACATGTCCATAATAAAAATACTGGTAATACATATATACAAAGACAATAGTAAAAGTTGTGTCATCAAAATATAACAAAAGGGATATAGAGATATACAGTGATATAAAAAAGAGAAATGGTCAGTCCTCCTGATGCCAAGTCTACTAGCCTACTGTCTGGTAATATTTGAATATGTTAAAAATTTAAAGAGTGGGCTAAAACGCCCAATGTTCTCCTTGCGTTTTATACAAAAAAATACATATAAGATACTTTGATAAAAATTAATTTATAAAACATGCTTTTAAAAAAACATGAATACTACCTCCATTGTAACACCAGAATGTGTAGGTTCCCTGAACCATACACCTACCTGTACATCCAGTAAGGACTTCATACTTGTAGCATAAGGACTTGCATAAGGACTTACCATGTGCACAAAGCAGAGGAGCCTACATTAAAGTCTTACAAGTCATAAACTAAGCTTAAGATACTTCCTCCGATAACACCCCAAATGACATGCATGTATTTAAGTGAAAACAAAAGTTAAATTCATCAAAACATGAAATCATTCCATGATTTAAAATTAGTTTAAGAAAATACGATAACCAGAGGTCATGCCATAAATATACTGTAAATCAGTAGTCCAATCAATGGTATATAATAAATCAGAAATCATGCCATTTAAAATATTCAGCATCACCAAAAGTCCAGAGCAATTTAGATAAATCAATCAAAACAATAATGTAACACCATAAGGAAAACACCTGTAGGTTTGAGAAGTAGGTTTGAGAAGTCTGACAAAGCAGCCTACTATTAGGTTTGCCTATCACAATCAACGAAAAGTGCTAGATCCTAAGAATCAGGAAAAAATATATCACTACCCTAACATAAAAAAATTATAAACCTTATTTAAAAATTTTACGGACCTACGGGTAAATCTCAAAGTACGTAAATCATACAAATATGTTTGAAAAAAACGTCGGATCTTGTCGATCCTTGATTAGGGAAAACACGAGTACCTTTATAAAAATATATTCCTAAATTAATTCCATATTCAAAACCAATAATCATGTAAAAATACTAAAAATATTAATACATTTTTGGGTTAACGGGCTTATTTCAGAGACTTTGGGGTTAAAATTTGGTGAACTAGATTGTAAAGGTCAATAAAATGTTGAAATGAAGGTTTAAAAAAAAGTCAATATCGGTCAACGACCAAACTCAACTCCACTCAATACCGATTAACGACGATCAACAACAATCAACAATAAATGTCCGATCAAATACTCGACTCAGTTTAGTTCAACTCTGCTCGGCTCGATTCAATTCGATTCAGTCTGATTCGATTGGACCAGTTTGGTCTTGTTTGGTTGGATCGATTCAATCTAGTTGGATGGGGTTAAACCAAGTCAGGGAATGAACATGGGTCGGATCATAATACGAGACAGTTTGACCCAATTCCAAAAAAATTCCTCCAGACAACGGAGAAGCCCACGCGCAAGGACGGCGCGTGAGGGTGCTTGCGACGGTTTGAGGTGTCAAAAAATTTGAAAAAAGTTCTAAAATTCATAAAATGAGGTTTTAAGTCACTTAACAAGTTCTGTTCACGACGGTGAATGGCAGAGAGCTCAATTTCACAACGTTAGAAACTTGTTCCTCCTCACCCCTTCACACGCCAACGACAAAGTGGACACCGATGAACTCGAAATTTCACTAGGAAAACGATGGTATGAGCGGTAAGATAAACGAAACTATGATTGACGACGAAACAAAGTTTGAAGCTTCCCTAGAAGAGATAAAAGAGGAAATATGGAGAGAGAGAAAAAAGCTTTGAGATTATATTTTGGGAAGTTTTTAGGAAGATGGAGGGGTTTTAAACTCTCTCATCTGAAAATTAATAAAATTATATTTCAGGTTCTCTAGTCTTTTTTTATTTACGAATTTGTTTGAAATTTAATTAAAAATCCAAGTTAATCCTTAAAATTAAAAATTAAAAAATTAACCCCTAAATTAGGGTGGGACATAAACCCTACGACCTTCACGACTTATCATAAGGGTGTGACATAAACCCTACGACCTTCATGACTCTCTTATGATATTAATATTAACATTGATATAAAACTTGTAACCCATCATTTAAAGGTTTAGATTGTCATCTCTTGATGATTAATGATACCGGTTGATCATCTACATTTTGGGCATTACAAATAACACCTCTATCAATGGACAACACCTCATGACGTTGGAAAATACCTCACAAATTTTAATGGAAGACCTAACCTCTCAAGTAATGTTACTTTATACTCTCTATTTTGAATAGGGCCAACTGTTATATTAACATCTTACGACCTCCATATCTCAATTGGGTAACAAAGTAATTATAGGGACACGTTGACTTTTTTTCTAAAAGTTCGAAAGATAAAATAACCATTAAATTTAAAGAATATATATATATTAATTTATAATATTATATTTAAATTTATCATTTAATTTCTCAAAAATATATTTCCACAATAATAATAAACAATTAAATTTTAAATCAACTATTTAATAATTCTAGAATCATATTGCTTTTTTTTCTTCAGAAATTCAGAAAAAAACACCCTCAAGCAAAAATTTAAATTTAAATATTAATTTATAACATCATCACTAAAATTATAATTTCCCTTCTCAAAAATATATTTAAATAATTGAATTTTAAATCAATTTTTTTGTAAATATTATCTACACTAATTTTTCTTAAATTGTAGGCCTAAATTAGGTTTAGGCCCTAGATAGAAGCAATCAAACGGCGTCGCTTCGCGATCTGTTTGTGCAATTTATTCCTAGGGAAGAAGGTAGTAGAAAGTGACGCCAATAATTAATTAAATTACAAATATCTTTATCATCCTCCAGAATCTTCTCGAGCAATATTCTCTACAAGCCTTCTTCTTCCTTCACCCTTACACGCACTCTCGCTTCCTCTGCTCCTCGCTTCTCTATCCGATCAATGGCTGACTCTGCTTTCAAGAATTCAGAGCGATGACACTGTCAGTTCAACTTCTCCTTTCCTCTTCGTTTTAACAGTTTATAAATCAGGAATTTCTTTTTTATATGATTTTAATAGTTGGGTATTTTGTATCTTTGCTGAAATGTTAGTAATTAGTTTTATGAGATGTTGGGTTGAGAATTTAAGACTGAAATTGATTTTTTTTACGTGACTAACGAAAATGGATGATTCATATACATCGATTAATCATGTTATAAATATCATTGATTTCCATTTTGTGATGATTTTGGTAGTTGGCTACTATGTTGCACGGGTACGGCAACTCAAGCCGTTTCAAGTACCCAATACGTTATCGATATGTGTACGAGACGAGTACAATTTGGGTATGTACCGCGAACGTCCCATGTTGAAGGGGCACAATCAGAATTGGTTGGGTTGGTCGGAGATTCTGAGGTTGTATTGGGAATGATGATTGATCTTCACGGACATACCCAAGGTTATTTTTGAGATTTAATTTTAACAAATAAAAAAAAACGATGATTTTGAATAAGAAATTAAATTGATTTTGAAGCTTGGAACACCTCAATCAAACATAGGAAACTCAACATATGTATATTTTAATGAAGATAAGAAAACTGGATACCAGTCTAATATGGGATTTATAGTAATTATGAATTTTAAAATTTATTTATATTTATCGTATCCTTACCGTTTCACGTCCCCGTATCTGTCCCTGTATCCGTATCAATGCAACATAGGTTGGCTATTTAATATCCCTGCTGAAATGATAGTGAGTGAATTTCGTTTTTAATATCGTCTAATCTTTTTACTGTCACCGGTGGTTTTAGCTATTTGTTGAGTTTCAGTCGATAATATTGTATTTTTGTTATTTCATTTTTCAACAATCCAAAACAGAGCCAAGTTTTATTTGGTTTATATCATCCTTCATTTATTTATTTTAAATGCTCTGATCAGACATTTGATGCATATGTGGTTGGCAAATAAGATGCATCTGGAATTGTTGTTATTCAGGAGTGGTGGGGTGTTGATTTTGAGATAAAAAATCATGCCCTGAAGATCTCTCAACTGGCTTCAGGTTTCAAAGCTCTAAAATTTCATTCTCCAGTTCTTTTATTTGTGTACACACACACACACACACGTATATTCTTTTCTCTCAATTACCATAAACTTGGCGTTTGCAGAATCTGAATGCTAATTCATTTAAAATTCCTCGACTTCAGTTTGTATCGAGGAAAGGTTGGTCTGGATGTTGCTGAAGCTCAACACCTAATGGACGGTCTTGATTGGCAAGGTGCTGTAAAGGATATCCGTGCTTCAGTTAACTGGCTTAAAGCTAATGGCTCAAAGAAGTTCTGTACTGGTTCTTTATCGTCTTTCTGGTTAAAGCCATATGCTTACTCAAAACATTTTTTATGTTTATACACTTCCTTTTATTGTCTGTTCTGCTAACTTATTTGACTGAGATAAGCATATGATGCATATGTGGTTGGCAAATAAGATGCATCTGGAATTGTTGTTCTTCAGGAGTGGTGGGGTGTTGATTTTGAGATAAAAAATCATGCCCTGAAGATCTCTCAACTGGCTTCAGGTTTCAAAGCTCTAAAATTTCATTCTCCAGTTCTTTTATTTTTGTGTATACACACACACACACACACACACGTATATTCTTTTCTCTCAATTACCATAAACTTGGCGTTTGCAGAATTTGAATGCTAATTCATTTAAAATTTCTCGACTTCAGTTTGTATCAAGGAAAGGTTGGTCTGGATGTTGCTGAAGCTCAACACCTAATGGACGGTCTTGATTGGTAAGGTTCTGTACTGGTTCTTTATCGTCTTTCTGGTTAAAGCCATATGCTTACTCAAAACATTTTTTATGTTTATACACTTCATTTTATTGTCTTTTCTGCTAACTTATTTGACTGAGATAAGCATATGATGCATAAGTGGTTGGCAAATAAGATGCATCTGGAATTGTTGTTCTTCAGGAGTGGTGGGGTGTTGATTTTGAGATAAAAAATCATGCCCTGAAGATCTCTCAACTGGCTTCAGGCTTCAAAGCTCTAAAATTTCATTCTCCAGTTCTTTTATTTGTGTACACACACACACACACGTATATTCTTTTCTCTCAATTACCATAAACTTGGCGTTTGCAGAATTTGAATGCTAATTCATTTAAAATTTCTCGACTTCAGTTTGTATCAAGGAAAGGTTGGTCTGGATGTTGCTGAAGCTCAACACCTAATGGACGGTCTTGATTGGCAAGGTGCTGTAAAGGATATCTGTGCTTCAGTTAACTGGCTTAAAGCTAATGGCTCAAAGAAGTTCTGTACTGGTTCTTTATCGTCTTTCTGGTTAAAGCAATATGCTTACTCAAAACATTTTTTATGTTTATACACTTCCTTTTATTGTCTGTTCTGCTAACTTATTTGACTGAGATAAGTTGAAACAGATATATGAAGCTGATTCATATTTAGTATTTTTCTTTTGTGTGGATGGCTTAGTGGATGGAGAATCTGAGAGAATATAAAATAGTAATGGGTTCATCCTTTTTTTTATAAAGTGATTTAAGAGATAAATTTTGCTGATTCCTTTCTTATCTTTAAAAGTATCGAGTACAGTGGATTGATGATTTCATATTTTCTGTTAGCCAATTATTTCCTTACCATTTTTGTTAAATCCGACAATATAATTTCATTTCTTTTATCTCCAATGTTCTAGTCATTACTTTTTAATTGTTATTTCCTGTCTCTTCATGTTCTCCTCTAAGTTTAACTTACAAAGTTAAGATTCTCCTATGAAATTTTAAGTATTTTTTTCTTGAATATGCATAATAACATGGAGCTACCTTTTTCCTTAACAACTCAATCAATCTGTTTCTTAAACTATAGCGGGACATTAAAAATTACTATTTCTGTTTCTTAAACTAAGTTTTGGGTGAAGTTTAAAATTTGATCAGTGAGCAATCTCTGATTTGAGATTTCATTGCATTGAAACAGGCTGGAGTAACTGGGTTCTGCATGGGGGGTGCTCTCTCTATTGCAAGTTCTGTTTTAGTGCCTGAAGTCGATGCTGTTGTTGCCTTCTATGGGGTTCCTTCATCTGAACTTGCAGACCCTGTACAGGCCAAGCCTCCTGTTCAATCTCATTTCGGAGAACTTGATAACTTTGTCGGGTTTTCAGATGTGACGGTACGACAACTTTTTGAATTAGTTTCCCCACAAAAGTAGGTGAGAGAAGGTCCCGCTTCTTTCTAGAGCCCAGGCCTTTTAGAATTATTTCCCCACCGTCATTCATCCGTTGCCCGCTGTCGTCGACTGCCGTCAGCCGCCACCGTCAGTCGTTCGTTCGTTGCCGTCAGCCATCCGTCGTCGTCCGTCGCCATACTCCAGCCATCGTTTGAATCTATTTTTTCATGGGAAGATTGCCGGCCCACGATGATTCCAAATCTGGCCTTAGATTTGCGTTTGAGCCTTTTAAACGACGCAGATCTTTGTGAAGTTCTTCGTCATTTTTTGCCACTTCCCACCGCTCGTGGTCGCCTTCGCCTCACCACCAGACTCAGCTTCTTCTCGCGACCTAAACTCCCTTTCCATAGTGTCGACAGTCGATTCTTTTCCGTTGAACGGGTTCGGCAAGAATTTTCCCTATCCTCCAACTTTATGTTTTTTACAGTTCTCCTCTGTCCAGCTACTCAGTTCTCACAATAGAACCCAAAGGCCGTCTCAACACAGGAGAACTAGTGGGCTTGCTGCAACAGCCGCGGCAGGTGCAGCCTCTGTCAACCGTATTAGTTCTTCCTCTGGACCCGACAACGCGACCACATTTTCCTACTCCAGCAAGGAAAAACGAGAGAGGGAGAATGAGAAGGAGAAGACAAAGTATCGGAAAAGGAACATGAGAGCCTTCACCAGTCGTATGCTGGCCGGTTTGAGGCAATATGAAAATTTCCATCTTTCCTCGTGTTCTAACATGAACAATGTTCTGGATGCCTTGGCCCGTGAGTTAGGTTGGATAGTTGAGGCCGACGGCACTACTTACAGGCAGTCTCCTATGCCCCAAAATCAGTAAATTTTAAGAGGTAATTCTTCGAGGTCGGGTGAAAGTCCTTTTTCATCCAGGTGTTTGGAAAATTGCTCAGCTAAAGCATCTTTAGACTGTCAACCACCTGCTGTAAGGATTGGCGTAAATGGAAGATCTCTTTCACAAGGTGTGAATTTTAGGACTGAGATGTTTCCTTCAGCAGAGGCAAAACTAGCCCGTTCTGAAGCTGATGTTGATCACCATGGAATAAAAGAGATCACCATGAAGGGGTACTCCAATGAAAAATCTTCTGAAGTAGCGAGATGGAGAAGAAATGGTTATCAAAATTGGTAGAAGGAAGGTCATACAAACGGTAGTAATGGGTGTAGAAGTGGATGCATCTCGTTATTCATTGAGAACCTACCGGAGAAGATCCATTGGAAAAGACTTGGATCTTTATTTAGCACTTACGGTCATGTTATTGATGCATTCATTCCTAACAAAAGGAATTCGAAAAGGGGTCGCTTTGGGTTCATTCGCTTTGCAGCTATTGAAGAAGCAAGGAAAGCGATATCAAGCATGATTGGCGTTTATATTTACGACAGCAGAATTATAGTCTCTTTGGCTAAATATAAACCCCGACAATCTTACTGGCGAAAGTCCTCGAAGGTTGTTCAATGTAAGTGTGGGATGGAAGAGGTTCCGAGGATTAAACAATGTGAAGTTGAGGGAGTTGTGGATGAAGAGAAACTTCACGTGTTAAGTAGTTGTCTTGTGGGATGGTGCAAGAACTTTATCAAGATTGGTAATCTTGCTAACCAAATACAAGCCAAAGGACTAGCGGGTTTCACGCTTATTAGAGTTGATGAAAATGTAGTTCTAATGGTTTTTGAAGATTATAATTCGTTGAGAAGCGTGAAGGATGATAAGTTAGAGACTCTTGCAGAATGGTTTTCCAGAGTGGAAACTTGGTCTGAGAGCTTTGTGGTGGAGAGCCGACGCGTTTGGCTAGTTTGCGAAGGTATTCCTTTTCACGCTTGGAATTGGGATACTTTCAAAAACATAGCTACTAAGTGAACAAGTTAATAGCAATTGATAACAGTTGTGAGTTCCCTTCGTTTTTTGATCGGGCGAAAATCCAAATACTCACAAATGCTCAAGGGAGAATTAATGAGTTGTTTGAGTTGAAGGTCGGAGATCATTTATTCAAAATCTTGGTGCATGAAATTAATCCTTCATTCAAACCTAATTCTTGGGTTCCTGAAGATAGCGATATTTCTCTAGAACTTGATCCTCCAATTGGATTGTGATTGTTCGACAGCTATATTCAGAGGTATTTTTAAGTTTGTGGTTGTAATTGTTGGTTTTTTTTACTATGTTATCTTACATCTTGAGGTGTATTCTACAAATGGGGTTATTGTTTTAGGGGTTTTTTGTTTGACGATGTAAGATTTCTAGGTGATATAGTTTGTATTGGTGTTTATTCCCGTATGTGGGTTTGGTGATTCCTCATGTACTTGGTATTCTATTTAATAAAATATGATGTATTATTTTCTCCCTTCCAATGTTCTTCAACATACTTCTAAGTATGTGGAAGAATATGAAGGGAGTTTTTAATGACAACTCCAAATTCTATAAAAAAAAAAATTAATCATTTGTCGCCAATCATGTCCTGAAACTAATTTTATGTTTCTCACCAAGTATTTGAAGTTTTTACATTATAAATGCCCCATTGTCGCCTTCATTTTTTATTGCTTTCTGGAATAAAATATTTCAGCCACCTTGCAGGCCATAATAACTGTTTAGCTGCAAATCTTTGTAGAAATGCCAGCAATGATTTGTCAAATACTTTAAGACCCAATACGATCATGAGAAAATGGCCAGGGAACCTAGCACAGTTGCTACTTCATTTAGCTTAAAAAAACTTAGCTGCATATAAACCATGGGTAATGGTTGATGGAAAAAATGAAGAAAATGGACTCTTCTGAGCCACAGGAGATGGTCCATTCTTTAATTTATCTTTGATTTTATGGTTGGTTGTGAGATAATGCAAGTACCGTTATTTATTTGCTGATAGAATGATCAGAGTACTGAAACTTTGTTAGGTCGGTCTATTTGCCTTTTCTATTCTGTTTTATCAAGCATTTGCAGTGTAGTTCCTATGAGTTATAAAGCAACTGGTAGAAAATGCAGTTAAACTATAAAGTGATTTTATTGGTCGAATTATTGCTAGGTCCGGCTCTGGATATTTTTTTGGCTCGGGGCGAAATAAAAGAAATGACCCCTAATTTTAAAAATTATAAAAAATATATAATATAAAATTGATATTAATTTTTTATTAAAATAAACAAATAGTAATTAATTATCATCTCAAAAATGTCAAAAAAATAAATAAATAAAGCACACAAAAATTTATATAAAACATTGTCTTCGAGTATTTTTTAATACAAAATCATAGCGACAACATCAATATTTTTCAACATTTTTTTCATTACATAACCTAAGTAGCATCGACTGCCCCATGGAATTTCTGATATTTTTCAATCACAAACAGAACATAAGCCAGTATAGTTTTGTCCCACTGTATATACCTAAAAAGCATCGAAATGTAACATTGGGACCCAAGATATAACCAAAGGCGCACAGTATTTGAGTTCAGGTTGAAGAAACCACCTACCACCGTCCACCAACCCTTTATAATAATAAAGAAAAAACAACTCCAAGATGCAAAATATGGCCCCGAAGCTTCACTTTGTAAATTGCTTTAGCCGTTGATATTACTCAAAGGACGTAATTCCAATGTAATGGACCAACAACAACAACAACAAAACCCTATTCCCATATGTAATGGGATAAGGGGAGGTAGGGTAGTAGGCTGCCCCCAACTCCAGGTTGAGAGCAACTTCCGTGGAAGACCTCCGATAATTAGAAAATTAAAAATAAAGATAAAATACAATGCATGTATAAATAAATAAATAAATACATAGTTGAACAGTCTTCTTATGCAGTCTTCATATGCGCGTATGTAATGGGAAATATTCCCTGCAAATAAATCCTTGCGTAAAAAAAATTTTCTGCATATAGACAGAAAACGTAAGACCTGACTAAATTTAAAAAGAGGAAACATGAAGAGAATGATACACAGAAGTCATCGATAGCAAGCTATGAGAAGGAATAAAATCAAATGGATTAAAACCTAAACTAAGACAACACTAATCCACTACCTTAGTTCTAAGCCTTCATAGATTCTAATGACAGAAACATATAAATAGAAATCGTGGAAATTACTACAAAGGCATTAAAAAGAAGACAGAGATGCTACACCCTATGGCTGTGACCCACACAACTCGGCTATCATGGTCTTAAGTCTCCATAATTTCCTATCAGAGGTCATTTCCTCGGTAAGGGCTAAATCCTTCAAATCAGATCTCAAGCAGTCTACCCACTTCCTCCTTGGCTGTCCTCTCCTTCTGACACCGTCGGCTGTAATCGACTCTACCCTCCTGACCACATCTGATGGTTGTCGCCTAAGGACATGCCCAAACCACCGAAGTCTTCCCTCCCTCAATTTTTTGGATACAAGCACCACCCCCAAGGATATCCTAATTGCAGAGTTTGGTGTCATGTCCCACAGAGTTCGACCACATGCCCATCGAAGCATTCTCATTTCTGCGGCCTCCATCCTCCTTACGTGATCCTTCTTGATTGCCCAACATTATGATCCATACAACATCGCTAGTCTTATTGCCATTCTATAAAATTTTCTCTTAAGTTTTAGAGGCACATTCTTGTCACACAAAACTCCAGTAGCATCCCTCCACTTTAGCCATCCCGCCTTAGTACGGTGTGTAACGTCATCATCTACACCCCCATCTTTATGAATCATAGACCGTAGGTACTTGAAATAATCCTTTGAGGGGAGAACGTGTCCTTCTATGCATACTTCTACATCATCCTCATTTTGGTTCCCACTGAAGTTTGTACATAAATACTATGTCTTTTCCATATAGATCCTTAGACCTTTTTCTTCCAAAGCAGTCTTCCAGGTTGCCAGTCTACTATTCAGCTCAGTTTTTGTTTCAGCAACTAGGACAATGTCGTCAGCGAAAAGCATACACCATGGAACACCGTCTGGTGTCGCACAATAGATGTCGTCCATAATCAAGGCGAAGATGTAATGGCTAAGAGATGACCCCTGGTGGAGTCCGATTTCCACCGGGAAAGCGTCGGTGTCGCCAACTGTAGTCCTGACGTATGAAATAGATCTATAGTACATATCACGAATCGCCCGGATATAAGCATTTGGGATCCGTCTCATTTCCAAGGTCTTCCAGATCGTATCACGGGGAACGCTATCATAGGCCTTCTCAAGGTCAATGAACGCCATGTGAAGATCTCTATTTTTTCCCTATATTTTTCCATAAGCCGTCGAAGTAGATGAATCGCCTCCGTAGTAGACCTGTCGTGCATAAAGCCAAATTGGTTTTTCGAAACCCTAGTAACTTGTCTCAACCTAGCCTCTATCACTCTTTCCCATAGTTTCATGGTATGACTGAGTAGTTTAATACATCTGTAGTTACCACAACCTTGGGGATCTCCTTTATTCTTATAGATTGGTATCACCGTAGACTCTCTCCACTCCTCTGTCATCTTGGCAGTCTATAAAATAATATTAAAGATGTTGGTCAACCACTTTACTCCCTCTTCTCCTAGGGCCAACCACACAGTGATAGGAATTTGATCTGGACCGACAACTTTGTCCCTCCCCATCTTTCTAAGAGCCATTTTGACTTCCTCAATTCCAAACCTACTAGTATGGCAGTCATTGGTCGTAGTATGATGGTCGGCTAGCCCATCAACGATACTATCTCTACAGGTAGAGGCACCGTCATTATATAACCCATAGAAGTAATTACCCCAAACCCTCTTAATATCATGATATTTCACTAAAAGAACACCATTATTGTCCTTAATAAACCTAATGCTACCTAGATCCTTTTTCCTATTCTCCCTGGATTTTGCAAGCCTGAAGATGCCGTTTTGTCCTTCCTTGGTGTCTAATCCCTTGTACATTTCCTCGTATGCCTTATCCTTTGCTTTAGCCACTGTTTTCTTAGCTTCCTGCTTTGCCTCCTTGTATCTTTGTCTAGCTCTCGATCTTTCTTCGTCGTCATTACATTGTAGAAACTCCTTGAAGCAAGTTTGCTTTGTCTTCACTTTAGTTTGGACTTCGTCGTTCCACCACCACGATTCTTTATGTTCCTTGACCTTCCCTGTCAACAACCCTAGGGTGTTTTTGCCAACCTCTCTGATGGAATTTGCCATATTTTTCCATAACATATCAGCATTATTTGAGTTTGTAGTGCAAAAACCTGTATTGGACAAAACCTTACTCCTAAAGTCATCAGCTGTCACTCCATGTAAGTTCTTCCAAAGAATCCTAGGTTTACAAAGTTTAGCCCTTCGATGAGTGCTCCGCCCGTGGCATACGCAGAACACCAAAACCAATAATAGGTGTTGTGATGCACATGCCTCTTCAGGGAACACCTTACAGTCAATGCAAGCCCATCGATCTTGATTTCGAACCAGGATGTAGTCGATTTGGGTATAATGTCCCCCGCTATGGAACGTGATCAAGTTCACCTCTCTCTTGTTAAAGAAGGAGTTAGTGACCACCATATCGTGTGCAGTAGCAAATTCAAGCAACGTACACCCCTCCTTGTTCCTACTAACAAAATCGAAACCCCCATGAACACCGTCATACCCGTCGATTGCACTACCTATATGGCCATTGAAGTCCCCCCTATGAAACTCTTTGTTCCTCCGAAATGCTCCTAAGGACATCGTCTAACGAATCCCAGAAGCAACGTTTCTCCTCCTCCCCTAGGCCAACGTGTGGGGCGTACACTGAAAGGACATTCACTACTTCCGTTTCTATAATGACCTTAATCATCATGATCCTATCACGGTATCTACAAACTTCAACTATATTTTCCTTAAGCCTAGAGGATACCAAGATACCCACCCCATTTCTAACGTTATATACGCCTGAATACCACAACTTGTACCCATTACACTCTCTGGCGCGAGCCCCTTTCCACCTAGTCTCTTGAATACATGCAAAATCGATTTTCCTATTACTTAGTACGTCTGTCAGCTCCAACAACCTAGCATTTAATGTGCCTACATTCAACCTACAAACTCTAAGTCTAGTCTCCTTGACACCACTCTGTCGATCCCTCGCCCTATACTCTCTATGGGCTCTAAAAGAAAGACATGACCTCAAGTAATCATCTATAGGCGAAACTATGAGGAACTATGAAAAAAGAATCCAAAGAGACAGAAGATGTACCAATAAAACGCTAGAGAATTGAGGGATACTAAGAAAATAGAATAATATTGATTGTGATTTATAAAATACGTTCTAATGATAAATGTTAATTTCAAAACCTTTTTTAAAAAAAAAATTTGAATAGAATGCTAAGTTTATTGCTAGATATTAGGATAATAATGATAATAAGTAAGTTTATCAACTCTAAAACGAAACGAATTAGATTTGAGTCTAGTTCTTAGAAGGAAAAAAAATAAACAGAAAATTAAAAGCAAATGAGAGGTGAATAATTTTATAACTGCGTTAGAGATAGCCAAACAACATAGATAAAGCAGATCTCCAAAACGCAAATCACATGCCCTAGTAAGAACCGTTAAAAATGAAAATGGATAGTACTGCAAATGATCTACTGAAATCATAACTCAAAAATAAGGAATTTTTTTTTCAGTGTTTGCAAAAAGAAAGCATAAGAAATTGGCACTCGACCGTTGTGAAATTAGCACTCGCCCGTTGTGAGCCTCAAAGGTTTAAAACTAAGATTGCAATAATTTAACTGGAAATTAATTTTTTAATAAAAAGAATCCACATTCATGTAGTGCCTGAATTTGGCAGGGTTAAGTCTCCAAAATCAAAGACAAAATACGGTGATATTAAAAAAATGGTTTATGCAGATCTCTCAGATACAAAGTTGCAGAGATTATTCATTTAAAATCAACTGCTAAAAATGGTAACAAAAGAAAATAGATAAAAACTAAACTAATTTTATAATTTATTTTTGTTTTCTACTAATATGAGTGATCTACACAGCAAGAACAAATCAAAGCAGAAAGCTGCAAATTACACAAGACACGTCTCACCTTTTAGTCGATCGGCAATCTGAGTCAATTCCAGCACAGGGAATTGAAAACCCTCTGAGAAACTCCACCTAAAAGTCATTATCTACCATAAAAAATAAATGCACCACCTACCAGAAATAAGTTGAATTTAGCATACCTTGGTGTAGTATCGGCTACCCTTTTCACCGAGGTGACCAGGAGCAGGGTGAAAATTTATGGGCCCTGGGCGGACGCCCCTCCTGCCTCGGCCCAGAGCCGGCCCTGATTATTGCTGAAACTTAGCGATGGAATTCCGTCGTTTTCAGGCAGCAAAGGTGTTGGAGGAAAAAACTGAAAGCATCAGGAACTCCATATGAGGTGCATATTTATGCAGGCAATGCACATGCTTTCATGAACAAGTCCCCCGATGGTATAAATCGAAGGAAGGGCATGGGAATGGCTGATGAGGATGAAGCTGCGGTCCAGCTTGCATGGTCTCGTTTAGAGTCATGCATGGCTCGTTTCTTGTCATCGTAAGTGTTGTAATCCGCTCGGGTATTTCATCACGGTGTGTGCTTCATGTTGATAAAATAAATATACAACCGTCCGTTGATGTCATTAGCTTGCATAGTATCGTTTTGAGTCATGGATGGCTCGTTTCTTGTCATCGCAAGTGTTGTAATCTGTTCGGGGACTGAATGTCCGGAATATTCTGCTCAATGTTCTAAGAGGCTTGCTTAACCTTAAAAGATAACTTCGAAATTCTGGGCTACTTTAATAATCTGAACTTCCCCCCCCCCCCCCCAAAAGTTGACAGAATCCGCTCTACAATTTCATTACAAATGTGAAATATTTATCTTATACAAGTTACGAATAAAAAAGAGAATGTCCGAGAACGTTGGATTTAATACAGAATTAGGTTTAGATTAAATTGTTCTGGAAGGTTTGATCCTTTGAAAGCGTTCGATTTTTATTTGATCGTTTTGAAGTATTAGACTTGCATAAACTTTTGGTTATAAAAACATTTGGAGTTTATTTTCTATTTCTTTTAATACAGAAAATTATCAAATATCTCATTGCATGTATCAATAAAATGTTCCATATTTATTCAAACTTATTATATAACTAGTTCTTTTATCTGTTTAAAATAAATTATATTTTAATGTTTTAATTTAAAATTTAAAATTTTAAGGCAAAAGGGCATGTTTCTTGTACTTTTTAATTTTAAATTAATGTGGTCTTTCGTATTGTTTTTGCACCCAATGTTGTCTTTGTCGTTAATCGTTACGGTATTAACATGGTACGTTACGGTGTTGATATAGTTATGATACTGATATAATGATTCACGCTGGTCAAGACATGACATATGATATAACATTTAGGTTAAATTAACTTTTCTGATCGAGTTAAAGAGTTAAATTAATTTTTTCTAAAAGTTCAGGGTTTATTTTTTTTAATATTTTTAATTTAAAATATAAAAAGAATAAAAAAGTAAATATCAAAATATCAAAAAATAATTAAATTATTAAAAATTAAAATATATTATTTTTTATCTAGAATTTAATCTAATTTTTATTTTTATAAACATGAACTCATTTATCCTATATAAATTTTATTTCATTATTTACTTGTAATTATCTTAAATTTTAAATGTCTTTCTAATTTGATTTCACTAAATTTGTATAAAATTGAATTAAATAAATATTATAAAATCTTATAAAAATAAAATTTGAAAGTTATAAAAATATAAATTTACGTATAAATTATTATAAAATACATAATTAAAAAATATTAAAAAATATTTTTATTGAATATAACATGATAGAGAAAAACAAAGTTAATTAGATATGAATTCCACGTGTTTGGAATTTTTTTTTTATTTTTCATAATATTTATTTTTTATTTTTCAAGGAACAAAAAATTTTGTTACTATAAAATTTATAAAAATTTAAAAGTTATAAATAAATTTAAGTATAAATTATTATAAAATATATAATTAAAAAAATATTAAAAAAATAATTATACAATAAAAACACTTTATTGAATATAACATGATAGAGAAAACCAAAGTTAATTAGATATGAATTCCAAGTGTTTAGATTTTTTTTAATTTTTCAAGGAACAAAAAATTTTGTCACTATAAAATAAAAATAAAATAAGAATTACATCAAAATTGACATGTACAAATATAAGTATAATTATACTGTTAAATAAATAAAATTTACTTTATAAGAATCATATTTTCAATCACTTCTCGTTTAATATATATATATATATATATATATATATATATGATTTTTTTAGTAATTTAATTTTAATTTTTAATATTTTAATATTTATATTTGTATAGTTTCAATTTAAAATTTAAAATATATGTTTTTTAAAAATCAAACAAGTCCTTGAATTTAAAAAAAAAAAATTACTTTCGAACTCGACCAAAAAAATCAATTAGCTCATCTATTATATTATTAGCCATCGTAGACCGTCATGTTAGCATTATGAAGTTCCATGTCAGCATCATAACGATCAATGACAAAAATCGTTGGTCAAAGGACCATATTGAGTTTATTTTCTAAGTTTGAATGTCACATTGGGTGAAAAGAGAATACAAGAGACACGCTAATTTTTTTTTAAAGCACAAAGACCTCACATACCCTTGTACAAGGGTCACATTGGGCTGCAATATTATATTATTAGCCATCGTAGACCGTCATGTTAGCATTATGAAGTTCCATGTCAGCATCATAACGATCAATGACAAAATCGTTGGTCAAAGGACCATATGAGTTATTTTCTAGTTGAATGTCACATTGGGTGAAAAGAGAATACAAGAGACACGCTAATTTTTTTTTAAAGCACAAAGACCTCACATACCCTTGTACAAGGGTCACATTGGGCTGCAATATTACAGTTACAATATTACACACTTACCCCAAGTTAATCTTTAAATTTTTTAATTTATAACACGAACCAACTTACCTAAGTAGTTAAAAGAATCGTAGTTGTTCTTAGAGGTCACGAGTTCGAACACCCCTTATTATAAGGGTGATTGAACGATCATTATCAAATGATTGATAATATTTAGAACAAACACTACTTTATAATCACATTAACTTAATAAAAAACATTTATAATTTATAATTCATATATAGTAAAAAGATTGATATAAGAATTTGTTTTTTTTTATTAATTTTGAAATGCGAAATTTATGACAATTGAGCCAAGAACACTGCATAAAAGAAGGGGGCAAGTAGAAACAAACGATAATAATGTCCCAACATGAGTAAAATAGAAAATATAAAACAAAGGCCTACACTCAATTTGATTGTTGCATGCCCCTATCTCGTTTATGTTTTATTTAAGGTAAGAAAATTTCAAATGCAATACTCTTTACAAGTAAACGCCATTGTGCCCCGCAAGAGTGGCTGCAATATCTCCCTGTTTTCTCTTTTTGGTTTTATTTTTTCGCCCTTCTCAAATGGACAGATCAATCCTCTTTGTTTTCCTTTCATTATCACTGTATTGTAATTTATCCTTTCAGGTTCATGCTTTCCAATCCAATGGAACGGCCAGGTTCAGGCTAATCCACAGGCATTCCCCGGAGCTAGGGAATTTCCCCGGAACGACCCTCGGACCACCCAGCAACAAAAGGGAACGTTTACGACAGTTGATGCGGAGTGACAATGCTCGACTGCAGACGATTGCGCGAAGGCTGTTCCCGAGAAGGAAGAACGTGCAGGTAAAGATGTGGCAGAACAACAATTTGGTCGAGCTCCCGATTCGATCGGCTGCCGATATAGGGACCGGACAGTACTTTGTTTCGTTTCGGATCGGAAGCCCGCCGAGGAAGTTTATCATGATAATCGATTCGGGAAGCAGTCTTACATGGATGAAATGCAAGTACAAGTGCAAAGGTTGTTTCAAAGATAGGGTTAGGCATAATGAAAGGATACTTGATGCCAAAACATCACGTACGTTTCGTCCGATTCCATGTTCCTCTGATATTTGCAAGCAGGACCTTGCTCGATCTTTCTCTTTGCAACATTGTCCTCGCCCCTCGGCTCCTTGTTCCTATGATTACAGGTACGTTTTAATAACCTTTGGAATCCCTTTACTTGCTATTGGACTTTTTATTCAAATATCATCCAATAAAAATTATTTTTTATTTATTAATAGTCAAAAGTGATTATAAGATAGTGTTTGTGTATAATTTTTTTAACTAATTGACAATATACACACCATGCAAAAACGTAATCTCTAAAGAGATCAACATTTCTTTTTACCACTAGACTCTCGATAAGTTTAAAAAGTTATTTCTTATCTTAATACCCATAATGATTAATTTATGAATTAACACCATTTTCTACCAAGTAAAGACTCGTCACGAAGAAAATACTTTTTATTGCACGTTTTACGAGAAATGCCTTCTGTAGAATATAATTGATTGGGATAGAAATGAAAACAAATGAAAAAAAAATCAAAATTATAAAAAATATGTAAATTTTATCTAAAAAGAACAAATATACATGGTGCAAATTAAAGACGAGCACGAGTACGAAGTTGGGCAGCGACGATACACATATTTATTTATATTTAATCAATCAGTAAATATATACCTAAAATCTATATTTAAACATTTGAAAAACTTCGTATTTATACCCTATGAAATTTGAGAAGTTTATGGAAGCTTACGTGATAAAAAATTTGTTAATTCGAGAATTAATAATTCTGAATTCCGAATGTTAGAGTAAGATAAATTTTTTATAGGATTTATTTGCGTAAAAACGTCATGATGTATGGACATTTTCCCTTTTGCATATTGTAAGGCTTTTCGGTGTTTTAGGTACTCGGACGGCCCGAAAGTGCTGGGATTCTTCGGCAACGATACGGCCATCGTACGTCTCACAGACGGCCGGAAAGTTAAAGTGCCGGCCGGAAGTAATGATAGGGTGTAGCGAGACCATAATGGGAGAGAGTTCCACGACATCGATGGAGTAATGGGATTAGGCTTCGAATGGCATTCATTTGCACTGAAAGAAGCCAGGAAATTCGGGTACAAGTTCTCGTATTGCCTGGTCGATCACCTGAGCCCAAGCAACCTCGTCAACTTCCTCGTGTTCGGGGACGCCAACGATCTCACGACGCCGAAATTGCAGTACACTGAGTTGATCCTGGGAATAGTGAATCCATATTATGTAGTAAACGTCTCTGGAATCTCCATCGACGGCAAAATGCTTAATATCCCATCCCATGTATGGGACATTAGGAGCGGCGGTGGGGTTATTGTGGACTCCGGTTGCAGTTTAACTCAGCTCGTGAGACCGGTGTTCGATCGAGTCGTGGCTGCTTTAAAGGCTCCGTTGAGAAAATTCAAGAAGCTGTGATCGGCTTGGAGGGACCGGATATTTGTTTCGATGATACGGGGTACAAGGAGTCCATGATGCCGAAACTGGTGATCCATTTTGCCGACGGAGCTAAGTTAACGCCGCCGGTGAAGAGTTACGTGCTTGATGCTGCTGACGAGGAGAAGTGCCTCGGGTTCACCTCGACGCCTTGGCCGGGATCGTCAGTCATCGGAAATATTTTGCAGCAAAATCATTTGTGGGAATTCGATCTTTTAAATAGCAGGTTGGGATTTGCTCCTTCTAGCTGTACGTATGAATGATAGAAAAAGAACGTGAAAAAAAATACTAGAAGCCATTGGAGTAATCTTCTAAAAGGAAATCTTTAATGTTTATTTTAGACTTAGAATGGTAGAATGCAAACGATAAATCCAGGTAATTTGGGATTCGTTATGAAAGATATGTCTAGAAATTATGAAATTCATGTAACACGACTTATAATTCCAATTTGAGCATCTAGCTCAAATAGTTTTAATGTAATATATAGTATGGTTTTTTATTAATTAAAAATGCGTATTTAAATTCGAACTTTACCTTTTTCATAACACAATCTATACTATTTAATAAAATTCTTTATTATGTAACATCAATTCATTTCGGTGGGTAAAGATTTTGTTATTATCTTTTAAAGTTTCGAGTTCAAGCATAAAAATGTAAAATTATAAACATTTATTATCAAATGATTAAATTTTTTTTCTTCACAATATTCTAAATTTTCTATTTATATTCTTTATCTTTTTATTATTTTATTTGATTCAACTTTTAATTAAACTGTAACTACAGATATTTAGAGGTTATATGAAATTGAATTTTTCACTTTATTATATTTTCAGAGATTTTTTTAAAATTTACATCAATCATCTGTTAATAAAGATCTCAAAAACACTGCACTATTTTTGAAATCAATTTTTTTCAGAATCGTTCTTCCAAGTCGTTACTCTTCGTTCTTTGACATAATTTTTAGCCAAGTCAAATTTGATAATTAACAGTCGTATCTGTATAGTATGTCAACCTACTAACAGGTTTGATGACTCTAGTAATAACACTAACCCCCTATAACCTGAATATTTATACTCAGGAGAAAGCTGAAAAAGAGCCCTTTCTCTAGTTTATATTATTCTATCTTTTCTCTCACTGATGAGAGTTCTAAATCGATAATATTTGATTGTTAATTCTTCGATTTTATGGATTTATTACTGTTGATTTGGTTGTATTATGCTTATTTTCGTGCAGGATCTTACTTTTCAGAATCAACAGTAAAAAGGGTGCATTCTGCATTTTTTTATTATTTAGTCACGGCTGGAGACATGGGCACGACTCTGGGCATGACATGGTCTGACGTGGCAGTTTCTAGAAGGTCCAGTCAACAACATTTTTTTAGAATATCTAGTCAGCACCTTCTGGAAGGTGGACGGACAGAGATATCTTAGGGGACTTATTTTTTAAATTTTAAAGTTTGAATTTAGAAAACATTTGGAATTATATTTAGGATTATTTTTATTTTTATTTCTATGTTTATCTCTAGGTTTTAAGAGGCTATAAATACCCTCTTTGGGTAAGCCTAAACATTCAACTCAGATTTCACTCTTCTTCTTATTTCTAGTTTATAAAGTTATTTTCTTTTCTTTTCAAGTTTTCATTTTCATTTTAAGTTTTATTTTTAAACATGCTAAGTATGACTTTTGTCATGCTTAGCTAATTTTCTCATAAGCTGAGAGCTGAAGCGATGACTCAATTCCAACGTGAGAATTGAAAAGCACCTTAATAACATCAGAATATCTCTCTCAATCTTTGCGCTTATTTTTAAAATCAAAACAGTTTTCAAAATCAAAGATTAACTTTGGTCAAGATGTTGTTGCGATTAAATGTGTGGGAGGAAGGATCGGCTTAATGAAAGCACATTCGACTTCTTGGGAACACACTTGGCGAGATTACCTTGCCAAGAGGGAATTAAGATCAGAATTAGTAGTTATTGAAAAAACAATCCGAGTCGGTCTTCACAAACTTAAACAATTATTGATTTAAAACAATTAATGTTGATCAGATCAATTTCTGAAGCCAGAATCAAATACTGCCTTGGGTATTTGGTATACAAAGAAGAGTCATGAGGATTGCCCTTGTAGACAAAGTAGCCGACGTGAATCCAGAAGGAAAAATCTAATTCGATGATCCGAAGGAAATTTATTCAAAACGAAACTTGAGGCTATTTTACCATATTCATTTTCAACCTTACATTTTTATTTTCTTTATTTTTACTTTAAATTGCTTTTTATTATTTAATCTTTTTTACCAAAACCCCATTTCTTTACTACTTATCGCCTGGTTTAAGCAATTCAAACAGAAATTTAGGAATTTTCTAAGTCCCTGAAGATCGACCCTTACTTATCTTTACTATGTATTTCCTTTATTTATTAATTAAGAAGAATGAATTTATTTTGACATCAAAACGACAGTTGTCAAATTACCGCTGTTGTTGGGGACTTCACCAAAGTTACTAATTTTTATTTGCTTTTGATTTATGACCAGGAGAAACCCATGCAAATTAGTGGAGTTTGACCCGGAAATCGAAGCCAGAGCTCGGAGACTTCACGCATAGACGCTTCGGGAAAGAAGGAGACAACAATTAGACCTAGAATCGAATTCAGAATCAAATTCAGGCGAATCCATTAATACCAAACCAAATCTGATGGCCGGTCCCACTATCAGAGAGTTAGCCGCAACTCCTATTGAACAAGAGCCTTTGTGCATTGATTTTCCCCAAGGAGAAACTCCATACTAGTTAAAAAGATTTTCCCCAAGGCGAAACTCCATACCAGTTAAAAACTGGCTTTATTCATCTCCTCCCTACCTTTCGCAGATTACAAAAATAAGAATCCGCATAAACATCTCACGGAATTTCACATGGTATGCTCCAGTATGAGACCACAGGGAGTAAATGATGACCAAATCAAATTTAAAGCTTTTTTTTTCCTTAGTCGACGGCTAAGGAATGATTATTTTATTTACCCCAAATTCTATTACTACATGGACTTAAATGACTCACCTTTTTCTTGACAGATTTCTCCCTGCGGTGAAAGTAAATGAGTTACGAAGAAGAATACTTAGAATCAAACAACTTGATGGAGAGTCACTCTATAACTACTGGGAGAGTCAATCTTGATGGAGATTTGTGTCCATGTGAAAATTAAAGATGATTTTTTATATCAAGATTCAAAGATGATTTTTGATACCAAGATACAAGTATTTCAGAAAACAATAACGTATATAGTTTATAATATATTTTTGACAACTCAAAATTATAATTGTAGACACCCGTTTTTGACCGGGCTTAAAAATATTAATTATTATTATTATTTTTATTGTTTATTTTTATTTATTGTAGGCCTTACAACAAGCCCAACTGGGCCCAGTTAGAAATATCAACCCAGTTACAAATATCAACCTAATTACAAGATGTTGGTTTAAGTTCAAGACCCAGATCCAGACCCAGTTTCAAGACCCGACCCGTTTAGCTGCTGCCTCCCACATGAAGTCGGTGATCAGTACCCCATGCCTCCCACAGAGTACCTATAAACAAAGTCAACAAAGAATTAATAACCCACCGAAAATCAAAACCAAATGCACCTAACCCCGAAAATTAGGGAATGATTTCACCTAAACCTGTCATTATACTACCAAACATAAAGAAATTAATAGGCAAGATGACAAGGAGATTCAGTGAAAAAACGGATAAAAAGAAGAGAGGATGATTCGAACAAGGGAGGGACATTCGGTGAGAACCAGAAATTATCAGGGGAAGAGAAAACACGAAGAAGGGAGAGAAAAAAAATTCACTAACAGGGGGTCGATTATTAGCAAAATAGGGGTTCGATTATCAACAACAAGGGGATTTCATCAACATAGAGAAAGAAAAGCATTGTAACAAGTGTAATTCCCTATCATTTTCCAAAGTAATAAATGTTATCTCTGTGGCATTTCCTAATTTTTTTTAAGGGTCCTAGTGTGCTAACAGTATTTGTGTGATTGTTTCTAAATGAATGAAATTGGAAAATAGAGCTTTCTCTTTCATTTTTACACAAAGAGTTTTTCCTTTATTTTTGAAGAATCAAATATCAAGTTGTCGCGACCGTCTTTCGGTTGGGCCCCGGAATTGGGCTTCGACTTGAATGAATTGGGTTAGAGTCGCCACCGACCATTTTAAAAACGTTTAGGTAGGTCGGACACCATCTTACCTGATCTGCGTTTTACCAGAGATGTGTCGGGTTCGGGAGTCGGTTACGGTGAAGGAAGGATTAGCACCCTTGAACCGCCCTTTCGGTACCAATTAATTTTTCGGTTATCTTAGTAGCGAAAATTAAAATTAAAATTAAAATTTAAAAATTCAATTTGAATTAATTACCTCTGACCAATTGAAATTGCTACTGAAAAAGTCAAGAAGATGTTAGATGGTAAAATAAAATAATTAGAAATTAGAAATTACCTAAAAAATATAATTTAATCGTGAAGATCAAATAAATAAAAAGATTAAATTAAATCTGATATATTTAATTGATTAATCCGATTAAATAAAATATTTACTGACACCTACCATACGATGATTGCACCATCTGAACCACAAATATGGAAAACCAGTAATCACCAAAGAATCAATAAACACAAATTTTAATTCGACAAAACACAAACTCTTGAAGCTGCGTCATAGATAAGTTGTAAAATATACGTGTATATATATATATTTTAAATTGGAAGCACATAATTCCAAGTCCAACCAAGTCTAACAGCTTGAAATTTATGATTTTGAGAGAGACTCCTGTGTGTCAACTGTGTTAAGGCAAAATAAAGTCCAACGACATCCAAAAAACCAATCAATGCTTTCAAAAGTTCATGGGAAATGCATAAGTAACAAGTTTCTCCATGAGCTTAAAATGAATATATTGTTCAAAAATGACCACTGACAGTATTACAATCCTTATCTCTAACATATCCTTCAGCAACTCCACTTAAGAGGTTTCATATTTGAATCTAATTAACAGAGTCATCAAATCAAACTCCACAAGCTACAACAAAAGCTGGAAATTATTTAAAATTACAGCAATATTGCGCTCCTCGGTTCCTCCACGCAGATTCAAATTCCATAACAATAATAAAAAAATACCTGGTATGGATCAAAGCCATCAATTCTCGCAGCAAAGCTTTCTGCCGCATAATATGATTTTTTATCTCCTCTTTTCCACCGATAAGCTTCTCCGCGGCTTTCATCTCATCAGAAGAAGCGTTAAATCGAGTTGGAATGAAGAGTTCGTGTAGTCAATGACTCGCGCGACTTGGAAATAAGCGTCTTATGTGTAGCAGCTAGAACAGGAAAAACATCTGGAATAAGTGATGCATTAAGAAATTCTACTTCATGATTTAGTGTCCCAGCTTGCATAGAGTCCAGGAGTTCCTTGGAATTGGTGGCGTCGGTGAAGAGGGCAAGCGAGAGAGTGTTGCCATTGACTTGAAAAACAGTTGCGAAGGGGGAACCACCACTCGGTGAGGAGGTTGACAATCGATCAGAAACGGGTGTCCAGTATGTCCTCGTACGATCATTAGTTGCAAGGGCTTGGCTACCCATCTCTTTATATTCCCCGAGGAAAAGGAGCAATGCGTAGTTTGGTGCCTGAAAGAAATCCAGAGATGGTGATAGTGGGTTCTTGTTTTTTTGTGATTGGAAGTGGGTTTGAGCAAAGAAATTAAGTGAAAAAGAAATTGAGGAAGAAGTGCATGTATCCCTTCCCCCCATAATCTTGAAATGGCGTGAGTTGAGATGAGAGGAATTCAATCCCCCCTCCTCCTTTTTCCTTCGTGCAGGTCCCCTTTTAAATTAAAAAAAAATGCTAAAAGTCATTTGAAAGTGGAGAGCAATGAGCTTGAGGGAGGAGTGGTCCACAACTCCCATGAAAAACAAAACCCACGTGATTTGTGGTAAAAGTGGTGGAGATAATGGTGGGTAGTGTATGGTGCACTGTTAGAAGCCCGAGAAGTGGCCCTGCATTATGTGAAGCCTTTGCAGCCTCCGTATCCAAATTGGTATGACGTCAATGTTCATTGTGAATATCATGTCGGGGTTCAAAGATATTCCATTGAGAATTATACTGCCTTCAAACATCGAGTCCAACATATTTTGGATCATGAAGTTTTGGAGTTCAAAATGAAAGGTTTGGTGACTGATTATCCTGTTAAGGTGGAGCCAAAAGTGTCCAAATGTAAGGGTATCAGTGAGGACATCCAAGAATAAGTTTGTTTGCCAAAGTACGAAGCTTAGAGTTGTCATCTAAGAAAAGAAAATGATAAATTGAGCGGAGAGATAGAAGCTATGCGGGACGTTTTTCAAAGGATCAGATAAGCCTTTAAATTTGCAGGCATAGGAAATGTCCCAGAGGATTGGATAGCAGAGGTCGCTAAATTGAAGAATGATGTTGAACAGTGGAGAAAGAATTGCAAGGTGCATGAAGGCCGAGCGGATAAGTTTTTTTTATGATTTACAGATTGCAGAGGAAAGGTACGATACAACTATCAATGATTTAGGTAGATATCAAGCCGAAAATCAGACGCTGAATTTATCCATAGCCAAACATGGAAATTTCATATCAACGCCACAGGCGGGAGAATGAAGCTGAGCTAGAAGCCATTAGAGCCAAGAATTAGAAGTTGATGAAGATGTTGGATGATTGTAGTAATCTTATGCAAGAGTTTCATAACCATAATGACTTTCTTACAAGGAAAAATCAACAGTAGTGTCTACAACTCCAAGAATCGGCACTCAAGATAGAGAAAATGGACAACATCATGAAAGAAGCTATGACCCAAGAAAGCAGTGCGGCTCACAAATTGGTTGATTTAGCTGGCTTTGCAAGATAATTGAAGCAAATTGACAACTCAACCCCCGAGCATGAGTGGAAGTTAAAATGGCTTTTGAAGGAGATAGAAAAGCTAGGAGTAGAAGCTGTCAATTATCTGTAAAAGTTTGTTTGATGTACCGAAACCTTTGTGTTGAATGAAAGTTGTTTTAAGATGGTCACTTTGAATGACACCTTTTGTATTTGCATTTAGCATTTGCATTTGCATTGCATGTATTTATTTAAGCATTTTTATGGATTAATTATGAAAACATGGAAATAACTTATGGGAGGTTATGTGACAATAATAACAAGATCATTCATTCATACCACTTCCTCATCATCATGAACAAACAAATAGAAGCAATGGAGCAATCTAATGAGGAATCACAAGATCAGTTGCAAGAACAGTTGGTCGGGTTACAACAAGATACGAGGAATCAAGCATCGAGTTCTCTACAAGGCGCATCGAATCAAATGATTCAGGTATTGGTACCACAAGTGGCTGGAAAAGAGAAAATAGAGGATAAAGGAAATCAATCTCATCAGACTGGTACATCAAGAGCGATAATTTTCCCTGGAGCATCTAACTCAAACCCAGGAATGAGCCTCGTCAAGTTTGAGCAATTTTAAGACGAATTCAAGTGGTTGAATGAAGCCATTAAAGATATGAAGGTCGTTAATGCCTCTCACAAGGAGTTAGAAGCTAGGGAACTTAGTTTGGTCCCTGATTTGGTCATCCCACATGAATTTAGGGTACCTAATTTTGAGATATATGATGGCACCAGTTGCCCCTAATTCATTTGAAAAATGTTTTGTAGAAAGATGGATGGGTACTTAAATGATGATAATTTGCTGATTCATTTCTTCCATGATAGTCTTGCTGGCCCAGCTATAGTATGGTATAACCATTTGAACAAAGAGCAGATCAAGACATGGGTCAACCTAGTTGACGCTTTTTTGGGGCAATATCAATATGTTAAAGACTTAGCCCCAAAATGTCACCACCTTCAAAGGATAAGGATTAAAGCTACTGAGAGCTTTAAAGAATATGCCCTAAGATGGAGATGAGTGGCAGCACAAGTTCAACCTCTTTTGTTAGAAGAAGAAATATCATGTATGTTTCACGATTCTCTTCCAGCTCATTTCTTTGAGTTGATGCTGGGAAATTCGACGAATGGCTTCAAGGATCTTATGACAGCTGGAGAGTTAATTGAAGATGTAATCAGCAAAGGAAACTTGAAAGTCACTTCCAAATATCCAACCGATCAAAAGGAAAAGGCTGATGAGGTAAATGAATGTCACATCCAGAGCTCCCACAACTACAAAAGAAAAGGGGTAGTAGGTTACTCGAGTCGTCCAAAGAAAGTCCCAAGATCAAAAAATACTTTGAAAGTGTTCCAAATTTCTATCTCGGATCTGTATCCCCATTTGGTTAAAGGTCAATACCTCACGCCGAGGCCAGTGAAAGTGAAACCAGACCCTTCTGCTCACAGCTATGATCAATATAGTGCATGTGATTTTCACCTAGGGGCATTGGGGCATTCTACGGGGAATTGTAGGCCACTGTTGAAGGAGATAAAGATGCTTGTGGAAAATGAGACGTTGACACAAGAATTGGTGAAACAATGGATGAAAAGCTCGAATGGAGCGCCATAGCACAATGTGTAGCACCCGGTCGAATCAAACACCACTGCATCAGAAGAATAATGGGGCATTCTGACTGCGCATAAATAATTTTGTTCATCATGAAACTTTTTTTCATTTTCAACATCTTGTTTGAACATGTTTTTTGGACTTTCTCATTAGTTTTTTGTAATGATTTAAATGGATTCATGTTACTTTAAGGATGGTGAGTTTTGAATTGAATTTATGACTTGAAATTCTTTGAATATCAATTGAATTAAAATCTCTTTAATGATTAGAGTTATGAATCTTTGACAAAATGGCAAGATTGAAGCTTGATAAAACAAGGACCTTAACCTTATCCCCAAAAGATACAATAGAACACCATACTATTTTTTACAGGGACCGATATAGCCTTATACTATCATAAAGGAATGAACCATAGGCTTGGTATTCAAGTATACATAGGAGCGGACAACATGGGGCATCTTTTGTGTATGACATCACAAAACTGTCTAGACTATACTTTTTTGACGACGTTCAATGATGATTATGATCTTTACGGATGGAATAGTCGAGTAGGTGAATCTAATTTAGGTCAGTTGCTTGGAAATTGAACTCTAACGATGAGATTTTTTTACTTTCAACAACACCTAGACTATGACAGGTTCTTATTGACAAGCTTAAGAAATTGAATCCGTATGCCCAGGTTATAATATTATATATATTTAATAAAGCCTGATAAAGGTGGTTATATTATATGTATACAATAAAGCTGAGTTATTCCGCTAAGGCAATTGGTTATAGAGGAATCTTGAAAGCTCTGGCTTTATGAATAGATTATATTCAAACCATGACCTTGATCGGGTACTTGGTAATTCGGTGTATGCTCCACTGTGATTGTCAAGTCAAAGACTTTGTGATGAGATGAATCCTTCAGCTAGCCCAATAAAGGCAAATTACAATAAAGCTGATTTCAGCTAGCCAGAAAATGACAAATTAAATCAATTTTATAAATAAGGAGTTGCGGTAAAAATGGAATAAGCGAGTTAAGGAACACCTGTTATAGTCAATTTCACACGTGCACTCAAAAATTTTCATTTTTAGATCGATATTTCTACACTGTCTTGGTTAGAAGAGTCTACGAAGCTTGAACAAATGGAAGATTTCAGAGAACTGAAATATAAGTTTTCTAGAAAGTCTAGTAATTGATTATGCTAGTTGCGTCATTTTGTCCGCATCCAATTAAAATACCAAGCCAAGAAAGAAGGGCATGTTGTAATGATCAAGAAAGAAATAACATTTTGGTGGTCGAAACCTTAGAAGATAGGAAGCCAACTTGAACCAACCCCTAAATTTTAACACTTGTCAAAGAGATATAACCCTGGAAATATTAAAGAGCTATTGATTCTTTTGATATTCTGTGAACTCAGGTTTATGATTTGATGCGATTATGAGCCTGAATTAAGGGGTAATGTTTTATGAAATTCTTTCATTCTTTGATCCCTAAAATAAGAGAAAGAGGAAAATATTTTTAAACATGATAGTTTCAAATACGAAAGGTCCTTGAAGCTGATGAGGCTCATTGTGCCTCTATTAGAGAAGAAGAATAAGCAATGCCAAAACATGAAACATTCCATAATTTTGAAGCAGGTGGTCTAAGAGATCAGAATGAATGAAGAATAAGAACTTGTAACATTTCTTTATGATGTTATCAATAACCCATCAAGAAGAAGAGGACCCTATTATTCAGAAGGGGCACATATTACAGCTTGTAAGACATTTTGTTAGAAATATTGATCACTTCTTAAGTGTTCATGACAAAGTGAAGAGACACCCTCAAACTACTTGACAACACTATTGTGTAGTGACATCAGAATAAGAACATTCAAGTTAAGATAATGTTGGGGCACGACTGAACCCACATCATGTTGAGATGACAAGATTCAGACCAAGGAGGCATGAAGAGTGAGCCTTACAATTTGAGGAGATGGGGCATTTTGAAGGCCCGTACCGGTATAAGATAATGTTTGGGCATGACTGAACCCACATCATGTTGAGATGATATGATTCAGACCAAGGAGGCATGCAGAACGAGCCTTATAATTTGAGGTAATGGGGAATTTTGAAGGTGTGTACCAGTATAAGATAATGTTGCGGCACTAGTAAAGGCCTGTTTCAGCTAGAGGTATTAATGTGGAGCATTTTGAAAGCCTATGAAGATCTGTTGAACGATCATTGAATTAAACAAATAATTCCAATGGGATAGAAATGTATGAGAGGTGAAAATAGTGAAACAGCGATGGCAGAGTTTACTGTATATGATCATTTTGTTCATCATCAGCTGCATTACTCTTGTGATTTCCACTGAGTTTTTGTATCCTTATAATACCATACAAAAACTTTGAAGTCTATGCAAAGAGCTTCTCTGGTTGAAAGATATGAGCATAAGCATGAAGAGATGAATGCATTGTCAAATGTTTTACGAACCAGTGAATATGGTGATGAATCAGTGTTGCGATTATGGATTGTTTTCATTACCTAAGACGAAGATGGTCTTCTATAATCCCAATATTGAAAATGAGAAATGATGAAGATTACTTTCAACGGAAGTGGCGATAGAATTTTAACAGCAAGGAACTAGTGGAACCAATTAAAGTTGAATAATGGGTTGTTGTTAAACCTCTCGACATGATATGGTATAATTGAGCCTTGTTTGATATCTGATTAGATGTGGTCCTCCTTGTGATATGTTGTAAGAGCCAAATCAGAATAGATGCTGCTATCCCATTAATCTTTGTGGAGTTTGGCGTAGTCATATACATAATCTCTAAAAATGGGGCAACACAGTCATGTTTCTGACCATAGCAAGAAGTTGAGAGAGAAAACACTTTCTCCGAAATGAAGGCAGAAAATAAAGATGATAAGAAGATAGAAGAAGATCAGAGGGCTCATCAAAAATGCAAGTTGGAAACTATGAGTTGCTACACGGGTATATGAAGCAGACCTTGGAAAGAATGATCAAGTAGAAGAAGACTGAGTTCGCCACTTTGAAGGCAAATGAAGATTAAATCGACATTTATGCATTCATGAGAACATCATTTGCATAAACGAAAATGCATTACACTGATACATTTAATTGAATTTGTGTTTCATGCATAAATACATGATTTTGACAGATCTTCCAGTGAAAAGAGAAGATCCATAATGTTAAAATCCCTATGATTGAAATGTAGAAGTTAAACCTCAAACGCAAGAAATCACGTTTAGAGAGGGATACCCTGAAGAATACAGAGGGCCAATCCTCAGAGGAAACATTACTTTGAAGAAGGGCATGTGGCTACACCATTAAGCCATTTTATAAGTAAAAAATGAAATGAGAAAGATTTCTCATTAAAATCCGAAGATTTGAAATTTTTGAAAGGTAAGAAAGATTTCTTACTTAGTAAACTATTTCAAAAATTAGTAAGTCCTTCGGGCCATCAGTAAGTCTTTCGAGCATGATGCTTAAACCCTTCGGGTCATCTGTAAGCCTTTCGAGCAAGATGATAAATCCTTCGGGTCATCCATAAGTCCTTCGGGCCATCAGTAAGTCTTTCGAGCATGATGCTTAAACCCTTCGGGTCATCTGTAAGCATTTCGAGCAAGATGATAAATCCTTCGGGTCATCCATAAGACTTTTGGGTAGGATGTTTTCAAATGTCTATCGAAATATGAGAAAGGTTTCTCATATAAATATGAAATTCAGAATTTTTGAAAAGTAAGAAAGTGATTTCCAAAATTTATAAGACCTTCGGGCCATCAGTAAGTCTTTCGAGCATGATGATTAAATCCTTCGGGTCATCTGTAAGCCTTTAGAGCAAGATGATAAGACCTTCGAGCCATCCATAAGACCTTCGGGTAGGATGTATTCACATTAAGTTGAAAAATGAGAAAGTGATGTTTTAAGAAAATGAAATCTTTAAAAACTAAGAAGGCGATTTCCAAAATTTCGCACTTAGTAAGTCTTTCGGGCCATCAGTAAGTCTTTCGAGCATGATGATTAAATCCTTAGGGTCATCTATAAGCCTTTCAAGCATGATGATTAAATCTTTCGGGACATCAGTAAGTCTTTCGAGCATGATGATTAAATCCTTCGGGCCATCAGTAAGTCTTTCGAGCATGATGATTAAATCCTTCGGGACATCAGTAAGTCTTTCGAGCATGATGATTAAATCCTTCGAGCCATCTGTAAGTCTTTCGAGCATGATGATTAAATCATTCGGGTCATATGTAAGCCTTTCGAGCAAGATGATAAATCCTTCTGGCCATCTATAAGACATTCGGGGTAGGATGTTTTCACATTAAGTTGAAAAATGAGAAAGTGATGTTTTAAGAAAATGAAATATTTGAAAACTAAGAAGGCAATTTCCAAATTTTCACACTCAGCAAGTCCTTCGGGTCATCAGTCAGTCTTTCGAGCATGATGATTAAATCCTTCGGGTAATTTGTAAGTCTTCATGGAAGAGTAGTGGAGCAAATCCATCAGTAAGTCTTTCGAGCATGATGATGAAATCCTTCGGGACATTAGTAAGTCTTTCGAGCATGATGATTAAATCCTTTGGGTCATCTATAAGCCTTTTGAGCAAGATGATAAGTCTTTCGGGCCATCCATAAGACCTTCGGGTAGGATGTTTTTTGAGCAAGATGATAAGTCCTTTAGGCCATCTTAAGCCTTCACTGAAGAGTAGTGAAGTAAATCCATCTTAAGCCTTCACCGAAGAGTTGTGAAGTGATCAATCTTAAGCCTTCACCGAAGAGTAGTGAAGCAAGTCTATTTTAAGCCTTCACCAAAGAGTAGTGAAGCAAATCGATCTCGAGTCCTATTTCCCCTGCAGAAATAGTGCAGCAGATTTCTCATCAAGTTTTAAAGCACAGAGTTGAAATTGGACAAAAATTGTTGTCTTTTTTGTCTTTTCCGTATTCTTGTTAACACAAGAATGCGCAAAGAGGGGCAGCTGTAGACACCCATTTTTGATCGGGCTTAAAAATATTAATTATTATTATTATTATTATTGTTTATTTTTATTTGTTGTAGGCCTTACAATAAGCCCAACTAGGCCCAGTTAGAAATATCAACCCAGTTACAAATATCAACCTAATTACAAGATGTTGGTTCAACCTCAAGACCCAGATCCAGACCCAGTTTCAAGACCCGAACCGTTTAGCTGCTGCCTCCCACATGAAGTCGGTGATCAGTACCCCATGCCTCCCACGGAGCACCTGTAAACAAAGTCAACAAAGAATTAATAACCCACCGAAAATCAAAACCAAATGCACCTAACCCCAAAAATTAGGGAATGATTTCACCTAAACCTGTCATTATACTACCAAACATAAAGAAATTAATAGGCAAGATGACAAGGAGATTCGGTGAAAAAACGGATAAAAAGAAGAGAGGATGATTCGAACAAGGGAGGGACATTCGGTGAGAACCAAAAATTATCAGGGGAAGAGAAAACACGAAGAAGGGAGAGAAAAAAAATTCACAAACAGGGGGTCGATTATTAGCAAAATAGGGGTTCGATTATCAACAATAAGGGGATTTCATCAACACAGAGAAATAAAAGCATTGTAACAAGTGTAATTCCCTATCATTTTCCAAAGTAATAAATGTTATCTCTGAGGCATTTCCTAATTTTTTAAGGGTCCTAGTGTGCTAATAGTATTTGTGTGATTGTTTCTAAATGAATGAAATTGGAAAATAGAGCTTTCCCTTTCATTTTTACACAGAGAGTTTTTCCTTTATTTTTGAAGAATCAAATATCAAGTTTTTTTTATCATTCGAACCAAGCAAGAAATAAAAATGAAAGAGATAGATTTAGCTTTGTTACCTTAGGCTATCAAGACCTGTGGCGATTGAGGTAAGGAGTGCCACCATCGTATGGTGGTCAACTGAGCATCAGTGAGCAGTGTGTTCCTTGGAACATGAACATTATTCGAAAGATTAGGGGAGAGATTGAGAAATAAAAAAAACATAGATAAGTAAGAGTGATGTCAGCAGGGGGGAGAGGAAAGCAACATAAACTTAATATTTTCTTAAAATAATAATAATCATAAAAAGTCTAACTAAGGTTTGTTTTGTCCATGTGTCTGTGTTGGGTTAACATGGGTTAGAAGTTTTTTATAGACTTATCATGTATGTACTCCTCTCATTTTTATAGTAATATATTTTAGTCTTTTTAGACTTGTAATTTTAGATTTTGGCCTTTAGGTCCTTGTGTGTTTCATTTTGACCCAGTGTACATGTTTGTTACCGTTTTGGATTTCGTATATATTAAGCCTATTATTTAGTTACTTCTTGACCCTACGCATATTTGTATAATTTATCGTCATGTTTATGGAAATAATTATGTATCCATGTGCTAGGTCTTTTAAAAAAATATACATTTATATAATTACGAATGGTGTAATGAGCCTTATGTTCCCTTTTCTATGTTTGCTTATAATATACATACATAGTATATGCCCCTGTTCCTATGTATATATGCGCACCATTTTCTTTTATTTATTTGTTTATTTTTTACAAGGTATTATAATTTGAAGTCAAAATACAATGCCTATTGCCGCGTATCTATTTATATTTTTATTTTAAAAATTCTTATATTGGATTTTTATTAATGATATTTGTATGTATGCGACCTTAATCATTTGTTAGCTCAATCGTAAATATATATAGTTTATAATTACAAAATACATGTAAATAATTTTTGTATTAAGATGATATATCACCTGATACTTTTTTATATTTATTAAGTAGATAATTTTTTTGATATCCTCATGTGCATCCTTTAACTCAACATTGTTACATAATTGAATTAAGGTTAATACTCTTTTAATTTAAATTTGTTTGAATAGTTTCTCTTAACTCACTAGAAAGCTATTTTTGACGATTTTAAATTACATGTGTGTCCCATCAGTGACACCAAAAATTGATTATTTATTTTAAAAATTTGAGAATGTAAGAAAAAGAAATATTCGGTTATTTAAATTTGCTGAGAAAAAATCGTTAGAACTCACATAAAGATCTGGTCTCGATATTTTTAAATAATCGAATATTTTTTATCTTTCTAATGGTTTGATAATTTTACTTTAATTTGGTGCTTTTGAATATTGTAAAATTTATATGTTGTTGTTTTGTTGGGGATCATAAATCAAATTAAAATTGAATTTGTAAATTTCATTACAAAGACATTAATTAATCGACTAGGTACCGATTTAGGGCGCTGTGGGATGCTAATCCTTCCCCACGCGTAATCGACTCCCGAACTTGGATTTTGGTTACGTAGACCACAAATTTATCGTTTTAATTAAAATAATTTTTTATTTAAAATGGTAAAATATTTTTGGGTGCTCAATTACACCCTAATCAAAGATTAGTGACGACTCCTCGAACCACACGTTTTGTTTTAAAAAGGAATTTCCAAATTTTCGAAACGAGAGGTTTTCTAAAATCACATTATTTTTAATTAAAAAATCAATCATAAAGAGAATAATTAAAAATAGTGTGATTTTCGAAATTCCACTTCTTTAAGAAGAAAAAAAACCATTTCGACAATAATGTTTGACAAATTCTATAATATTTAGGTATGAAGTTATTTCAAATGTTTAAATATAATGTTTTCAAGTGCCATCAATACTTTGTTTAAATATAATATTTTTTAAGCGTTCAAATATAGCTTTTTAGATAGAGAAAATAATCTCAGTGATAAAAAATGCCTTATAATTTATGATTTTAACCAATTTTTTTTGGATTTGCCAAAACGACCAACTAAATCGCAATGCGATCGATAATTTGCAACGCAATCTCCGGTATCGCAAATCAGTTTCCAGATTCGCAACACGAACTTCGACTATCGTAAGGAATTTAGAATAAATCGCAACGCGAACTTGGACTATCGCAACGAATTTGGAAAATCGCATTGCGATAGTCGAAGTTCGCGTTGCGATAGTCGATGTTCGCGTTGCGAATCTAGAAACTGATTTGCGATACCAGAGATCACATTACGAATTATCGATCGTATTACAATTTAATTGATCATTTTAACAAATTCAAAAAAAATTGATTAAAATCGTATATTCACTTGCCGACTGAAAATAAAACTAACTAATGCATGCGCTTTATCATTTGACCCGTGCTCATATAAACACGTGTATTCGACGTACATCACACTTTTATATTTTATTTTTTTACAAAACACCTAAATACTTTTAATATTTTTGGTCTATTTTTTAATTTTGGTCAAACCATCAAAAGCTTTGAACTGAAGAAACATTTGATAAAAAATATTAAAAAAAACCTTTTCGTGTGATATATCTTTATAAAAATATTAATTTAAAAAGTTATCTGATATTATTTTAGATGTTATTTTTTTATAAATAATAATTAAAATTTTATTTTAAATGCAAATCTATTACCATCACATCTAATTTTGAGAGTCCAAAACTAGACTATCCCTTCTTCACCGACAAAAGAGGAAAAAAGAAAAGAAAGGCCAAATAAACCCAATAAAAAAGGCCCCAATATAGGCCCCTCCACTGGTCTCGCGCCTTCTCTTCTTCATTCCTTTGCTACTATAAAATGCAAACACAAAGCAAAGTACCGATCTCACACAACAAATCCAATAATGGGATCGCTTCCTCTGCCACCGGACCTCCCATCTCCGCCGCCCAAATATACCCGCCAAGAGCGAATTTCCGAAACTTCCCTTCTCAACCTCTTCAAAGCCCAACAAGGTCACCTCAACTACTTCTTCCAGAACCTCGATCTTTCCCAAGCATTATCTTTCACCGAAAACCTCCTTAATTCCCGCGGCATCATTTTCTTCTCTGGCGTCGGAAAATCCGGATTCGTTGCCAATAAGATCTCACAGACCTTGGTTTCTCTCGGCATCCGCTCCGCCTTCCTCTCCCCTCTCGATGCCCTTCACGGCGACATTGGCTCACTCTCCTCCTCCGACATCCTCGTCCTCTTCTCGAAATCCGGCTCCACCTAAGAACTCCTACGTCTCATCCCCTGTGCTAGAGCCAAGGGGGTTTATCTCATTTCGGTTACCTCCGTTCCCAACAATGCCTTGGCAAACGCTTGCGATATGAACGTGCATCTCCCGTTGGAGAGGGAATTGTGTCCGTTTGATTTGGCGCCGGTTACTTCCACGGCGATGCATATGGTATTCGGAGACACGGTGGCAATTGCGCTAATGGGAGCTAGGAACTTGTCTAAGGAGCAATACGCGGCCAATCATCCTGCTGGAAGGATTGGGAAAAGCCTTATTTTGATTAAAATCTGGTTTTCAGATCAATTTTTTTCCACAAAATGTAACTTCTTCGGGTTACGAGATTCTGGATCATTAGTGGGTTTTCATTGATTTTTGTTAATTTATAAAATTGGTTCCCCTCAATTGTTGGAGATATGGGTTTTAATTTAGAGTTAAAGAGGGTTCTTTATGTTTACTGTTTAATAGTTGATATAAGAAACAGTAGAATGGTGAAATTTCTGAAAGGAAACTAAAAGAGTTTGATTTGTTATTTATACGTCTATAATACCAAGTATGATGAATTTAAGTGCACTCCAACTTCTTGATTCATGCCATTGTCAATTTAATTGAGATCGATGGACATTGGAAGCTGAAGCTTTCTCTGCTTTTAGTTCATTTTCCTTTCTGCTTTTGTGCATGGTTTCTTCATTGCTTAAATATAGAATAGATTTGTGGGAAACTTGAAAGTCAAGAAAAGAATTTAATTTTGAAGAAATAGAAATTGTTGGACTTTTAGACTGATTGATAAGTGCTTTTCTATGTAGGTGAAAGATATAATGAAGAAGCAAGTTGAACTTCCAGTTTGTAAGGAAGGAGACTTAATAATGGATCAGCTTTTGGAGCTTACGAGTAAAGGATGCGGGTGCTTGCTGGTTATAGATGAGGAATATCACCTGCTTGGCACATTTACAGATGGCGATTTGCGCCGTACTCTTAAGGCCAGTGGAGAAGTCATCTTCAAGCTCACCGTCGGCGAAATGTGCAACAGGTAAACCAAATGTTCGAATGTTCATATGTGTTGTAGTAAATTGTTAATATCAGGAAACCCAGAACCATCTGTCCGGATGCAATGGCAGTGGAAGCCATGCAAAAGATGGAATCACCGCCTTCTCCGGTACAATTTCTGCCTGTTGTCGATGATCAAATTACCCTTATTGGTATTGTCACATTGCATGGATTAGTTTCAGCTGGTCTTTGAAATTATTGAGCCGTCTTGTGTCTGGTTTTTTGAATGTTGATGTCCTTTTATAATTCTTTTTCAAGTGTTCAAGTAGAATTTGGAATTCAACCTGGTGATAGCTTATGTGTTCTTTGGATAATTATGTACCAATTTATTAATTCTGTATTATTTATTTAGAGAATCAAAAGGAATTTTTGCGCCACATTCTAAAGAAAGATTACCTAATTTAAGATTAAATATCAACGAAAATCGACACGACCAAAAACATTGACAAAAAATATAATATTTTGAGTTGGACTAACCGAAAATATGATATTTATCATAACATTTTCAGTTATAGTTTAAAATGTTACGAAAAAGTTTATTATTTTGACAATAAAAATAAAATGAAGAAAACAATATTTTAAATTATAATAAAATGTTATAAAAATGCCATGGTTTAAATTTGTCTCTAAAATATTATATTTTCATCGGCAATTCCTTAGCCGCTTTCTAACCGGCCGAATAGAAGAACTCCCCAATTTTTGGGGAGCGTGCAGAAACCACAGTAATAAGCTGTAACTGACAGCATCATTGCACATGTTCAGTTCAATTTGCTTGACACGTGACTGAATGCACCCATTCGAGAAATAAAGGGCAAAACATAAAGCAGGAGGAAAAACATGATTAACTAGGGTTAACTCCTCCTTAAAATGGACCACATCTCGACTAATAAGTGAATATTTGTACTTACAATTATTGTTCAATAATCATTTTGAAAAGAATTTATATAGTTCTTTTCATATATACATTTATATTTATTACCATTGTGAGTGTGAACTTTGTTTCATTATATATATTAACTTCTAAACACTTGTATGATATGTTATATAAACACTTTGTTAAATTCGCAAGGTGAGTTAATAGTATAACAGATGATTGGGAGAAGAATATATGCATGTTAAAAAATAAATGAACCCTAAACCCAAATAAAGTACACACACACTAATACTTTATAACCTCCAGTGTCACATGAGTTGTATATTCGAAGGCAAATACCACACAAATATACAAATGGGTTCTTTTCGTTTGCTTTTTCCCCTAAATCGTATGAAATAAGTATATTTTTCTCATAGGAAAATCATACTATTGTATCCTCCAAGTTGGAATCTTCCACCACCCCATGGCCATGAACATGATGATCTTCTATGTTCATGTTCCACAAGAATTCACAATCGTCGACAACTTTAGAGCTACCTCCATTATTGCTAAAGCTAATGTAGTTGTTCTTTAGCTGAGAGGAATGAAGCAAGCTTTGGGTATAGTGTTGATGTGTGCAGTTGATTAGTTGATACCCGCCGCCAGTCATGGTTGTTTGGGTTGAGGTCTCGTTGGGGCTCATCTCGGTGCTGTTCTCTCCTCCTTTGCTCTTATGGAATACTCTACACAAAGCCCAGTCTTCCTGCCATTTCACAAAACAATTTCAACTTCATGAGAAAGTTGTAAATTAATCATCATTCAACATTTTTAATTATCTTTAGTACATGATCTTTTCGAGACTATTCATTATAAATAGAAATATGATTACTATAGTAGAAAATATAGCAACAAGGAGGGACATAGTCATGACTCAACCATAAATAAATAAAATAACATGGAAGTTCAGAAAATCATTTATATATTAAAAATAGAATTAAATAATATCTAGTAATAAAACAAGTTTCAAACTCGATCATAAAAATAGAATACAACCTACATGTCCCCTAATTACATACATTGCACTCTGCAAGCAACGCCGATGGAACTCGTTTATTGATGTCAATAAACGTAGAGGATCAAACTCTCTTTAACTTGAAATGGTAAGAAACAGAGTGAGCTTTGAGAAGCTCAGTAATACAGAACTACCAGATGAATGCAATAGGCCATGGAGTATAAGGTAAATCATACATCGCTTATCGATAAAGGCATTAACAGGTTTTAGCGACGAGCTCAGAAATCATTAATAATTCTTCGGGTAACAATCAGGAAATATTCAGAGAGACAAATTTAGGAGTTGAGAGGAGGAGTCTAGTGTGTTCCAGTGAAACCAGAGAAAGTGAACATACCTTTTTTAATAGTAACAATATAAAACATATTTTTAAGACCAGAGTAATACCCTCCAACCATATACCGCTATACACTTCCCCAGAACTATATCCATAAGGATTTACCCTACGCCCATTGGGCATAGGTGCCAACCTAAGAAGTATCTTGGGGCCTGAAATCCTACCCAAGAGTACCCTGAGGCCTTAGAGCCTACCTAAGGAGAAGCCTTGGGGCCTCAGAGCCTACCCAAGGGTATTTCAATTTTTCCTTATGTCCAATCCTTTCATTTAAATCAATTTTTTATGAACAAGCCAAACATGAATATTACTTCCGATGATTTAGTCTTCAGGTGCTTGCTTCCAAAACAATAATTCTATGCCTTGTACATTCTTCAATTTTATGATTTAATTATCAATGACTTTCCGAGCATATCAAGAATTTAATAGGTGAATCAGTAGTTTATTGAATTAAAAATATGAATTCTCAGGGTACATTCACTATCCATGTCAATTCAGGATATTTTTACCTCTCAACGACAATTTTTTAATTTCATAACCAAGTGAATTTCGATATTAAAGTTTCTAACGATGATAAATAGAATTTAAAGATTCTGAGGTTATTTGCTTTTTCGGATAACCACTGAAATTAAAATCATTTCATATCAGTCTTCTTGTGTCTATACAGGTAGTCTGAGCCTTATTCAGTTAAATTATTTTATTTCACATTCGAATCGAGTTTAGAAATTTTAACAACACACACGTAACCATATATATATATATATATTTAACCATGCATTTACCAATACCAACATGATCCATAAAGTATGCATAAGGTAGTAATGTATTACCTCGATTTTTGAGCTCTACCAATCGAACATTTAAACCCAATTATATTATTATCGAACTTTAATCCAACGTCCACTAGTATTTCTGATGCCTATAAACAGAAATTAAGTTAGAAACAGAGCTTAATTGTAAAAAATGGATCGAATCGGGAGGTGTATCAGTGAAAACAAATTATCGGGTTCGAATTTGGAGAAACAAACCTCAAAAATAGACTCAGGACATCGAAAAACATCAGGATATGTGTTCCTGAAAAAAGACAACGGCGATCAACGACTGGTCAATGGTCAATGCGGGTTAGCTCAGTCAACTTGACTAGGTCTGGCAATTTGGTCGATTCGATCGGGCGGCTCAATTGGCTTGGTTAGGCGGCTTGATTGGCTCAATCAAGCAGCTCGGTCCAGACCAATTGTCAGACGGTGAAAAAAATTTTCAGATTTGTAGATCGAAATATCGGGAGTCTCGTGCATGTGTTATTTTGCGATGAAGAGCACCAAAAACCAGATTTATGAATTGTCAAAACTTCTTCGATGCTCACTCCCCTCGAAGGTGACGCGATGATGGTTAGGGATAAAATCGGTCTGGGTTTGCTCAGAATCGACCGGGGAACACAATGTTGGGGCGATGAGGCTAAAGGATTACTAGATCGACGACAATCGGTGAATTTTCACTGCGTAATTTGAGGTTTCTGTCGATGCTTCGAGGTGACATTTACGATAATAGAAGCCGCTCCATGATAAAAAGATGTTCGATTTAAGGTTATCGGTCGACGACGCGTCGAAGGAAGGGTGACAGCGGGCCGATGGTGGCTGGATGGCGAGAAATCGAGGTAAAATGGGGGTGGCGACGGTTGGGGTTAGGAATTTTGGGAAATTAGTGATTTTGGGTATAAAAATAACCAGATCAAAACTATTAAATATATATTTAATAAATTAAAACATAAATAGTGCCCTAGCCTAATGGCTAAGGCATAGTCGGCCACTCTACTATACAGGGGTTCGAAGCTCCCCAACTATAGTTCTGAAACTGGGCTGTAAATTTCAAAAACTTACAATTTTATCCCTAATTTCATTAAAATCTGGGTGTTATAATTCTCCCATCGTTAAAAGAAATTTCATCCTCGAAATTTACCTGAAGCAAATAGATGCGGAAACTGAGTCTTCGTTGATTCCTCTGTGTCTCTGGTATCTTTTACATGATTACATTTCCTCTACTAAACTTTAACCAGCTACTAAGCATTCCTGTCATATCTCTTCCTTACCAATTCCTGAATTCGAACATAATTCTCCTCGTAAAACCAATCGAACCTTAATTACCAATCCTTAATAAAAAAGATACTTGCTTAACTTCAATGCAACATACATATATAACTGATTCATTTCATACGTGACAGAATCATCTCGAGCTTTATCCTTTATTAAGTACACAAACACTTTCTTTTAATCACATATTAATCAAATCACTGAGGTACCAAGATCAACACCTATTGGGTTTCAATCTCATGGAATTAGAACAAGAATGATTCTAGAAATTCTTCAATTCCATCCAATGCAGAACTTTAGCGAGGAAACCCCTTGTCAAATCTTAGACCAATTACCTTGTTCTTCGATCCACTTGGGTAACAGTTCTTGATCTCGAACTTTACTTATAAAGATTGGTTACGAGCTTATTAGCACAAAACATTTAGAGATAACCAAAACTCAATTCTAGGTCTTAGACCAATTACCTTGTTCTTTGATCCACTTAGGTAACAGTTCTTGATCACGAACTTTACTTATAAAGTTTGGTTACAAGCTTATTAGCACATAACATTTAGAGATAACCAAAACTCAATTCTAGGTTAGGAGTCGGGTCAGATTGTTTTTGAACAAGTAACTCATTCATCACTCGTGATGCGTTTTCCAGAGTCTGGGTGAATGTTGACAACATTCTTTCCCTCAATGATCGAACCATCACAATCAAAATACATAGGTACACTTATTAAAGAGAGATAACTTCACATCAAAGTTCCAGCTCGGAGGAGTACGGTCATAAACTAAAGGCATGTACTGGCCAACCATTCTACGATAATTGATCAGCCGATTTACCCAGATGACTCGACTCAACCTAAGCTCTAATACCATTAAATGTAACCCCCTCAGACCGATACGGGTGACCCAATTTGATATGAGGTGTCACATTAGGGTCACTGGAGTGACCCAAACAAAAAATCTGAGAAAATTTAAAATTTTTGTTAATCCATTTAAAACCGTAAAATAATTTATAGATAACATGCAAGTTCAAAAAATCATTTATTTATTAAAAATATAATTAAATAATATCCAGTAATAAAACAAGTTTCAGGCTCGATCATAAAAATAGAATACAACCTACATGACCCCTAATTACATACACCATACTTCACAAGCAAAGCCGTTGGAACTCGTTTATTGATGTAAATAAATGTAGAGGATCAAACTCCCTTTTACCTGAAATGGTAAGAAAGAGAGTGAACTTTGAGAAGCTCAGTAATACAGAACTACCAGATGAATGCAATAGGCTATGGAGTATAAGGTAAAGCATACATCACTTATCGATACAGACATTAACATGTTCCAACGACGAGCTCAGAAATCATTAATTAATTTTTCAAGTAACAGTTAGGAAATATTCAGAGAGACAAATTTAGGAGTTGAGAGAAGTAGTCTAGTGTGTTCCAACAAAACTAAAGAAAGTGAACAGATCTTTTAAAACAATAACAATATAAAACATATTTTTAAGACCAGAATAATACCCTCCAACCATACACCAATATGAAGTTCCCCAAAATTGCATCCATAAGGACTTACCCTAGGCCCATTGGACGTAGGTGCCAACCTAAGGAGTATATTGGGGCCTAAGAGCCTACACAAGAGTACCATGAGGCCTTAGAGCCTACCCAAAGAGAAGTATTGGGGCCTCAGAGCCTACCCAAGATCACCTTAGGTCGGCAAGGAATTACCAGCTGATCGATTCTGAACCTATACATAAGGAATTATCAGCATGATCAGAGCTGAACCTCCATACTCCATAACCCTACCCAGACAATATTCCAATGATTGGTGCATACAATAGATAATAAATTTTGTAATCCATAAATTAGGCATAATTATATTTTCCCAATGAAAATAGGTAACCAGTAATTTAGTGAAACAATAAACCATATTCCAAAACATATAAAACAATCATATAACATATAGGAAACACACTAGAGGATTCAATTAATTTTTTAGAGGTACTTGATATTTATCAGATAGGGAGCCAAGGAATTTCCGTATGCAAATCGAATCCCAAGAACGAGATCCCAATAAAAAGGGGTCGATAGCTAACGAAATAATCAATCATATCGAAAGAGATATACCAGGACAATAATTTATACGGATATAACTACATGATATACAGGAACTGTTGCGTCAGACTTTTAAGATTAAGATATTCATGTGATGATTCCGTAAATCATACACATGTAAGGGTATTTTAGTCATTTTAATTCCTGAAATTTTTTTGGTAATTTAGTTTTTTAAAGGTAAGCATTGATTTACAATATTTCAGATTTCAGGTGCTTTATTTAGTTTCCAAGTCCAATCAAACTGATTGAATTCAAATAATGTGATAATTACTGAGTTTGTAGGTAGAGTAGATTCACATATATTCGTTCTTGGTACTAATTACGCAAATAAGTTGAGTTTAGCTGAGCATTTTCAGAATTTTCATCGAACGAACCTTGAAGAGACATACCAGTATTCATGTGGCATTTATCTCATCCATATATTGAAATAGTATTAAGGTTAGTCGAAATACCTAGACTGTGCTCCATAACTTGTAAGGGAAGTACAACATTTAAGTTTATTCATGTTTCCTAATTAATCTAAAGGCATTCACTTATTCTAGGTTATAAGGGTATTCAGTCATTTCAGGGCTTGGTGGTATTCTTGGGTTATTTACACTCAAGGGGCATTTTGGTTATTTTATAATTCAAGGGTATTTCATTCATTTCCTTCCATCCAATCCTTTCATTTAAATCAAGTTTCTGAACAAGCCAAAAATGAATAGTAATTTCAATGATTTAGTCTTCAGGTGCTTGCTACCAAAACAATAATTCTATGCCTTGTACCTTCTTCGATTTTAGGATCTGATTATCAATTACTTTATGAGAATATAAAGAATTTAACAGGTGAATCAGTAGTTTATTGAATTAAAAATACGAATTCTCAAGGTACTTTCACTATTCAAGTCAATTCGGGCTATTTTTACCTCTCAAAGGCATTTTCGTAATTTCATAACAAGGTGAATTTGGGTATTAAAGTTTTTAACAATGATAAATATAATTTAAATATTCTGAGTTTATTTGTTTTTCGGATAATCACTGAACTTGAAATCATTTTATATCAGGCTTCTTGTGTCTATGCAGTAGTCTGAGCCTTATTCAGTTAAATTATTTTATTTCGCATTTGGATCGAGTTTAGAAATTTTAACTACACACACATAACCATATATATATATATATATATATATATATTCAACCATGCATTTACCAATACCAACATGTCCCATAAATCATGCATAAGGTAGTAGTGTATTACCTTGATTTTTGAGCTCCACTAATCGAACATTTAAATTCAATTCGATCCTTATCAAACTTTAATCCAACGTCCTATAATATCTCAAATGCATAAAATCAAAAATTACGTTAGAAACAGAGCTTAATTATGAAAAATAGATCGAATCGGGAGGTTAATTAGTGAAAACAACTTACTGATTCAAATTTGACGAAATGGACCTCAAAAATGAACTCAGAACGTCGAAAAACATCATGATTGGCGTTCTTAAAAAAAGTCAATGACTGGTCAACGGCGATCAACGACTGGTTAACGGCGGTCAACAACCAGTCAACGGTCAACGTGGGTTATCTCAGTCAACTTCACTCAGTCTGGCGGCTTGGTCAGTTCAATCGGCTGGCTCATTCGTCTTGGTCAGACGACTCAGTCGTCTCGGTCAGACGGCTAAGTCGACTCGGTCAGGCGACTCGGTCTACTTAGTCAGGCGGCTTAGTTGGCTCGATCAGGCGGCTTAGTCCAGACCAGTCATCACCCCTGGATGACAGACAACACCAACGCGTAGGGGGCGGCATGTGTGGCGGCTCTGATTGTCGAACGATGACAAAAATTTCCAGATTTTTTCACTTAATGTCACTTGTCTAACTGATCAAAACAATTATTTAAGTCATAAAGCATCATTTGATCACTTAAGGCATACTTGAACATATTGCCTTACATGTATTCCAACATCGAAAATCATCATTTCTCTAATTAATCAATAATCAAAGTTTATATCATAGGTCATTAAAGGTCACTTGAGCATTAACAAAAAGTTTATAGTGCAAATAAATACATCCCAATTAAGGATCCCATATTGCCTAAAAATAATCAAAGTAAAAAATAACTTTACAAATGCCCCTTGCTTTGATTATCGCCAAGTGTCTTGCCTCTCAAGCTCCCAAATCAGTAAGTAATAATTTGAAAAGGTTAAAAACAAGTGTGATCTATAAAGCTTAGTGTAACACCCTAAACATGAATAGGCCTAAAGTGTCACATTGGGCCAGCGAGATAACTTTTGATTTTCAAAACCTGTTTTTTTTTCTTGTAAAACATACTATATGGTATCAACGATAAACATTAATATTAGTTATAAAACATTTTATAAATTATAGCTTTATGACACATAGTTTAAATCAAATAATATAAATTTTTTCTCATAAATATGAATACATGAGTAAGGTTATATGAATACATATACCCACTAAGCTATGGTACAATACTCTGAAGGAGATGTTGGAAGCCTTGTTGTGACGGTGCTCCACGAACTGTTCAAGCTACTAACCTTCCAACAGAAAACATTCGAAGGCTGAACTTACAAATCCCAATAGTATAATCGCTAATCTTGGATCAACGTTAAGAGTTTCATAAACACATACATGCTAAAGAAATGATACTAAGTCGAAGGTATATGCATGATCTAGATCAAGTACTACCTACATAAGGCTTAACTCTTCCATCACTGAAGTAGGATGTCTCACACTTCCCTTAATCTTATGCTAAAGGCTTTTCCATGAATACATATATAAAGGGTCACTAACACTAATTATTGCCTCTATTATGCATTATCAAAATGCAACACTGATGCTCTTATGAACTATATGAATGCAATACAGACTCTACTGTGCATTATCTGAATGTAACAATGAACCTCGTGTGCCATATACTAGATTAGGTAGACATCATGATGTGGTTGAGGGGCTATATCTCGGAGCACACATCCTTCTAGCCAACCACTGACACTACTACATGACACATAACAACAAACACACAAGTTGTGGCGGGCGTCATTGTGCGGTTGAGGGATCTTACATCTCGGAGCTCGCACACCCCTCTAGCATTCCTGAATACCCGAAGATACTTTGGGGTGATATTTGGAATTCTACATCGGAAACGTACGCTTGACCAACTTACTCTATCAAGTCTTGGGGCATCTGCCCCAGCTAGCAAGAGAAGTGCCTTGACAATGATTGGTATATACCTAGACACACTTACAGGCAATACAATCTTTCTATTACTAAAGTAACTCGGGTGCCCTGACTGTTTCTCGAGTGTCATACACAAAGGCTAGTTTTATGACATCCTAGCAGTTACTGTTTCTAGTTATTCTGAGTTATTACTAATCTCATTTACTGGTCTCCTAGTTGTTATCTTGAATCGGTCCCTTATCTAAAACTTTATACAAGGGTTTATTAGTATGTTATTACTGATAATCTGCTCTAATTTGGTAGTTCTCAGCTTAAGGACATTTTAGCCACTTCTATAACTTTAGAGAAGTATCTATGCGTTTTTTGACTTCATGATGACTACTATATTCGTTGTTTATTGGTTGCGATACTGGCTATCACGATACCTAACTTGGGTTTATTTTTGGGTAACGATATTCTATCGCTCATACTAAGTTTCCCTCAACTCACTCTCGAATTAAGGGACAACTGTTCTTCAATCACTCTCTGTCATTCTTGCAGTACACATATCTACTACTTTATTATCTGATTATTCGGTCATACCACTTACTGGTACACCCTATGCAATGGTCATTCATCCGTAGATACTAACTACCTTTCTAACTAAAGATTTCTTGGACACTTTACGTGTACTATGGTTACTCTAGTTGTAACCCACTCCCACAAGTGTTTGTAGGCCTCTTTAGCCATTTACGTCCCCTACGGACTATGTTCTACCATTACGAACCATCTTTAACTCTTATAGACCTTAACCAAGTCGAAACTGATCAACCAAGGTGAGTAGTATTGATACTATACTTGTAGTATCGATACCCTAGGGTCAAGTATCGATACTCCTATGAGTATCTGTACCAAAAATACATTTGAAAGATGAAAATGGGGTTCAATATTGATACTGTTACCCTGAGTATCGATACCCTAGGGGTAATATCGATACTCCACCTAGTAGTATCAATACTTGCCTATTGGAAACCCTAATTTTTGCCTCAATTCATCTAATATTGATATTGTTCATCCCAATATCGATACTCCAACCCAGAATTGGTTTACTTAGGCTTGGGAAAACACCTAAAATCACTCATAAGGCTATAGTTTGGTTTCTAATCATGTGTTGAAGCTTAGGGAGCTAATTAGGGTCATAAAGTATCTTAAAAATAACATATTTTACATCAATTTCATCATCTATGACTTATATCAAGTTTGAAACCCTAAAAGCTCAAATACTCAAATCCTAGAAAATAATTATATTTAAGAAATCCTTAACACTCCAAATGATTAGAAATACACTACCTTGATACTAGATCCCAAAATGAAGCTTCTTGGTTAGCCACACCATTTTCCTTTGTGATTTGGATGAAAACCCTCAACTTTTTATTGCAAACAAAGAGCTCATGGCTTGAATGGTTAAATCCATGTTTCTGGAGGGATTAAGAGTGAAAATAAAGTATGAAAAGGGATTAGGAACTCACCTTAGAGCTTTGGTTCTAGGGAGAAGGAAATGAAGAAATGAGAAGGAAGAAAAATGAAGGAAGAAGGTGAAATGAGAGATATAAAAGCTCTCATCCTCTAAAATGGAGTAATTGTTCTTTTGGTCATTTCTCAACTGTCTATCATTCAAAAATATCCTTTTAAGACTAATGGGCCCAATTTCAACCTACTTAAGTCCAACGACTTGAATTACAAATTCTACGAGGTCCACTTATCTCTTGGGTAATCCCGAAACTACTAGCATGGAATTTTGGGGCATTACAACTTTCCCCTCCTTAATAGAAACTTCGAACTCAAAATTTACTTGGACCAGAAGCAACTACTCTTCGGTCAACACTAAGAATCTTATCTAAATTGATCCTCAAGGAAGAAGTTATTGTAACCTTACATGTTCTTCAGAAGTTATAAAATCTACATGTGTCAAACTTTAAACGAGAACCTTCTAAAAGTACGAATTTGAAGGAATCACATTCCAACTATCTGATACTGTATGCTCGGAACACTCCATAATGAGAACGATACTTCTTGATCCAACTGTTATTACAATACTCTTGATTGGCTAGCTCTACTCAAATGTGTTATCAATTGCACAATCTCATAAATATCCTAGCCTACTAGACTTGAATAATTCAACAAAAACACACTAAGACCCTAAGAACACTTGCCACACATGGTCTCGACATCAACCATTGAAGATATGAAGACAAGTCTTGACTTCACATTGTCGAGCCCTACGCTTCTATTGTGCAAGTCTGATTTATTACTCATCCACTCTACTTGTATGGTTCTCCTTTGCATCATGGCTTAGATACACACTACACAACTAATCGAGCATCTAAAGGTTCACACTGGAATCGACCACTTGTGGAGCGAAACTAGAAACATCTGGCTCTCCTGGAGAGCATGCCTTATAAGGCAGAAATTTTTGTAACTGTATCTTGACTAAAGGATCCTGAGACTCTATGTTCTGCAGTCACTAACACTTACCACCACTGAGCTATCCAGTAATGACTAAACTTGCCAATGATACTTAACACACTTGATTTTCTTTAGTTTGAAGTACCAAAATTTGTGGTACTCAATGATACTACATGCTGCTATGTGTTGTGTATAGTTCGCACTCATATACTAACAAAAACAAATCATTGAAGAGGCTTGGCTCACTAAACTGACTCTCTTACTATTCATGCAAGAAAACATCTTGGTGGCATCTGAGGGTTCACTCCACCTCCAGACTCACAACTCACTGTCATACCTACAATACCTTTAGAATCTAAGGTGAAATTATGGAATTATGGTATTTGAATGTACACTTGGCTAACTTACTCATCGTGAGTACATGGGGTATCCGAACTCCGTAAAAATACTACATTTTGGGTCTTTTTACTTAAGTTGTTTATTATCTAAAATCCATTATTATAGAATTTTAGTTGCATATAGTTACATTTAGGACATTTATTGCATGTGGTGAAAAAGTTTTGCCTCAGCTAGTTTTTCTTTATAAAATTGATTCTGCTGATGAGAGGGGTTGTGTGCTAGTTGTGATGATGCAGGTGATAGGAAATGACTAAGGAGGAAATTATTTGCTATGACAAATTTTGTGATAGGGCCAAAAGAATTTAAGACGATGACCGTAAGGAATAATTTTTTTCGCAGCAAGTTTTATCTTGCAAGTCTGACACAGTACGAGACAAAATCACTGATGTCGCTGGCCAGCTATCAATTGCACCTCACGTGAACCTTTGACCCTACAAAGGATTTTTGACCATTGTCATCTGCCATATTATTCACAAAATGGGCATAAATTCAAGGGTAGTTGGGGATATTTCAAAGGCGCTAAACCCTAGAAATTCCCCACTATAAATAGCACACTATGGCCGCCATTTTAGAGATCCCTAATATCACCTACCCTAAAAGATTTGAAAAAGATGGCTGTAGCAACTTCTCCATCATTCCATTATCGTCCTTCCTTGGTGTCCTACATAACAGGGCTTTACCAGAATAGGTGATAGGCCCTCGAGAGAGGATAGCGCACTGGAGCAGTCTTGGTGATGATCTGATGTCACTACAAAGATCTGGTTTTTGGAGTTTCCTTCTCCTTGTTCTTTATTTCTTATTTTTTAAGGGCTTGTACTAATGAATATTTTGGGATGATTTTAGACACACCATGAACTGCTTTATTTGGTGTTGGAAATGTTTAGATGATACTTTATTTTATGTTTAATGGATGATAAGTATATTTATGTTTAGTATTGTTTTGTTCATAATTTTAATCTTATGCCTTAGCACTGTAAGAGCTTTTGAGAGATTGTCTGGTGCCTTGGTATAATATTCATAGTCTTTGTAAGAGTTGTTGAAAGATAGCCATTTTTCCAGGAGTTGATACCTAATATTGAGAGAGTTTGGTTATATTTATGTGAACAAGGGAATTAATATATGATAGTGAGGTTCTAATCCGCCTTAGAGATAATGAAAGGGTTTCAAGTGACTAAAAGGGATAGTACTTAATCGATAGGCTAGGGTCACTGTTTACGCTGAGAGGTATTGTCGTGGCAATAATTGCATCAGGTTCTTTACTAGATATAGCTTAGGAACACTTTAGTAAATCCTGTCGGGCAACATAGGCACAACATACTTAGTTCATCCTAGGCATAGAATAATTTCTTACGTAGCAAATCCAACCCAAATGCTCCATTAGATGTCTGATTGTGTGATGTTGCTAGCCTATATTCAAAACTCAAACATTTTCTATCTTAACAACTTTAATTTACTTATTCTTAGAATTAATTTTTGCCATGACAATTTTTATTTGTTTACTCTTGCATATTTTTCTTGCCACGACAAAAATTATCTGTTCACTTCACATATTTCTTGCCTCAACAAACTTTTTCCATCTATTCATACCATCTGCCATAGCACATTTCTCATTTGTTTATATATTTAGACTTAGAAATTTAGGATTAGTTAGTGACACCTATTCCTAGATGTAGAAATCTTTAAAGAATTCTCCCAATCCCTGTGGAGACGATACTCATTCACTACTTTATTGCTTGCATCGATTATCTATACTTATACATATTTTCATGCCACAACACACACATTTACACGTATTCAAGTTTTTGGCGCCGTTGTAGGGGATCATCAATTGGTGTTTTTAAAAGTTTTGTTATAACATTATTTTAATTCTTTATTTTTTATTATATATTTATTTACTATTTTTGTTTACCCTTTTCTGGTGTTGAGTTGTTGCATAACCTGTAGAAGACCCAAGGAACCATTATCTCATTTTGAACCTTAAATCAAGCAACTTTTTTGTCAAAGAAGACGAGTTCGAAGAGCTCAAAGAATTATATATGAAGTTTCGAAATGAAGTAGAGGATCCTGAAGTTCTAAATGCTGCTGTAATTCATAATGTTGAAGTTATAGCTCGACCACAAACTATTAGAGATCATTTAGATCCCACCTTTGAGGATCTAAAACCTAGTATTGTAGCTCCCAAAATTCAGGCAGCCAACTTCGAGCTCAAATCAGTCATGTTGGGCTTGATTGGGCAGTTTGGTGGTGCAGCTCATGAGGATGCAAGGCAACATGTTCGAGCATTTTTAGAGGTGTATGATTCTTTCGAAAGCAAGATGTGCATGAAGATGTGCTGAAATTGAAGTTGTTTCCATACTCATTGAAAGATCTTGCTAGAGCCTGGCTTAACGGAGTACCTTCTGACTCGATAAAATCATGGACAAACTTCTACAAAAAAAATTTACTACGTCATAATCCACGTAATATGAATAGCCATATTAGGAATGCCATAGCATCTTTTTGTCAAGCTAGTGACGAGCATATGTTTGAGTGTTGGGATAGATACAAGGGACTCCTATGCAAGAGCACCAACCATGGATTCCACGATTAGATGCAAGTTGTTATGTTATACCATTGTATAAATGCTCCAACAAGACTGATGGTAGATGCTGTGACAAATAGTACTTTGATGGACAAGTCACCTAAAGAAACATTTGATATCTTTGATAGGATAATAAACAATGACTATTAATTCTCTTCTTCGAGACTACGAATGGGGAGGAAGACTCATGGGTCACTTGAACTTGATGTCGAGGACTCTATTTCAGTAATATATTGAAGAATCTTCAATGTCTTAGAGAAGTGAAGGAAATCAAGGTGGCAAGTTTTACATGTATTTTATGCCATGGTAATCATAATGTGAGCGAATGTCCTGACAACCATGACTCTACACACTCCGACTTTAGCTTATTTTTTAGAGAGAAAAAGGTCTCTTCTTTTTTCGTCAATCTTACTTGTCGTAGAATTCCTCCATTAACAAGCTAGAGGAAGTGGCGAGCTAGGTGTCCTAGAGGAGCTAGTGAGCTGAGGTAAATCATGGTGGCCGAGGGGAGCTCCAACAGTGCACGTCGAAGTCTTTTGCTCATTCCCTTTGTTGTTTGTTCTTTTTATATCATTTGGGTTATATGGAACAAATTAACTTCTTGCCTTGTTGATTGTAACATTCGAACCCCACTATGAACAAGTCTTATTTGGTGGGAATTCACTTTGGATAATTAAGTTTTATTTTAATGAATGGTTATTTTAGTATGATGTTATTTGTTTTGTTTATGATGTTTAATGCCTTAAGGTTGTATGAGCTATGAGAGTATACATTCCTTAGGAGATTTCTTAGTGTTCGAGAGAATGACTAAGAGCATGTCCTTAGTGTTTGAGAGAAAATAGGGATGATCCACATAAGTAAGGGGTTCTAGGTAGTAACTAGGCCTAATCCAACCTTAGTCATAAGGCTAGGATTTCAATCGTCTAAAAGGAATAGTGCTTGATCGATAGGTTAGATGTTAGTACTGCCATTAAAAGGTATTGCCGTGACATATCCTGTTATTTGGACATATAAGATCCCTGCACTTGCTAACGCCAATAGGTTTGCCATGGCATTTTGAACCTGTCGAGTCCCTTGACTAGAGATAGCATAGGTCACCCTTAGTAAACTCTGTAGGGTAGATAAGGGATATAAGTAAGACTATTATGAGAAGTAGACTTAAATTTCCTAAGTGACTCCTATCATTCATTCCTGAAGTAGCTTGTTGTGTGAGGAATCTAAAGTCCTGATAATCAGATCCAATGTTTACATTTTATTTTGCCTTTACATTTTCATTTGATTGCACTAAACACAATTTAATTTGTCATGACATTTACATCCATTTTTCCACGACATCTCCATTTGCTACCATATCACTACCATTCCATTTCCACCAACATCCATTTCATTTTGCCACATCATTCTCACTTTTATATACCATCACTAAGATACTTAGGTAAAATAGTAAATTACTGTGATTAAGCTTGTAAATTTCCTCCAATCCCTGTGGATACGATACTCACTCATCACTGTATTACTTGTTCGATTGTGTATACTTGCACATATTTTCGCGACCATATATAGTAGTCACAATTTACAGACAAGTTTTTGGTGCCGTTACCGGGGATTGGTATTTGGAAGTTAATTAAATTCATCATAGCATTTTTATTTATATGTATAGTTTTACTTTTTATTTTCCTTATCTTTTTCATATTTTTTTGGTGTATGACCAGAAGACACTCTGATGAGCCATTAGAACCAATTGAACCTGAGATTGAGAGGCTGTTTAGGAAAAGAAGACGTGCTCAATGTGCAAACATGTATCAAATTGGAAACCAAGGTATTGGTCATGAGGAAGATCCGAATGCGAAGGTAACTCCGAATGCTGGGAATGCAGCCAGACCTTGTGCCATTCGTGATCACTTAAATCCTATCTTGGACGACTAAAATCCAGGAATTGTGGCACTCGAGATTTAGGTAGCACATTTTGAGTTCAAACCTGTCATGTTCAATATGCTAAATTTCATATGGTAATTTGGGGGCATGCCAAATGAAGATGCCATACAACATATTTGTAACTTCTTGGAGGTACGTGTTTCTTTCCGTCAACAAAGAGTGCACGAAGAGTATTAATGTTAAAGATATTTCCATATTCTCTGCGTGACCAAGCAAGAGCTTGCTTGAGTGGTGTTCCAACGAGTTTAATGGAGTCTTGGACTGATCTGTGCAAAACATTTTTGCTACAGTATAATCCTTCGAACATGAACACCCAACTGAGGAACGCCATCGGTTCTTTTCATCAAGCTGATGACGAATCAATGTATGAATGCTGGGATCGCTATAAAGGATTGCTTCGAAAATGTTCAAATCATGGTTTCCAAGATTGGACTCAAGTGGTAATGTTCTATAACGGAGTTAATGCGCCCACGAGGATGGTGCTAGATGCCTCGGTATATAGGACATTACTCGATAAATGACCTACAGAGGCATTCGACATTCGGGATAGGATTGCCAATGTAACCCCCTAGACCTTGCCCATACGTTTCAACTAAGTCTAGCGGATTAAAGATCCTTAAAGATATTTTCCAAAAACGTTATTCGATAATTTAAATCATATTACAAATGACATTTATAAAAGTATAATAAATAACGATAAAACCCAATATAAAACAAAAAGAGACCAGGTAAAATAAAACTTGTAATAATTCCGGAACACAGTAAACATTATAAAAAAAATAATTCAAAAATAAGGCACATGTTACAATAATTAAAAGTAGTTCGGATGGAAACATTACAACAAAAAGATTTATACTAAATGTGGCAATCCTTCAAGTGCCTGATACGGATTGCCTATCCAAGAGTATATGAAAGGGGGTAAAACAATTTGAAAAGTAAGCTAGAGGCTTCGTGTCCCAACAATGAAAAAATAAAACCATACAATTATGCTTTTTAAAATCAGTACAGATCACAGTCATTAAAATATCGTAAGAGTTTTTAATATAAAAACTCCGAATCGTCCCCCAACCGAACTCCATATGCAGTTCCCTAGAACTGCACAACCTAAGGGAGTACCTTGGGGCCTGAGAGCCTACCAAAGATAATTCTCAGGGCCACGGAGGCTTACCCAAGAAAAATCTCATGCCCGCAGAGCCTATCCAAGGGTCGCCTTAGGTCCATAAGGAATTACCAGTCGGTGCTGAACCTATCCAAGGAATTACCAACAGCAACTGAACTTGCCATAGTCTTCATACCAGATCCCAGAGTGCCCCGAATAAAAAATTTTTCAGACAGTAACCAATAGTAGCAGTAAATCAGAGTTTAGACAGATCATCAGTTCATTAAAATAGTAACCAAAATCATAATTCAGACAATAATGCTTTACATTTCAGTAAATCAGGAAGGAGGTTTCAAAACAGGTAATTTATACAGTAGTCAAATCAGATCAAACATTATATTTCAAATCAGAGAAAACATTCATGTGCACATGAGATTTCAAACAAATATTTAAAACATTTATATTGTACACAAGGAACACACCTCGTAAAATGGATCTGTCCATAAGATCTATCGATCACCAGTTTCACTAGGCTCTTTGACTGAACGAGAACCTAAGCCATATCAGAATAGGGTCATATTCGGAATAATATTCTAAACATAATAACTAACATGGTTACAGAACTATATGTGTATTCACGGCCTCTCGAGGACAAGCGAAACAATAGGAATCGGGTCCAGCAGTGAAACGATCAGGAGATCCCCGAGTACCTTTAACATACGATAACATTAATTAGTCCTGGACCCTTCGATTAAATTAACATAATTAAAACACTTAAATAAACATGCATTTTTTAGGTTTTTGGATCAATTCGGAGGCTTTAAGGTTTGAATTTGGAAAAATCGACTTCAGATTCGGACTCAAGAGGTCAATAACATAAAATATGAATTTTCAAAAAAGTTGGCTTTTCGGGTAAAAGTTAACTCAAGTCAAAGTCAACGGGTCGGGTCAAAGTCAACGGGTCAGGTCAAACAGTTCAGGTTAGGCCAGTACAGACCAGTCTAGATTGATTGGACCAGTTTCTAGAAGAAACCTTAGTGGGGACTAGCCCCACGCGCACGTGGTGGTACGTGAATCAGTGAAATAGGGTCTGGTCGACATCCGATCACTCCCAGAGTATCCAAACAACTAAAACAACCCAAATCAATCCTTAAATCAACCTATAATCATCAAAATCAAAATAAAATGGTTGAAACTCTTACCCATGCCGACGATGACGAAAATTGTGACGGTAGACGGTGGCTTCAGTCGGGTTTTGAATGCTCGACAATGAGGAATCATTATTTAGGGGTGGTGAGGTGAATGAGTGAACACGGTGGTTGAATTTTGTGAAAAATCGAACGGGGGCTAGGGATTTCGAACGCGCTTCTTCGACATTTCCTTGGAAGACGATATTTTCTCTCGTCAAATTGGCAGAGGGGTTTCGGTCACCGGCTAATGGGCGTTTATTTGGGTCAGAAGGTGTACACCACCGCCGACCAGAAGTTAGGCGGAGGAGTGACATAATGTTAATTTGATAAGGGGAAATGGTTAAAACACGAGAGGGGGTTTTTGCAGAAAATGGGTAACACATGGTAAACTAATAAATTTTATAACATATAATTATTAATATTAGACATAAATAGTTCCCTAGCCTAGTGGGTAGGGTATGGGTGCCCATCTCGGGTGGCAGGGGTTCAAATCCCCTCAGCCACCAACTCATTCCTTTTACATTTTTTAACTGATCAGGAAAATAGGTTAATTTAGGGTTAAGTCCCTGAACTTCCCAAACTTTTTAATTTAGCTCAAAAATTTTAAAAATTTGTAGTTTAGTCCGGAAAAAAATTAAATAAATTTTAAAGAAATTTTTGGGGTGTGACAGTTCTCCTCAACTTAAAAGATTTTTTTCTCGAAATTCACTAGAGTCGAACAAAAAACGATCTCTGAAGGCTCTTTTATAGGACAATGGCTAATTACTCTTCTGACGATAACAGAGAATCTCGCTAGACTCAGAGCAAAAATAGGGTCTCGATGCCTTAATCAAAAGTCTGTGGATCTTAGGATATGAAATTCGGGTATAGAAAGGGTGTTGTTGGAAATGCATGGCATGAAGCAAAAATAACAATAAATATACATGCAGAAGTCCCGGGCTCAACTTGATTACCGGAACGTCGGGCAGCATAAACAAGAGTAGGCTGTCGAGCCTCAGAAGCAGCTGGTCCTTTACTCTGCGATCGGGTTCTACTGTCGACCCTAGAAACAAATCTAGAAGTTCTACCATGACTATGACTCCTAGCTAGAGTCTGAACAGAGGCCTGAGAACGCATAGGAGTTTGAGTGGGTGTCTGATTGATGGGATCTAGATATAGACAATTCCTCAGGAAATGCTTACTGGATCCAAAACAAAAATAGGTACCCATATTCTTACGACACTCTTCCACGTATCGATTTTCACAGAACTCACAGTTCGATTTCGGAGTGGAATATGTAGAATCACTTTGACTAGCTACAGTAGGTGGAGGAGACGCAAGCCTCAAACCAGAATGGCTCAGTTGTTGAGCAACAATACGAGTTCTTTTATCAGAGCGTGCGGAAGGTGCAGACTGACCAAAAGGCCTCCTAGATCGATCTTGATCTACCCTATTACTATCAGGTGCAGAAGTCTCGACTTCCTCCGTGTCTTTTGCTTTCTTGACTACAATATCGAATACCTCGTCCTGATGAGTAACTAACTGACGATGCAACTCATATTGAAGTCCCTAACTAAACATTCAACACCTATCTCTCTCGGTAGGTATCAGACTGAATCCATACTTCAACAATTTCAAGATCTCGATATCATACTCACAAATGGTCATATCTCCCTGAATTAGGTCCTGAAACTGCTGTCGTCTCTGAGCTAGATAACGTTCTCCTAGAAAATGGCTCCTAAAGCACTCTCTAAAAAAATCCCAGGTCAAACGATCGATCAGAACACTGTTAACCACAGACTCTCACCAGGTGTGGGCATTCCCATCCAACATAGAAATTGCTCCTAATAACGTCGTTGATGATCTAAACCTAATTGATCCATGTGTCGCTCGGTATCACTGAGCCAATCCTTGGCCTCAGTCGAGGCTCCACCAGTAAGGCCACTAGACATCCTAACCCCATTAGTAATCAGTATGAGAAATAGAAACTTCGGGTACAACACCAGCAGCTTTGACCACTTTTTGAATCAACTGATGAAATTGTCTACCACGATTCTCATCTAATACAACTCTAGTATACTCGGGCTCAGTAACAGTTGCTCCTCTAATCGAAGTAGTCAAGCCAATACCAGAGGCATGAGGCAGACCCGTCGGGGTCGCAGGAGCAGGATCATCTATTGGAGGCGGGGGATCTACACGTATCTCTTCTACCGAGTCTACAAATCTAGTCACTCGACCTCACCCACGGCTAGATCGATGACCACGTCTAGAACTAATCTTGGTGGATCTCGAGTTTACTACAGAAGATAAAGCCTAAGGTTAGATTGATACTTGGAGTCCTGAACACAATTAAACTCGTAAAAATATTGTGATATGGCCTTGATGACTTGTTTTGGTAAAATATTTCAAAACTGTATTTTCAGTTTGAACCTGTTCAAAGTCCGAGGTTTAAAACCAAAAGCTATGATACCAATTAAATGTAACCCCCTAGACCTAGCCTATGCGTTTCGACTAAGTCTAGCAGATTACACTAAAGATTCTTAAAGATTTTTTCCAAAAACGTTATTTAATAATTTAAATCATATTACAATTGACATTTATAAAAGTATAATAAATAAAAATAAAACCAAACTCATAAATTTAAAACATAAAGCGACCAAGTAAAATAAAAATGTAATAATTTCATAGCACAATAAACATTATACAAAAATAAGTACTTCAAAAATAAGGCACATGTCACCATAATTAAAAGTAGTTCAGATGATATAAACATTACAACGAAAAGATCTGTACTAAATGTGCCAATCCTCCAAGTGCCTGAAACGGAGTGCCTATCCAAGAGAATCTGACAAGGGGTAAAACAGTTTGAAAAGTGAGCTAGAGGCTCAGTGTGTCCTAATAGTGCAGAAATAAAAACATACAATTATGCTTTTTAAAATCAGTACAGATCACATTCATTAAAACATCATAAGAGTTTTTAATTTAAAAACATCGAATTGTCCTCAAATCGAACGTATATGTAGTTCCCCAGAACTACACAACCTAAGGTAGTACCTTGGGGGCCTGAGAGCCTACCCAAGATAATTCTCGGGGCCACAGAGGCTTACCTAAGAAAAATCTTGGGGCCACAGAGCCTCTCCAAGGGTTGCCTTAGGTCCATAAGGAATTACCAGTCAGTGCTGAACCTACCCAAGGAATTACCAACATCGACTGAACCTGCCAGAGTCTTTATACAGATCCCAGAGTGCCCCAAATAAAACATTTTTCAGACAATAACTAGTAGTAGCAGTAAATTAGTGTTCAGACAAATCATCAGTTAATTAAAATAGTAACCAAAAATCATAATTCAGACAATAATTCTTTATATTTTAGTAAATCAAGAATGAGGTTTCAAAACAAGTAATTTATATAGTAGTCAAATAAGATCAAACATTATTTTTCAAATCAGAGAAAACATTCATGTGCACATGAGATTTCAAACAAATATTTAAAACATTTATATTGCACACATGGAGCACACCTCGCAAAATGGATCAGTCCGGAAGATCTATCGATCACCAGCTTCACTAGGCTCTTCGACTGAATGGGAACCTAAGACATATCAGAACACGGTCATATTCAGAATAATATTCTAAACATAATAACTAACAAGATTACAGAACTATACGGGTATTCATGGCCTCTCGAGGACGAGCAAAATGGGAGGAATCTGGTTGAGCAGTGAAACGGTCAGGAGATCCCCGAGTACCTTTAACATACGGTAACATTAATTAGTGTTTGACCATTCGATTAAATGAACTTAATTAAAACACTTAAATAAACATGCATTTTCTAGGATTACGGATCAATTCGGAGGCTTTCGGGGTTTAAATTTGGAAAATCAGACTTCGGTTCGAACTCAGGACGTCGAAAAATATAAAAGATGACTTTTCAAAAAATTTAACTTTTCGGGTCAAAGTCAACTCTAATCGAAGTCTACTATGCTCAAAGTCAACTCTGGTCAAATTCAATGGGTCAGGTCCGGTCAAAGTCAACGGGCCAGGTCGGGTTAAACAGTTTGGGTCGGATTAGGTCAATGGTTTGGTTCGAGTTAAACAATTTGGGTTGGCACGGTTCAGACCATTCCAGACTGGCTGGGCTGGTTTCTAGATGAAACCAGAGTGGGGACAAGCCCATGCGTATGCGATGGCGTGTGAACGGCCGAAATGGGGTATGGTCGACGGTCGATCACTCCCATAGCATCCAAACAGCTAAAACAACCCACATCAATCCTTTAATCAACCTATAAACATCAAAATCAAAAGGTAATGGTCAAAACTCTTACCCACGCCGACGATGACGAAAACGGTGATGGTAGACGATGGCTTCGGTCGGGTTTTGAGTGCATGACGATGAGGAATCGTTATTTAGGGGTGGTGAGGCGAACGGATGAACACGATGGCCGAATGTCATGAAAAATCGAACGGGTTCTAGGAATTTCGAACGAGTTTCTTCGACGTTTCCTTGAATACTTCTCTCATCAAATTGGCATATGGGTTTTGGTCGGCGGCTACTGGACGTTCATTTGTGCCGGGTGGTGCACACCACCACCTACCGGAGGCTGGGCGGAGAAGCAACGGAATTTTAATTTGATGAGGGGAAATGGGGTTAAAACACGGGGAGGTAGTTTTTGCAGAAATGGGTAACACAGGGTAAACTAATAAATATTATAACATATAATTATTAATATTAGACACAAACAGTGCCATAGCCTATTAGGTAGGGCATGGGTGCCCATCATGGGTGACAGGGGTTTAAATCCCCTCAGTCACCAACTCGTTCATTTTAATTTTTTTTAACTTATCAGAAAAATGGGTTAATTCAGTGTTAAGTCCTTGAAGTTCCCAGACTTTTGAATTTAGCTCAAATTTTTTTAAAATTTGTAGTTTAGTCTGGAAAATTTATTAAATAAATTTTAAAGAATTTTTTAGGGTGTGACAGCAAACAACGATTATCAATTTCCATATACAAGGCTTAGAATTGAGCGAAAATCACATTGAGCATTCGAGCTAGACACTAAGGATTCGGTGTCCGCCCAACTTGCTGCTATCACCAATATGCTAAAGAATTTGCAAATACCATGTGAGGTGAAAGAAGTAAAGGCATCCAATTCAGTATGTCTATTATGCCATGGCAATCACCATGAGAGCGAGTGCCCGACCAATCAGGATTCCATCAACTATGTGGGAAACTACAATCAGAGCAATAATAAACCCTATTCTAACACATATAACCCTGGATAGCGTCAAATTCCAAACTTCTTATGGAGAAATCAAGGAACTAGTAATGATAATCAACCTGTTCGACAGCAGAATTTCAATGACTCCAAAAGTTTTCAAACGAATATGCCATGGCATAATTCTAACAAGGGAGGACCATCTCATCTAACATAAGTTCTTTGGAGGCCACAATGCAAAAGTTTATAGAAACCACGAAGACCATACTCTGCAAGACCATGCGACCTTTATAAAAAACTAATGAGCTTTACTTCAGAGCCACAATTCATCTCTGAGGACGTTGGAGAGCCAGGTTGGTCAAATTGCCACGACATTACAAGAACGTCAACTAGGTCGTCTACTGAGTGACACTAAAGTCCCAAAACCTCATGACAAGGAGAAATATAGTGTACTCACTCTACGGAGTGGTACCCAAATAAATGTAGAAGACAAGTTTGGGGGAAGACCGAAGAATGATTTACCGCCTGTAACCGTGCAAGCTGAGCGTGAAATGCCAGAAGAGATACAAGTGGAAGAGGATAAAGATGAGGGTTCCTTGAGTAAAGAAACTGAGGGAGCAAACAAAAATACCAAGGTAAACTTTGTTCCTGCCCCTTCATTAATGGAAATCAGACCCCACCTTCTTTCCCACAAAGACTGAAGAAGCATATTGATGACATTCAATTCAAGAAGTTTATTGACATTCTGAACTAACTTCACATCAATGTTCATTTTCTAGATGCTATGGAACAAATGCCGACATATGCTATATTTATCAAGGAGATTGTTACCAAGAAAAGAAAATATGAGAAGTACGAGACAATTGCAACGACAAAAAAATATTACTTTACTTTAAGCAAGCTACCACAAAAAAGACAAGATCCAGGCAGTTTCATCATTCCATGTTTGATAGGAGAAAATTATGTTGGGAAGGCACTATGTGACATTGGCTCAACCGAGAACTTAATGCCTATGTCAATTTTCATGAAACTTGGAATAGGAAATGTGAGACCCACCTCTGTTATCTTACAATTAGCTGACCGTTCCCATGTTCGACCCGAGGGGCGAGTCGAGGATATGATTGTAAAGGTGGACAAATTTGTGTTTCTAGTAGACTTTCTTATACTGGATTGCGAGGTTGTTGCCATGACACCCATAATCTTGGGGAGACCTTTCCTAGCTACCAGACGTATTCTTATCGACTGCGAGAAGGGTGAGCTTACCTAGAGTTAAAGAATTTGCCATAACATATTAAATATTCTTATATGGGTACTAATAAAACTTTACTTGTTATTATTTCCTCTACCCTTACTCCTAACCAATAATGTAGTTTGTTAAGATTTTTGTCACATCATAAGAGAGCGTTAGGATGGACTATGGCGGATATGAAAGGAATAAGTCCTACAATTTTCATGCACAAAATTCTGCTAGAAGAATGCCATGGAAAATCCATAGAATCACAAAGAAGATTAAACTCAATCATGAAGCAAGTTGTGATAAAAGAAATTCTCAAATGGCTTGATGCTGGAGTAATTTACCCCATATCTGATAGTTCTTGGGTGAGTCCCATCTAATGTGTGCCAAAGAAGGGAAGCACGACTGTAGTGACAAGTGAAAACATTGAGCTGTTACCAACACGCACTGTCACCAGGTGGTGAATATGCATGGACTACCGCGAACTAAACAAGGCCACTAAGAATGACCACTTCCCTTTGCCTTTTATCGATCAAATACTAGATAGTCTGGCTGGCAAGGCATATTACTATTTCTTAGATGAATACTCGGGGTATAATCAAATTGCCATCGCACCAGAGAACCAAGATAAGACTATGTTCACATGTCCCTATAGCACTTATGCTTTCTGAAGAATGCCTTTTGGACTCTGTAATGCCCCGACAACATTTTAGCACTGCATGCAAGCATATTTTTTAACATGGTTGAGGATTTTCTAGAAATTTTTATGGATGACTTCTCCGTTTCTGGAGATTACTTTGAAAATGCCTCAGCAATCTGGCAAAGGTAATCAAGCGATGTGAAGAGGCCGATCTCGTACTGAATTGGGAAAAGTGTCACTTTATAGTGACCGAAGGCATTGTTCTAGGCCATAAGATCTTTTAAAAGGGCATTAAAGTGGACAAAGCCAAAATCGAGGTGACCAAGAAACTATCCCCACCAACTTCTATCAAGGACATTAGGAGTTTCATTGGACATGCTGGGTTTTATAGAAGATTCATAAAGGACTTCTCCACGATATCCAAGCCCTTACTTCAACAAAATCATCCCTTTGTGTTCAATAAAAATTTCCATGGCGTATTCACCGAGCTAAAATAGAGACTTATCTCTAAACCCATCAGGGTTCCCCCCGAGTGGATGTCACCATTTGAGTTGATGTGTGATGCAAGTGATTTTGTAGTGGGAGCTGTGCTTAGACATTGCAAAGGTAAAATTTTCCATGTTATATATTATGCTAGTCGTACCTTGATTGCTTTTGACAAGTTTAAGCCATACTTGATAGGCACCAAAGTCATTGTTCACACATATCACTCAGCTATAAAATACTTAGTGAACAAGAAAGGTGCCAAGCCTAGACTCATTAGGTGGATATTACTTATGTAGGAATTTGATTTAGAGGTAATAGATAGGAAAGGTACTGAAAACCATGTTGCAGATCATTTATCTAGGATAGAGAACAATTCTGAATTCCATGACATTTTATATATTCAAGAAGAATTCCCTGATGAGAAAATTTTATATTCCATGAAAATTCTGTGGTACACTGACATTGTAAATTTTCTTGTTAGTGGTATTTTGCCTTATGAATTGAACAGCCGGGGTAGGAAGAAATTCATGAATAATGCCAAGTTCTACTTCTGGGATGAGCCATACTTATTTGAACAACGCGCTAATCAAATGATTCGACGATGTGTCCCTGAGGATGAGCAAAGAGACATTCTATACATTTCCACACAGCTCTCTGTGGATGACATTTTGGAGGTGCGATGACTACTGCTAAGGTTCTCCAATCAGTCTTTTACTGGCTATAACTATTTAAGGATGCTCACGAGTTTTGTAAAGCGCATGATAGATGCCAACATACTGGGAACATTTTCAGACGACACGAAATGCTATTACAAAACATTCTAGAGATCAAGCTCTTTGACGTATGGGGCATTGACTTCATGGGACCATTCCCATCTTGTTTTGGAGACTTGTATATTTTTCTTGCTGTGGACTACATATCTAAGTGGGTCGAAGCTATTGCCTCACCAAGGAATGACTCTAAAACCATGCTCAAGTTCCTTCACAAAAATATCTTTACCCGATCTGGAGCACCAAGAGGCATCATCAGTGATGAGGGAACTCATTTTGATAACAAGCTAATTGCCAAGGAATTATAAAAATATGGAGTACGACATAAAATTGCCACAACATATCGCCCACAAACCAATGGGCAAGCTGAAGTGTTCAACCGGGAGATCAAGAAAATCCTAGAGAAAGTGGCGAATCCTAGAAGGAAGGACTGGTCCCTGAAGCTGGACGAAGTGCTCTTTTCTTATCGGACAACATTAAAAACACCTTTGGGAATATCACCTTTCAAGATGGTATATGGAAAAGCATGCCACCTACCTGTGGAGTTAGAGCATAAGGCATACTGGGCGATCAAGAAGCTGAACTTCGACGCACAATTAGTTGAGGAGCAAAAGTTACTTGATCTGAATGGAATAGAAGAGTTTCGAGCGCAAGCATATGAAAATGCCAAGCTTTACAAACAAAAAACCAAGAAGTGGCATGATCGAATTCGTTTACCATGACATTTTCATATTGGCCAGTAGGTGCTCCTGTTTAACTCGAGGCTGAAGCTCTTCCATGGAAAATTGAAGTCACGATGGTTCGGACCTTTTAAAGTACACCATGTTTACCCTCATGGTGCTGTTGATATCAACAATAAGAATAATGGCTCCATTTTTAAAGTTAATGGTCAGCGTCTGAAGGCTTATCAAGGAGCTCTGCCCTTGCGTGACAAATCAATACTCTTCTTGTATGATATCGAAATTTGCTAAGCATTTTCAAGATTCTGTGACATTTTGGATTTACTCTTGTGCATAAATAAAAGTTTATTTTGTTACTATTTTATTTAGTTTCCTTTTAATTGATTATTTTACTTTTCTTTGCAAATTTAGGGTCTACGTAGTAGGCACGTGATGACCGTACGGTTGAAGAAAAAGGAATGGGTGGAAAAAATACAAAATAGGAGGGACACTTTTTCACTTTTTAAATTTTTTAGTTTTTCTTTAGGGTTTGTTTTAATTATTTTTGTCTTTTCCCCCACTAACACCCCAACCACACGTTAAATAACCCCGCCTCTTTACTTTTTTTTTATCTTGTTCTTATTCTTTTTACTCTCTCACTTAGTTTCCATCTTTTCTTCTTATTCTTCCCTCATTAGCATCGAACGCCATAACAAAAAAGCTTCAAGTTTTTTCAATTTTGCTTTGTTTTATCAACTACACCATGGTACGCTCACGTCCCTCAAGCATGGCTTCATCATCTCCAGCACGTTTCGTTGATGAAGTGGTGCAAGAAAGGTTTCAAAGCCTAAAAAACCACTGAGTTTTCTTTGAGTTAGACTTCGTTTTCACCGACGATGAAGATGCCAACCTCGGCAATGATGTCATGGACATCGTTCACCAACACCAGTGGAAGAAATTTGCCAAACATCCGGGGAACGTGAACGCCTCTCTGGTGAAGGAGTTTTATGCTAACTTAACCGAACCAAATCAACATGTCGTGGTGGTTTGTGGTATTTCTATTCGCTTTACCTTTTCAGCTATTAATCGTTATTTTAAATTGCAGGATATTGTTGATAGCCACACTATTTTCATAAAAGAAGCAAACAATGAGACTTACCAAGACATATTGGATGACCTCTATTTTCCAAACACACAGTGGAATGGCAAAAAAGTTAGCCGAATAATGGTGGATCGCGAGAGGTTACAAACGAGGGCTAAATAATATAATCATTTTATGAAGCACAAGTTTCTCCCTACTGCCCACAACACCACGGTCTTATTGAAGAGGATGCTTATATTGCACTCCGTTTTAGTTGGGCGTTCCATTGACATAGGCAAGATAATTGTGGAACAAGTTCATACTTGTCTGAAGGGACCTGCTAGTGCCTTGGTATTTTCGAACCTTATTACGGCACTCAACCGAAAGAAGAAGGTGCCCGAGGAGCAATTTGATGAGATATTACCTGGGCTATCTAGAATTACAAAGGCCAAGCTTCCTATGTTACTTGGATTCAAGGAAAGAAAGGGAAAAGAGAAAATGGAGAACACTTCTCGCGCTGATGCAACCCAGATGCCAGGCAAAACTAGATGCCCTAGAGGAGGTCACTAAGCGAACCCAAGAGCGTGTCGAGCTACTGACCAGTAACATGATGACCTTCATTCCTTACATAAAGCGTCGAGATGAGTTTATCACGAATGTTTTCATGGAGATTCTATTGCACATTAACTTTGTTATCTCAGTCTTCCCTGCTACGCTCTTGCAACCATCTAAAAATGTCGAAGCATTATAAGATTATCACCAGCCCGCTGATGAAGAGGAACCATCTGATCCTGATCCATTCTACTCTGTGCTAATAACTGAATATCGAGAACACGAGCTACAAATTTCAATCGTACCAGCACCACCGCAGCCCTTAGAGCCACTTGAGGATGAAAAATCTGAAATGCCACAGTAAATTCCTCTGCGAAGGATTAGACACCGGTTGAAGAAGGTGTCTAGGCATGAAGAGCCTCAGCTATCCCCAATCCCAAAAGAAATTAGGACTCCCCCTGCTACACCCGCATCAGATTCTGAACATTCCAGCCCCACACAATTACGCAAGCGTCCACATCGTACGACCGTCGCACGACCACCAGCATAAAGTCAAGGTACCTTGCATTGCAATGCATTACATAGCATATAGTCTAGTTTTACCTTAGTTTTTGTTTAGCATTGAGTATAATGCTTCTCTCAAGTTTGGGGTAGGTAGGGTATCTCAAATCATTGCATGATAGTATTAGTATAATGAATATGCCATGATATTAGTATGTGTTAGAATTAGTTTCTGGAACAAATTAAGGATGCCCGATGACGATGAGCTCTTTATGGCTATAATTGAATGTACATGACTATTGAGGAAGATAGAACCAACTCTAGGACTTACTTCTTTGAAACCTTTGGATATACAATTGTATGTTTTTCATGCTTAAAGAACTTAGAATTTTTTATAAGAAAACTCTTGAATGGATTGGCATAAAACTTTGATGAATGATGAAAACCTCGAATAAAAAAAAAATGAAATTGCAAATAAATGCTTCAACATATATATAGAGGGACACTCCGCTATGCCATGGCATATGAGTGAATAAAATTAGTCACAATATGACAATACCTGATTAGCTCGAGGGTGGAAGGTATGCTCCCTTTCACCTAGAGTGTGGTACGGTAGGTGTGATGGGCTGACTGCCCTCGTAGCAGTGTTAAAGAAGAAAAAGAAAACAATGTGGGAGTAAACTTGTGAATGTCGTGGCAAAACAAGAGATCTTGCTTAGAAATTTTCTAGGTTAGTTAAGCATGGACTTGATACTAACACGCTCACACTCATACAAAGGATCTTGCCCTAGGGGACAATACTTGATTTCTCAAACTAGTCTAGCATGTGGAACCCATATGTTCTAAGGGCTGAAATTCTATCCCATATAACTGTCCTGCATCTGAACTTGCCATGATATTTTATTTTATTTAATACTATCTATTGCTTGGGGACAATCAATAGATTAAGTTTGGGGGTGTGATATCTCTATAAAAAGACTATATTTAGGGCCTTTTCACTTATGTCATTGATTGTCTAAAAGCCCATATAGGATCATATAGATGCATTTAAGATCATATAGTTATATGTGGTGGAAAAATATTTTGTCACAACATTTTATTTTGTAAATGGTGCTGCATTATGGGGAAGGTGTTTTGTTTGATAATATGCAGGATTTTGGAACAAGGATAAGAAAAAGAGAAGTGCCATGACATGATGAGACTATTGAACATAATGAAAATGTCGAATCAGATGGCATTTTAGAAGCAGACAAGATGAAAAAAGATATTTTTAAGACCTAGCTATCCTTGTCTTCACGTTCTCTCTACCACCAGTCACCCGAGAGGAGACATCTGCCACCTAGGTCGTCTGATCCTGTCGGGACCACGTCCAGCTGTAGCTGATCCTGTTTGATACTTACCCAACTGCCTTGAGGGGACCACTGCCATAGTTTCTCACCCCTTCACATGAATGAAGCATGTTTTGGGTATCCTAGGAATTTCAACACAAATTCCTAGGTTTATTTTCCCCTATAAGTAGGAGATGAAGCCACAATAAGAAAGAGACTTTGGAAACACTGGCTTAAGCTTATTTCAGAGAGAAAAATGTCTCTCATTTTTTCGTCAATCTTACTTGCTGTAGCATTTCTTCATTAACAAGCTAGAGGGAGTGACAAGCTAGGCATCCAAGAGGAGCTAGTGAGTTGAGGCAGTTTGTGGTGGTCGAGGGGAGCTCCGGCAGTGCACGTCGAAGGCTTTTCCTCTTTCCCTTTACTGTTTATTTTTTATATCATTTGGGTTATATGGAATGAATTAACTTCTTGCCTTGTTTCTTGAAATATTCGAACCCCACCATGAACTAGTCTTATTTGGTGGGAGTTCACTTTGGAAATTTAAGTTTTATTTTAATGAATGGTTGTTTTTGTATGATGTTATTTGTTTTGTTTATGATGTTTAATGCCTTAAGGTTGTAGGAGCTATGAGAGTAGCCATTCCTTATGAGATTTCTTAGTGTTCAAGAGAATGACTAAGTTGTATGTCCTTAGTGTTCGAGAGAAACTAGAGAGGATCCACATAAGCAAGGGGTTCTAGGTAGTAACTAGGCCTAATCAAACCTTATTCATAAGGCTAAGAGGATACATAACATGACTGAACCCCTAAGTTTTCACCTTAAAGAGTGGACCAAAATATACAAAGATGCAAAGTTTGGGGGAGACACTCGAAGAACCCAACCATGAGATTGTGCATAAAGATCTGGAGATGCAAGAAGACTTATATTCGATGCAAAACAAGGATGAGGGTTCAAAGAGTACAACCTATGAAGATAAGAAAAATGTTGCTACAGTAAAAGACAAACCCCCACCAACTTGAGTGAATGAGAAAAGGGTAACTTCAACACGCTCAAATATGCTGATTGTTCTAAGGAGTGTCAATCGCTTCAAGATGTGGAGTCTATGATGGAAGAAGAAGCAACATAATTTTTACGTAACATATTTTTATGCGCCGATGATTACTTGAAGCTCGATGAATAAAATGAAGAGGAGCTTGAGGATATTCCAAAGGATATGAGTCAGTCTAACTTACTCATAGCTAGACCAAGTACAAAATTTGAACCTTTGGATTTCATTGAATTTACTCATCCTAAACCCTAAGTAACTGCCCATCTGTCTAGGCTAGAAATTATGAAAGAATTAACGAATGAGGTGAAGATTAAGGAAAAATTTCCTGATCAAAAATTATTATTTGCCGCAGTATTTTCATGGTATGATGCATTGTCAATTTTGTCGTTAGTGGTATTTTTCTTCCTTACTTCAATAGGTAGGGAAAGAACAATTTCATAAACGATGTGGCTTTTGTCATTGGGATGATCCCTACCTCTTCAAAGAATTTACTGCCCAGACAATTAAAAGTTGCCAAAAAAAAGAGAAGTGACAAAGATATCCTATTCTACTAGTATTCAGCTTCATGCGGAAAATACTTGGAATGAGATAAGACTACTGAAAAGTCATACAATTCAGATATGACATACATGAAATGACAGCAAAATATTTTGAAGGTGGGACTTTTATATGTGTGGGGTATTTTGGTCTATAGTGGTGCTCTGATCGAACGTGACAAAACTGCCATATCAATTTAGGATATTTTGAAGTTTGCATCCCTTCAACTCTCATTAATTTTTTACTGTAGCAATTTTGTTGTTTTTTGTGTTTGTTTTTATTTGTTTTATTTCTTTATTTACTTTTAATATTAGTTTTTTTAGAAGAATAGACTTCCAAACATGTGGACAAAGATAAAGCCCCCATGGATACTGCACCCATTTAGAAAGAAGACTCAATTGTTGTTGGCGCAAATGATGACATTGTTGATGATGTCCAACCATCTGCATAAATTCCACAGTAAAAATTGCAACACCTATGACCAAACATCACCTGAAGAGGATATCCAATCACGTTTGAACTTCTCCACATGAGGAATCTGAGCAAAACAACTCCACACCATCAAATTAGATGTTAGTCAAGGTACCTTGCATTGCATTTCATCTTAAGTTTAGTTTCTATGCATTGAGGACAATGCATCCCTCAAGTTTTGGGGAGGTATTGTTCATACTTAGTCATTTGCATTGATAATTTTTAGTAGAATTTTTTTTGTTATGGCATTAGTTAGGTTTAGACTAGTTATTTGGAATAAGTTAATGATGCTCAATGATGATATTTTTTTGCCATGCCTGGAAATTAATGTACATGACTGTTGAGGATGATAGAACCAATCCTAGGACTTGATTCGTTGTGACTCTTTGAGCACAATTATATGTTTTATATGCTTAAGGAACTTAGAAATTTTTTATTTTGCATAACTTGGCATAAAATTTTGGTAATGAACTAAACTACTATATCATTGTTTGAAAGGCTAAGTTTAACTCCTCAATATTTTGAATTGTGTTAAATTGCAAATAAATACCTTGACATAACTGTAGAGGGACACTCCTCTGTGTGAGGGCATTGCCTGGAAACCACTTAAATAAATGACAGCCTTAGCACATGAGTGAATGAAAGTAGTCATAGGATGACTCTACCTAACTAGCTCGGGATGGAATGTATGTTCCCATTCATCTAGAGTGTGGGATGATAGTTGTGATAGGTTGACTCCCTTTATGCAGTGCTAAAAAATTGAAAAATTGAAAAATTTAAAAGTTTAAGTGTTGAATAAATATGAGTAATTTGGTGCTTAATGAATAATTTTATGCATTGGAAAAACAAAAGAACTTACTTAGTAACTTTCAAATTTCATTAAACATAGACTAGATACAATCACACACACACTTGCAAAGGATATTGGCCTAGGGAAAGGTACTCGACTTCTCAATTAATCTAGCATGTTGAAGGCAAACTATTTTCTGAAGGCTGAAATTTTAGACCACTTGATTGTCCTGATTGAAAACTTTTCCATAAAATTTTATTTTCATGTTGATCATTATTCATTTCTTGAGGAGAAGCAATAGCTTAAGTCTGAGACTGTGATAACTTCGTAAAACGTCTACATTTTGGGTATTTTTACTTATGTTATTGATTATATAAAAGCCATTCTCAAAGCATTTTAGTTGCATATAGTTTCATTTAGGACATTTATTGCATGTAGTGGAAAAGTTTTGCCTCGGCTAGTTTTTCTTTATAAAATTGATGTTGTTGATGAGAGGGGTTGTGTGCTGGTTGTAATGATGCAGGTGATAAGAAATGACCGAGGAGAAAATTATTTGCTATGATAAATTTTGTGCGAGGGCCAAAGGAACTAAAAACATGACTGTGAGGAACAATCTTTTGCTACGACAAGTTTTATCTTGCAAGTCTGATGCAGTACGAGACAAAATTATTGACGTCGCATGGTCAGCTGTCCATTGCACCTCACGTGAACCTTTGTCCCTGTTAAGGATTTAGGACCACTATCAGCTGCCATATTATTTACGAAATGGGCATGAATTTAGTGGCAGTTGGGGAAATTTCAAGGGGACTAAACTCTAGTAACTCCCCACTATAAATAGCACATTATGCCTACAACAACTTCTCTAACATTCCCCTCTCGTAATTCCTTGGTGTCCTCCAAAGCCGGGCTTCTTCGGAGTAGCGGCTAGGCCCTCGAGAGAGGCTAGCACACTGGAGAAGTCTTGGTGATGGTCAGATGTCACGAAAAAGCTCTGTTTTTGGGAGTTTCCTTCTCATTGTTCTTCATTTCTTATCTTTTAAGGGGTTGTACTTAAAGAATATTTTGGGATGATTTTAGTCATACCATGAACTATTTTATTTGGCATTGGAAATGTTTGGATGATACTTTATTTTATGTTTAATTGATGATAAGTATATTTATGTTTATTGTCATTTTGTTCACTGTCTTAATTTGATGCCTTAGAACTATAAGAGCTTTTGAGAGATTATATGGTGCATTGGCATAATATTCCTATTCTTTGTAAAAATTGTTGAGACATAGTCATTTTTCTAGAAGTTGATACCTAATATCGAGAGAGTTAGGTTAATCTACATGAACAAGGGAACTAATCTGGGATGGTGAGGTTCTAATCTGCCTTAAAGATAAGGAGAGGGTTTCAAGCAACTAAAAGGGGTAGTACTTAATCAATAGGATAGGTCACTGTTTACGGTGAGAGGTATTGTCGTGGCAATAGTTGTATCAGGTTCCTTACTAGAGATAACTTATGAACACTTTAGTAAATCATGTCGGGCAACATAGACACAACATACTTAGTTCATCCTAGGCATAGAATAATTTCTCGCCATAGCAAATCCAGCCCAAGTGCTCCATTAGAAGTCTGATTGTGTGAGGTTGCTAGCCTCTATTCAGAACTCAAATATTTTTTGCCTTAGCAACTTTAATTTACTTACTCTTGGAATTAATTTTTTCCTTAGCAATTTTTATTTGTCTACTCTTGTATATTTTTCTTGCCACGACAAAAATTATCTGTTCACTTCACTTAACACATTTCTTACCTCAGAAAACTTTTTTCATATGTTCATACTGTCTACCATAGTACATTTCTCATTTGTTTATATATTTAGACTTAGAAATTTAGGATTAGTTAGTGACACATATTCCTAGATGTAGTGATCTTTAAATAATTCCCCCAATCCTTGTGGATACGATGCTCACTCACTACTATAATGCTTGCATTGATTGTTTTTACTTGCATAGATTTTCACGCCACATCACACACATTTACACAATGATCAACATCTGTTCCTAGTTAGTAACTAAAGTGCCTTGGCACTAGTTTAGATACATACTACGGTTTCTGACAACAGGGTGATCACTAAACCGACAAGAGTAACCTGAAAATTATTAACGCTCACTGGGAGATCTTCATCTCCACTTCTATACTGGGGTTACAAAATATTTGTGGGTTGATCACAAGAACCCTCCACTGATGATACGAAGACATCCTTACATCTCGTATCTAACTCTAAGAACCCACATGAATATTCCCCTAGGGAACATGCAAGGGCGAAATATTATACACTTAAACATCTTTAGAGTTGACCCTAGGGATGGCAATGGATCTTGGACCTGACCCGAATCTGTAGATCTATATCTGTTTTATAGGGTTTGGAGCCTAAAATTTTGAACCCGATGGATCTGTAATGGATATGGATCCTCTGATTAATTATGGATTTGGGTCTAGATCTGACACTAAGATACCGGGTCTAAACCCGTTTACCTATTTATAGAAAACCCTCTTTTGTTTCTAAAATATATATAATTGACATAATAGGTTTTTAAAAAATATATAAATGTTTTATAGAGGGAGACACCTGAGTTCTTATAGGGTTGAGTTCTTATAAGTTTTAAACTCTTCTTGCGACAATATAATGTTTCATGATCTACATTTTTTAATGTTTGTATTATTCAAAAGACATTTGTGTAATTGTGTTGGAGTTTTTTTAGACCTTAGTTTATCATTTTTATTCTGTTACTAGTTGTATTGAAATTAATATTTCCTCCATTGGAGATGTGATGCTAAATTAGTCAATGATAGTTTTATTATGTTAATAAATAGGAAAAATGGTCATTTTTTAATAGACCCATTTTGGACCCATTTTGAACCTGGATCCGTGAAATCCGTTGTATTTGGATCTAGGTCTCAAATTTTTAGACCTATGAATCTGGGGTAGATCTGGATCTAGGATGTGAAAATGGGTCTGGATGGGAAAATGCTTCCTACCTAGTTTACTTGACATCACAATATAATACATGCACTTATACCTTCCTAACCAACATGGAAAACTGAAGTAGCTAAAAATATATCTGACATCCCATGTGCGACGTCGACATCTTAACCCTGCCTCTCTATGATATTTCAAGCTGAAACATGATTGGTCAAAATGACAACTGGTTAATATGCTCTCTTCTCTCATGTTGAAGCATAGAACTAAAACCTCACTGAGGTCTTCAACCATGTCGAACTACTAAAATCACTTCTCTTGATTTTATTGAAACACCACCACTTAAACTTAGGCAATCCCTTACCAAATGCGTTAAGAACCCATCTCTATATCTCTTCCTAGATAGCTTAAACAACATTCCTAGATGGTTTTTGCCATATTGCTTTATCGGAGCTTTCCAAGCTCGCCAAAGAATGTGGAGATGATGGTTTCCTATGAGATTCTACCACTAACTTCTGACTCAGCTGGAATAACTGAGCTAATTACAGTCTCCTATACTTAATACAATTTTGAATCATCTAGGTCACTAACTAAGATACAATTTTGAACCATCTAGGGTGCCTGACTCACCCAAAAACTTATCCTCATGCTCTACACTAAAACACTATGAGCGGATCTGCCACCAAATGCTCACTGGTATCCAAATAAAGCCTAACAGGAACCTATTTCACTTTAAGGCCTTGATTACAAACAAATACAGAGCATAATGACCCAACCTAAGAAGGTTATTCTCTCCTGTTTGAACACTAAGCGATCCCCGTGAACTAGTAGTGAGAACTACATTATCAATTCATCTATATATACATCACTAATATTCTTATTCTAAACTCTCTTATGAACTGATTCCACATAGGAATTTCTAGATGTAGAGCCATCTCTATAGTCTCGTTCTAATCAATAATATCATTCTGAGTAAAGCGATGATGCACTCCTAATCACCCTTTGGGTCAGGTGAAATTACCTTAAAGCTATCACGGTCTCTCTTTTAACCATTGATTAACTGAATCTGATCATCACCACTTGAACCATAGAGGTCGACTGTCCAATAGCTCTTTAGTCTCTCTACTGGGAATTATAATGGCATTAACGCATCCTGGGTGGCTGACTGAACTTTCTGTGCTATAAGAATAATGTCCACTACCTCCCTGAGAGTGGAAGTTAAACCTCTAAAAAAGGTTTCCCTTAAGACTCCCGCACCTAATGGGACTCATCCTTTGCCCTTGGAATTAACTCCTTACTATCTTTATCGAGATAAGGGGCTCGCCTCTCTATCTTATCTTAGGGATTACGTTGGAAATTATCTTTTATCTTAAATTAAACAACATTGATTAAAAAAGGAGGAACTATCTGGATTCTAGACTTATACAAGTACTTTAGGTACCTAGGGGCATGTATTCACTGACACCTTACTAAAATTGACCACTGGGTCCTTAGACCAACTCAAACTGATGCTCTGATACCACTAAATGTAATACCCTAAACCCAAATGGCCCTAAACTGTCACATTAGGCCATCGAGACAACCCCTGATTTTCAAAACCTGTTTATTTTCTTGTGAAACATACCATTTGATATCAATGATAAATATAAATATCAGTTATAAAATATTTTATAAACTGGAGCTCCATGATACATAGTTTAAATCAAATAATTCAAACTCTTTCTTATAACTCTGAATACATAAGTAAGATTCTATGAATACATATGCCCATTAAGCAATGGTACATTACTCTGAAGGAGATGCTGGAAGTTTTACTGTAACGGTGCTCCACGAACTGCTCAAGCTACTGACCTACCAATGAAAAACATCCGAAGGCTAAGCTTACAAAGCCCAACAGTATAATCGCTAATCTAGATCAACATTAAGAGTTTCATAAACACAAACATGATGAAGAGATGGTACTAAGCCGTAGGTACATGCATGATCTAGATCAAGTACTACCCACATAAGGCTTAATTATTCTATCAATGAAGTAGGATGTCTCACACTTCCCTAAATCTTATGCTAAGGGCTTCCCCATGAGTACACCTCTAAAGGATCACTAACCCTAATGACTGTCTCTGTTACGCATTATCTAAAAACGATATTGATATTCCTATGCACTATCTAAATGCAATATCGACTCTACTATGCATTATCTGAATGCAAAATTGAACCCGGTGTGACATATACTAGCTAAGGTAGACATCATGATATGGTTGAGGGGCTGCATATCGGAGCAACATCCCTCTAGCCTACAACTAACACTACTATATGACACATCACAATAAATACCCAAGCTGTGATGGGTGTCATATTACGATTGAGGGATCCTGAATCTCAAAGCTCATGCACCCCTCTAGCCTCCCTAAATACCCAAATGTATTCCAGGGTGAGATATGGAATTATGAATCAGAAACGTGCACCCGACCAACTTACTCCATCTCGTCTTGGGGCATCTGTGCCCAGCTGGAAAGAGAAGTGCCTTGCCACTAACTGGTATATACCTAGACACACTGACATACAAGACGATCTTTCTATTGCTAGTGTCACTCACAAAGGCTAGTTTTATGACTAACTTTTACTGTTTCTAGTGTTTCTGAGTTATTACTGATCTTGTTTACTGGTCTCCTAGTTGTTATCTTGCATCATTCTCTCATCTAGAACGTTATGCAAGGGTTTATTAGTCTGTTATTACTGATAGTCTGCTTTAATCTAATAGTTCTCTGCTTGAGGACATTTTAGCCATTTCTCTAACTTTAGAGAAGTCTCTACGCGTTTCATGACTTCATGTGACTATTGTATTCGCTATTTACTGGCTGTGATACTGGTTGTGCCGATACCTAACTCGGGTTTATTTTTGGGTAATGTTACTTTATCGCTCTTACTAAGCTTCCCTTAAGTCGCTTTCGAATTAAGGGAAAATTGTACATCCATCATGCTTTGTCATTCTTGTGGTACACAAATCTACTACTTCATTATCTAATTATTAGGTCATATTGCTTGCCAGTATACCTTATGCAATGGCTCTTCATCTGTAGATACTAACTACCTATCCAACTAAAGATTTCTTAGATGCTTTACGCCTACTATAGTTACTCTAGTTGTAACCCACTCCCACAAGTGTTTTTGAGCCCCTTTGGTTGTTTACATCCCCCATGAACTATGTTCTACCATTACAGACCATCCTTAGATCATACGGACCTTAATCGGGTTGAAACTAATCAACCAAGGTGAGTAGTATTGATATTCTACTTGTAGTATCGATACCTTAGGGTCAAGTATCGATACTCGTATGAGTATCAGTACCAAAATTGCATTTGAAAGGTGAAAATGAGGCTCAATATCGATAATGTTAACTTGAGTATCAATAAGCTAGGGGTAATATCAATATCGATAAGGTTACCATACGAGTGGCTAGAGGGTAGATCCATTGAGCATACTCCCCTAGAAGTATCGATACTCTTTTGTTGAAAACCCTAAGTTTTTCCCTAAGTATCTAATATCAATACTATTCATCCTAGTATTGATCCTCAAAACCAAAAAGAGTTTACTTAAGCTCAGAAAAACACCAAAAATGACTCATAATGTCATAGTTTGGTTTCTAATCATGTGTTGAAACTTTAGGGGGCTAATTAGGGTCTTAAAGTGTCTTAGAAACATATGATTTACATCAATTTCATCATCTATGGATTAAATCAAATTTGAAACCCTAAAAGCTTAAATACTCAAATCCTAGCAAATCGTCATATTTAAGAAAGCCTTAACACTCCTTTCTTAGCCACACCCTTTTCCTTTGTGATTTGGATGAAAACCCTCACATTTCTCTTAAAATAAAGAACCCATGGCTTGAATGGTTAAATCCATGTTGATGGAGGGCTTAAGAATGAAAATAAAGTATGAAACGAGTTTAAGAACTCACCTTAGACCTACGGTGCTAGGGAGAAGAAAAAGAATAAAAATGAAGGAATAAGGTAAAATGAGAGATATAAAAGCTCTCATGCCCTAAAATGGGGTAATTGTTCTTTTGGTTCTTTCTCAACTTTTTACTATTCACAAATATCCTTTTAAGACTAATTGGGCCCAAATTTAACCCAATTAAGCCCAACGACTAGAATTATAAATTCTACGAGGTCCACTTATCTCTTGGGTAAACCCAAAACTACTAGCCCCAAATTTATAGCGTTACACTTAGTGAATGAGTAAACATTCAAATATAATGCACATGTCAAGGTTAAAGGAAATGAACCTATATGCCATGAAACCTCACTTGTTTTTACCTCAATGGTTAAACCACAATGTCATGCTTTATCTTACACTTTATGCACCATAATATCAAATAAAGTACATAATATAAACATGCTTAAACATCACATATTCATTGATGCAAATCACATACACTCATGAATAATTACCTTATTTGCATTGTCCACACACAACATACTTTTGTTTCTATCCAAGTCCATTGACATTTATTAAAAGCACAATGTGAACATTGGATAAACAGACTCCATACAAAATAATTTTATTTATGGACTTACTTAGGTCCAAACCCACAATATTCGAAGCTAGACTCAACACACCATCCTTACCACATATACTTCTTGGACCTAGGCTCAATGCATCAAACTTACCACATAAATATATTCCCAATAAAACATAACAAAACACTAGAGTACTCTTTCCTAGGAATGCCTTTCATACCTAAGCATCTCATTAAGAACAAGTATCAATTAATCCAAGTTCATCCAATATAATTGTTATTTGATGCATAACGCTATATACATATATATTTCAATATAATTCAAAACCATAATGTTGGTTTTCATGATCAACCTCAAAGTAAATAGCAAGATATCCTTGCTCATCTATGGACAGTAGAAAATCTTTACTCGTCACAACACATATGCATATTTCCCATATTTGTTTCCAAAAATTGCTATACATCAAATAGTAACTAGTATATCCATATATAACACATGTTTCATATCTCAATATCAATCATCATATCATTTGTGCTATGTTATATACATACAAAATTCTCCCATTGCTAACGCATCACAATCCATAATCCACACATCATGGTATACATACCCACAATTATCATATACTTCTAATACACCATGACTCACAATCCATATACTTTAGTGTACATGATACAATGTTAATATACTTCCAATATACCAAATCTTCTAATCAAGTTATCATAATGCACATTCTTGCATTAATCATGTTCTTCAAATGCCCTACAAATCATATCATGACTAGGGATGGCAACAGGCTGGATCTAGACCGGATCCAGCTAGACCCGGATCTTGACCCATTTTCACATCCTAGATCCAGGTTCGCCCCAGATTTACAGGTATAGAAAATTGATACCTAGATCCAAATCCAACATATCTCACGGATCTGGGTTCAAAATGGGTTTGTTAAAAAATGATTATTTGACCTATTTACTAACATAATAAAACTGTCATTGACTAATTTAACATCACATCTCCAATGAAGGAAAGATTAATTTCAATACAACTAGTAACATAATAAAAAAAAAGATAAACTAAGCTCTAAAAAAAACTCCAACACGATTACACAAATGTCTTTTGAATAACACAAACATTAAAAAATATAGATCATGAATCATTCTATTGTCGCAAGCCGAGTTTAAAACTTATAAGAACTCAACCTTATAAGAACTTAGACGTCTCCCTCTATAAAACATATATATATATTTTAAAACCTATTATTTCATATATATATATATTAAAAAAGGTGGGTTTTCTATAAACGTGTAAATGGGTCTAGACCTGGTATCTTAGAGTCAGATCCGGACCCGAATCTGTACTTAATCAGATGATCCAAATCCGGTCCGGATCTTTCGGGTCCAAAATTTTAGAATCCGGGCCCTATAAAACATATATGGATCTAAAAAATTGAGTCGGGTCCAAGATCGATTGCCATCCCTAATCATGAGATATGTGCTCTTTATAAGCACTTACTTAAATCAACATATAATGGATTCATATCATTAATTCTAAACATCAAGTATACTTACAGTGAAACTATATATTTAGAGTTCACTCATAAAGAAACCTTCATTCAACATTGAACACGTTCATCACAATTGAATGGACAGTCACTCACCCGATTGCACAATCAAACTATTCGACCCCAAACGCTTGCTAACTCACTATCGAACATTGGTATACTATTTTTTACCTCATCATACACTTCACAAGGACTTTATAAAACATATTAAAGAGTCATTAAGAATCCCAAAACAAAGCTGAAAATTCTACTAAGAAAAGAGAGCTAAAATTACTGAAACGATTGAGAATCTTATCGTTATTGCAATCAAAGCTCCCTACAACCTTAGAACCACTTTCTTTGACCTAGATCTAGTCAAGAACAACTTAAATAAACTCCTAATCACTAAAAACATATCAAAAAATAAAAAAACAAAGCAATTCTAGGATTTTTGAATAACACCGAAATCAAGTTTATTTTAAAAAAATCGATATCCAAATTACTTCAAATTAAAAAACTGATTTAATAAGATCATAAAAATTATATAAAAAATTATATTCACAAAAAAATAAAAAATCAGATAACGAAATTACCTCAATTAATTATTCAGAAAATCATATTCTATTGCAAAATTATTAAATCAAAACATATGATCTTCAAGTCAATTAAAGAAAGGATCGTTTTATCCTTAAAGCTTCAAAAGAAAGATCAGTCCAAGATGAAAAGAAGAACATTATCTTGCTATAAAAATGGAGATGAAAAAGATTGAGGAGAACTTGAAATCAAGAAGGAAAGAAGCTTGAAAACTAATAGATAATGCTTGTAGAAACTGCTAATAGAGAGGAATAATTCAAGAATAAAATCAAGGAGTATTTTGATAAAAAAATGACAGCAAGGTAATGAGGATTTGGAAGATAATTTTCAGTTTCTAAAGATGAACAAAGGATAGAAAAGATAAAAGGGAAAATCAAGAGAGTTTGACTAAATGAATTAGAATGAAAAAGGAAGTTAAAACTAACTTTAATTTAGTAATTAAAATAGATTATAAATGAAGTAGAAATAAATTAAAAATAAGGAGAGTTGAAGAAGAAGCCACCGCAAAACAAGTTAAAGAGGGAGGGAAATTTGATCTTGGGTAAATTGCTTTGTGGATTTATTAATTTTGATCCATTTATAATTTAGTCACTAAAATTCTAATTTTGTCAAAATTTAATTTAGTCACCTAATTCAAATTAAATTAAACCTTATTAAAACAAATATTTAATATTCCAAAAATCATATTTAATATTTCAAAAATATTTTCTATAATAAAGTCCAAATATACGATTTTATAAAAATCACAAAAATTACCTGATAATAGTCCGAAAACTACTAAGCCATATTTTGGGATGTTACAATGTCGTTAACAAAGAGAAGGTGAGAGATAACTGGCTATTCCAGACCAATTGAACTGGTTTCCAGTTATATGCTACAACCATAGTATCAAATTGCGGTTGCGGCGTCGCTGTTGCTACAGACGTTACGTAACGTGTTGTAGCAACAATCGCAGGTGTGATCTCTTCCTCAAAAATCAAAATACGTCTAAAATATTACATTTATACATTTTACGGTTATCTTTTAATATACTAATATTAATATACTCTTTTAATATTTTATTTTGAAAATAAAAATTTAATTTCATATATAAAAATTTATTAGAAACAAATATAAATCATAGAAGTCTTATCACACTCGATAATAAGTAATAACAATTATAATGTTAATGAATAACATATAAACAATATCACTAAAATCATATCAAAATTTTTATATTGTAACATAAAAATGTTCATTTTACATAACTTAGAAAGAAAAAAACACATAACTACAAATATAAAAATTCTATATCTTACAGTTCACCACCAAAATGATTGGTGAGACGGATCTAAAGCATTTTCATCTTTGTCATTGTCTTGGTTTTGATTAATTCATATTCCATGTGAGGAAGACATAACATTGTGTGCATCATAAGATGCGTCATTGGTAGGAAACATATTGTATGATAAATGATGACCAAAAAATCCATAATTTGGATTTTGTTCAATGTAAGGTGGATAACATGAATTTGGTTGGTAAGAATGAGAACCATGAGATGATTCACTAATTTCATTATCATTGTGGCTTAACTATATGATGATAAACCTGCAAATGAATCATAAAAGTGTTCTCCCATCCTCGTGTGAGTTCTATCATCATCATCTCTTCTATTTTGTGATGCATTTGTTTTATACAAACTTGGATTATCATCGTAAGGATATCTAGAAGTACCTTGATCTCCATGAAAAGTAGTAGAATACATGTATCCATATTCTGGTTGGTATGTACCTTTATTATCACCATCATGATCATCAAAACCACCATCATCATCTTCGTCATCGTCATCATCATCATCATAACTTGGCGTCGATAGTTGAACATTTTCCTCATTAGAAGGAATAGGTGAATTGTTCATATCTTCACCTTGAATTTCTTCATCAGTTTCGTTAAGTAACTCCTTAGACAACCTTGAGAAATTTTGTTCACTATCAAGTGTAGCATTCTTTCTTTCTTCAATCCATGCATTTAATAGGTCATCTTCTTCAAAAATATTTTTTTTCTTTGCATGTGTCTCAACTTCAACCTCATATTATAATGAACATAAACCAATTTTTGAAGCTTTTTATGATTGAGTCTATTTCTATTCTTTGTATGGATCAAACTAAAAGTACTCCAATTACGCTCACAATTTGAAAATGAAGTTGTTTAACTCAAAACTTTGACAACAATGCGTTGAAGTTGCGGTTCATAATTTCCATAATTAATCCACCATTTAACTACAAAAAACATAAATATTAAGATATAACTCATAAAGTATTTATACAAATATCTTGATTATCTACAAAGCTATAGAGGATAAATTCTTTTTGTTTACCAGGGTTAGTCTTCAAAATTGCATCTTGAGCTAATGTTGTTTCAAAAGAATCCATTTTGTCTCGATATAACAATAACTAAAAAATAAATGAAATAGTAGTTTAAACATGATAATTTATGAGTTTTTCAAACAATTGAAGCATCTAAAATACAGACCTGGTTCATTGCAAGAATTTGATAATTCAAGTTGGGTTCTATCCTCTTATGACATTTCTAATTCCATTCATAGTTTTATGAGTCACTTCACTTGTGGAATTGTATTCGTATAGAAATTGTGGATTTATAAAATATCCTACATAAAAAATAGCATAATAAATATCTAAACAATATATCACAATTTAAATTTAAAAGTTTTATAACGTACCAACATAATGTAAATCATTATGAAGTTGTTTACTCCATCGTCTATCAAATATTTCCCAATATAATAATAAATAAACATATAATTATGATACTCAATGTTAATATAAAAATTTAATTTAAAATTAATCACTTCAATTTTGGATATGAGAAAAATTCAATTTAAATTTAAATTAAATTAGTTTTAAAATAACGTTAATAAATAATTTAATTAATTCAAATTTAATTAACTAATTTTAAACATAACTATTTTGATATTATTAATGATATTTATTTATAATCCAATTTTAAGAACTAAATTAGAACAACTATGTAATTTTATATTTAAGATAATTTAAAGTTTGTTGCGGCGTTGCGGCGCAATTTATAGCGTATTGCGGTGTTACGTAACGGTTTTTGACCGCAACAATCGTGATGCGGTTCCCTTATCGCATTGAACCGATATTGCGTCGCGGTAACCTTTAAAAACGTTATGATGCAGGCGTTACGCTGTGTTGCGGCCGCAATTTAGTACTATGACTACAACACTCCTCTGAATAGCCTGTGACATTCTTTTCATACACAAGAAAAATAGATATAGAGAAAGGGGTCACCCTGGCAAATGCCTCTCTTGGGTTTGAAAGATTGTGGAACTGTCCCATTCCATAACGCTTGTGTCATTACTGAAGAGACGCACCTCATGATCAAATGATGAAATCGTTTCGGTAAACAAATGTCCTTCAGTATATCATAAATGAGAGATCATTCAAGAATATCATAAACCTTTTCAAGGTCAATATTAATGGCCATAAAACATTTTTTTACCTTTCGTCATCCACATAGAATGCCTCCTGAGCATTTATAATGGTCTCCATCATCGATCACCTGAGAGCAAAGCTTGTCTGATTTTGGGAGACCCAATTAGGGAGAAGTGGCTTCATTCGATTGACAATAATCTTTGTAAAAAAAAAACTGAGCATAGGCTGATTGGTCAGAATTGAGAAATGAGCTCCAGAGCTGTAATCTTAGGAATGAGGACAAGTAAGGTATGAACGTAATTAGCTCCCGTTCCTTGCATAGCACATGCATGAAAGAATTTCGTGTTCTTGTCTTCATGAAGGGCCCACTTCTGCCTTGGATTTTGAAATTATAAACTTCTTACTCAAGAACTTCCTCAAGCTCCGTTCTTAATTTTTAGTCATCACTTTTAAAAAAAATATATATTTTAATCAGTTATGTTAGCTATCTGTTATATTTTGATCATTAAAGCATCAAATTATAACCGTATAGTAATGTTTTGTCATAGTAATGATCTAATTAGTTGAAAACTCGTAAATATTATAAATCCCAACGACATAAAAACAAACTATATTTTATTAAAAAGGTGAGAGTTAAAAATGTAGTTAGAGGATGTATAAAAGGAGTGCCTTGTGCCAAATTTCACATGATATTATTCTCTCCTAGTTTTTTTAATTTTATTTTTTCATCTAGAATTTTATTTTGTTTTAAACATAGGGGGAAGTTTTCTTTGAAAAACTCTTGAAATCTAAAAATAATCTCTATCTCCTTTTTTTTTATTTGAAAAAAGACAATATCAATTTTAATATTGACGACTGATATTTTTTATTTTTATTTTATCTTTTATAACACATCTTTGTTTTTTACTTTGTTTTTTTATTTTCAATAATTATATTTTTATCGCATATTTTTTATCTTTATGACATAATTTCCTCATCTTTTGACAAGTTTTCGGTCATCTTCATCAGTCATCTTCATGATTGGATTTGACACCGTCTCAACTAATCAAGGATGACGATAATTTGTTACCCTGTTTATCTTCCATGATTTGCATACGTTGTTTGTGTTCATAATTAGTTTTCTCATGATGCTTAACTCTGATTTATAATTGGCAATGGTCTTTCAATAGTTTGAACTATTTTGTTAAGAATAAAGAAGTTTGTTTCTTGGTTAGTTAAGTTAGTTTAGAGTTTGTTATCAGTGGTAGTTAGTTTTCTTTTATCTTGTGTATAAATACTCTTGTAATCTTATTCAAACAATAAGATAAGATGAATTATTTTTCATATGGACCATATCAGTTTAACATGGTATCAGAGGTACGCTTGCTTCTTGAGCCTACACTTTGAATCTGTTTTCTGTTTTTGGGGATTGTTTCTCATTTCCCTTGTTTCTTATCTCTCATTTTTTTTGAGTTCTTCGTTTTCCCCTATTTCTCAATGTCGCAGTCTAGAGATTTTTTGGTGATTGATGCTAATAATATGTTTTATCTTCATCCATCAGACATGCTAGGATCATTGTTAATCTCACATCATCTCACTGGCTTGGAAAACTACAGCTTGTGAAGTCGATCCATGTTGATTGCCCTTTTGACAAGAAAAAATGGGGGTCTAAAGATTCAGTTGAGGAGCTTCTTCGACCATAATGGTACATATGCAATGCGTTGGTTCTCTCCTGGATTCTCAACACAACTAGCAAGGATTTGTTCGTAGGTATTGTTTTTGCTACCAATATTGCTCACGTTTGGAAAGACTTAAAGGAACGATTTAGTAAGGTCGATTGCTCTCACATTTTCTTTCTTCATTGTGAGATTACTCTTCTTGTTTAGGGATATTTTTCGATTTATGAATATTTTACGTGGTTGAAATTGTTATGGGATGAGTATGATGTCTTTTCTCTAGTTTCAATTTGTGATCGCATCAATTCCCCATAAATCCTGCAACATGCTTCATAACAACGTTTGTTTCAGTTCTTGATGGGATTAAATGAATCCAATTCAGTGATCAAGAGTCAAATTCTATTGATGCATCCCTTGTCTTCCGTTAATCGGGTATATTCAATGTTTACTCTAGATGAATTGTTGCGACCGTCGGCGCACCCCACGGCGCAGTGGAAACAAAAGCTCGACGGTCTCACCAGCGATCCAAGTACGAAAAACTGAAATTGGGAGGAAGGGATGCGAATACTTACAGCGGGTTCCTTGAAAAACAGCAAGGACAACAGTGAATACTGGTGGTGTAAATCGGTTCGAATCGTAAGCCTCCACGAAATCACGTCTCGACCTCTACTCAGTTCACCCGATTGAGAGCAATATTTTTCTTCCCCAAAACAGTTTTGAGAGAAAAATGGCTGAAGGTTTTGTGTGTGTGTTCAAAACGGCTGCTAGACCTAACACACCCTTTTATAGCAAAGTTACCCTAATCATATTAGGGTTTTATTAGTTCAAATTAATTAAATCTATATTTAATTAATTGAATTTAATAATCCTTTTATATCCAAGTTACCCTAATCATATTAGGGATTTTATTATTTCAAATTAATTAAATCTATATTTAATTAATTGAAATTAAATATTCGGGATTATTAAAACATATATTTAATTAACTCTAGAAATATATTTTAGTAACGTACAACAAATTGTACATCTTTGCTCGTTTCAATCATAGGGTGTGACCTTGTAGGTTCTTGTAACGTTAGCAGTAATTATTAGAACAATTCTACTATTACATACAATGAGTGACATCTAGCAATATATCATTGTCACCTAAGTTACAAGAAAATATGATTCGACATATCATCTTGGTGATTAATTCTTTTATGTATTACATCCTTATGTCCTTTATATCTAGAATATGCACAAGTCTTGGAATAGTCACACTTGTATAGCCCATCTATTGTTTCTTGATATCTAGAGTAGACTGTAATTAACAAATAGTTTATGATATCTCATATCAACTTATTTGAGCATGTCCATGCATTTCTAGTCTTACTCAATCAAGTAGCCTGTGAAATATTTCCTATTATATAGGAAGGACAAATCTTATCTTAATCATACACACCCACTACATATATTGAGATATATTCAATAACAGTCTTTATAGATCAACCAGTTACGGAGCTTGTTTAGCTGCATCAAAACATACAACAATATATGTTGGGATAGTATTATCTCAAGTATGAGGATCATACATAAAGTCATCACCATGAGCAATGTTATGACTGTCACATAATAATCCAAGACATATGCTCATGGTCGGTCAATCCAATACATTGTTCTCTAACAATATAATCATGTATCAATTCTGACATCTCTATGTTAATGATAACTCGTTGTCATCAATCAATAACATGTTAGTCTTAAGCGTATTATTATTGTCCATTCCCATAATAATACTTGACTAAGGATCTTTTAATAATAACAATTATGTCATTATATGAACTTTATTATCTTCCAGTTTATGTTAAACACATATATATATAAATGAAAATAATAGCGGTAATGCCTTTATTCAATAAAATCGATAAATAAAAGTATTATTACAATCATCATATGATTGGTATTTAGGCATACTCTAACAATCTCCCACTAGCACTAAGACTAATCACTCACATATCTAATATAGAGTGACTCAGTGTGATCATGCCTCTGCTATGTAAGAGGTTTAGTCAAGGGATCAACAATGTTGTCATCCATGTGTACTCTACATATTTCCACATCTCCTCGATCAATGATCTCTCGAATGAGATGAAAGCGCTTGAGAATATTTTTGGATCGTTGATGAGATTTGGGTTCCTTTTCTTGTGCAATGGCTCCATTATTGTCACAATAGAGTTCTACAACATCTGATATTCTGGGAACAACCCCTAATTCCAATATGAACTTCTTGATCCAAACAACCTCTTTTGTTGTTTCACTGGTTATAATGTATTCAGCCTCATTTGTAGAATCAGCTACTGTGTCTTGCTTCGAACTTTTCTAGCTCACATCACCTCCATTAAGACAAAACAGAAATCCCGATTGCAATCGTGAGTCATCCTTCTCAGTTTGAAAGCTGGCATCAATATAACCTTTTATACTAAGCTCTTCCTCCCCTCCATAGACAAGAAATTTATCCTTAGTTATTCTTAAGTACTTAAGTATATTTTTAACCGCAACCCAGTGATTTTCACCAGGGTTTGCTTGATACCGACTCATCATGCTTAGAGCATACGATACCTCTGGTCGAGTACATATCATGGCATACATTATAGAACCAATAGCTGAAGCATATGGAATCTTATTCAACCGTTCTCTTTCTAGTGGAGTTGAAGGACACATTTCCTTAGAAAGAGAATTGCCATGTCTTATAGGAAAAAAATCCTTTCTTGGATTCTTCCATAATGAACCTTTTCAGCACTTTGTCTATATATGTACTTTGACTCAGACCTAGAAGTCATCTTAATCTATCTATATAGATCTTAACTCCTAAGATATACACTGCCTCACCCAAATCATTCATAGAAAAATAACTACTTAACCAAGTCTTAACAGACTATAAAGTAGGTATATCATTTCCTATGATGAGTATGTCGTCTACATATAAGAATAGGAAAGAAACAATGCTCCCAGTAGTCTTCTTATAAACACAAGGCTCATCTTCATTTCTGATAAAACCAAACTCTTTGATTGCATCATTGAAACGAAGATTCCAGCTTCGAGAAGCTTGCTTTAGTCCATAAATAGACCTATGTAGCTTACAAACCTTTCCAGTATTACCTGGAAAGACAAATCCTTCTGGTTGTGTCATATACACATCTTCTTCAAGTTTTCCATTAAGGAAGGTGGTTTTGAAGTCCATTTTCCAGATTTCATAATCATGGAATGTAACTATTGCGAGCAGGATCCGAATGGACTTAAACATAGCTACAGGGGAGAATGTTTCGTCATAGTCTATACCATGAACTTGTCAAAAACCTTTAGTGACTAGTTGCCCCTTGTATGTTTGTACATTACCATCTATGCCGATTTTCTTCTTGAAAACCCATTTACACTCTATAGGTTTGACCCTTTCAGGTAGTTCAACCAAAGTCCATAATTGGTTTACTGACATGGAATACATCTCAGATCTCATGGCTTCGAGCCATTTTTCAAAGTCAGGGCTAGACACTGCCTCTTGATAAGTTCTGGGCTCATCTTGATCCATAAGAAGATCATCTCCATGTGTCGTAACGAGAAATCCAAATCTCATAGGTGCACGATGTTCTTTTGTGGATCTACACAGTGATTGTGTTTCTAAATCTGTTGAATGCTCCTCAACAACTTGTGAAACATGCTCAATTTTAGGTTCATTTATTTGTTTCTCTTGAACTTCTCCAAGTTCAAAATTTATACCCTTCCCTTTCTTTGAGAGAAATTCTCTTTCGAGAAAAACTCATGTTCGAGCATTAAACACTTTGTTCTCGTTAGGGTTGAATAAATATCCAACAAATATACACTTACGAGATTTAGGTTCGAGCTTTGTAGACATCTGATGTTTTACATAAGCTTCACATCCCTAAATCTTCATAAAAGACATACTCAGACGTTTCCCAGTCCATATCTCATATGGTGTCTTTTGAACCGATTTAGATGGAACACGATTTAGTGTGAAAGTGATTGTTTCAAGTGCATGTCCCCAAAAATAAGTCAGAAGATCACTATGACTCATCATCGATCAAACCATGTCTAATAGTGTTCGATTCCTTCTTTCAGAAACTCTATTCCACTGTGGTATACCAGGTGGTGTAAGCTGTGAGATAATCCCACATTCTTTTAGGAGTTCATAAAACTCTATGCTTATGTATTCTCCACCTCGATTTGATCAAAGTGCCTTAATACTCTTTCCTAGTTGATTTTGTACTTCATTTTAAATTCCTTAAACTTTTTAAGGGCTTCATATTTATGGCGCATAAGATAAATATACCCATACCGACTGAAGTAATCGGTAAAAGTAATGAAGTAATGGAATTCACCTCTGGCTTGTGTATTCATTGGTCCACATACATCACTATATATTAACCCCATAAATCACTTGCTCGCTCACCTTTACTATTAAAAGGAGCTTTAGTCATTTTTCCCAACAAGCAAGATTCACGTACATCATATTGTTCGAAAACAAATGAATCTAAGAATCCATCTTTATGGAGTTTTGATATGTGTTTCTCACGTATATGGCCTAAACGACAATGCCAAAGATAAGTTTGATTCGAGTCATTTGTTTTTGATCTCTTAGTATTTATGTTATAAATGGTGTTATCTTGATCTAAAATATAGAGACCATTAACCAATTGTGTCGAACCATAAAAACACTATCGAGATAAAAAGAACAATTATTCTTAATATTAATCTCAAAGCCAATCTTGTCCAAACAAGAAATAGAAATAATGTTCTTAGTCAAACTAGGCACATAATAACAATCCTCGAAATTTAAATCAAGTCCACTAGGCAAAGATAAAACATATGTCCCTATAGATAATGCAGCAACTCTTGCTCCATTTCCCACTCTTAGGTCCACGTCTCCTTTAGCCATATTCCTTCTCTTTTGCAGTCCCTGTATAGAAGTACAAATATAAGAACCACAACCGGTATCTAATACCCAAGAAGTAGATATTGACAAATTAACATCAATAACATAAATACCTAAAACAAACGTTCCGTTTGCTTTTACCTTCTTGACCTTTTCAAGGTAAACATGGCAGTTTCTCTTCCAGTGTCCGGTCTTATCGCAATGGAAACATTTTCCTTCTTTGCTAACTCCCCCTTTGGGTTTCAATGCATTTTTCTTTTTTGGTTTGGTCTTACCATTTCCCTTAGACTTTGCCTACCTTTTTCTTTCCCTTTCCTTTGTCCTTGTGGACCATCAGAATAGGCTTAGGTCCAACCTTTTTCATGTTACTTTCAGCAGTTCGTAACATGCCAAGTAACTGTGGCAAAGTCTTGTTAATTTCATTCATGTTGAAATTAAGGAAAAATTGGATAAAGCTATCTGGCAACGATTGCAGGACAACATTGCTAGCCAATTTATCTTTGAGAGGAAATACCAGCTTTTCCAACGTTTGGATGTAGCCCATCATCTTGATGACATGAGCTCCTACATGAGTTCCCTTTGCCATTTTGCATTGAAATAGAGCTTTAGAGGTCTCATATCTCTCTTGAGGTGTTTGCCCTTCATATATTTCTTTGAGATTTTGAATCATCTCATATGCAACCATGCCCTCATGTTGTTTCTGAAGCTCAGGAGTCATGGTGGCAAACATTAGACATCCAACATATAACATATCATCCATATGTTTCTTGAATTTGTCTTTGTCAGATTTTGAAGCATTAGCTGTCGATTCATCAGGAACAGGTTCCTCAACGACATATTCCTTCATTTCCTGTTTGAGAACAATTCTCAAATTACGAAACCAGTCAAGGAAGTTTATGCCATTAAGTTTATCCTACTCAAGGAGTGATCGCAGTGATAAAGTGTTGTTTGCCATTAAATCTACAACAATGGAAATATTAAAGTAAGTAAATTTACCGAATTAAAATTTATAAATAGGACTTTATTTACAAATTACTCCCACTATTTTATTCAAAATTAAAAACCCTCTTTGTTTTAATTTCAGAAAAATTCATCGAAAAGTTTTCTAGTGGGTGAGGATCCATAATACATCAATTTCCTAAATCAGCTTTGGCTTTTCTTTTAGGATAATGATTATTTAGGTAAGTAACAATTTACTAGTTACATCTCATGTAACTCCTCATTTTGGTGAACAACTTTTGTTCAAGTCATCTCATGACTTATCCAAATATTTAACCTCTAGGTTTATAATCCTATTAGAATAACCTAGCTAAGTTATTACCAATATTACAACCGGTGAATATCACTTGCTTATTCTTCGCGATTAACCAAGATAGATTTATGTGCCAATGTTTTGGCAAAGCCCACATAATATCGATCAAAGCCTTAACGAGGGTAAATATTGGACGGTTATGTTAACTTAGATTATAAAGAGGAATTTGCGTAATTATCTCATCATTGTTCTTTTTAATATTAGGCCCTTATTGATCTCATCAATATTTATTTTTATTTTATCATTTGATGCATTGCATACATAACAAATATAGCAATAAATAAGATGCAATGGTTATAGCCCAAAATAATGACTAAGGTGGCCCATCCCAAGCCAATGGGAGAACCAAGAACCCTAAAGCCTAAGACTATTCTCTAGGCATCTTCTCGCAATTCTTCTACTCCATGTGAATCTTCATAGGTTTACAATTTTAAAAGAATCCCATTTTACATACGAGGGAGTAAGATGAGAAGAAAAATACAACAGAGATATAGAAAGGCACGGCTCGCAGATCGTATTTCAAAATAAACCATTGTAAATTGAACAAGGGCTACAACCATGCATATCAAACACCGTGCAAAACAAACATATCATATATATATATACACGTTGTTACGTCTTTGTTAAAAATATTAATATGAGCCTTCAATTTGTACTGCTGATGAGGGGTCAAGGGATTTTTGATAACTTATCAATTTGTACGGTCGGTGGATTTTTTTTTGAAAAACAATACTTCTGTTTCCATGGAAAAACTTCACGATTTGATAACAATTATCAACATAACCGTGCTTTTGGGATTTTCAATCTCGAGGATTTTTTGCATCGGAACAACCATTGTTCCACTTCCAAACGCGATCTGCTATCGCACTTCCACATATCATCCAACAATAAATCGATTGAAAAACATATTAACAAATTAACATATTAATCTTTGCGGTTATCGATTCGAACAATAATATCAGCATATTTACTGAAATCGATAAAACTAAAACATGCATCTCATATATATCGCATCAACAAAAAATTTAACCCAAATTCAGATCGTACAAGTGGCTATGATGCCACTGTTGGGACCGTCGGCGCACCCCATGGCGCAGCGGAAACAAAACTCAATGGTCTCAACAGTGATCCAAGTACGAAAAACTGAAATCGGGAGGAAGGGATGCGAATACTTACAGTGGGTTCCTTGAAAAACAGCAATGACAACAGTGAATACTAGTGGTATAGATCGGTTCGAATTGTAAGCCTCCACGAAATCACATCTCGGCCTCTACTCAGTTCACCCGATTGAGAGTAATATTTTTCTTCCCCAAAACAGTTTTGAGAGAAAAACGACTGAAGGTTTTGTGTGTGTGTTCTAAAACGGCTGCTAGACCTAACACACCCTTTTATAGCCAAGTTACCCTAATCATATTAGGGTTTTATTATTTCAAATTAATTAAATCTATATTTAATTAATTGGAATTTAATAATCCTTTTATATCCAAGTTACCCTAATCATATTAGGGATTTTATTATTTCAAATTAATTAAATTTATATTTAATTAATTGAAATTAAATATTCGGGATTATTAAAACATATATTTAATTAACTCTATAAATATATTATAGTAACGTACAACAAATTGTACATCTTTGCTCGTTTCAATCCTAGGGTGTGACCTTGTAGGTTCTTGTAACGTTAGCAGTAATTATTAGAACAATTCTAATATTACATACAATGAGTGACATCTAGCAATATATTATTGTCACCTAAGTTACAAGAAAATATGATTCGACATATCATCTTGGTGATTAACTCTTTTATGTATTATATCCTTATGTCCTTTATATCTAGAATAGGCACAAGTCTTGGAATAGTCACACTTGTATAGCCTATCTATTGTTTTTTGATATCTAGAGTAGACTGTAATTAACGAATAATTTATGATATCTCATATCAACTTATTCGAGCATGGCCATTCGTTTCTAGTCTTACTCAATCAAGTAGCCTGTGATATATTTCTTATTATGTAGGAAGGACAAATCCTATCTTAATCATACACACTCACTACATATATTGAGATATATTCAATAACAGTCTTTATAGAGCAGCCAGTTACGGAGCTTGTTTAGCTGCATCAAAACATACAACAATATATGTTGGGATAGTATTGATCTCAAGTCTGAGGATCATACATATAGTTATCACCATGAGCAATGTTATAACTGTCACATAATAATCCAAGACATATGCTCATGGTCGGTCAATCTAATACATTGTTCTCTAACAATATTATCATGTATCAATTCTGATATCTCTATGTCAATGACAACTCGTTGTCATCAATCAACATGTTAGGCTTAAGAGTATTATTATTGTCCATGCCCATAATACTTGACTAGGGATTTGTTAATAATAACAATTATGTCATTATATGGACTTTATTATCTTCCAATTTATGTTAAACACATATACATAAATGAAAATAATAGCGGCAATGCCTTTATTCAATAAAATCGGTAAATAAAAGTATTATTACAATCATTATATGATTGGTCTTTGGGCATACTCTAACATGAATCACATCGTGGTTATCTCTCGGGGTTTTCTCCTATTTCTGAATCATTTGTGATGTTTTCTAATACTGTTGAAGCCCCTCGTCGAGAAAGATTCAATGGAGTTTGTGACTATTTCAAAATTAAGGGGCATAAACGTGAAAATTGCTATAGGTTCATCGGATTCTATTCTGATTTCAAGTTCAACAAACATAAATTTGTGCCTAATGCTCCTTTTGCTTTGGCTGTTAATTCTGGGGCATCTGATCAGAAGCCTATAGATATTGGTTCAGTTAATACTTCTTTGAAAGCTCTGGTATTTACGAAAGATCAATACAAGAAGATCTTATGCCTCTTGGGACAAGATTCATCTCTTAAGTCTATTGCTAATGTTGTAGGTATACTCGTTGATTCTTCTGCATCTAGATCCATTGTTTGGTTGTTAGTTATGGGTGCAACGGATCACATGGTCCATGATATTCATAGCTTGGATAATCATTCTCCTTGTGCAACTGCTAGGGTAGTACACCTTCTTGATGGTAAAATTGTTTTTGTCTCACATACTAACACAATTTTTTATACCAATCATTCTCTTAAAAATGTCCTATACATCTCAAACTTTACACATAATCTTTTATCTGTATCTAAACTCACCATTGAACTTTACTACTCTATTTTCTTTTATCCTAACTTTTGCACTCTATAGGATCTTTGTACTGGAAGGATTTTGGGGATTGGTAATAGAACATGAGGCTTATATGTGTTTAAGTATTTTTCTAGTTGTCTTTTAATTTTTTCCATAAAACTGCATCTCATATGCAAGTGTTGTTGATGTCAATAGTTCCCCTGGTTGACCTATTATTATTAAACATTGTATGCAGTCTTCTATTGATAATAAAAATATATGGCATGTTCGTTTGGGTCATGCAACTGCTATTAAATTGTCTAAATCTATTTTTCCTTTACATGTTAAGTTGCATGTTGATCCTGTTAAATGTTTCTCCATATGTCCTTTAGTCAAACAATGTCGCCTTCCTTTTCCTACCAGTATTTTTAGGTCTTAGTCCTCTTTTCAGTTAGTTCATATAGACTTATGGGGGCCTTATAGGGTCTCCGCACATAGTAGTCACAGATTCTCTCACTATTGTAGATTCTTTCTCACTATTGTAGATGATTACAACCGTATATCTTGGATTTACTTACTGAAATTGAAGTCTGATGCCATCATTTCTAAATAAATTCTTTTCTTTGGTTCACAATCAATTCAATATTTCTGTGAAAAATGTTTGAAGTGATAATGGCTTTGATTTTTTTTAACTTAAAGTACTCCCCTTTATTTTCCTCTATGGGTGTCATTCATCAAAATGCATGTATTCGTACTCCAAAATAAAATGGGGTTGTTAAACGAAAGCATAAAAACCTTGAAATTACTAGAGCCCTTAGGTTTCAGTCTCAAGTTCCCACCAAATTTTAGGGGATTGTGTATTAACTGCTTGTTACCTCATTAATAGAATTTTTTCTTATGTCCTTAATTGGAAATCCCCTTATGAAATATTGTACAACAAGCTTCCCAATCTGTCCCATCTTGAAGTTTTTGGTTGTTCATATTATGCCACTACTCCTAATCCCCTTGATAAGATCTCACCTCGAGCTATTCCCTCTGTTTTTTTTTTTGTTACTTCATCACTCAGAAAGGTTATCTACTATCCAATCTGGAAACCAAATTTTTTTATGTTAACCGTTATATTCATTTTCATGAGACTGTTTTTCCCTTTTAGGTTTCCCCAATATTCTTCTCGTTTGTTTGTTTCCCAACCACATATTCCTAATTCTGAATTTCTCCTTCTTAATTATCCAGCTCCTTTATCTTGTACCTCAAATTTTGGTTCACTTAGTGTTCCTTCCCATCCTTCAAATTTAATTCCTCTTGTTTCTGCTCCTCATTCACCAGTTTAATGTACAATGATAATTCTTTTGTTTCAGTAAGTAAATGACGCACCGTTTCTATGTCAAACAATTATTCTTTAATCTCAAGATATAAAAATAGAAAATGATAGTATAGAGAGAGTAAGGGTCGATCCGCAGGGTTTAAGGAAGTTGTCGACAATTTGGTTATTGATTTTTTATCCTTACATTAATTGCAAAGAAAATAAAAAGGGGAGAATTTGTTGAGAAGTTTATAAAGAAAATAAAAATTAATCTAAAGAATAATCAGTCTCAGGCTTAAGCTTTTGTCTCAATTCCAACCCATCCTTAAATAGGATTTCATCTTCGGATTCATGTCAGTTACAGTCTACAGGGCACAACCCCTGTAACTTGTTTTTCGCTCAGTTTACCGATCATCCAAAATATATCTTTGCATCTCAGTTCCTATGTGGACTAACCGTGACAATCGTTTATTAATCCAACTCCATTTTAGTTTTGAAAAAACCTGACTTGGATTATAGCATCTCAATGAGAATTGAACCCGATTTCAGTTTCCCTTAGTGGACTACCGCTAAATGTGTTCATATGAAGTTGAATGTGCTACAAGATGATCCTTTCTCCCAACTATTAATCAAAATTGTAATCAATCCCACGTGCACTTTTTGAAAAGAAAATGTTTTTTATTATAAAAGGACGATCGATTGCGAATCCTTGTTTCCAGAACACTGAAAATATAATCTGAAGGGTATGAGGTACTTTTCAATTCTCATGATTGGAATTGAGTCATCGCTTCATCCTTTGGATGAAGAAAAACATAGCTAAGCATGGTAGAAACCATACTTAGCATTTTAAAAATAAAGGAAGCTTGCAAAAAATAAAAATAAAGAAAAGGAAAGTAACAAAGAAAAGTAATTTTATAAAAACTAAAGAATTCGAGAGATGAGAGATATGTTTTTCAGCTCATCCGATGTGGTATTTTTACTCTCCTAGAACCCTAAAAATGTAGCAAAAATGACAATGAGATAATTTCTGGAAAATATTCAGACTTAATCCTAAAAATAAAAGTTAATTCCTAAAAATAAAAGATAATCTTGATTTCAAACTTCGAATGTGCGGTTGAGTTTCTTGTCTCTATGAAATTACTAATTGAACCTTCTAGAAGGTGCTGACTGGATGCCACGTTAGACGCAGTCATGCCCACTAAGTTGGCCTTGACTCCAGAAAATGTAAAAACTGCATAATTTCATCTTTTTTAGCACCATTTCTAGAATATACTGCCTTGAATAGAAAATGAACAAAAGCGCCCAAATCAACAACTTAAATTGACTGATCAATGAGTAATTATCAAAAAATATTAACTAATTTAAGTACTAATCAGTAACCTTTCTCCTGTTACTTCAGTTCCTCTTATTTCATATTTTCTTTCTAGAAAAACTACTAGAGTTTATAAGCCACCTACTTGGTTATAGGATTATGTTCTGCATTGCCAATCTCATATTTCTGGACAGTTATCACTTACTACTATCACTCATTCATACCTTTTATCTTCACCCTCAATCATTTCTTTCTAGCTCTTTTGATTTTTCTAAACCTAAATCATTCAAAGAAGTCTCTAAAGACCATGCTTGGGTTGCTACCATAAATGAGGAGATTCAAGCTTTACAATATAATGGGACATGGTATGTTGTTCCTTTGCCACCAGACAAAATCCTTATTAGCTGCAAGTGGGTGTATCGAATAAAATTCAAGGCCTCTAATGAGATTGAGCGATTCAAGTCCAAATTAGTTGCTATCGGATATAGTCAATAGGAAAACATTGATTTTGTTTATACTTTTTTCCCAGTGGTTAAGTTTGTTACTGTTCATTTTGTCTTTGCGATTACTTCAACCTGGGACGTTTATAACGCCTTTCTTCAAGGATATTTGCATGAAAAAAAGTTTATTTGTAGCTCCATGATAGATTTTATAGCCAGTGGGAGTCTCAGGTTTGCATGTTGCATAAATCTATATACGGCCTGAAACAGGCTTCTAGGCTGTCGACACCCATTTTAGTCCGGAGGCCCATTGTTGTTGTTATTATTATTATTATTATTAACGTCTATTTTTGTTATCTTTACAGGCCATTACAATAAACCCGAACCGGGCCCCGAATTACAAATAAGCTCGATCAAGCCCAAAAGAGATTCAACCCCAAAATAAGGCTCAACAAGCCCAACCGAGCCCAATTTACATCCATAAAGCAAACCTGACCCAATTTAACTGACCCGACCCGGTTTGGTCACCCACTGTCAACCCCATCCCTCTATCACATCCAACAACTACTCTTGTCATCCTGTGATCACTGCAACACCATCTCCCCAAAAACCACTGCAACACTCCAAGCAACATCAGAAGTCATCAATCAATTCATTGATATAATTTTATGTAATTATTTTTAAAAAAAAGAGGGAACGATAGGGATAAAATCGAAGGCAGAACCAAAAGAGAGTGATTCAAAAAACAATAGGGGCTTTTTTAGTTTTAGGGGTTGGGGTTTTCTGTAAAAAGAGGTTCGAATGGGAAAAAATAAATAAAATAATGTAGAGCGGGTTTCGATTTTGAGCAGAGATGATTCATTCGAACCTGGAAATTATTTTTATGGGGGGACTCGATTCAAAAAATAAAGTATTGTAAGAATATGATTTTCCTATTTTTGAACGGAAAATAAAATAGGGAGAACATTTTCAGAGCAAAAAATTTTGGGTTCGGTGCTTTTGTTTTTCATTCTATGCATATTATTTTTTTGGAACATTACCAAAGCAAGTAAAAAACAACAAGCAAAATAGAGAGCAAATAGACCTCACCATTCGATCGAGCACCTTCCCAGCGACAGGGACCTTCGATCGAAGATCCCAACGGTGAGAAGCTGCGCAAGGACGAGGAGAACAACATACTTGAAAATCGGCCTGATCCAACGGCAGTCAGCGGTGATTGGAGCCCTGGAAAGCCGAATGGTTTTCGGCCTTTTTGCGATAAACATCGCCTCTTCTCGCAAAATGGACCTAATATCATAGACAAGGAGGTCAGGACGGATCTCTGAATAAAATTTAGTGGCCAACGACCACCGATAAAGCAGTCGCGCTGGCGACGACGATGGTAAGCTACCGGCGACTTGTCGATTTTCTTGAGAGAAGGGAGACATTCTCTCTCTAGTTTATTTTAAATGAAAAATGAAAAATATAAAAAAAGAAAAAGACAAAATGTGATATTTATAGAAAACCTTAGTAGGAAATTGCACTTAGATCTCCTGAAGTTATGCGTGTTTTTGTAAAATGGTCACCTGAAGGGATCGTTTTGTAATTTACCCATTTTTATTCATGTTAAATATTTTTGGTTTAATTGTTGTTTGGTCCCTATACTTTTATGCATGTTTTGCATTTTAGTCATGCGTAGTGATTGTTTAATTTTTTTAATACTAAGGGACTGATTTAGTGATTTTACCTTTTTGGTTTATTTTCCTTCAAGTCCCTCTACTTTATGCGTGTTTTTCCTTTTCAGTCACTAGTCCTCTATTTATTTTATTTCTTTAATTTTGTGTTATAATTTGTGATTAGTTTAATTTAGTCATTTTTATTATATTAGATTATTCGAATTTAGTCACTGGTTTTTATTTTTATTCATTTTAGCCACTGATTGTATTCTGTTTGTTATTCTATTATAATTTAGAATATGAAATCTTTAATTTATGCATTTTAGTCACTAATTGATTATGATTTGGTTATTATTTTTAGTTTTATTTCATTTTAGTCCCTTTATGGTTATTATTTTATCTTTGTGATTATTTTAATTCGAATTCCTTACCTTAAATATTTACATTTTTTGGTCTTGAATGATTAAAGTTGGTGTATTTATGATTGTAGTGCTTGGATTGTGAAATATTTGCAATGGTTGCCTTTATTTTTTATTGGTTGTATATTTTAATCCCTAAAGTCACTATCTTTATTATTTTGATCCATCGTTCATATATTTGTTAATTACCCGCTAGTTGTAATATTTTCAAATATTATTTTATTCGAGGAATTTATAGACACGCTCCTTAACTGACAAGGAGAGTGTTTCCAAGAATTATTCAAACAAGATAATGCATTTTATTTTCGAATAAATTTTTGTTTTAATATATTTAATATATGTATTTTATCTAAAAACTTGGGTAATATTATTTTGTATGGGGAATCGATGGAAGTGCCCTCTTAACTGACAATGAAGGTATTTCGAGAATTGTTCGTGCAAAATAACAACCCTGATATTTTTCTAAAAAAAGGATCATAATTTAAAATATATATTTGAATTTGCCAATTTCAATATTTAGATGACGTATAATCGCTTAGGTGCCGATTTAGGGCGTTGTGGGGTACTAATCCTTCTCCACACGTAATCGACTCCTGAACCCTTTTTCAAAATGAATTTATGATTAAACGCATATTTTTTTATCTTTTAAAATTATTTTTCTTAAAATTATTTTAAAAGGTATTTTTAGGTATTCGACTTACCTAACCCAAAGGTCGATGGAGACCCCGCCATAGCCCTAAAAAGCTTAAGGACCGTTCTGACAGCTTGACGACTCTACTGGAGAGTTTGGAGAGTCAGGCCGTAATCAATTTTACGTCATCTTTTTAGTCGAAAATATTATATTCAAATGATATTTAAATTTTGATCCTCATGTTTCGGTTTCATCGCATTTTACATATTTTATTTATTAGTTGTACTAACGTGTGATTTACATGTTTCAGATTTCTAACCTATTTTTAGTTTGTTGGTTTTTTGGATCGAGACAAAGGATTGTGAGGTTACCTCACTCGCGCTATAATCGTTCGATATTTAGATCGTTCTAATTGTGCTTTGTCCCGTTAGGTAGGGGTGAACGCTACGCTTACGTGAGAAAAATTATTTTTCTCCGCATGAGCTTTAGCAAGTAACCTCTGGGGTACATATGCCTCATGTTTAAGAGTGAAACATTGAGTTTCCTCGCATGGACATGGGGAAAAGCATCCTCTTGAATTGAACTCCACCTGTTTAAGCCAATAATGGGTGAGGATCGAGGGTCTGGTAGGCCCAAGAGGGTACCAGCAAAGGACAATTCGATGACTCTATTAGTAATACTGAAACTCTGCTTGTTTCATATTGAATCTCTGTCAGTGATTCCTCAAAATTCACAAAAAGGGAAACTCACTCTAACATTTTCCTCGAATTTATTTATTTTACAAAAAGCATGAGAAATAGAAGAGCATGTGGTTAGGTTCATTTTTTTCAAATAAGCATGGGAGTATAAAACATGTCCGGGTAAAACTGTTATAAAAGCATGTCAGGGTAGATAGCATGTTGTGTACGATCTTTTCCTTTCATAAATATTTCTTCTACTTTTTGGGTACTAACAATTTCTTTTGTTTTATCTTATTTTTATTTGCCTTATGCTTGCATTTGCATTTTCACATCATAACCAAACAAGGTTAATTCATAAGTGATGATCAAATTAGAAGACTTTCATATCAACATAAGAGTTCCATAACTAGATAGTCAACTCCGTAAGGGCAACGACTTACAAACAAAGTTGATAGACGAGAGAATAACTCAAAGATCGATCGAAGATTCCCATTAAACAAAGATCAAGATGGTATCAAATAGTCAAATGATATTTGAGTCAAGAGTGAGAAGATTCTTCACAAGATATCAAGGTCACTTTCCTCTTGGAGAATCCCACAAAAATGGAGGACTATAGATCCAACAATCACGGTAAGTGAAGTAAAACAAAGAAGGAGGATCAATATTTTGAGAAGTCCAACAACTATAAAGACAAACACCAAATCATGATAAATGACTAGATCGAGTAAAGGAAGAAAATAAAGCTTGTCCGTCTAGTGTAAGGAACACTTATGGTCTGATGAAGGTTGTTCTATGGTGGTAACTTTTGGGAATTAACACATTGTGTATTTGCATTTGCATTTACATTATCGTTTTGCATTAACTTATTAATCTTCTTATTTTCTTCTATAATAATCTTTTTATATCATTCATACTAACTTGCTTTTATGATTGTTTTTTTTCTTGCATCGCATGATCATGACATAATCAAAATTTGTTGATTTGTGAGTGGTCATCAGAGTAAAAGATTTTCATGGTGGACAAATAGTTTTACGATAAAGTAAACTATAAACCAGCTAGGGAACGACATCTTGAGGAGAGTTTCAGAATAGTGGAGATATATGCACCCAAAGATTGTATGTCCGATGAAGAGCAAAAGGTGATAATATAGTTGAGAAAGAAAATGTCCAAGATAATGGATAGATTAGTTGTTCTGGCCAAGGGAAAAGAGACTTCTGCAAGAGAAAGGAAAGAGCTCGATGAAAATGATCCTATGACGTCAAATACACAAGGGACTACGTTAGAGCAAGCTACTACAAGTCAATCTCAAAAGTCACATATAGTCACCTTTCGTATCAACGAGTTCTCTGGAGACCCCAAGGAAATGGTGACAACTGTAGAAGTTTAGAAAGATGAAAATAGGCTTGCAATAAGAACTCGTGGTCATTTGAGAGTCTGCTCCCAACATCAGGAGAAATAAACCTGAAGACACTAGTTCAATCCAAGTTGAGAGAAGCTCAAGGACATGCCATTCAGAATTGTACCGCCTTTAAGGATCGAGTCTAGGACCTTTTAGATCATGGAGTTCAAGATGAAATGTCGACCTACTTTGGTAACTGATTGTCCTGTTAGGTTGGAGCCAAAAGAGATTAAAGGTAAGGATATCAGTGGGGGCATCCAAGAGGAAGAAGGTTTGCTATGGTACGAAGCTTAAGTGTGTCCTTTGAGGAGAAGACAACAGGGGTCATTGAACTGAAAAAAATGTTGAAAAATGGAGAAAGAATAGCAAGATACATGAAGGTTGAGCCAAGAAGTTCTCTTATGATTTACATATGGCAGAAAAAAGGCACAATACAGCCATTAATGATTTGGGAAGATGTTAAGCTGAAAATCAGATGTTGCATATGTCCATAGCTAACATGGAAGCTTCATATCAGCATCACCAGCATGAGAATGATGTCGAGCAAGAAGTCATTAGATCCAGGAACAAGAGATTGATGAGGATTGTAAATAATTTTGAAAATATTGCCCAAGGAGTTCATAACAACGAAAACTTTCTTAAGAGGAAAAATGTACAACATTGTCTACAGCTCCGCAAGTTGACACATAATATAGAGGAAAAAGACGACATCATGAAAGAAGCTATAATCCAAGCACGTAATATGGATCACAAGTTGATTGATTTAGCTGGCTTTGCAAGAGAATTAAAGCAGATTGACAACTCAGCACCTGAGTACGAGTGGAAGTTAACTTGTCTTTTGAAAGAAATAGAGAAGTTAGGAGTTAAGGTTATCCCTTGCATGTAAAGTTTGTTTGACATATCGTAACCCTTGTGTTCAATGAAAATTATTTTAAGATGGTCACTCTGGAGTGACACCTCTTGCATACATGCATTTGCATCACACATTTTGCATTCTCATTTCTGTATTCTCGCATTCATATGTGCATTTTTGCATCTGTAAATTCACATATATATTTCATACATTGCATAATATACATTGCATCTTAACATGCATTAATCACGGATCCTAGTGGTAACTCGCGGAGAATCTTGTTTAATAAATATTGAAGGTAAATTGAGGCTACCCCGTTTGTACCTAAAGAAGTTTAAAAGCCGTGGATATGAAGCTTGGGGCATGCCATTAAGAACTGTGGGATATCGAAGAGCAAGTTACAAGATTTGATTGATTTGGAGACATGGTTTTAATGAGCAAGTGGGGCATTAGATTGTAATAACCCTAAATATCCAGTCATGCACCCACATTTCTGATAAGTAATGGGGAATTCTAATTAGGAAAAGATCATTTCATTCATCATGAAGTTCTATTTCACTTGCAGGGTCTTGTTTGAGTTTGTTTTTGTTCTTCATTTCTTTATTTACTAAATATTTTTGTAAAAATGTTTGATGATTGAACTTATGCTACTTTTAAGGCTATGAGCAATGAGTCAAATTTTTAATCTGTTAGTTCTTTGAGTATCAATTTAATTAAAGATTCTTTTAATTTTTCAAGAATTATAAATCTTTGGCAAGTGACAAAGTTAGACCTTTCATATCTCTTCCAAAGCCAAAAACACAATTACTCGATCTTTTTCTTACATGGTCAATACCAAAACCAAATGTTGAAACTACATTTATCTAAGACTCCGAAGTCATTCCTTTACCTTTTTTTTGAGACACCAAATCCATACTTTTACCTTCTCGGGTAAAGATGATATGTTATAAAACTACCTTTCTCCATATACATGACTTCAAAGTCACATTTTTTTGTCTTTTCAGATACAAAACCATCATTTTTCTTTATAACAATAAAACCAGAAGGCCTCAAGTGCAAAACTTTCATTTTTCTATGAATCTTCTTGGAAAAAGAGACGAGATGGGGCATCATGGATCAACTTGTTGAAGAGAAGCTAGAATAATTGGGGCATGATCAAAGCAAGAAGAATAACAAATAAAGGGAATGATTTAAATAATTCTATCATGCATTAATTACATTGTTATCATGTAACTAAAAGTTAATCCTGAACATTCATCCCCCTGGGGATACCTCTTTTTGCTAGGACTTTTGTGTATGAAATGATGAACAACTTTTTTTCATTTATCCCTCCACAAAAGGAGAAAAATATATCCCTTGTTGTCCCCATTTGAGCCTGAATTATTTTTCTTCAGATTCAACCCTAACCAAGGACCACCCTCCACATTGGGGGAAAAGTGAAGGATATCTACTCACAGAAGTAAAGATCATCAATCCAATTTTATTACAAGGGCAAGTCTCCATGAAATAAAGAGGAATAACAAGGAGCCGCAAGGCAGATCAAATGCAAAGTGCTCAGAGATCAAATCCAGTCGAGAACAATGAAAGAAGTTCTAAATACAAGAAACAAAGAGGAAAAGAAGTTGCTCAAAGCAATTGGAGTCCTATACTCATTCAATAAATTCAAAAAAATATAGAGATCAAGAGGAGAAATAAGGAAAAAAGAAAAAAAAGAAAAAAAGAAAAAAAAAAGAGAAAAGATAGAAAGAGAAAAAGAAAAAGAAAAGAGAGAAAAAGAAAAATCCTAAAAAGCAAAAATGAGAAAAAATGAGAAAAAAATAAATTAAGTATTTCAAGATGAGTGACTCATTGAGCCTCAAGCCACAAGGTTGATCAAGTGCAATCATTTTAAAGATTCATATTCAACAAGAAGAACGAGAAATGTTGAAGATATAAGAAAATAGAGATGAACTCTACGGTGAAAACCCAAAAATGGGCAGTCTAGAGTGATCCAGAGAAAGAAAAGAAGATAAAAAAACATGTGGCAAGCAGATCCAAGCCAAGCAAGGGAGAATTGAGGGTATCAGAACGAAATAATCCTTGGTTCAATTACCCTTAAACACTTGTTTGGGCCTATTTATCCCTTTCTTTCATAACCGTGAGCACTGGCATATGTTACGTCCCTGAAAAGTCCATTCTAATCATAGATGGATTTCTAGGTCAAAGAAACTATCTTCAGATATCATTCCACTTCTCAGGATTAATTTTCATTTACAAAAAATAGTTTTCTAAAATCTTTAATGCATGATAGGAAAAATAATAAAAGGGGGTTCAAGACATAAAAATTTGAATAACGTCTTGAAGCCAAAAGAGGATTTGAGTTGAAAACCTGAAAGGGCCGCTTGAATATTAAATTGTGCAACGACGACAAAAGAGACGGTCTTACAAAGCTCTTGATGAAGTACCACACATCCTAAAGGTGTTCTTGAGAGTTTGGAACTAGTAAGTATCTCTAGAAGATGAGCATAACAACCACTTTTTCAAATCAGTGGATGCCCAAAGAAAATGATATTTTGTAATAAAAAGGCCAACCTGAGAAACCTTACCTTTTCAGAATCAACGTATACCTTAAATTTGTCAGTAATTTTGACACTTGCCAATGGGCTATAATTTTTTTTGAAAGATTAAAAGAGTAGTTGACTTGTTTGATATTCATTAAACTCTTGTTTTATAGTTTGTCTCAATTGTGAAACATAGAAAGGGGAAATATTTTCAAAATTTTTGACTAGACATTTTTCAAAAAATATTTAATTGATATTTTTCAATTTTTTGGAAATAAAAAGAAGAAAAACATTTTCAAACAAGGTAATCTCTCTGGAGTAGGTCTTGGTAGTTGACACATGTCTCTCAGAGACAAAGTTCATGCTTAGAATCAGTGCTGGAGCAAGAGATTATAAATGTTGGGGCATTTTTTAAGGCTCATATCATCCAGGAATATAAAATCATTGAACTGAACAAAGATTTATTTTTAAAAAAACATAAAGGTGTAAAGAATAAAAATGGTAAAACAATGAATTTGCTTCTGAAAATCAATACAAAACTTAGAGGGCTATGTTCGAGGTTAGCAACTGAGCAAACACCTTCAATTCCAGTTGTTTATAAGGTTTCAACCATCATCCTTGGCATGGATGTGTCTCATGTCTCTCCTAGGCAATCTGATATTCCATTAATTGTTTCGATGGTCAGCTCCAGGTAATGACCTTTGATTTCCCGCTATAGGGCAACAACACATACACAGTCTCCAAAGCTTGAAATAGTGGATCCTCTTTTCTAAGATGAAAGCTCTATTAGATTTCTACACAAGATCAGGTGGAGAAATCCAATCTTATCAGGGGGAAAAAATTTGTTGGGGGTAAGAAGAAATTGACACAACTCAATAAGTGCAAGAGTGCATGCTGGTGTAAACAAAAGACAACTTAATCAAGAAGAGAATGAAGATCGCTCTTGCAGCCGTTCCCACCATATATCAAGAAAACATGCATTCATACATGATACATGAATTTGTGTCATTGCACTATACATCATTTCATACATACATGATAATTTTGATCTCCCTCATGAGGATGTCTTTAAAATATGTTTTGAGAAATTTTTGTCTCTCTTAAGATGGTTTCCCTAGAAACTTCAATTGTGGCCTCCTTAGAACATTTCTCCTAGAAAACTCAATCTTTTCTTACTAAAAATCATTTTCCCTTGAAGCTTCAACTTGACCCCCTCGTGAAGGGGAGTCAAATTTTCAATGTTATTTTTGACTTCCTCGTGAAGAGAAGTCAATCTTTGTTATTCTTGACTTCCTCATAAAGAGAAGTCAATATTTGTTATTCTTGACTTCCTCATGAAGAAAAGTCAATCTTTCAATGTTATTCCTGACTCCCTCAAGAAGAGAAGCTAATCGTTGTTATTCTTGACTTTCTCGTGAAGTGAAGTCAATTTATGTTATTCTTAATTTCCTCGTGAAGAAGAATTAATCTTTGTTATTCCTGACTTCTTCGTGAAGAGAAGTCAATCTTTGTTATTCTTGACTTCCTCGTGAAGAGAAGTCGATCTTTGTTATTATTGACTTCCTCGTGAAGAGAAGTCCATCTTTGTTATTCTTGACTTTCTTGTAAGAGAAGTAAATCTTTCGGTATTGTTTTCCTTGACTTTCTCGCGAAGAGGAGTAAATCTTTTAATGTTGTCCTACTTAACTTTCTCGTGAAGAGAAGTCATCCTTTTAGTGGTGTTATTCTTGACTTTCTCGGAATAGGTGTCAACCTTTTATTGATGTTATTCTCAACTTGAATTTCTCGCGGAGAGGAGACAACTTTTTAGTTGTATCCTTTCTCAACGTAACTTTCTCTTGTATAGAAGTTAATATTTCTATAATGTTGTCTTCAATCTTCATTTTCTAAGGACTTGTGTCCTAGAAAGTTCACTTTAGTCTTTCTTGAGATCGTTTCCCCAAAAGCCTCAACCTTGTCTTCCATAAGACTCCATAAATTATCATTGTCTATTTTGGGTCGCTTCCGTGAAAGTTCTAATTTTGTCTTCCTTAAAGACCTTTTCACTCTCTCAAAAGATTAACGATAAATGAATTGCATCACTGCATTCTTTATTTAGATACGTTGCACTTTCAAGATGAATATTTCAAGAAATCTAAAGATTTATGATCAGCAGAAGTCATCAACCAATCCAAAGTCCCAAGAAGGGAGAGGTTTAAATCACACTCGAGTCAAGGTAGATTCCCATATCTGGTGGCTGCGAGATAAGTTCTCACAAGAGAAATGGATTCTCAAATATTCTCTCAAAATCTAAACTTTCGAGTATAATGTTTTCAAATTCTCAAACATGCGCTAATGATTGGAATATTTGATTTTCTTGAAGACAATAGAAGCAAATCAATCCTGATTCATTTCTTTCCAAAGAATGGTGAAGTGAATCAAATTTATAGAGTCTGATCTCCCCTAAAGAGTAGTGGAGCAAATTCTTCTTCTTTCAGATTTGGTCTTCCTAGAGAGCAGTGAAGCAAATCAATTCTGATCCATTCTTCCTTGAAGAGCAGTGAAGTGGATCAAAGTTTTCTCGAGTCTGATCTCCCCTAAAAGAGTAGTGGAGCAGATTTTTCTTCTTTCAGATTTGGTCTTCCTGTAGAGTAGTGAAGCAAATCGTTCTGATTCAATCTTCCCTGAAGAGCAGTGAAGTGGATCAAAGTTTCTCGAATCTGATCTCCTCTAAAAGAGTAGTGGAGCAAATTCTTCTTCTTTCAGATTTGGTATTCCAGAAGAGCAGTTAAGCAAATCAATTTTGATTCAATCTTCCCTGAAGAGCAGTGAAGTGAATCAAGTTTTCTCGAGTCTGATCTCCCTTAAATAGTAGTGGAGCAGATTCTTCTTCTTTCATATTTGGTCTTCTTAAAGAGCAGCGAACCAAATCACATTCGATTCAATCTTCCCTAAAGAACAGTGAAGTGGATCAAAATTTCCTCGAGTTTGATATCCCCTAAAGAGTAGTGGACCAGATTCTTCTTCTTTCATATTTGGTCTTTCTGAAGAGCAGTGAAGAAAATCGATTATGATTCAATCTTCTCTGAAGAGTAGTGAAATGGATCAAAATTTTCTCCAGTCTTATCTCCCTTAAAGAGTATTCTTTCAGATTGTGTTTTCCTGAAGAGAAGTGAAGCAAATCGATTCATTTAAATCAATGTTTATCGATTTGATCTACCCTGTAGAAATAGTGGAGCGGATCCCTTATAAAATTTCAAAGAACAGAGATGAACCCGGATAAAAATGTGTTATCTTTGCAAAGAGGGCCATCTGTCGACACCTGTTTTAGTCCGAAGGCCCGTTATTATTATTATTAACATCTATTTTTATTATCTTTGCATGCCATTACAACAAACCTGAAATTAGGCCCCGAATTACAGATAGGCCCAATCGAGCCTAAGAGAGATTCAACCCCAAAATCAAAGCCCAATAAGCCAAACCAGGCCCAATTTACACCCAGAGAGCAAACTCGACCCAATTTAACCGACTCGACTCGGTTTGGTCACCCATTGTCAAATCCATCCCTCTGTCACGTCCACCAGCTACTCTTGCCGTCCTGGGATCACTACAACACCATTTTTCCAAAAACCACTGCAACACTCCAAGCAACATCAGAAGTCATCAATCAATTCATTAATATAATTTGATGTAAATTAAAAAAAAAAGGAAGAGTGGGGATAAACGAAGGTAGAACCAAAAGAGGGGGGATTCGAAAAATAATAGGGGGTTCTTTCGGTTTTAGAGGTTGGGGGTTTTCTGTAAAAAGGGGTTCGAAGGGGAAGAAAAAAATAAAACAATGTAGATGGGGTTTCAGTTTTGAGCAGAGATGATTCATTCGAACCCGAATATTATTTTGTATGTGGGGACTCCCTATTCAAAAAAATATTGTAAGAATAGGACTTTCTTATTTTCGAATGGAAAATAAAAAAGGAATAACATTTAAAAGCAAAACAATTTTGGTTTGGTGCTTTCGTTTTTCATTCTAAGCATATTTTTTTTCGAACATTACCAAAGCAAGTAAAAACAACGAACAAAATAGAGAGTGAAGGGATCTCACTATTCGGTCGAGAACCTCGCCGGTGATAGGGACCTCCAATAGAAGATCCCAACGGTTTGAAGATGTGCAATAATGACAAGAACAACATACTTGAAAATTGGCCTGATCCAAAGGCGGACGGCGACGATCGGAGCTCGGAAAGCTGAATGTTTTTTGGCCTTTTTACAAAAAAAAACGGCGTATCTTCTCTGAAATGGACCCTTGATTGGAGACAAGGAGGTTGGGACGAATATCTGGGTAAAATGTGGTGGCCAACGGTCATCAGTGACGGCGGCGGCGCGACGACTGATAATTGTAAGCTACTGGCGACTTGCCAATTTTCTAGAGTAAAGGGAGACATTCTCTCTCTAGTTTTTTTTTTTAAAATGAAAAATAAAAAAATAAAAAAAGTGATATTTATAGAAAATTTTATGGGGAAATTGCACTTAGGTCCCCCAAAGTTATGCATGTTTTTGCAAAATGGTCACCTGGATGGATCGCTTTTGTAATTTACCCATTTCTGATCATGTTATATATTTTTTGTTTAATTGTTGTTTGGTCCCTATACTTTTGGGTGTGTTTTTGCATTTTAGTCATGTGTAATTACTGTTTAATTTTTTAATACTTTGAGATTGATTTAGTGATTTTACCTTTTTATTTCTCAGTACTAACTTTTTTGTTTATTTTCTTCCAGTCCCTTTACTTTATGCATTTTTTCCATTTTGGTCACTAGTCCTTTGTTTATTTTATTTCTTTAATTTTGTGTTATAATTTGTGATTAGTTTAATTTAGTCATTTTTATTATTTTAGCTTATTCGAATTTAGTCACTGATTTTTATTTTTATTCATTTTATCCACTGATTGTATTTTGTTTGTTATTCTATTATAATTTAGAATATGAAATCTTTAATTTATGCATTTTAGTCACTAATTGATTATGATTTGGTTATTATTTTTAGTTTTATTTCATTTTAGTCCCTTTATGGTTATTATTTTATCTTTGTGATTATTTTAATTCGAATGTCTTACCTTAAATATTTCATTTTTGGTCTTGAATGATTAAAGTTGGTGTATTTACGATTGTAGTGCTTGGATTGTGAAATATTTGCAATGGTTGTCTTTATTTTTTGTTGGTTGTATATTTTAATCCCTAAACTCACTATCTTTATTATTTTGATCCATCGTTCATATATTTGTTAATTACCCGCTAGTTGTAATATTTTCAAATATTATTTTATTCGAGGAATTTATAGATACGCTCCTTAACTGACAATGAGTGTGTTTCCAAGAATTGTTCGAACGAGATAATGCATTTTATTTTCGAATAAATGTTTGTTTTAATATATTTAATATATGTATTTTATCTAAAAACTTGGGCAATATTATTTTGTATGGGGAATCTATGGAAGTGCCTCCTTAACTGACAAGAAAGGTATTTCGAGAATTGTTCGTGCAAAATAACAACCCTGATATTTTTCTAAAAAAGGATCATAATTTAAATGTATATTTGAATTTGTCAATTTCAATATTTAGATGACGTATAATCGCTTAGGTACTGATTTCGGGCGTTGTGGGGGTGCTAATCCTTCCCCACACGTAATCGACTCCCGAACCCTTTTTCAAAATGATTTTATGGTTAAACGCAGATAATTTTTTTTATCTTTTAAAATTATTTTTCTTAAAATTATTTTAAAAGGTTTTTTAGGTATTCGGCCTACCTAACCCAAATGTTGATGGCGACTCCGAAAATATTTATTTGTTTATTTTGAAACCCAACTTTTTCCCAAGATTAAGTTGGATCGATCCCCGCCATAACCCTAAAAAGCTTAAGGACCGTTACGACATAGGCAATGGTTTTTAGAACTGTCAAAAGCTTTGTTTCAAACTGGATATGTCCAAATTAAGCATGATTACTCGTTGTTTAAAGAAGACAAGGAGATAAAATAGTTATTACGCTTATCTATGTGGATGATTTGCTTTTCACTGGAAATTATGCAAGAATGATAAATGAGTTAAAGCAAACCTTAAATCTGCATTTTTAGAATGAAAGACTTACGTGAGTTGAAGTACTTGGCTTTAAGATTTTGAGATCTTAGGAAGGATTGTTAATGACTCAATATATATACATATATATATATATATATACACCTTGGAATTGATAAAGGATATTGATTTGATTGGGGAAAAGCATGTTGTTACACTCATGGAGTAGAAATTAAAATTAACTACAGTTGAGTTTGATAAAAGTCTATAGCAGCTTAAGGGTTTTCAACAAGAAAACATGATTGGTGAACTTCTTGTCAAGGAGAAAGGGTTGTTTCAAATGCTGATAGAGAGACTCGTTTATTTGACTCACACTAGGCCAGATATTATGTATGTTGTCCATTGCCTAGGTTAGTTTATGTAGAAACCTAAAATGTCCCACTTGGAAGCTAATTAAGGATTATTACATATGTAAAAAACGAGCCTGGATAGGGAATATTGCTATCAGCAACAAGAGATTGTCAACTTACGGTATATTGTGATGCTGATTGGGCTTCATGTCCTCAAACTAGGAGATCTGTCACTGGTTTTTGCATAAAGCTGGGTAATTCTCTGGTTTCATGGAAATCAAAGAAACATAATACCATTGTTTAGGTCTTAAGTTGAAGCTGAATACAAGGGAATGGCTGCCACTGTTGCGGAGGTAGTCTGGTTGAGAAGCTTTCTGGAAGAACTTGGTTTAAGTATGCAACAACGTAAAAAATTGTTTTGTGACAACAAATCAGCTCTTCAAATTACTGATAACCCCGTTTATCATGAGTATGTTTCATCCGCAAATCAATTGACATATATCTTGACCAAAGCTTTGGGTGCTCAACAACATCATTTTTTGTTAATTTGGGGGTTAAAGGTGTTCTTAAACACCTACTTAAAAGGGAGTGTTAAAAATAAAGTTTATTTCATAGTTAGTTGAGTTAGTATAGAGTTTGTTATCAGTGATAGTTAGTTTCCTTTTACCTTGTATATAAATACTCTTGAAATCTTATTCAATCAATAAGATGAGATGAATTATTTTCCACATGAACGTTATCAGTTTAACACATTGTTGTGGTTAGTTTGTCAATGTAGTAAAATATGTTCATAGTGAATCTATCTTTTGTTTAAATCGTTTGAGTGCGTTTTTAATATTTTTCTTATATGATTGATCTCAGGTGACTAGTTTCATATGTTAATGATTGTAAGAATATGTTCTAATTATATGTTGATTGCAATTTTGAAGATTTTTTTAGTAAAATTAATTATTTCTATTGGAATAAAAAAAAGGAAATAAAGAGAGAAAATAAGAGATGATGATTTGCCCGAAATACACCCAACATATGTTATCGATTCCAACACCAAACATCCTAAAATGAACCCTAAAATGGAAATAAAATCAATCCCCCCTTCAAGCAATGCAGAATCTGACGAAACTGAATCCGCTGCATTTCGAAGGTGTGGGAGGTGTGGGAGGAACACGATGGTGTGGGAGGTGTCGAAAACGGGTGGTAAGATTCACGACGATACTTTTGATTGAGATTTATGACGAACGACGTCGATTCACGATGAGAGGTTTGAGGGTTGTTGTTCATCGGTCGATAGCGAACATGATGGTGGATTCGGATCGACAAACGGTGGCCGGACGGTGGAGAAATCGGAGGTCAAAGGAGGGTTGGAGAGGGAGATAAAATGGGAAAAATAATCTAGGAAAAAAAATATTACACAGGGGGAGAGAGAGTTTATAATTCAACATATAAGAAAAATGGGCAAATTCAAGACTGGGTCCTTGAATTTCCTATATTTCCTAAAATGGTCTGCCAACTTTGCAAATTTTCTCTTAAATCCTCAATTTCTTCCAAAATACCACTTAAATTCAATACTTTAAAATTTCTAAATTTTAGCCCCTAAATTAGGGTGTGAGAATTCTCCTCTCCTTAAAATAAGTTTGTCCTCGAAATTCATTCATGTCACATAATTACATAAATGAAACTTCCATTAGTTCTTTCATATCCTTAAGTAGCTTTTACAAAAGTATTATTCGTCTATAAATTTTTAACCATTTGAGTATACACTTTCTTCATAACTCTACCTAATTCCAATAAAATAATTAGAACATATTTATCCTTGTGGAATCAATTCAGCCTTGGTTACGAGAATAGGCTCATAGAGCGATAACATATCCCAATTTCATTTATGGAGTTGGATCGAAATTTCTCAGATGAGTACCTCTCACATGGCTCATGAGGTACTTTATAAAATTTAGATAGACGTTGCTGGAATTCCTTTATGCAAAGGTAGAGCCTTAACGGATAACAAAAACTTAGGTTTGCTAGTTATATATAGGGACTCAACCTTAGAGTTTCGGCTCAGAGAAGTATGATTGTAGTATAGGGGCATGTACTGATCAGATTGTAGTATAGGGGCATGTACTGATCACACATCTTTGGATATTCGAACGGCCGGCCTATCTTGAAAATTTTAACTCAACCTAAAGCTCTGATACCACTAAATGTAACCCCTTCAGACCGATGTGGGTAACCCAATCCGATCTGGTGTGTCACACTAGGACCACCAGAGCGACCCACTATAAAAAATCTCAGAAAATTTAAAACTTTTGTTAAAACATGTAACTCATAAAATGATTTATCAGTATACAGAAATAAAACAGATTTTCAAACTCGTATATAAAACAAAATACAATTACATGCCCACAAATAACATGTACCATACTCTGCAAGCAACGCCGGAAGAACTTCCTTAATGATGTCGATAGATACGATGATATGATTCTTTTAACCTGAATGGTGAGTAATAAAGTGAGCTTCAGAAAGCTCAGTAATACAAAACTACCAAATGATGCTACAGGACATACAGATAAATTGAAAGCCATATAATTTCCTTATTGAATCAGACGTATACCGGTTTTTGGGATAATATGGGGTTCCACAGGTAGTTTTTTTAGTAGAAGCCATGAAAATCTTAGGTCATAGGAAGCATTCATAGTGTGAAGTTTTCAGGAGATCAAATAGGATGTATAGTGTGTTCCATTTAAAACTAGTGAAAATTTATAAATCTTTTAAAACCATAACGAAACCCTCCAACCAAACTCTATTATGCAGTTCCCCAGAACTGCGTCCGTAGGGATTATCCTAAGCACACAGCAAAGGGAGCCAACCTAAGATATGCCTTGGGGCCTATGGGCCTACACAAGGGTATCATTAGGTCCGTAAGGTCTTACCAGCTGGATCAGGACTGTGCCTCCATACTCCAGAATCATATCCATATAAAAATCCAGTAGAAAGCAGTTTTAACCGTAATTCGTAATATCTCGATCGTGATCCAGTAAATCTCATCAGCGTAACCATGAAGTAAACCATAAAACTACTCTCCACCCATATGACATAATTAGTCCCATGATTAACTTAAGGGGAATGCATTGGGGCCTGAGAGCCTACCCAATGATCATCTTAAGTCCGTAAGGATTTACCAGTTTGATCAGATATGTACCTCCATACTTCAGTCTACCCAAATAATGTCCCAAAAGAACAGTTCGAGTATAACCCGTGAAAACAGAAAACCATAGTTCATAAACCAGTAAATTCCATGATTGCATAAATCAGGAACAATTCATATTTTTCAGTGAAAAAAGGAAACCCGACAACACATTTCAGGTACCATAGTTCATAAACCAGCAAATTCCATGATTCCATAAATCATGAACAATTCATAGTTTTCAATGAAAACCAAAATCATATATTACATACGATGTTGCCATGGTTCATAAACCAGTAAATCAATAATTTCGTTAAAACTCATTTTAAAACATATAAAATCGTCATGTAGTACATGTGGAACACACTAGAGATCCAAGTATTTCCTTGAGACACTAGGTAGTTATCAAAATGGATAACATGAAACTGATGTATCGGATTCCAGGAACTAGGTCTTATTGAATTGAATCGATTACTAACTGATCTACTCAGACATTTAAGGTTTATACTTTAGAATCCCACTATGATTCATGTACATCAGGAAAGTGTTCAATAACCTTTATACATAATAATTCTAGATTCATATTTACTGAGAGTGATTTCATTACCCAACAATCAGGGGTCAATATTAGGCATTGAATTAACAGGATTTTAATCCAATTAAACCAAATGGGTATTCATAATCCTTTGCATCTGAGTTACTTGTGTTTTCATGTATGACCGTAGTGATTTAAGTTGATAAGGGAGAAACAAAAATTTAGGGAACTTATAATTTGTGTCGATATTTTGGATTATCAAACAACTCGAACTGAAGAACTCCCAAAACTGATGTCTGTCGAATGGTCAATTCATTGTCCTTCCAGAGTATTCACTCTTTAATACCAATAATTTTTGTCCATAGATCATCTTTAGAATCATGGTTGGATATATCTTAAGAAGACGAACATATATTTTATAGGTCTTTATTTCATTTCCACGTTTCAACGGTATCAGGAAATACCGACTTACTAGATTTATGGTTTATAACTCATAGGGATGATACATCATATAAGTTCATCAGAGTTTCCAGACTTGTCCAAAACATTTACTTAATCCTCAATCATTGAGGTTGCTAAGTTCATTTATTAGTCAAGTATATCCTAGTCACTTCGGAGTTTCTAGAGTACTTTGCTCATTTGCTCACTCGAGACTAATTTTACCACTAAGGAAAGTCTAAGCCCTTTCTCAGTACAAGGGTATTTTTGTAATTTATCCATAGCACCCCTTTCGGTAATTTCATATCCAAATATTTACTACATTTAATCCTTAATGAGATTAGTCAAAAATTACACTTTATGAGATGGATTAATTCACTAATTGATTCATTAAGCGGAGATTTGTTTCCGATCAGTATGTTAATTTCTTTTTCGAGCTGTTAGAGTTTTATACAATGTTCTGTCCTTAATATAATTTTCGTATGAGTCCAAAGATAGTTAACTACCCTAACAGACCAATTATTCCAATCCAACAATTACAATCTATTAATGAGTTTCTAAAAGCATACAAAAGGTAGTAGAGTATTACCTCGATTTCTATGATATCCCGATCGACCATTTAAACTCCATTCAAGCTCCCTCGATCTTGAAATCAATGTCCAATAATTTCTCAGATACATATCAACAGAAATTTCATAAAAAAAGGAGCTTAATTGTTAAAAGTGGATCGAATCAGGTGATAATTCAGTGAAAAACAACTTACTGGGTTCGAATTTGGCGAAACAAACTTCGAAATCGGACTTAGGATGTCGAAAAACCTAAAATATGACTTATAAAAAATTTTAACTTTTTGGTCAAACTAAACTGTCAAAGTTAACGGTCAAAGTCAACGCCGGTCAACGGTCAATGCTTATTAACGGTTAACACGGTCGGTTCGGCTCAGCTTGGCTCCCCTCGAGGACAGACAACGCCCACTCTCAGGGGGCGGCGCGTGCGGCGACCTAGAGGGTCCAAAAAATTCCGTAAAAATATCTAAAATTATTTTATGGCATTTTGAGACACTTACCAACCTCGGTTGACAATTTTAAACGGCAGAGAGCTCGATTCCGAAACATCATAAACTTTAACTTCCTCACCCCTTTACGTGCCAGTGACAACGAAGACAAATAGAAAACTGGTGGACTCGGAACGATGTAAGGAACACGATGGTGTGGGAGGTATCGAAAATGGGTGGCCTGATTGACTTGAATCGACGAAAAACCAACAGAGATTGAGTTAAAACCGATGATACTTCTGATTGAGATTTACGACGAACGATATTGATTCACGATGAGAGGTTTGAGGGCTTTTGTTCATCGCTCGACAACGAACATGATGGTGGATTCAGATCGACAAACTGTGGTCGGACGGTGGAGAAATTGGAGGTTAAAGGAGGGTTAGCGAGGGAGAGAAAATGAGAAAAATAATCTAGGAAAAACCATATTACACGGGGGAGAGAGAGTTTATAATTCAACATATAAGAAAAATGGGTAAATTCAGGACTATGTCCCTGAATTTCCTACACTTCCTAAAATAGTCTGGCAACTTTGTGATTTTTCACTTAAATCCTCAATTTCTTCCAAAATACCTCTTAAATTCAATACTTTAAAATTTTTAAATTTTAGCCCCTAAATTAGGGTGTGACAATTCTACACTCCTTAAAATAATTTCCTCCTCGAAATTCATTCATGTCACCTAATTCCATAAATGAAACTTTCATCAAATCTTTCATATCCTTAAGAAGCTTTTACAAAAGTATTATTCCTTTATAAATCTTTAACCATTTGCGTATACACTTTCTTCAGAACTATACCTCATTCCAATAAAATAATCAGAACATATTTATCATTGTGGAATCAATTCAGCCTTGGTTACGAGAATAGACCCATAGAGCGATAACATATCCCAATTTCATTTCTGGAGTTGGATCGAAATTTATCTGATGAGTACCTCTCACATGGCTTGTGAGGTACTTTATAGAATTTTGATAGAAGTTACTGGTATTCCTTTATGGAAAGGTAGAGCCTTAAAGGATAAAAAAACTTAGGTTTCCTCGTTACAGATAGGGACTCAACCTTAGAGTTCTGGCTCAGAGAAATATGATTGTAGTCTAGGGGTATATACTAATCAGACATCTTTTGACATTCGACCGGCCGATATATCTTGAAAATTTTAACTCAACCTAAAGCTCTGATACCACTAAATGTTACCCTCTTAGACAGATGGGGGTAACCCAATCCAATATGGTGTGTCACATTAAGGCCACCGGAGCGACCCCACTGTAAAAAATCTCAGAAAATTTAAAACTTTTTTTAAAACATGTAACTCATAAAATGATTTATCAATATACAAAAAATAAAACAGATTTTCAGACTCGTATATAAAACAAAATACAATTACATGCCCCCTAGTAACATGTACCATACTCTGCAACCTGAATGGTGAGTAATAAAGTGAGCTTCGGAAAGCTCAGTAATATAGAACTAACAGATGATGCTACAGGACATACAGATAAATGGAAAGCCATATAATTTCCTTATTGAATCAAACATATATCAATTTTTGGGATAATATGGGGTTTCACTGGTAGTTTCTCGAGTAGAAGCCATGGAAATCTTTGGTCATAGGAAACATTCATAGTATGACATTTTTAGGAGATCGAATAGGATGTCTAGTGTGTTCCATTTAAAACCAGTGAAAAGATATAAATCTTTTAAAACCATAACGAAACCCTCCAACCAAACTCCATTATGCAGTTCCCCATAATTACGTCCGTAGGGCTTACCCTAAGCACACAGCAAAGGGAGCCAACCTAAGATATGCCTTGGGGCCAATGGGCCTACCCAAGGGTATCATTAGGTATGTAAGGTCTTACCAGCTGGATCAAGGATGTGCCTCCACCAGAATCATATCCATATAAAAATCCAGTAGAAAGTAGTTTTAACCGTAATTCGTAATATATGGATCGTGATCCTGTAAATCTCATCAGCGTAACCATGAAGTAAACCATAAAACTACTCTCCAACCGTATTCCATAACTAGTCCCATGATTAACTTAAGGGGAATACCTTGTGGCCTGAGAGCCTACCCAAGGGTCACCTTCAGTCCATAAGGATTTACCAGTTTGATCAGAGATGTACCTTCATACTTCATTCTACCCAACTAATGTCCCAATAGAACAGTTTGGGTATAACCCATGAAAACAGAAAACCATAGTTAATAAACCAGTAAATTCCATGATTCCATATATTAGGAACAATTCTTATTTTCCAGTGAAAAAAGGAAACCCAATAACACATTTCAGGTACCATAGTTCATAAACAGTAAATTCCATGATTCCATAAATCATGAACAATTCATAGTTTTAAATGAAAACTAAAAGCAGATATCACATACCATGTTGCCATGGTTCAAAAACCAGTAAATCAAAACTTTCATTAAAACTCATTTCAAAACATATAAAATCGTCATGTAGTACAGGTGGAACACACTAGAGATCTAATTATTTCCTTGAGACACTAGGTAGTTATCAGAATGGATAACATGAAACTGATGTAATTTGATCAGATTCCAGGAACGAGGTCTTATTGAAGTAAATCTATTACTAACTGATCTAATCAGACATTTAAGGTTTATACTTTAGAATCCCACTATGATTCATGTACATCAGGAAAGTGTTCAGGAACCTTTATACAGAATAATTCTAGATTCAAATTTAATGAGAGTGATTCTATTACCCAATAATCAGGGGTATTCAATATTAGGCATTAAATTAATATGATTTTAGTCCAATTGAACCTAATGGGTATTTATAATCCTTTGCATCTAAGTTACTTGTGTTTTCATATATGACCGTAGTGATTTGAGTTGATAAGGGAGAAACAAAGATTTAGGGCACTTATAATTTGTGTCGATCTATCGGATTATCGAACAACTCGAGCTGAAGAACTCCCAAAAATGATGCCTGTCGAATGGTTAATTCATTTTCCTTCCAGAGTATTCACTCTTTAGTACAAACAAAATTGTCCATAGATCATCTTTAGAATCATCGTTGGATATATCTTAAGAAGACGAACATATATTTCATAGGTCTTTATTTCATTTCCATGTTTCAACGGTATCAGGAAATGCCGACTTACTAGATTTATGGTTTATAACTCATAGGGATGATACATCATGTAAGTTCATCAAAGTTTCAGACTTATCCAAAACATTTACTTAATCCTCAATCATTAAGGTTGCTAAGTTCATTTATTAGTCAAGTATATCCTGGTCACTTCACAGTTTCCAGAGTAATATCGTCGTTTCAACCATTCGAATATGTATAGTACTTTCATTCAGATCATTTCAGAGTTGTGGGTATTAGAAATTCTAGGGTTTAGAGGAATTTTAGGCCATTTACACTTTAGGGGCATTTTGGTCATTTTATACTTTAAGGGTATTTCTATTATTCCAATTAGATCCAAAATTTAATTCGATGATTCCCAGGTTCCCGTCAATCAAGGTATGAGTTCTCAGGTCGTCTCTATTATCATATTCATCCATATTTTGTTTTACTCTTTTAGGGTATTATCGTAATTTTATTCAATTCCAATAGTGGCATTACTTCAGTAAATTATGCTTAAAAGTATTCCAATTCCATTAAAGATCAGAGTACTTTGTTCATTTGCTCACTGTAGACTAATTTTACCACTAAGGAAAGTCTAAGCCCTTTTTCAGTACAAGGGCATTTTCATAATTTATCCATTACTCCCCTTTCGGTAATTTCATATCCAAATATTTACTACATTAATCCTTAATGAGATTAGTCAGAAATTACACTTTCTGAGATGGATTGATTCACTGATTTTATTCATTAAACTAAGAATTGTTTCTGATCAGTATGATAATTTCTTTTTCGAGCCGTTAGAGTCTTATACAGTGTTCTGTCCTTAATATAATTTCCGTAAGAGTCCAAAGATAGTTAACTACCCTAACGAACCAATTATTCCAATCAAGCAATTACCATCTATTAATGAGTTTAGAAAAGCATACAAAAGGTAGTTGAGTATTACCTCAATTTCTATGACATCCTGATCGACCATTTGAACTCCATTCGAACGCCCTCGATCTTGAAATCAATGTCCAATAATTTCTCAGATACATATCAACAGAAATTTCATCAAAAACAGAGCTTAATTACGAAAAGTGGATCGAATCGGGTGATAAATCAATGAAAAACAATATACCGGGTTCAAATTTGGTGAAACAAACTTCAGAATCGGACTCATGACGTCGAAAAACCTAAAATATAACTTTTTAAAAAATTTAACTTTTTGGTCAAAGTCAACTGTCAAAGTTAATTATCAAAGTCAACATCTGTCAACGGTCAATGCTGGTTAGCGGTAAACACGGTTGGTTCGCCTCGGCTTGATTCCCCTGGAGGACAGACAATGCCCACTGTCAGGGGGCGGCCCGTGCGGCGGCCTAGAGGGTCCAAAAAATTCCGTAAAAATTTCTAAATTTATTTTATGGCATTTTAAGTCACTTACCAAGCTCGGATCACAATTTTGAACGGCGGAGAGCTCGATTCCGAAACATCAAAAACTTTAACTTCCTCACCCCTTCACGCGCCGGTGACGATGAAGACAAGTAGAACATCGGTGGACTCGGAACGATGCAAGGAACACGATGGTGTGGGAGGTGTCGAAAACGAATGGCTGGATAAACCTGAATCAACGAAAAACCAACAGAGATTGAGTTAAAACCGACGATACTTCTGATTGAGATTTACGACGAACGATGCTGATTCATGATGAGAGGTTTGAGGGCTTTTGTTCATCGGTCGACAACAAACATGATGGTGTATTTAGATCGATAAATGGTGGTCAGACGGTAGAGAAATCGGAGGTTAAATGAGGGTTGGTGGGGAGAGAAAATGGGAAAATAATCTAGGAAAAAACAGATTACACGGGGGGAGAGAGAGTTTATAATTCAACATATAAGAAAAATGGGTAAATTTAGGATTGGGTCCTTGAAACTACACTTCCTAAAATGGTCTGCCAACTTTGCAATTTTTCACTTAAATCCTCAATTTCTTCCAAAATACCACTTAAATTAAATACTTTAAAATTTCTAAATTTTAGCCCCTAAATTGGGGTGTGACAATTCTCCCTTCCTTAAAATAATTTCGTCCTCCAAATTCATTCATGTCACATAATTGCATAAATGAAACTTCCATCAGTTCTTTCATATCCTTAAGTAGCTTTTATAAAAGTATTATTCCTCTATAAATCTTTAACCATTTGAGTATACATTTTCTTCAAAACTCTACCTCATTCCAATAAAATAATCAGAACATATTTATCCCTGTGGAATCAATTCAGCCTTGGTTACGAGAATAGGCCCATAGAGCGATAACATATCCCAATTTCATTTTTCGAGTTCGATCGTAATTTCTCAGATGAGTTCCTATCACATAGCTCGTGAGGTACTTTATAGAATTTAAATAGACGTTACTAGTATTCCTTTATGCAAAGGTAGAGCCTTAACGGATAAAAAAACTTAGGTTTGCTCGTTACAGATAGGGACTAAACCTTAGAGTTCTGGCTCAGAGAAGTACGATTGTAGTCCAGGGGCATGTACTGATCATACATCTTTTGATATTTGACCGGTCGGTCTATCTTGAAAATTTTAACTCAACCTAAAGCTCTAATACCCCTAAATTTTACCTCCTCAGACCGATGTGGGTAACCCAATCTGATCTGGTGTGTCACATTAGGGCCACCGGAGTGACCCACTGTAAAAAATCTCATAAAATTTAAAACTTTTGTTAAAACATGTAACTCATAAAATGATTTATCAGTATACAGAAATAAAACATATTTTCAGGCACGTATATAAAACAAAATACAATTACATGCCCCCTAATAACATGTACCATACTCTGCAAGCTGCGCCGGAAGAACTTCCTTACTGATGTCGATAGATGCACTGATACGATTCTTTTAACATGAATGGTGAGTAATAAAGTGAGCTTCGGAAAGCTCAGTAATACAGAACTATCAGATGATGCTATAGGACATACAGATAAATGGAAAGGCATATAATTTCCTAATTCAATTAGACGTATATCAGTTATTGGGATAATATAGGGTTCCACTGGTAGTTTCACGAGTAGAATCCATGAAAATCTTAGGTCATAGGAAGCATTCATAGTATGACATTTCCATGAGATCGAATAAGATGTCTAGTGTGTTCCATTTAAAACCAGTGAAAAGATATAAATCTTTTAAAACTATAACGAAACCCTCTAACCAAACTCCATTATACAGTTTCCCAAAACTACGTCCGTAGGGCTTACCCTAAGCACACAGCAAAGAGAGCCAACCTAAGATATGCCTTGGGGCCTATGGGCCTACCCAAGGGTATCATTAGGTCCGTAAGGCCCTACCAGCTGGATCAGGTCTGTGCCTCCATACTCCAGAATCATATCCATATAAAAATCCAGTAGAAAGTAGTTTTAACCGTAATTCGTAATAATTGGATCGTGATCAAGTAAATCTCATCAGTGTAACCATGAAGTAAACCATAAAACTACTCTCCACCCGTATGGCATAACTAGTCCCATGATTAACTTAAGGGGAATGCCTTGGGGCCTGAGAGCCTACCCAATGATCACCTTAAGTCCGTAAGGATTTACCAGCTTGATCAGATATGTACCTCCATACTTCAGTCTACCCAAATAATGTCCCAAAAGAACAGTTCGAGTATAACCCGTCAAAACATAAAACCATAGTTCATAAACCAGTAAATTCCATGATTCCATAAATCAGGAACAATTCATATTTTCAGTGAAAAAAGGAAACCCGATAACACATTTCAGGTACCATAGTTCATAAACCAGCAAATTCCATGATTCCATAAATCATGAACAATTCATAGTTTTCAATGAAAACCAAAATCAGATATTACATACGATGTTGTCATGGTTCATAAACCAGTAAATCAATAATTTCGTTAAAACTCATTTCAAAACATATAAAATCGTCATGTAGTACATGTGGAACACATTAGAGATCCAAGTATTTCCTTGAGACACTAAGTAGTTATCAGAATGGATAACAAGAAACTGATGTAATTTGATCGGATTCCAAGAACGAGGTCTTATTAAAGTGAATCGATTACTAACTGATCTAATCAGACATTTAAGCTTTATACTTTAGAATCCCACTACGATTCATGTACATCAAGAAATTGTTCAGGAACTATTATACAGAATAATTCTAGATTTTGATTTGCTAAGAGTGATTTCATTACCCAACAATCATGGGTATTCCAGATTAGGCATTGAATTAACAGGTGTTTAGTCCAACTGAACCAAATGGGTATTCATAATCCTTTTCATCTAAGTTACTTGTGTTTTCATATATGACCGTAGTGATTTGAGTTGATAAGGGAGAAATAAAGATTTAGGGCACTTATAATTTGTGTCGATCTATCGGATTATCCAACAACTCGAACTGAAGAACTCCCAAAACTGATGCTTGTCAAATGGTTAATTCATTGTCCTTTCAGAGTATTCACTTTTTAATACCAACAATTTTTATCCATAGTTAAACTTTAGAATCATTGTTGGATATATCTTAAGAAGACGAGCATATATTTCATTTCACGTTCAACGGTATCAGGAAATGCCGACTTACTAGATTTATGGTTTATAACCCATAGGGGTGATACATCACATAAGTTCATCAGTGGTTCCATACTTATCCAAATCATTTACTTAAGCCTCAATCATTGAGGTTGCTAAGTTCATTTATTAGTCAAGTATATCCTGGTCACTTCGGAGTTTCCAGAGTAATTCAGTCGTTTCAACCACTCAGATACGTACAGTACTTCCATTCAGTTCATTTAAGAGCCGTGGGTGTTAGAAATTCTAGTGTTTAGATGTACTTTAGGCCATTTGCACATTAGGGGCATTTTGGTTATTTTACACTTTAGAGGTATTTCTATAATTCCAATATAGATCCAAAATTTAATTCGATGATTCCCAAGTTCCCGTGAATCAAGGTATGAGTTCTCAGGTCGTCTCTATTATCGTAGTCATCCATATTTCATTTTGCTCTTTAAGGGTATTATCGTAATTTTATTCAATTCCAACAGTGGCATTACTTCGATAAATTATGCTTAAAAGTATTCCAATTCCATTAAAGATCAGAGTACTTTGCTCATTTGCTCACTGGAGACTTATTTCACCACTAAGGAAAGTCTAAGCCCCTTTTCAGTACAAGGGCATTTTCATAATTTATCCATAGTGCTCCTTTCGGTAATTTAATATCCAAATATTTACTACATTTAATCCTTAATGAGATTAGTCAGAAATTACACTTTCTGAGATGCTTTAATTCACTATTTATTCATTAAATTGAGATTTGTTTCCGATTAGTATACTAATCTCTTTTTCGAGCCGTTAGAGTTTGATACAATATTCCGTCCTTAATCTAATTTTCGTATGAGTCCAAAGATAGTTAACTACCCTAACGGACCAATTATTCCAATCAAGCAATTATCATCTATCCATGAGTTCAGAAAAGCATACAAAAGGTAGTAGAGTATTACCTAGATTTCTGTGCCATCCCGATCGACAATTTAAACTCCATTAGAATGCCCTTGATCTTGAAATCAATGTCCAATAATTTCTTAGATACATGTCAACAAAATTTTAATAAAAAACAGAGCTTAATTGCGAAAAACGGATCGAATCGGGTGATAAATCAGTGAAAAAAGCTTACCGATTTCAAATTTGGCGAAACAGACTTCGGAATCGGACTCAGGACATCGAAAAACATAAAATATGAGCTTTCAATTGGTCAAAGTCAATTGTCAAAGTCAACTGTCAAAGTCAACTATCAAAGTCAACGGTCAAAGTCAACGCCGGTCAATGGTCAACACGGTCAGCTCAGCTTGGCTCGGCTCGGTTGAGCTTGGCTTGGCTCCCCTGGAGGACAAACAACGCCCTCTCTTAGGGGGCGGCGCATGCAGCGGCCTAGAGGTTCCAAAAAATTCCTTAAAAAATTCTAAAATTATTTTATTGACTTTTGAGACACTTACCAAGTTCGGTTCACAATTTTGAACGACGCAAAGCTCGATTCCAAAACATCGAAAATTTTAACTTCCTCACCCCTTCACTCGCCAGCAACGATAGATACAAGAAGAACACCGATAGACTCGGAACGATGCAATGAACACGATGGTGTGGGAGGCATCGAAAACAAGTGGCCAGATTGACCTGAATCGACGAAAAACCAACAGAGATTGAGTTAAAACTGACGATACTTCCGATTGATATTTATGACAAACGACGCCGATTCACGACGAGAGGTTTGAGGGTTTTTTCATCGATCGACAATGAACACGATGGTGGTTTTGGATTGACGAACGTTGGCCAAATAGTGGAGAAATCGAAGGTTATAGGGGGTTTTCAGGGGAGAAAAAATGGGAAAATAATATAGGAAAACCCAGATTACACCGGGGGGAGAGTTTATAATTCAACATATAAGAAAAATGGGTAAATTCAGGACTGGGTCCATGAATTTCCTACAACAAAAATAATCACTTAAAATAAAACTGAATAAAATAGTAGCAAAGTAAATTATTATTTATGCACAGAAGTAAATCTAAAATGTAACGACATCTTAAAAATGCTTAGCAAGTTTCGACATCGTGCAAGCGAAGTGCAGATTTTTCACACATGTGTGGAACTCCTTGATAAGCCTTCAGACGCTGGCTATTGACTTTAAAAATGGATCCATCATCCATATTCTTGATATCCATAGCGCCATGAGGGTAAACACAGTGTACTTCAAATTGTCCTGACTATCGTGACTTTAGTTTTCCAGGGAAGAGCTTAAGCCTCGAGTTAAATAAGAGCACCTACTGGCCAATATGAAAATGCCATGGAAAAAGCATTCGATCATGTCACTTCTTGTTTTTTTCTTTGTAAAGCTTGGCATTTTCATAATCTTGTGCTCTAAACTCTTCTATTTTATTCAGATCGAGTAACCTTTGCTTCCCAACAAATTGTGCGTCCAAGTTCAGCTTCTTGATCGCCCAATATGCCTTATGTTCTAATTCCATAGGTAGGTGACAAGCTTTCCCATATACCATCTTGAAAGGTGACATTCCCAGAGGTGTTTTGAATGTCGTCCGATAAGCCAAGAGCGCTTTGTCCAACTTCGGGGACCAGTCATTCCTTTTTGGGTTCACTACCTTCTCTAGGACTTGCTTGATTTCCCAATTTGACACTTCAGCTTGCCCATTGGTTTGTGGGTGATATGCCGTGGTAATTTTATGTCGCACTCCATATTTTTGCAATGCCTTGGTAATTAGCTTGTTATCGAAATGAGTGCCCTCGTCACTGATGATGGCTCTTGGTGCTCCAAATCGGGTAAAGAAGTTCTTGTTAAGGAATTTGAGCACAATTTTAGAGTCATTCTTTGGTGTGGCACTCGCTTCAACCCACTTGGATACGTAGTCCACAGCAAGCAAAATATAAAAGTGTCCAAAAGAATATGGGAATGGTCCCATGAAGTCAATGCCCTAAACGTCAAAGATCTTTATCTCCAGAATATTTTGCAATGACATTTCGTGTCGCCTGGAAATGTTCTCAGTGCATTAGCATCTATAACATGCTTTACAAAATTTGTGAGCATCCTTAGACAGTGATGGCCAGTAAAATCCTAATTGGAGGACCTTAGCAGTAGTCCTCGCTCCTCCGAAATGCCCTCACTGGGAGTTGTGTGGCAATGGTGTAGAATATATCTTTGCTCCTCTTCAGGGACATATCGTCGAATCATTTGATTGGCGTATTGTTTAAACAAATACGACTTGTCCCAAAAATAGAATTTGGCATTATGCTGGAACTTATTCTTACCCTGACTGTTTAATTCATAAGGAAAAATACAACTAACAAGAAAATTTAACAACGTCAGTGTACCACGGGATTGTCGTGGCATATAAAATTTTCTCATCAGGGAATTCTTCTTGAATATCTAAAATGTCATGGAATTTTGAAATGTTCTCTAGCCTAAATAAATGATATACAACTTGATTCTCAGTACCTTTACTATCTATTACCTCTAAGTTAAATTCTTACAGTAGTAATATCCACCTAATAAGTCTAGGTTTGGCATCTTTCTTGTTCACTAAGTATTTTATAGCTGAGTGATTAGTGTGAACAATGACTTTGGTGCCTATCAAGTATGGCATAAACTTGTCAAATACAAATACCACGACAAGTAATTCTTTCTCAGTGGTAGTATAGTTTAATTGTGCCTTATTCAAGGTATGACTAGCATAATATATAACGTGGAAACTTTTACCTCTACGTTGCCCAAGTACAGCTCCCATGGAAAAATCGCTTGCATCACACATTAACTCGAATGGTGACGCCCAATCTGGGGGAACCACAATAGGTGCAGAGATAAGTCTTTGTTTTATCTCGGTGAATGCGCCATGGCAATTTTTATCGAACAAAATTGGTTGATTTTGTTGAAGCAGGGTACATAAGGGCTTGGATATCGTGGAGAAGTCCTTGATAAATCTTCGATAAAACCCAGCATGTCCAAGGAAACTCCAAATGCCCCTGACAGAAGCTTGTGGGGGTAGCTTCTCGATCACCTCGATTTTGGCTTTGTCTATTTCAATGCCCTTTTCAAAGATTTTATGGCCTAGAATAATGCCTTCGATCACCATGAAGTGACACTTTTCACAATTTAGCACGAGATCGGCCTACTCACATCGCTTGAGTACCTTTTCCAGATTGTCGAGGCATTTTAAAAAATCATCTCCAGAAATCATCCATAAATATTTCTAGAAAATCCTCAACCATGTTAGAAAATATGGCTTGCATACAGCGCTGAAAGGTTGTCGGGGCATTACAGAGTCCAAAAGGCTTTCTTCAGAAAGCATAAGTTCCATAGGGACATGTGAACGTTGTCTTCTCTTGGTCTTCTAGTGCAATGAAAATTTGATTATACCCTAAGTATCCATCCAAGAAATAGTAATATGCCTTGCCAGCTAGTCGATCCAGCATTTGATCGATGAACGACAAAGGGAAATGATCCTTCTTGGTGGCCTTGTTGAGTTTGCGGTAGTCCATGCATATTCACCACCTAGTGACAGTGCGTGTTGGTAGCAACTCATTGTCTTCACTTGTCAACACGGTCGTGCCTCCCTTCTTTGGAATACATTGGACGGGACTCACCCAAGAACTATCAGAGATGGGGTAAATCACTCCAACATCAAGCCACTTGAGAATTTCTTTCATCAGAACTTGCTTCATGATTGGGTTTAATCTTCGATGTGGTTCTATGGATTTGCCATGACATTCTTCCAGTAGGATTTTTTACATGCAAATAGTTGGACTTATTCCCTCCAGATCTTCCATCGTCCATCCTAACGCTTTCTTGTACTGTGACAAAACACTTAGCAGACTATATTCTTGGTTAGGAGTAAGGACAGAGGAAATAATCACATGTAAAGTTTCATTACTACCCAGATAAGTAGGGATGTTCATTCGGTTAATTCGTTGATCGAACTGATCGAACTACCATTAACATAATTAACTGAACTTTTTTTTTCTTTAACCGTTAACCGAACCGAACTTTTTTTTCAAAAATATTAACCAAACCGAATAAATTTCAGTTAATTCGGTTAATTTTTGAATTAACCGAAAAGTTTTAAAATTTTCTAATTTATATAAAAATTAAATATTTTATAATTAAAAAATAGTTTATAATTAATTTAAATAATATATAATTATAAAATAAAAAAATTATATAAAATTTTTAATTAATTAATATTGATTTAGGCTTAAAAGTTATTGGATCTTAAATTATTAATTGGGTTTTAAATGGTTTGGGCTGAGCCCATATGTTATATATAATATATTTAGTATTTTTTAATTTAGAAAAATAGTTTACAATTAATTTAAATAATATATAATTATAAAATAAAAATTTTATATAAATTTTTTAATTAATTAATATTGATTTAGGTGTAAAGGTTATTGGATCTTAAATTATTAATTGGGTTTTAAATGGTTTGGGCTGAGCCCATATGTTATATATAATATATTTAAAATTTAAAATTTTATTTCGGTTAATTAACTGATTTCGAACCGAATTAACCGTTAACCGAATATCTAAAAAAACCTTAACCGTTCCCCGATCGAACTAATTTGATGGCCAACCGAATTAACCGAATTAGTTTGGTTCGGTCGGTTAATTCGGTTAAAACTGAATTTTGAACACCCCTACAGATAACCATATTTAAGATGATGTGGCAAATTCTTTAATTCTAGGGTAGGTGCATGCTGTAATGAGGGCTTAGGAGGAACAAACTTTTTGAAATTCAGAAGTTCAAAATGCGTACCTAGGCTAGCTATGTGGAAGCTAGCCTGCTGCTCCTCGAAATAAAAGTCATTAGGCTTTTCGTCCTTTACGACTTCAAATAACCTCTTATCAGTTTCGAGTTGAATGAAAATGTCATGGTAAAATTGATATGCTTCTCTTGCTATAAATTAATCTACTTCTAAAATGCTCTGGCATTCTTCATAATCATCCAGGTATTTGAGAGAACGGAAGACATTCACAGTGACACATTGGTCGGCCACTCTCATGGTCAGCTCACCCTTCTCGCAGTCGATAAGAATGCGACCGGTAGCTAGGAAGGGTCTCCCCAAAATTATGGGTGCTGTGGCATCAACCTCACATTCCAGAATAAGAAAGTCTACTGGAAATACAAACTTGTCAACCCGTACAATGACATCCTCGATTCTCCCTTTAGAACGAATATGTGAACGGTCGGCTAATTACAAGATAACCGAGGTGGGTCTCGCATTTCCTATTCCAAGCTTCACGAATAGTTGACTTAGGCATTAAGTTCACACTTGAGCCAAGGTCACATAGTGTCTTTCCAACATATTTGTCTCCTATTGAACATGGAATGATAAAACTGTCTGGATCTTGTCTTTTTTGTGGCAGCTTACTTAAGGATGAGCAATATTCTTTTGTCGTGGCAATTGTCTCGTACTACTCAACCTTTCTTTTCTTGGTAACAATCTCTGTGAGGAATTTAGCATATGTCGGCATTTGTTCCATAGCTTCCAGAAATGGAACATTGATGTGAAGTTGACTCAGAATGTCAACAAACTTTTTGAATTGAATGTCATCGTTATGCTTCTTTAGTCTTTACGGGAAATGAGGTTGGGGTCTGACTTCCTGTAATGCCGGGGTGAGAACAGTGTTTTCCTTGGCATTTTTGTTTTCTCCCTCAGTCACTTTACTTGATGAACCCTGATCCTTATCCTCTTCCACTGGTATCTCTTCTAGCAATTCTTGATCAGCTTACACAGTTACAGGGGGTAAATAATTCTTCGATCTTCCCCAAACTTGTCTTCTACATTGATTTGGGTACCACTCCATAGAGTTAGCACATTGTATTGTTCTTTGCCATGAGGTTTTGTGACTTCAGTGTCACTCGGTAGATGACCTGGTCTTCGTTCTTGTAATGTCGCGGTAATTTGACTAACCTGACCCTCCAATACCCTCAGAGATGAACTGTGGCTCTGAAGCAAGGCTTCTTGGTTTTTTATGGAGTTTGTATGGTCTTGCAACATGGTCTTTGTGGTTAATATGAACTCTTGCATTGTTGCCTCCAAAGAACTTGTGTTAGATGAAGATGGCCCTCCCTTGTGAGAATTATGCCATGGCATATTCATTTGAAAACCTTACTTGTCATTGAAATTTTTCTACCGAACTGGTTGATTAACATTGTTGGTTTCTTGATTTCCCCATGAAAAGTTTGGATGTTGACGCCATCCAAGATTATATGTGTTAGAATAGGGGTTGTTGTTACCTCGATTATAGTTTCCCACATAGTTGATGGATTCTTGATTGGTCGGGCACTCACTCTCATGGTGATTGTCATCCATAATAAACATGCTAAATTGGTTTCCTTTACTTGTTTCACCTCACTTGGTCTTTGCAAATTCTTCAACATATTAGTAACAATAGCAAGTTAGGCAGACACCGAATCCTTAGTGTCTAGGTCGAATGCTCCATGTGATTTTTTCCCAAGTCCAAGCCTTGTAGATGGAAATTGATAATCATTGTTGGCAATCCTATCCAGAATGTCAAATGCCTCTACAGGTGATTTGTCAAGTAATGTCCCATTTGTCGAGGCATCTAGCATCATCTTCGTGGGCAGATTAACTCCGTTATATAACATCATCACTTGTGTCCAATCTTGAAAACCATGATTTGAACATTTGCGAAGCAATCCTTTATACCGATCCCAACATTCATACATTGATTCATCATCAGCTTGACGAAAACAAGCGATGTCGTTCCTTAGTTGGGTGTTCATGTTCGGAGGATTATACCGTAGCAAAATATTTTTGCACAGATCAGTCTAGGACTCTATTGAACCCGCTGGAACACCACTCAACCAAGACCTTGCTCGATCACACAGAGAATATGGAAATAGCTTTAACTTCAATACATCTTTGTGCACTCCTTGTTGACGGAAAGAATCGCACACCTCCAAGAAGTTACGAATATGTTGTACGGCATCTTCCTTTGTCATTCCCCCAAATTGCCCTATGGAATTTAGTATATTGAACATGTCAGGTTTGAGCTTGAAATGGGCTGCCTGAATCTCTGGTGACACAATTTCAGGATTTAATTCATCCAAGATAGGTTTTAAGTGATTATAAATGGCACGAGGTCTGACTGCATTCCCAAAATTTGGAATTGCCTCGACATTTGAATCTTCCTCATGACTAATGCCTTGATTTCTGATTTGATACATATTTTCACGTTGAACACGTCTTCCTCGCCTAAATAACCTCTCTATCTCAAGTTCAACTGGTTCTAATGGATCGTTAGAGTGTCTTATTGTCATACACCAAGAAAAGCTTGAAAAAAGATAAGGAAAATAACAAGTAAAACTATATAAAAAAAATGAACAAGTAAAATAAAAATGCTATGACAAAACTAATTAACTTCCAGTTGCCAATCCCCGGCAACGGCGCCAAAAACTTGTTCGCGTGTTGTGATTACTATATATGGTCGCGAAAATATGTGCAAGTATACACAATCGAACAAGTAATACAGTGATGAGTGAGTATCGTATACACATGGATTGAAGGAAATGCAAAAGTTTAATCACAACAATTTACAATTTCACCTAAGTAAAGTTAATGATGATATGTACAAATGATAATATTGTGGAAAGATGAAATGGATGTTGTGGAAATGGAATAATGGTAAGATGGTAGTAAATGGAGATGTCATGGAAAATTATATTGTGTTCGGTGCAAACAAATGAAAATGTAAAGGTAAAATAAAATGTAAATGTTGGATTTGATTATCAGGACTTAAAATTCTCACACGACAAGCTACTATGTGAATGAATGATATGAGTCACTTGGGAAGTTTAAGTCTACTTCTCAGAATGGTCTTACTTCTATGTCTTATATGCCCGACATAGTTTACTAAGAGTGCCCTATGCTATCTCTAGTTAAGGGACTCGACATGTTGAAAATGCCTTGGCAAACCGATTGGCGTTAGCTACTACAGGGATCCTATTGGTCCAGATAACAGGATATGTCACTGCAATACCTTTTTGCGGTAACATTAACATCTAACCTCTCGATCACGCACTACTCCTTTTAGTCGTCTAAAATCCTATCCTTATCTCTAAGGTGGATTAGGCCTAGTTACTACCTAGAACCCTTTGCTTATATGGTTCCTCCCTAGTTTCTCTCGAATACTAAGGATGTGTTACTTAGTCATTCTCTCGAACACTAAGTAATCTCCTAAGGAATGGCTACTCTCATAGCTCCTACAACCTTAAGGAATTAAACTTCATAAACAAAACAGATAACAACATACATAAACAACCATTCATTAAAGTAAAACTTAAATATCCAAAATGAACTCTCACCAAATAAGACTAGTTCATGGTGGGGTTCGAATGTTTCAAGCACAAAGCAAGAAGTTAATCCATTCCTTACAACCCAAATGATAAAAATGAAAGCAAAGAGTAAAGGGAAGGAGGAAAAGCCTTCGGTTGTAAGGGTTTTAATATTCTTCATTAGCATTTGTTTTTAATCTCACAAGTCACCAATGTTTCTTCTGTGAGAAGTGACGTTGACTGTCCGTTGTTATTTGAGGTTTACAAATGTGAGACTTGAATTGTAAGTGGGATAAACTTCCATGCCCTTATTCTTGTTCGTTTGCATATGTTAATATAATATCATTTGTTTTATATACCATGTTAATAAATAATTTAAAATATAAAATATTTAAATATAAAAAATAATTAAAAAATGTAGTATAAATTGTCATTTAGGATTAAATATATTTTTATTTTTCTCTAATATTTAGAAACTTCCAATAATATCACTTATGTATTGGTTTATAATACTAAGATCATTGTAATGATCTCATGAGAAATTGAAATATTAAATTTCTAGTATATTTTAAAAAAAATCCAACGATAGATACGTCATGTATTCTTTGTAGAAATGAAATGGAAGATTTATAGTTAACCTTGGATTAATCCCTTGCTTTTGTTTGAACCACAAAGAAAAGATAATTATTAACATTAAAATTAAATTGATAGGTCATTAATTTTCACAAAAATTGTTATTTGTTTATTGCATATGTTATGCCCAGGAGAAAATTAAGTGATTTGCGGATTTTCGAGCTTCTTAAGAGGAGGAAAAAACAAATAATGAGGAATCGACTGGTGTTGGATCTTCAAAAATTTTGAATATTGTTGAAGAAGCTGTAGAAATTGAAGGTAATGTTCAACACTTTATTTAATTGTTGGTTGATTTTCAAAACTTACATTGAATTATTTCTTATATAGTTTAAAATGGTCGAAGACGCAAGACTAGAGGACGTACAATGTTGAAGGAATTATACCAACTTCCTCCTGGGAACCGTGTGAAAGTTTCAAGAAACGATGTCGCTCAATCTATTGGCCTAGAAGCACGTCTTCTATCCGGTTACTTAGGCATGATTGCACGTAATACTAATCTTTTATCGATCAATTATGAGTCATGGTGTGAAATTCCAAATAGTAGCAAAAATCAGGCTGTGGATTTTGTTAAGGTAATAATATCATTATAATAGTTAATCCATGACAGTTCAATATTAATTTATATTTACTTTGAACACTTATGTTATTTGTAGGAGAAATTTTCTTTAGAGGTCTCAGACGATTATTTGAAGAAGGCGTTAGGGAATAAATATAGAGACCACAAGAGTTCTTTAAAAAAGAAATATTTCAAGAATCATCTCAGCCTTAAAGAGAAGCTGCAAATTGTCCCACCTGGAATGCTCAGGTATCAATAGGAAGAAGCAGTCAAGTTTTGGAGTTCAAAGAAAGGAGAGGTATGATGTATTTTTAAATAATACTATTACGTCATTATAATATTGACTTTATAAGTACAAATTTTAAATTGTATGACCGATAGCATGTTGATATTGGTAGTAAACAACAACAAAAGTCTACTCACACATCTGGATTGAAGAGCTTTGTTTGTATAGCTAATGATGAGATATTATTGATTATTCACATAGTGATTTACAATTGGTAGCACATAGTAACAAAAATTATTTATATTATTAATCAGTTTTTTTTGCAAGACTTAATTTTTATTCTACATTGTAGGAAAATACATCTGGTACTAAAGTTGGACGAATAAAGCTCTTCTACATAACACATACAAAAAAAGGATGTCACTCATATGACTGATAAAGTTGTAGAAATTATGATACATTTATTGGACACAAGATTTGAATTATGTTATATTTATATCTATAGTATGACATTTTTATTTAAAATAATTATTGAATTGATTGTTAGAAAAACTTGAGGGATAAAAAGGCGGAGTATGAAGCTACGACTTTAAGTCATGATATTGTTAATGAGGATGAGATTGAATCAAGTTATTAATGAAGTTTTGGGTCCTGAAAGATATGGTTGGGTTCTCTTTCAAAGATCATTCGTTACCCGAACCAAATATTTTGGATCCAGTTCATCCCAATACATGTCATCACACAATCAATCTTCCCAATCAGAAATCAGTCGTTTAAAACAATAGTTGGCTCAAATGGATGAAAATTTTTCTCAAATAAAAGCCGAAACTGAAGCGAGGGAAGCAGAGAGAGAAGCATCATATTAGAAAAAATATGAAGAATTTCAAAATCAACTTCAAGCTATGATGCAAATGATACAACAAAATCAACCCCAAATTCTACCATCTTAGGTCTAATATATATATATATATATATATATATATATATGTCTACACTATTTTTCGCTCAGGCGGGGAAAGATTGATACCGACTTCGGGGTTTTTCTTTGAAAATAATTTTGAAATGAGAGGAGTCGCCACCAATCATTTAAGGTATGATTGGGACACTATAAAAATCGGGTAATTTTAATAAAAAATTTTATTTTTATCAAAAATACCAAGTTTACATTATGTGAAAATCCAGAAATCAAGTTCGGGAGTCAGTTACGCGTGGGGAAGGATTAGCACTCCCACAAGCGCCCAAAAATTGGTACCTAGTTGATTACCCTATATTTATAATTGGAAATTTTAAGTTCAATCTTTATTTAATTTGAAAATCATTATGGATGCAAAGTTTGAAAAGGGTATACGTTTATTAAGGCCGATAACATTCGCCCCTAGCATAAATGCGGGAGATCAACTATTGTGCCTAATAACCGGACATTACCTTAATTTCAGAAATCATGATACGTTTTGAGAAGGATGTCGACCTATTTCGGGAATCACCAGTAGTCACCCCCTGAGCATACTTGCTGGAGATATACCATTAATTCCCTAATAAGTGAACATTGCATTAGGTTTAAAAATAAAATGCAATCAAACAAATTTTTATTCATCCTAATTAAACTAAGGGTAAATTAAGGCTTTTTCTAGCTTAAATTGTCAAATTATAAAAATTAAGGAACCTAGGGGATTAAACCTAAATGTAGGATCTAATATTTACCCTATTTAATTTTTAAATCAGTTATTGAATCAAATAACCGAAATGGTCCCTTGAGTTTTAGGCAAAGGCCAACTCATATTATTCCCTAAATTAAAAGACTAATTTGAAATATAACCTAAAATGTAGGCTCTAATATTAATTTAAATTAATTTTAAGACTCGAATAATTAAATTGGAACCTCGAGCAAAAGCGAGAACCAAATTAAGAATTCTCCTAATTTAATGACTAAATACAAATCGAATAATTAAAACACTCTGGACTAAATCTATAAAGTGATCTATCAAGGACTAAAGCTATACAAATATTAAATAAAAAAATATATGTAAAAGTACTAAAATTAAAGCACAAAAAAAATGACAAAAATAAAATAAATTAAAGGATTAAATTGCATAAACATTAAATTACCAAACCAAAAAGAAAATAAATTAGACATATAAGAGGGTCTAAATTAAAACAAATCAAAATTAAAAGGCTAAATCTAAATAAAATAAAAAATAGTTTAGGGACTGTAATGTAAAAATACGCGAAAACTACATGAACTAAATAATGAATTTACCAAAAATATATAACATGCATGAAAATGGGTAAATCACGAAAACAGTCCTTACAGGTAACTAACATGCAAAAACACGCATAAAGTAGGGGGACAAAACAATAATTATACCAAAAATTACAAAGCACAAACAAAAATGGGTAAATTATGAAACAAGTCCCTACACAAGACCATTTTGTAAAAATACGTGAAATGTTTGGGGACTTAAGAGCAATTTTCCCCAAAATTTGTTTTATAAATACCACTTATTTTTTTATATTTTTTATGTTTTCTCTTTTTTTTATAAAAATTAGAAAAAGGGTCTCCTCTCTCTCTAGAAATCGGCCTGTCGCCGACCGCCAGTCAAGTCGCCATTGGCCGCCAAATTTCATACTCTTGCTCCTCTCGATGTGGTGGTCAGAGATCTAGGCTCATTTTTTGTGAAAAACGGCCCCAAACGCTGTGAAATAAGTCGAGAGCCTCTGACTTCCACTGCCCTGATCTCCAGCATCCACCGTTGGATCGGGCCAAAATCAAGATATGTTTGTCTCGGGGATACACCACACCTTCTCATTGTTCAGATCCACGAACCGACCCTCTGAACAACAACGACGTGCCCAACCGAAGGCAACTATCTTTCCTTTTTTAATTTCCAAAACTAAAGGATATGATAAAAAATACTAATCGAACTGAAAAAAGAATAAAAATAACCTTGAAATGGATATTTATTGCTTCTGATTGTCAGGAAAAAAAACTCAACCCTTTTACAACCTTTCTGTTCAGGTTTTATACCCATTTACAAGAAAAATAGAAGTGATGCTTCCTTGTCTCTTGCATGTTGTTTTCTACAAGTAGCGTGGAGGGGGAGCTAATGGTGGCGTGCTGGAGTGCTTTTTTGGGCATCGGGGTAGAGAAGTGTAGCCTCTGGTTGGGGGGAAAAGGTGGCTACCGTAGGGGTTAGGGTTAGATTTAGATCCATTTCATGTTTGGGCCTCTGGGTTAAGTTTGGGGTTATGGGACTTGTTTTGGGTCTATTTGGGTCTTGTTTTGGGGCCTAGTTTGGTTTGGGCTTAAGGCTCTGTTGTAAAGTAAATAATAAAAAATGACAATTACAGCTTCTCCTCTTTGCTCATTACTGTGAAACGAGAATGAAGCAAAGAAAAACCGCCATTTTTTGGCTCAATATTTGTTATTCAAGTTACTGGTTCTTCTCATCATGATCTTTCCATTTGAAATGTTGATCCCTCGAGTGAGGCGCTGCTGATTTGAAATGTCATGAATCGAGCAAATATTGAACAAGTTCTTCATTATGAGTTCTATACTGGAAATGTTAATCCCTTAAGTGAAGCGTCATTGATTTGAAATGTCGTGAATCGAGGAAAGGCTAAACAAGTTCTTCATTACGAACTTCTTCTCCATTGGAAATGTTGATTAGTTTATCTTCTCTTTCAGGAGTTCTAAACATTTTCTGAGATCCATTTCTTTCAATGATAAAAAATATGGACTGATTCTTTGCTGAAATCATCTTCTCCTTCATATAGATGTGAAATGAAATATTCACTAACTTTTTGAATTCCTGTCAAATATTCAACATTTGTGATGAAAAGAAATTTGTTTGAAGATGAACTATCTCGGGTGAGATAAAATTTGTTTCAAGGGAAAATTGTCTTAAGTGAGACGAAGTTTGTTTTAAGAAAAACAATCTCAAGTGAGATATAATTCTTGTTTCAAGTGAAACAATTTCAAATTTTATATTTCAAGGGAAACTTTTGCAAGCGAGATTAAATTTGTTTTAAGAAAAACAATCTTGTGTGAAATGAAATTTCTTGTTTCGAGCAAAAATTGTCTCAAGCGAGACAAAGTTTATTTTAAGAAAAACAATCTCAAGTGAGATAAAATTTATGTTTCGAGTGAAAACTATCTCAAGCGAGACGAAGTTTGTTTTTAAGAAAGACTATCTCAAGTGAGATAAAATTTTTGTTTCGAGTGAAAACTGTCTCAAGCGAGACGAAGTTTGTTTTAAGAAAAACAATCTCATGTGAGAAAAAATTTCTTGTTTCGAGTGCAACTATCTTAAGCGATATGAAATTTGTTTTAAGAAAAACAATCTCAAGCAAGATAAAATTTCTGTCTCGAGTGAGACTATCTCAAGGGAGATAAAATTTGTTTTAAAAAAAACAATTTCAAGTGAGATAAAATTTTTGTTTCGAGTGAAACTATCTCAAGCGAGATAAATTTTTTGCTTCGAGTGAAACTATGTCAAGCGAAATGAATCTTGTTTTAAGAAAAACAATCTCAGGTGAGATAAAATTTTGTATTAAATGAGATTGTTCCAAGCGAGACAATTTTTGGTTCGAGTGAAACTATCTCAAGCGACATAAATCTTGTTTTAAGAAAAACAATCTCAAGTGATATGAATTTTTGTATTAAATGAGACTGTCTCAAGCGAGAGAAGTTTTGTTTGAAAATGTTTAATATGAAGATGATTGCTCTTTCTCGCTAAGGACGTCTTGTTATCTTTTAATCTCATTCTTTCCTAAAAGATCTGTAAAAAATATGTATCTAAATGAAACTATCTTGAATGTCCTCATGAGAAGAGAAAATGTCCTTGAGAAAGACAGGATTTCAAGAGAAATTTTAATGGTACCCTTGTGAGAGGGGAAATTAAAGTTTTTATTGTACATGATGATAGATGCAAAGATGCAAATTCATGTATGTGTAATGCATGTTTTTTTATTAATAGCAGTGAAGAGGTGTTCAAGAAATCTTGGTTCTCTTCTTGATCTTTTCGCCTTCAATCTCCTCCCACATGAAGGTGTACCAACATATTTCTTGCAAATATATATTTTTCTTGATCCTTAACATTCAAATTCTTTGCCCCAAATTCTGATTCTGAATTTCTAAATCTAAGGGACCTCTGTCAATCTCCAGGCTAAACTCTCCAAAGAGATTGTCCTATTTGAAAATATTTTCTTTCTTTTTATTTTCAAAATATGGAAAGTTTGTTGAAGAAAAATATTTTTCTTTTAGGCTCACAATTGAATCAAATCACAGAACATGAATTCATTAAATATCAAAAGAATCCACATCTATTTTAATATTTTCAAAATTATAGCTCTTTGACAAGTGTCAAAATTGATGAGTTGATTTCAGGTTAGCTCCTTAATGTTTCTAAGGTTTCAGTCATCTAGATTTCATTTCTTTCTTGGTCATTATGAACCGTACGACATTCCCTTCTTTCTTGGCTTGGTATTTTAACCGGATGCAGACAAAATGATGCAACTAGCATAATCAATTACTAGACTTCTAGAACACTTTTATTTCAGTTCTCTAAAATCTTTTATTTGTTCAACCTTCATAGACTTCCTTTAACAGAGGTAGTGTAGGGACATCAGTCTAAATATAAAGTTCCTAAGTAATTGTGTGAAGTCGACTATAACAGGTGCTCATCAACTCCCTTAGTACATTTTACTAAAAACTCGTTATTAGATAAACTTGATTTAATTTGCCATTGTTTGGCTAGCTGAATTCAGCTTTATTGTAATCACCTTCATTGGACTAACTGAATGGTTCGTCTCATCATAAATCTTTGATTTGATAATCACAGTGGAGCAAACATCAAGCTACCGAGTATCCGAGCAATGTCATGGTTTGAATGCCATCTATTCATAAAGTCAGGGCTTCTGAGTTTCCTCTATAACCAATTGCTTTAGTGGAATAACTCAGCTTTATTGTATAGTCTATAATAATAATAATAATAATAATAATTAACCTTTTGAGTATTCAGATTTAGGATTTCTTAAGCTAATCGAGAAGAACCTATTATAATGTAGGTGTCTTTGATGGTCAGGAAACCCCACATTTAGAGTTATGTTCCCAAAAAATTGTCCTAAACAAAATTCATCTACTCAACCATTCTATTTGCAAAGATTAGTATCATAATTGAACGTCTTCAACAGAAGTGTAGTCTAGGCATTTTTGCAATGTCAAACACAAGAGATGCCCCAACCTTCATAGACTTCCTTTAACAGAGGTAGTGTAGGGACATCAGTCTAAATATAAAGTTCCTAAGTAATTGTGTGAAGTCGACTATAACAGGTGCTCATCAACTCCCTTAGTACATTTTACTGAAAACTCGTTATTAGATAAACTTGATTTAATTTGCCATTGTTTGGCTAACTGAATTCAGCTTTATTGTAATCACCTTCATTGGACTAACTGAATGGTTCGTCTCATCACAAATCTTCGATTTGATAATCACAGTGGAGCAAACATCAAGCTACCGAATATCCGAGCAATGTCATGGTTTGAATGCCATCTATTCATAAAATCAGGGCTTATGAGTTTCCTCTATAACCAATTGCTTTAGTGGAATAACTCAGCTTTATTGTATAGTCTATAATAATAATAATAATAATAATAATTAACCTTTTGAGTATTCAGATTTAGGATTTCTTAAGCTAATCGAGAAGAACCTATTATAATGTAGGTGTCTTTGATGGTCAGGAAACCCCACATTTAGAATTATGTTCCCAAAATATTGTCCTAAACAAAATTCGTCTACTCAACCATTCCATTTACAAAGATTAGTATCATAATTGAACGTCTTCAACAGAAGTGTAGTCTAGGCATTTTTGCAATGTCAAACACAAGAGATGCCCCATGTTATCTGCTCCTATTCATACATGAATGCCAAGCCTCTTGATCATTTCCTTATGAGAGGAGAAAGCTATATTGGTCCCTACAAGAGAAAGATATGGTGTTCGAATGTATCCTCTAGGGTAAGGTCAAGGGTCCTTGTTTTATCAGTTTCTGATCTTGTCACTTTGTCAAAGATCTATAACTCTGATTCTTAAAAGAGCTTTTAATCCAGCGGACATTTAAAGAATTTCAAGTTTGAAAATTACTTATTGCTCATAACCTAATAAGGTAGCATTTTATTTAATATGTTTTTTTGTCAAGTGACTTACAAACCTTTTAACGAAAAGATAAAGATCATAAATTCAAACAAGACAATATGCGAGTGCATCAAAAGTTCCTAGTGGTTGCAATGATTTTTTATCGGTTTACATCAGAATGCCCCACCATTCATCGAATGTCCATCCCCCGAATCAATTAAATTTTGAACCTTGCGCTTCAATGCCCTCACAATTCTTAGTAGTATTCCACGAGCTTCCCATGTGGTAGATACGCACTGCATTAACATCATACCCTTCAGAAAATAGGGGTTCATTCTGTTTAGACTGAACTGGAGTCACAAGGTTCTTCTCAACTAGTAATGGGAGCAGTTCTTCATATGACATTGGAATTTCACCAATAGGAGTCTTATATCAGGTCATTATATAAGGTTTGGTCCCATGATTAGCTGAATAAGACCTCTATGTATTGACCTTAACTCCTTTCTTGACATCAGTACCAGTACCGTCAGAGCCTCTTATCTTGCCATTCTTGATAGTTGTTTCGATCATCTCTCCACACATGACAATGTCAGAGAAATATTTGGTGGCAACCCCTATCATGTGATTAATATAGGGAGATATTAATGTATTGATGAGCATAGTAGTGAACTCCCTTTTGATCACTAGTGGGTGCACTTGAGAGGCAACGTCCCTCAATCATTACAAATATTGTCGGAAGCTCTCATTTCGCTTCATCTCCATGCTTTACAACGTTGGTCGATCAGGGGTTAGATCAGTCATGTGCTTGTATTGACCCAAAAAGGCTTTAGCTAAGTCTTTCTAAGAATAGATTTGATTACATTTTAACTAGTTATACCATTTGGAAGCAGGTCTAGATAAACCATCTTGAAAACAGTGGATCAACAACTTCTAATTCTCCACATAGCCAGCCATCCGGATACAGTACATGGTGATGTGGGATGAAGGACATGTAGTCCCATTATACTTCTCGAAATCTAGAATCTTGAACTTTGGTGGGAGAACCAGATTGAGAACCAAACTTAGCTTTTTGGCGTCAAACCCATAGAATGACTCGACCATCCCCATTGATTTTATCACCTCTTCTACATTTTTTATTCTTTGGACAAGCTTTACCTTTTCAGCTAAATCATTCAAGTCAGATACCTCATTATCAGTATAGAGTTCACCTGGCCTTAACCCAGAAGTAGAGGGATGGTCAATGGGGAATGAAGCTCCAGCATGATATTGTGGGTTCTCGACGGTAGAGCAAACTGGTAGTCGGATTTCTTGATGCGCAGAGGTGTACTCAGGAATGTGAACGGGTGTAAAAGCCGAAGGATGTGTGGGGTCTTCTATAGTAGTCTTTCCAATGGTCGAATGTTTCCTAAATATTTATTCTACCTTGTTCATCAGATTGAGCTGAGAGTTTGCAATACTAGCCTCAATTTGTGCCAACTTTCTCCTCACTTCTTCTTGCATCTCTTTATTCTCTCTCTCAATTTTGGCTAGCCTATCCTCTGTTTCTCTAGGCATTTTTCTTGTATTGTATAGATGCTGAGCATTCTTGCTACTAGTATGAACCAGGATCACTGCGATCGAAAACCTTATCTTGAAATTTTTATTTTAATGAATGAATGTTTTAATGCATGATTTGGAAATGTATTAAGAAATACAAATGTCATGTAAAATGAATGTATGCAAAGGACATGGATCACAAAAACAAAAACAAAATAAAGCACACAACAAGATAACATGAAGTCAAGTTAACGAAATAATGATCAAATAAAAGAAATGTACGAAAAAAATTCCTAAATGATTAAATTCAATAGGTAAATAAACCATGAATATAAAGCATACAAATAAAATTAGAACCCTAACCGCATGTATTCTAGTTCTCTTATGTTATCCACATGGCACTAGCAGGTAGGTTTACTAAATTCCCTACATGTGGTTGGCTCTAGCAAAGGTTCCCAAGCCATCTTTACAACCTGCTAATGTTGTCTTTTATTCTGGCCTATTATAGACTTACGAATAAGATTCGGCTCCGGGGATCACACCACTAAAAGCGTATCTCAGATCTGATATCCAGATAGGCAACTTAGGATGCTTTTCCAAAGATATTTTATCAGTCCCACACAAGGAAGCCCAATGCTCCTCATGAGGTGTGACGTTTCTCACTACTTAGGTAAAATAGGTTGGAGCTCAGGTTAAGATCTCTGATATGTAACAGTCTCAAATAATTTCACGGAAGCGTAAGCATTAACTAGAGAGAATTTTTTTTTTCTTTTGAAATAACATAATGAACAATAAATTAAATAATAATGAACTCATAATTTGTAGAATCCTAAATATAGGGTAATCAACTCGTGGCTCGACTCTCAAGTTGTTTTAAAAACTAAATGTCCCCAGGAGAGTCGCAAAGTCGTCGACACCATTTTTCTTTGAAAAATAGGGCCTAAATATAGGGCCATACAGGGAAAGATCGATACCGACTTGGGGGTTTTTTCTTTGAAAAGAATTTTGAAATGTAAGGAGTCGGCACCAATCATTTAAGGTATGATTGGGACACCATAAAAACTTGGTGATTTTAATAAAACATTTTATTTTTATCAAAATACCAAGTCTTAAGGTATGCAAAAATCCAGAAATCAGGTTCAGCAGTCAGTTACGCGTGGGGAAGGATTAGGACCCCCACAAGCGCCCAAAAATTGGTACTTAGTTGATTACCTTATATTTATAATTGGAAATTTTAAGTTCGATCTTTATTTAATTTGAAAATCATTATGGATGCAAAGTTTGAAAAGGGTATACGTTTATTAAGGCCGATAACATTCGCCCCCAGCATAAATGCGGGAGAACAACTATTGTGCCTAATAACCAGACACTGCCTTAATTTCAGAAATCACGATGCAATTTTGAGAAGGATGTCGACCTATTTTAGGAATCACCAGTAGACACCCCCTGAGCATACTTACGATAGATATACCATTAATTCCCTAATAAGTGAACATTACCTTAGGTTTAAAAATAAAATGCAATCAAACAAATTTTTATTCATCATAATTAAGCTAAGGGTAAATTAAGGTTTTTTCTAGCTTAAAGTGTCAAATTATGAAAATTAAGGAACCTAGGGGATTAATCCTAAATGTAGGATCCAATATTTACCCTATTTGATTTTTAAATCAATTATTGAATCGAATAACCGAGATGGTGCCTCGAGCATTTAGGCTAGGGCCAACACATATTATTCCCTAAATTAAAAGACTAATTTGAAATCTAACCAAAAATGGAGGCTCTAATATTAATTTAAATTAATTTTAAGACTCCAATAATTAAATTGGAATCTCGAGCAAAAGCGAGGACTAAATCTAAAAAGTGATCTATCAAGGACTAAAGGGATACAAATATTAAAGACAAAAAAATGTAAAAGTACAATATTAAAGAACTAAAAAAGAAGGGTAAAAATAAATTAAATGACTAAATTGTATAAACACTAAATTACAAGGCTAAAAAAGAAAATAAATTAGACATATAATAGGGGCTAAATTAAAACAAATAAAAATCAAAAGGCTAAATCTAAATAAAATAAAATAAAAAATTTAGGGACAGTAATGTAAAAATAAACGAAAACTACAGGGACTAAACAATGAATTTACCAAAAAATATATAACTGCATAAAAATGAATAAATCACGAAAATAATCCCTACATGTGACTAACATGCAAAACACGCGTAAAGTAGGGTACTAAGCAGTAATTATACCAAAAATTACAAAGCATAAACAGAAATGGGTAAATTATGAAATAGGTCCCTGCACTGGACCATTTTGTAAAAACAAACAAAACGTTATGGGACTTAGGTGTAATTTTCCCCGAAATTTGTTTTATAAATATCACTTAATTGTTTTTATATTTTTTTTCATTTTTCTCTTTTTTAAAAAATTAGAGAGAGAGGCTTTCCCCTCTCTATAAACCAACCCGTAGCCGGCTGTCGGCCCCATCCCAGTCGTCGCCGGCCAATGCGTCGTCGCCATTGGCCACCAAATTTAACGGGCTTACTCCTCTCGACGTGATGGTCACAGATCTGGGCTCGATTTTGTGAAAAATGGCACCTAACACCACGAAATAAGTCAAGAGCCTCTTGACTTCGACCACTCGGGTCTCCACTGTTCGCTGTTGGATTGGGCCCAAATCAAGGTATGTTGGTCCCGGGGACACATCGCACCTTCTCACCATTCGGATCCGCGAACCGACCCTCCAAATATCGACGACGTGCCCAGCCGAAGGCAACTATCTTTTTCTTCTTTTTATTTTTGAAACTAAATGATATGATAAAAATATACAAATTAAACTGAAAAAAGACTAAAAATAACCTTGAAATGGATGTTTATTGCTTCTGATCGTCTGGAAAAAACCCTTTTACAGCCTTTATGTTTGGGTTTTATACCGATTTACAAGAAAAATAGAAATGATGCTTCTTTGTCTCTTGCATGTTGTTTTATGCAGGTAGCATGGAGGGGGAGCTGATGGTGGCGTGCTGAAGTGTTTGTCGGGCATTGGGGAAGAGAAGGGTAGCCTCTGGTTGGGGGGAAAGGGTGGCTACCCTAGGGGTTAAGGTTAGATTTAGATCCGGGTCGGGTTTGGGCCTCTGGGTCAAGTTTTGGGTCTTATTTTGGGTCTGTTTGGGTCTTGTTTTGGGGACTAGTTTGGTTTGGGCTTGAGGCCTGGTTGTAAAGTAAATAATAAAAAATGGTCATTACAATATATATATATATATATATATATGCTTTGTTTTTTCTAGTTAATAATGTGGAACTACATTATATTTCACATATTTTACTTTAATGTAAACTTTGATTTATTATTATGGATTTCAAGTTTATTTGATAATGCTACAGGATAAAATTTTAAATTTGGGTAATAAAGAACATAAAACAACATTTCAAAAGTCATTTTTATTTAGCGGCGTTTGTATAATAAAATTCCACAAAATACATAATCAATACCAACGTTTGTAAAACAAAATGTCACTAAAGTTCAAGATCTTTTGTGGCGCTTATATAGAAAACGCCACTATATACGTAAACAATAGCAGCATTTTACATTCACAAACACTACTATCTGTCAGAACATCTAGCAGCATTTTTGGGAACAAACGCCACTAAAGAAAAGATAAATAGGGCGTTTTAAACACCGCTAAAGATCATAATCTTTTAGCAGCGTTTGTAAAAAATGTCGCTAAAGAGCAAAACCTTTAGCAGCGTTTGACGTTTACAAACTCAAAAACTTTTGAGTCATTTGTTTTAGCGGTGCTTTTTACGGCATTTCTTTTTGCGTTATAAGGGTTTTTAGCAGCACATAAAAACGTCACTATATGACAAAATACCCTAGAAAGTTGTTTTGTTGTAGTGACTCACGCACTCACGCATATTTCGAGTCTAATGTTAAGAATTGAACTGAGCTGAGTAAGAGTGGTCGAGATATACCAGAGTGTGTTGTAGAGACATTTTCACCTACGAAACATAATATCAAAAAGTGACTCCAAAACCTAGAGTTTACTTAACACAAGTGTAACTTAAAGTGATAAATGAAACAAAATGGGGGTTTCAGAGCATAATTCAACAAAATAGACCATAGAAATGAACTTAGGACGTTGAAAAATATAGTGGTATAGGTCAACAGAAAAAGTTAACAATCAATGTCAATTGTCAACGATACGGTTTAGTTTGGTCAACGTTTTAGTTTGGCAATGATTTAGTTAGAAAGATTCAGTCAAATCACGCTCATATCGGTTCAGTAGTCGTATGCACACCGAAAACTTCATAATTATATTTTAAGGAACAATGAGTCACTTATTGGGGTTAGTTTATGAAAAAGAATGGTGAAGATAAGTTTTTTCATAAAACTCAAAACAATAACTCATCCACAATTGAAAATGACAACAACAACAAAAAAATCCAAGGGCACCACACAAATGACAATGAAAAAATGAGTCGAAAAGGTGCCAATGGTAAGACCCGCAATGGCAAGACGACGATGAATAGAGACCAAATAGAAAAAATAATGAGTTGGATGAAAACGAAAAGAAAAGAAAACGACTAGGAAAGTTTTCAGAAAATGAGAGGAAAGAGAGAAAGAAAGGAGAATTGTGTATTTCAAAACCCTAATTTATTTTTAGGCTAATTATGTTCTTAGTCCTCACACTTCCAAAAATTTACAAACAAGCACCTTAATTATAAACTTTTAATTTAACCCAAACTTTGGGTTTGACAATAGAAACCTTCTCGAGTAGGTATTTATGGTACAACCTTTGGGATAGAACATTATTCTCTTGATGGTTCAAAGTTAATGTGTAAGCTTGACAAAGAATTGGACAAACTCAAGCAAACCCCACAAAATTGGTATGTTAAGTTACGAGATCTTTTTTGTTCAATTTGACTTTCAAGGAATGCGAACATATGTTTTTTAAAATTTATTCGACATGTGTGTAAGTGTTCGATTTATGTTTTTTTTGTATGCTGCTGATATTATCATCATTAAACAAGATGATGCTAAGGTGGAACATTTTGTCATATAGTTAGGCCGTTGATTCTCCCTAAAAGATTTGGGGGAATTAAACTTTTTCTTAGGGATAGATGTTTAGTGTGATAATGATACAATCCAATTTCTGCTTATACTACTCATCTTCTTCACAACAACTTACTTTCGGTTGAAAACCAAGGGAGTTTTCGTATTCATTATATTTCTATTCTTCTTACATTTCATACTTCACATTATATTGATTCTCTATGAACTTATGCATCATTTCATATCCTATAGGTATGTCTTAGTATCATATAATATTCATTTTGTACTTAGGTTGTTGATTATGTATGAACACCTTCATAGTATACATATTCATTAAGTATTATGCATGATAGTAGCCCCACATTCCCATACTTAGCTTAGGTTATGCATTTGTTATGTTTTAACTTCATTCCTAACTTAAAACATGATTATATAATGCATGTATATCATTCCTTAGTTCATGCATATTCATACTTAGCTTATGAGTTGTTTAGCTCACACATTCATCATTAGCTCATCTTAGCTCATTTACATGGTTAACATAGGCAGTAGAAAGCTTTGGGATTTATTCTGGCTCACACATCACTTATTTGTTTTTTTTTTTGTTTTTTTTTCTTTTTTTTTCATAGGTAAAAGCAATGGTCACGCATCATATAGCAGCTTGGGATAACTAAAAGGAAAGCATGACAGCTTATGGATAGCTCAAAGTGATGAGAAGTAGCTGAAGGAGCTCAAGCATAAAGACCCTAGCTCAAAGTTAGCTGAAGGAGCTGGAAAGCACTTGACACTAGCTAGAAAGTAGTTGAGGACTACAATAGTTGAATTGAGGACTTGTGACAGCTGGAAGCAGCCGAAGTGACACTAGGTACCTAGCTATGCTACCTACACTACCTAGCTAGCTAGCTAAGCTTTTAGCTTGCTTACTAAGCCTAGCTAGCTACCTATGTCATTACCTAGCACCTACACTTACCATGTGAGCAGCATGTGGCAGAGGGAACATCCTAAACAAGGCGTGGAAGAGCACAACAAGAAGGAGTCATGTGCATTCATTAAAAGTGCATGTGATTTCCTTTTGAATTCAAATCAAGCGTCAAAACCAAAGGGAGTTGTAACCATTTGACCAAACCTTCACAACCACACATTTGGGCGCCAAGTATGAAGAGCAACACATATATTCGATCAAAGCTTTCTACACCACTCATTTGAATCCTTCAAGGGCCAAACTACATTATTCGGCTAAAGAGAGAATAAAGTCTAGTTGAACCATTGCCTTCATTTTTCATCACTATAGCATCATATTTATACATTCTAAGCACTGTAACTCTTCAAGGAAGTGTCTAGCCAAACCAATACATGTTTATTCGACATAGTCTCATCATTTTGTATAAATAGCCAGTGCCTTAGCTTTTTGTAAGGTGTCATCCTTTGCATATTGAATACAAGTGAGAGTTAATCTCTTTTCTTTAGTCCTTTGAAACTTTATCGACTTGTGGCGTCAACTACTTCCTTTCCATAGATACATGAGGTTATAGATTTTATATCTAGTGGGTCCAAGTCCTTATCTATTACCCCTTGAAGTGAGCATATAAAGGTTGGGTCTATACTCCTTAGTATAGGTTCTTCTTTGAGCCTTTATTTAAGATACTACTTCAACATCACTTTCCTTTTGTTCTTAACCATACCCCATAACATTAAAACCAGACCTTCACTTTATCATTTCAAGCCCACATACATCACCCTTCATCAACCTACCGAGCCATTCTCTTTGTAATCACTCACTTACTTTGCAGGTTGTTTGCTTCCTTCCTAGATCCACAATCAAACGTAGGTTTGCCCTACATCAGATAATGAGACACATGTTATGAAAAAAGAAGTTTATTCTTGAGTTGTTGGAGAAAACTGGCATACAAGGTGTGTGTCATGTTCCTACTCCAATGATTTTGTCTCCAAAGCTTTGTAAGGATGGTGGAAGTCCATTACTAGATGTTGAGTTGTATAGAAGTGTTGTTGGAGCATTTCTCTGTTTGAATCACAATCGACTTGACATTGCGTGTAATGTGAATTGTGTTGCCCAATAGTCATGTGAGTAACATTGGGTGGCCCTCAAAGGCATCTTGTGCTATTTAAGCGATACTCTTGATCTTTGCTTAGTGTTTTGAAAGAATAGTATAGGGTTATAGATGGAGACCTTTGTTGATGTTGATTGGACAAGCAATGTTGATGGTCGATATTCGATTTTGGGATTTTGTATCCTCTTTGGAAGCAATATTGTATCTTGGTGCTGTAAACGCCAACGATCGGTGTCCAAATCAACAATCGGGGTTGAATATCATGGTATAGCTGATGTCGTTTGGCTTTAGGCAGTGTAGTCGATATGGGTATATCTTGCATCAATACTCTTATTGTGTGGTCCGATAACACAAGTGCTATAACAATGAGTGCTAACCTGACGTTTTATTCTCGTTCAAAGCTTGTTGAATTAGACCTTTATTTTGTTCGGGAGAAAGTTGGAAATGATGTTGTTTGTGTTAGATATGTTTTTGCTCGTCATCAAAAAGCTGATGGTGTTACAAAGTCTCTTTAATGTGATTATTTTTCATTATTCAGACACAAAATGAATGTTTCTAATAGAAGTGTTGAAAATGTGGAAAGTAGAAAAATGTTAGCTATTAAATTAATAGAATGGAACGATTTCCAGCAGAGTTGTTAGGGTTGGTACAACTGTATGCATAGCTGACATAACTGCATGGATCATTCTAGTAGTTTTTATAATGCTTTAAATATGTGGTCTTGATTAATGAATGGAGTGTGCTTTCCTTTAAAGTTATTCAATACAAAATTCATCATTCTCAACATTATGTAACAAGTTCCTTATTGTCTTTATTATCTTTTCTTGACTTGAGAACGCATGCATATGCGAAAAGACATTTTGTAGGTAAAGACGGACGCAAAACTCCTTGTTAAGGAGAAAGTTCTTTTAAAATTTTAAGAGGGCTAAACTTATAATATTGTATACATCGATGCACCCTTTGTAGGTTTGGTTGAGAGTGACTTACGCTTTTGAAAGAACATGTCAACGGAGAGGTTTGTCGTAATAATTTTGGATAATGCATAGAGTTAGATGGGTGCAGAATTTTGCACTTGATCTAATGTTGTAGGTGGAGAGTAAGTAGAGAAAAGATTTTGACAGATCAGTTTCTTTTTGCCTAACTTGACAATTCATGATATTTACTTAGCTTAGCCGTTGATCAAACATTAGAAAAGGGTAAATTATACTAATGGTCATTAATATTTGAGTAATTTTTTATTTTTCTTACTAAAATTTCAAAATTTCAAAATTAATTATTAATATTATCTATTTATAACAAATCAATTAATGATCGTAACTGCGAATAACGGAAAGCTGACTTGGCCGGTTAACCTTTTACCTGGAAATGTCAACCGCCCCGGTCACCTCTTTAACATAGTTTTGTCGCTTACCAAAACAGATTTTATCTCTGTTTCAGCTTCAATTTCTGGGTTTCGTTGTTCCTTGATTGCTTCACCAGAAACAAACATTTCACTAGCTTCCTCAAAAGATTCAACTCTTCTTTCTTCTCTTTTCACTTTCCCAGCACGAGAAATTAAATGGCGTAGTTTTTATTCGTTGTCTAAAACAGAACATGTAGGATTCAAGTTCGACGCCAGAGAAGCAACACACAAGCTCTTCTTTTCTCAATAATTCTTCTTCTTCTGATCCTTCTTCTAACATAATGGACAAAACGACACAATTTAATGACTGTGGAACGAAGCCAGCATGAATTCAACGACAAGGCACTCTTCCACTAGTGCTTCTCCTCTGGACTGGAAGTTCAGTAAAATCTTCAGCGTAAGAAGGCCCGATATCAAAATTCAAGACGGTTTGCGCTTTCTCTTCTTCTTCACGCTCTGTCCATCGAATGGTGTTTTGTTTGCTTGCATGGCCACTCTTCGGTTGCTCCTTATGAGTAATCATCATTATTTGTTCAAATTTAAATTTGCTTTGGAATTGAAGAATTGAAATTTTACTTGTTTGAAACGAAATGAAGAGTAGAGATGTTTTTCTTTTCTTCTTCAACTGATATAATACCGGCGGTTGAATTTGACAAGAGTGGTAATTACGTTGCTGCTGGAGATGGAGGCGGTCGGATTGTGATACTCGAGACAAAGAATGGAAAAGATGTGAGAATTTCTCAGTTTTATCGCAACTTTATCTTCAATGCATTAACCTCAGCTTAGGCTTGTTTTCATTTACGCTTTCTCGCTTTCCAATGCAGAAAGCTAAGAGCAAAAAGTGAATATCCACTTCAATAAAGAAGCGTTCTCTTTTTTATTATGAAAACGCATTTTGGTGCTCTTTTGCTTTTCAAAAACTTTCGGGAGTGTAGAAATGTAAATACCTCAAAGCAATTAGCCAAAGTAATAAATCAAATGGAGACGTGTTATCCAAAAGAAGAAAAAAGGATCTTTATTTGTCTTTGTAATATGTTTAATGTCTGTAATGTTTTAGGCTTGCATTGCAGCTCTATTAGTTGTTTTATGATCCTTTTTCAACTGCTTCATAGACACCGAGCAGCACTATTACCGAAATCAACTGGCACACTTGGATTATGTCTCCTTAAACCATCCTGAATACCAATATAAAACTAAATTTCAGTCATGAACCTGAGGTATGCTTTCTTAAACCTAAAACACTTTCGTGTTATCATATTGTATCCATTTATAGTGATTCTTGATGTCATATAGTTCGACTATTTGAAGAGTCTGGAGATTGAAGAGAATATCAAAAAACTAAAATGGTGTACAAGTATCAATGGATCACTCTTTATCCTTTCAACCAACGATAAGACAATTAAATTATGGAAGATGTGGTCTGGGTTCCTATGACTTCCGATAACTTACTCTTTCATTTTGCTTTACATGAGATACATTGCAATCCAAAATTCAAACAGTTTTTTCTTGTCAGGTAAATGATCGAGAGGTGGAGAAAGCCCGGGAAATAGATTTTCCTCGCCAATTTGTCTCTTCGAAAATGCTCTTCTGGCTAAAAGGAGTTTTTTGAATGAGCAAGACATGTCACCTGTGGCTAATGGCAATAACCTAGAAGGGGAGGAGATTGTGGCTAACAATATTTTCCCATCTCAAGAAAATGCCCATGATTTTATAATGATGTTTGCTCATAAGGAGCAGCCGAGCAGTGGCCATGCAAGTAAACAAAACACCATTCGTTGGACAGAGCGGGAGGATTGAAGAGAGAAGACTAAAGAAAAATGCTGGGTTTTGAGGAGTTAAAAAAGTATGGAGATGGAAGAGAGAGATTCGACAAAATGGTCGTCAAACAGTCCAAATCAGCAGTTAACATGTCAAGCCAGCTTTCCATCATTTGTAGTAACAACCGGTAACATGGAATGATTGATTTGTTATAAATCGACGATGTTAATAATCAATTTGTTATTTTTGAAACTTCAATGAGAAAAACGAAAATTTACTCAAAACATTAGTGACCATTTTTGTAATTTGTCCTAAAAATGTTCAAAATTTTACATGTCACGTGGTTGGGAGATTCTTGGATCTGAATATGAATAATTATACAAGCTTGCATGATAATCATGGTGACATGAATACATTTCGATCCCTTGAATCAAACTTGAAAAAATTCCGACGCTTTATAAAAACGCAGATTAATGATGATAAAAGAGGGGCGCATCAGATAGGAGCGAAAGACTAAAAATGGGTTAAATTTCCGACGCTTTATAAAAAATTATCAATATTAAAATTAAAATATTTACAAAAAAATTCATGGAAAATATAATTTTCTATTGTTTCTAATGGCTTAAGTATACAAAAGGTGATCAACTTATCCACCTTTTTTTAGTTTAATGTCTGATGTTTTATTTATTACTTAAAATTATCAAGTCGTGACGGACCATTAAATTTGACCGTTAACCATTAAAAATACCACGTGGCATATCTTTTAATATCTTCTTCTTCGTCGACAGCAACAACATTTGCTCCTCCAGACTTCAAGGCGCTAGAGTCAAATCGGTTTGCTGTTAGACTTGACAAGACTTTGGAAATTGCTAGGGCGGCACTTGCCTTGTTCTTCTGGTTCGGAATTGGTGTTTTTTTTGTTTTCGGGTATTATCCCTTCTTTCCATTTCTTATTCATTTATTTATTTAATTTCATTGATAGGATTCTAAGGGTTGATAATAAGTGGATTGAATTAGTTATGTGAGAACTGGGATGAGTTTGAAATAATTGTAAATGGCAAGATTGAATTAAAGGCTCGATCTAAACGGTAATCAAGCAGCCTAATCGACAACAGTGAAAGCAAACCTGAAGTTCAGAAGCATCCATTGTTGAGGTAGGCATGAAAAAAGGGCCAACCTTGTTAGCTTTATCCCCTTGAGCAAAATTAAAGTTCATCAGCAGTGGAACAGCACAAACATTGTCCGAAAACGGTCATTGAATCCCTGAGCTTTTAGTAAAATCTTAAAATTCTCAAAAAAAAAACACCACTAAAATTAGATAAATGCATAGCTATGACAGGAACAACTCTAATTTAACATAATCAACTATAAACTATCACCAGTAACTAAATGCTTACATGATTCCAATTTAGTAATAGATTTATAAATAATCATCAAGAACCAAACTCTTAAAGAATTTCCAGGAAGATATAAAAAAGAAGAGCACATGCACCTGTTTCCTTAACCATAACCCACGGTTCTTTTGAATCCAAACCTAGAAAATCTCTCTCCATTGTTCTTTGACTCTCTTAAATCCGAAATTCAAGCAAAACCCACCTCAACAATCCAACCAGAAACATACATAAACAAAAATATTTCAATACAAAATAATAAAGGCAAAGAAAGAAGGTTGTTTTATAGCGTAAAAAAATATGTTAGGTGACATTATTAATGGGTTAATGGTCAAATTTAACGGTCCGTCATAACTTGGCTCATTTTGAATAACGGAATGAAATGTTAGGCACCAAACTAAAACGAAATAATTGTCAGGCACTTAACTAGAAAAACAGACATAACTTGGACACATTTTGTATACTTAAGTCATTTCTAATTTACATATATTTAATAAATTTATACATGAATAACTTAATATATGTATTTTTATTATTTTTAATTTTTTATTTATTTGAAAATACATAAACATATTTACACTAATATAATTATGTGTTTATTTTTATATGTATCAAGATATTGAGAGATGTATATACTTGCATCAGTGTAAGCATGTGTTAAATGCTATATTTGTTTATTCACTTACATCGTAAGTATGTATCAAGTGTTACACTTTTTTATTTTATTCACTTACACCTAGTAAACATGTGTTAAGTACCACATTTTTTTTATTTTTTTCTTATTACACCAATATAAGCATGTGTTAGTGCATTATCACTATATTCTACCCCTGGGATAATGCATTTCATAGATTAATTCAAATTTTAGCCTATTGATGGGTTTAACTTTATTCAAAAAATTGATACATAATCACTTAAAATAATAATGTTAAATAATTCTAATAGATTAAACAACTTTAGCATACCTCATTAATAATTCGATCAAATTAAAATTAATTGATGGATTAAAATTTGTTCACAAACTTACACTAAATCACTTCAATTAATACTATTAAATAATTATAATGGGCATAAAATAATATTCTATAAGTAGAATAAAAGAAAGTGCTGATAGTTTAGTAAACGAAAGGACTAACTTACACAGATGCATCTTGTATTGCATCAATGTCAAAACAATCCATAATCAAAATTTGAAAATAATTCATGTCATTAAAATCTTCAGTCTACCAATTATGCATGGATCTAAATCAATCTTCTACTACTAATAACAAAATAGAACTCAACATAAAGTAATACATTTGAAGAATAACAAAATGAGTGAAAATTGTAGAAATATTTTTGTTCTTTTTTTACTTAAGGAAAGAAAATGAAAATTCATGCATTTCATTTGGTCTTCTATCCATAATCATTTTTGGTTCTATTATTTTTTTAGATGAATGCATCTTGTATTGCTAAAGCTGTAACTGTTATCCACTTTGTGGGGCTGTAACTGTTATTAATCGAAATGAAAGAAGAAAAATCGAAATAAAAGAAGAAAAATGGAGGAGAAAACTTATCAGGAGGAGAGAATCGAAAGAGATCTAATTTTTCTTTCAAAAGGAACTAAAATCACCAGTTGAAGGAGAAAGAAAAAATAGTCAAAATAGAGATTCAACATACGATTTAAAGAACAAAGGAAATGATATGTTTGCAATAAATCTTTTATTTCAAGGGTATTTTCGTCCAAACCGATAAGAATCGTTAAATACCTAAGAGATAGAAGGGAATGTTATTCCCGGGAAAACATTTTAAAAAAATCTATTGCTAGTAATGCTCCATTACCCCCTTGGAGGGAATGTTATTAAACCAAACATACAAATGTTATTATGAGAAGGATTATTCCCTTAATAATAATATTTTTCGAGAACCAAATGTTGCAAGGGTATCTTCCGCGCTCTTAGGAATGGTCGTATGTTAACTATGAAGAGGTTTCGCCCTTGTGATTCGGGGAACCTCTATTTCGTATCGAGTAAAGCATTTCACTATGACGATCGTTAACGTACAACGGTACAAGTACAACGTAAGGAGTCCTCTAACTGTTACAACATAGAATATTCTCTAACTATTATTTCTAGTTATTATTTAAAAATAAAAAAAAATGGTAGTGGTAGAGTTTGTAACCTTTTGGAGTGAGGTATTCTCTACAACTCAACTGTTGAAGATGTTCACCTTTATCCTTCTATGTCGCTGCTTGGCGATGGGTAGTCTTTTCTTTGTCTTCTGCATTTTATCCTATGATAGGTTCATTGAAGCTTCGATGTGTGACCTCTTAGTGTCACTTTACATGAGATCATTCAAAGTTTCTCTCCTATTATCTTTCTCATAGAATTTTTTAGTATGGGCAGAGGGTTGACGATTTAGGTTTGGTTATTGTGATTTATTCTTTTAGTTAGGAAATACGTTTCACGCGCACAACATCGAAAATGTTATTGATCAACAGCCCAAGAATAGAGGTTGTGGTTTTGTGTGATAATTCGTTTCTTTTAATTTGGACAAAGAGTCACGACTAACCGTTGTTGGAGTTAAGATTAGGATCTAGACTTATGTTTAACGACATGAGTTTATGAGAGAATAGATAAAAGAGGGAGGAATGGCCAAGTGTTTTCCCAAAAGCCTCTCTCATATGAAAGAAGGAAGCTATTTGTATATTTGATTCCCTTAAGGTCATGTGGTGTAGCCGGAAAGGTGGAAGACGTGAAGTAGGTTATGTTAGGTTGACTAGGGCTACTATAAAGTGTGTTGTATCATTTATTATCTAACGTCCTATCCAACCAGTGGAGATGACGAGGTAGATTTGGGAAACTAAGATCCTAGTTTTATTAAAAGTACAGATCTTTATCAAAATATATTTTTATTCAATTTAGTTTTTTTTTTGTAATCAAGTATCTATCCCTATAAATAGATACTAGGGGTAAGGGTTAGAAATCAAGTTTTTCTTTCAACAAAATCCTCTTGTATTTTCTTCCTTCATATTAGTTTAATTCTTCTTCTCTGCCTGTGGTTTTCCCCTTTTGGGTTTTCCAAGAAAATCTTGGTGTTCTTGGTTTTTTCTTTTCTATCGTGTTTATTTGTTTGCCGATAATCGTTACGATATTATAATAAATTGGAATCAAAGCTTCAGGTTCAAGATTATGGCAACAATAAAGTATGATATTTTGTTGTTGGATCAAAACACTATGTTATCATTGTGGCAGTTGATTTGGGATGTCCTTACACAATTGGACTTAGATGATGAATTGGAAGAGTTTGATAATAAGACATTGTCAAATTAAATGAACAAAAAAACGTAAGGATCATAAAGCTCTATATCAGATATATTTACACTTATCAAATCTAATATTGTAGGATGTGTTGAAAAAAAAGAATACTTCTTTGTGGGCGAAATTAGAGCAACTATGCATACAAAAATCATTGACCAACAAGTTGCATTAAAAGCATCGCCTTTACTCGCTCAAGTTGGCAGAAGGTTTATCTCTTGAAGAGAACATGACTACATTCAAGGAAATCGTCTCTGATCTAGACACTTTAGAAGTAAAGTATGATCAAGAAGATTTAGAATTGACCCCCTTGTGTTCACTGCCTCCTTCCTACTCATCATTTATAGACACAATTTTGTACATTCGTGAAACACTCACTCTTGAAGATGTGTAAAATGGCATGCACTCGTTTAACAAGATGAAGCATCTTGTATCTGGTTTCGAGCACCAGACATAGGGTCTCGTGGTGAATGGATGAACTAGCTCAAACCATGAAAGAAAATACGAGTGTTCTTCTAGTAATGAAGGAAAGGGCAAATCAAAATCTTTCAACCAAGGTAAAACTTGTCACTTTTGTAAAAGAAAAGGTCATGTTAAATCAGAGTGTTACAAGTTACATAATAAAATTAAGAGAGATGATGAAGAGAAAAACTGAAAAATCTAGTGAGGCCGGTGCAGTAGAGGAGTGCGATGATGGGGAACTCCTAGTTGCAGGTGACGAAAACTCTATAATAAGTGATGAGTGGATACTTGACTCTGGTAGCACTTCTCATATGAGTCATAATTATGACTAGTTTGTAACATGTAAAGTTGTATCTACAGGTTATGTATTTTTGGGAAATAATGTCTCTTGTAAAGTCACAAGTATTGGCACAATCAAGATTAAGATGTTCGATGGGATTATTTCGAACACTTGGTAATCTGAGACATACTCCATATTTAAGTAGAAATCTAATTTTATTAGGTACCATAGATTCAAAAAGGTACACATTCTCTTGGAAGGTAGAGCTATGAAGATTCGCAAAGGCTCTCTTGTTGTGGTGAAAGGATAGAAAAATATTGTCAAGTTTTATGTTCTATAGGATTTAACAGTTTTACATAATGCAGTTAATGTTTCATCTCTCGTGTCAAATAACTTTGTTACTAGTAAAAAATTCTTGACTAAATCTAGCAAAATAAGACTTTTTGTTGAACACGATAACCGTGGACAAAATAGTTATGTGAAGTAGAAAAGAGTTCAATTTTGCGGGCATAACAAATTTGAAGATAGAATTTTCATTGATGATCAATATCGTGCATTTGTGAGAAAAGTTGACACTTATGATAACCATTATTAAAGATTACCCCTTTGAGGGGTGTTGTGGAAGAGCTGGAGAACTTGTTGGTTGAAGTAAAGAATTATTTTTTGTTGAGTTTGGGTGTCTCATCGAATTTGGTTGTTTTATCTCGAAACCTTCGTAGTTTCATAATTTACGTCAAGGTGGAGATTTGTTAGACTTTGACTCAAATTCAAACTGACACAAATTATTATTTAAATTTAGGAAAGTGAAAATCCTTGTTTGATTAAAAGTAAAGAACTCTATTAAAGTAAAATTCTACTCTATTTAGTTTTCCTTTTTAATCAAGTATTTATCTCAATAAATAGATACTAAGGGCAAGGGTTAGAAATCGAGTTTTTTCTTTCACCAAAATCCTCTTGTATTTTCTTGTTGGAAAAAACTATGATAAATTGGGAACTTTAGGGTATATTTTCTAAGTTTAAAGATGGAGAATCAAATAATGAATTTACTGATTCATAATCTACTCTATGAGATCTATACAACAGTATCTCATATGCTCAAAAAGGTCAAGTGATGAATGCAAAATTGATGCTCAAAGTAGGGTACATGTGAATTATATTGTGTAAGGAAAATCGGAAAACTCATATCTCACATTGGTGGGATATCAAGTAAGGAAATGGTTGATATACACAAATACACTTGCTAGTCATTGATTGACTTGGATTGAAACCGTGCCTCACGTATAGGCGCAGTGGGGTGCAAATCGAAGCCCGCCGAACCCATTAGGATTGGGGGCGCACCAGCACGATGTGGACTACTCGAATGTCCAGACCAGTCAAGCTCTTTGAGAGGCCTACAAATATTTTACCCGCTACGAATTAAATATTTTCCTTAAATGTGGCATATCTTTTTTAATATTCTGAATTAAAAAGGACAATGTATGATTTCCTTTTAATCAAAATATTAATATGGTATTACTTGTAGTTCACAAATATATTCTAATTAAAGCGGTATTAATTGATTATTTTTGATTTTATTCAAATACTAATTAATAGCCTAACTTTTTAGAATATTTTATTTCCAATTCTTCTTATATGTGAAACACTATAAATACTGTGTAAAACTAGTAGGTTTTAAATAACTCAAACATTCTTTTCCTCTTCTCTTGTTTTCAATGATAACCTCTAGAAAGATTTGGTTCGTGATCTTGCAACTTGTTCTACTGTGCACTGATTATATCATTTTTTATCCTGAGAGACAAATGACCGAAACATCTTGAACACCAAGGAGTGGAAAAAATATATCTTAAGAAAACTACGTAGTTGTAGGCCTCAACTTGTTTCAAGTTTATTATTTGGGTTCTTTATTCTAAATTATATATATTCCATTATTAATAAAATTATTATTTATTTCATTTTTACCTTATTTATTTATAACAATATTAAGACATACTTTTCTTATATCTTTCTGAAAACAATTTCGATATTGTTTGGAAAACTTGTGGAAATCGGAGCAAATTAATTCGTTTTCAGGATTGAACAGTCGTTTTAACGGGTTTGCTTAGAGTGGACAAATTTGTTTTAACAGAAAATGTCAGTGTAGTAGCATTGGTTACTAATTTTGGTTCCATTTCTTTTACAGAACAATGAAAGCAACAGATTCCAACAAGTTGCCCAGCTTGGATACTAGAATGATGATTCTGGTTCAGAATCAAAATCTTTATATCAATCAATCGACATTAGCAGTTAACTATAACGAGAGGCTATCAAAATTTTGTGCATAAAATTTTAAGATATGGTAGCAAAAAACGTGGTTCTATCTAGCCACAACGAAATATACGAAGTTATTGAAGGAAGATCATCTGGCTTTTAAACAAGGAGAAGGTGATAGAAAGGTGGATAATATCACTGCCTCTAAAATGGTTGAAGCTTGGAAGAAATCTGACTTCATATGCCATAATTATATCCTAAATTTTTTTACATTATTCACTGTATCCAGTGTATTCTACGTATCAAAGGGCAGAGAAATTGTGAGAGGCATTAGACGACAAATATCAATCCAAAGATGTTGAAGCTAAAAAGTTTTTAGTTTCCAAATTCTTGAAGTATGCTATGGTTGATTCTAAACCAGTAGTAAAGCAAGTGGAGGAATTTCAACTGATTATTAAAAAAATTCTTGCTAGGAATATGGTCATAAGTGAATCGTTCCAGGTGACAACTATCATTGAGAAACTACCTTCCGAATGAAATGACTTCAAGAATTACTTAAAGCATAAGAGGAAGGAAATGACTGTGGAGGAACTTATTATCAGACTTCGCATTGAAGAGGACAATAGAGTTAATGCCAAAAAACTCAACAAAGAATACTTCAAAGAGGCTAAGGAAAATGTGGTTGAAGTCAAGGACTTCAAGAAGGAAAAACATCCCAATAATAGGTTAAATATAGGACCTAAAGGTGAAATTTTCAAGAGGGAAAGTTTCAGGGATAATGCTACAACTGTGGAAAAACGGGGCACAAGTCTACTAAATATAGATAACCAAAGAATGTCAAAACTCAAGAGGCAAATGTTGTGGAAGAAATTGCCAAGAACATGGATGACATGGATCTGTGTGCTATAATATCTGAAATAGACATGGTTGAATCTAACCCAAGAGAATGGTAGCTTGATACGAAAGTCACTCGTCATATTTGTTGCAACGAGGATTCCTTTTCTGAGTTGATATCCTACGACAATAGGGAGAAGCTTTACATGGGCAATGTTGTGACTTCTGAGATCAAGGGGATGGGTATTGTGGTCTTGAAGATGACTTAATCAAGTTGTAGAATGTGTTGTATGTGCCTAACATACGAAAAATCTTGTTTCTAGGACATTATTAAGTGTTCACGACTTTATGATGGTGTTTGAATCCCAAAAACTAATTATTTTCTAAAGGGGAATGTTTGTAGGTAGAGGATATGTATTGAATGATATGTGGAAACTCAATGATATCTCTGTAAAAGCCAAAAGAATGAATAAGAACATTGTTTATTCTTCCATTTTTATGCTTGAGTCATTTAATTTATGGCATGGCAGACTTGAACATGTTAATTATGATACTTTGCATAGGTTAATTAACTTGGAACCCATCAATTCATTTCATATTAATTATCATAAATGTGAAACATGTGTTGAGACAAAATTACAAGATCATCCTTTCAAACTGTTGAAAGAAATAATGAATCACTTGATCTAATACATAGCGATGTTTATGACTTGAATTCGTTCAAACGAGATGAGGGAATAAATATTTTATTACCTTCATAAATGATAGCACAAAGTACTGCTAAGTGTATTTGCTTAAGAGCAAAGATGATGCTATAGAGAAATTTTAACTCTTTAAGCAGGAAGTTTAAAACCAACTTAATAAAAGGATTATGATGGTGAGAAGTGATCCTGGTGGTGATCATGTTGAACTGGTGAGTGTTCAAATTTGCATTTATATTTTGATAATTATTCCTCGTTGTTCATTTGATGTTACTTATCTGGTTTTGTTTTGAGTTATTTTTGTATAGGAACCTATATTTCAGAAACAACAGTAAAAAGGGCAAAATCTGTAGTTTTTATTTTTCTGTAATCATGGCTGGAGTTATGGGCATGATCTAGGACATGAAATTATTTCTTTCAAACGTTGTAGATTCTAACGATCTAGTCAGCGGCAATTTCTAGAAGGCAGTCCGGTAAACATTATCTAGAAGGAAGACAAACGAATATCATTTAGGGATTAAGTTTAAATTTGAAACAAATATTTGGGATTTATCTTTTTTATTATTTGGAACTCATCTTTTTGGATATTTCATTCCAAATATTTCTTTTAGGTTTATCTCTTGAAATTATCAAATCTATAAATACCCCTTAGGGTAAAATTGGAGAGAATACAACTTTACTTTTGATTTATAAAACTATATCAGGTTTTTATTAAAAGTTTTTTTGTCATTTAGTCGATGGCTTAGCGATGACTCAATTCGTTTCGTGAGAATTGAAAAGCAATTAATATCTTCGGATATCATTCTAAATTTTCTGCAAACTTAGATTGACAATCAATCTTTCCTTTAAAAATAAAATCACTTTTATTTCAAAAAAAGCTCGTTGGGCTGCATGTTGTTTGATTTAAAGTTTGGAGGAATAATCGGTTGGTAGCAAGTTCGACTTCCTGAGAACACACTTAGTGGCATTTCGTTAAGAGAAATTGAGATCGGATTCGATTCTCATTGAAACAATGTCATCCGAGTCGAACATTTCCAGTACTTAAATATGTTTTGTGTTAACAGTGATAGTCGTAGTTAGTCCCATCAAGGACTGAATTTCAAAGGTTAACTTGGAAATATCGGTTTATCGGAAAGAAAAGTAAGTTACAAGGGTTGTGCCTTGTAGATTGTAACCGGAATGAATCCCAAAATAAAATATTTTTCGATGATCGAAATGAGTTGAGGCAAAACAGAGCTTGGGGATATTTTTATCCATTTGATTTTCTTTAAAAATTTACTTTATTTTACTTTCTTTCAATTCTTGGATTTTTCCTTTTCAATTTTAAACCTCCTTTTCTTTTTCTTTTTTCTTTTCTTTTCAAAGAGCATACGTATTTTTGTAAGAGTTATCGAACTGGAATCAAAATACCGTCTCTTTGGTCGTTACTTGTTAATTTTGAACCGACCTATGTTGTTCGTATTGATCGTGAGTATTAATTGACAATTTTTTCGAACCAACCCATGTTATTCGTATTGATCGTGAGTACTAATTGACCATTTAATTTGATAGGCGTTGATGTATATTAGAGTACTAACTTATTAATTAAATTATTCCATATGAATTGATTCGGTTTGATTCATTATTTGAGTTGACAGTGAGAAATATTATAATCGTCGTTAATTATTTTGTTGAGGAATGTTCTTGTTCGATATTATATTTATTAAATATTTATTGATTTAGAAATTGAATTGAAAACATGAATGATTTGTGAAATTGTTTGCATTAAATTACTGTCTTTTTAGAGAGAAAAAAGGGGAAGATGCTTGCTAATGGCTTAGTGATTGTATTCATTGTAATTTCTTCATTTAGCATTGAGTGCGTAGTGATTAAAAATCTAGTCCACCTACACTTGGGTTATGTTATTGTTTTTGGTTACGGGTTAAATAGTTAGTTGTTTAGAGGTTTGGGTTTTGGTTTTGGTTGTGGTTGTGAAATGGAAATTGCTGATACTCATAAGGTTGATATAATTTTTTTTAGAAATATGGCTTAAAACAAAAATAAGTGTCTAAATTATATTTAAAATTGATTTTCGATATTTAAAGATTTTTTCTTTAAAAATAGCTACTTAAGGTCACAAATGTTACCATTTTAAGTTGTTGGCCGTCATGTGGAGGCGCGATCGAGGTTAAATTCGGTCAATGACAACGGCAAAAGCAAAGGTTGACGACCGACATGGGTATAGGATTAAAATTAAGGTTTTTAAAATTTTCATTTTTTAAGATATTAAATGTATAGTTTACCCTAATATGTAATATTGTATTCTTAAGTTTACCGTCGTCAAAAAACGTGTACAATAGGTTATTAAATTTATCAATGAATGATAATTCACTTTCCTTTAATATTTATGATTTCAAGATACAAAAAATAATTTTTGTATTTTTTTAGTTGTTCATCTTCTTTGAGTTGAAGACATCAAGTTATCAAGTATTTAACTTTTAATTTCATTTCAATTGAATGTATTTTTTTAAAAAAAATTAATTTAATTTATATTTTTAATTTTATTTTAATATCTATATTTATTACGTGGGTTCATTAAATTTTATCTTTAAAATAAAAATTAAAACATAAATCTAAATAACATTATTATTTAATTATTTTTCTTTAAATTTTATTTAAACAAATGAATTTAAAGGATATATAATTTTTTATTAAAATGTTTTATTATATGAATTATATTGATAAAAATACTAAAATATTTTATTCCATATATACATTTTTTTAAATGACCCTCGCAGACAGTAATGTTGAATTCTGCCATTTTATATAACTGACTTGTTTCAAAGGATATGGCATCTAAAGTTTATATATGTACCACGAGAGAGCAATAAACTGACGGATAGTTTGGCGAAATTTTCACCCCATTACTTTTGGTTTTCGTATTTTTCAAGAACCGTCAGATGGCTAACTCGATACTCCATAGGGATTCCTTAAATAGTGTTTAGTCCGTAAGGGCAAATAAAATTTGACTCGACTCAAAAAATTAATTTTTTAATTTGAGTTATTCGAATTGGGATATTTGAATTATTCGAGTCAACTCGAATTATCAATTCAATTTCGAGTTCGAGCTGTGATGAAATTTTGAAATTTCGTGTTACTCGAAAAACTGAAAATTTGGCTAAGTATTTTGATAATTTTACGATTTAATCCCTGATTTCATTATTCTTTCAAATCCTCCTTCATTTTAAGTCAATTTTTACCAAATTTGAACTACGTGCTCCTAAATCATCATAGAATACATATGTACTTTCAATTTCTATTTTTGATAATAAATTTTTATTTTTCAATTTAATCCCTTAATTTTTCATAATTTCCTTATTTCTTTAATTCATCCTTTATTCTAAATCCCTTTTTACCAAATTGAACCACATGCTCATATATCACAATAGAATACTTATGTAAGTTCAATTCTTACTTTTTTACTAAAAATGTACTCTCTTTTTTATTTAGTCATTTAACTTTGCATTTACTCAATTTGATCTTTTGACTACAATTGTTTGCAAATTCTTTCTCCTTGTCAATTCGTTGACTCTTTATACTCTCATCAATATTTTACCCACAAAATATTTTGATATAATATTATGAATATATTTCATAATTTTAGATTGTATTTGTCATATATTAAATAACATTATAATGTGAAAAGAATATTATATATATATATATATAAATGATTAGAGAAAGTAAAAAAATGGAATAAATCTTTGTCATAATACTATAAACAATTATAATAAAATTACTATAGAAACTCTAATAACTCAATTCGAATAAATCGACTCAACTCGACTCGAAATAATTTCAAGTTATGTTCGAGTTGTAAAATATGACTTGTCAACTCGAATAACTCAAAATTTTTTGACTCTACTCGACTCGATCGAATGCTCACCCCTATTAGCTAGTATTGTTTTCTTTTTCTCTGCAACACCCCTATTAGCTAGCATGCTCAACCTTTTATTTTTGTATACTTTTACTCACCAAATTCAAAAATGTTAAGATTTGGTCACTTACGTTATCATTTTCTTACGTTTTAGTTATTGAGACGTTAAGTGTTGTTAGTTTGATATTGTGACACATTAATAAAAGTGTTTATTTTTTATTTTAACCCATAATTTTTAAATAAAATACTAATTATGGGGCTTTTTTGTACGTTCAATGCCACCGCCACCTTTCATGAGCAGTAGTTGAACTTCTAGCTTTGAAAATACAGTTTTACCATCATCTCTCGGTCTTGCACTTGGTTGTTCGAAGAGCAAATTTACATATGAGGAATTAGCAATGGCAAAGAATGGCTTCTTTGATGCAAACCTTCTAGAGAAAGATGGTTTCGGGTACATGTACAAAGGTATTCTTCCGTATGGGAATGAAGTGAAAGAGATGGTCCTTGGAGCTAACAACGTCGCTTGGATGAGTGTTGAAGAGGTAGAATAAGATACAATTTGACTCAACCAATGATAACAACAATAATGTTACCAGTAATAGATTCATGGCTAAGGAATATGAGTTGGTTATGTAAATTGCTTCCCTTTCGAGCTTAAAATCTACACTCCATGATGATTGGTAAATTAATCCTCCTATGAACCAGGACCTTCAAATCAAGTCGCTTAGTTTTGGTTCTAACCAGGTTGATAAAAACATTCTCCTTCTTCACTTCTCGATTGATTCATCTTATTCTTATTCTCTTTCGTAATCTGTCACGATTAATCCTTGACAGTCTCAGCCTTTGTTGCCTCCTAAATATTGCTTCTCTCTCCTCCTCAATGCTTCCTGCAACACCCCTTTTGATGATGCCTTGATTTCAATTTTGAGTCATCTTTTCTTGCACATTTTCAATCGAATGTGACAACAAATTTGATTTTTTTAGGTCAGGAAGTGGTTAGGGGATATGACAGGGAAACTTTTTTCCCTGGATGTGCAATCAAGGCTGATCTTCAAAAAGGCTTTGTTCACTCAACTAGGGTTTTATTCTGAATATACTGGAGGAATTGGGATTGCCTAGACAATTCATTAAATGGATTGAAGTTTGTGTGACAGGTTGATTTTCCATCTACTTTAATGACACTTTAGTGGGATACTTCAGGTGAGGGAAAGGTGTTAGGCAGGGGGATACCCTATCCTCTTATATTTTTGTTCTTGCTATGAATGTATTATCCTGTTTATTGGATGTTGCTCCATGCAAGGGGATTTTTTGTTATCATCCCAAGTGCGGAAAGGTTGGACTTACTCATATGTGTTTTGTAGATGACTTGTTTATCTTCTGCGAAGGGACTATGGATTCTATCATGGGGGTCAAGAGTGTGTTGGAGTAGTTTTATGAACTTTCAGGGCTTATGTTGAATACTTCTAAAATGAAAATATTTTCTTATGGGATATTGGATGTTCTCCTAATACTTGTGGATGAGATTATTGGTTTTAAGGTGGGATCTCTTCCAATAAGGTATTTAGGGGGTTTTCTAGTTCTTAAAAAGTTATATGAAAAAGATTTTTCCTGTTGGGTGGAGAGGATTAAGGCCAAACTTGGGTTGTGGTCCAATTGGTGGCTTAGTTATATAGGAAGACTGCAGTTAGTTAAAGCTTTCCTTTTTAGCATAGCTAACTTTTGGTGTAGGCAACTGATTTTACCCTCTAATGTGATAAAGATAGTTGAATAGCTTTGTGCTATATTTTTTAGAAAGATGGAGATATCTCTACTTAGTGGTTAGGGTCAAATGGGAGAGTATTTATTCTCCCAAGGCTGACGGAGGTTTGGGAGTGAAAGATTTGGCATCTTGGAATAAAGATTATGTGTTGATGTTTGTTAAATCCCTTATTGCTATTGATGGATCTTTGTGGGTTGCCTGGGTGAGAGTGTATGTGTTTAAAGGCACTAATTTATTGAAAGTAAAATGTAAGCCTAACATTAATAGTGGGATAAGGAAAATCTTGTAGCTGAGGGAGGGGGCTAAGCTAATATTTAAAAATGTTAATGGGGCTAAGGTTCTTCTTTGTAGACTTGGAATGAGATGAGAGATAAACATGAGAGGGTTATCAGCAGAAGCTTTTGTGGTTTTCAATGAATATTCCAGAGCATTATATCATTACTTGGATGGTTGTGATCAATAAGCTTCCTATTGTTGATCGACTGAATAAAATGAGAATAGTTGTGGGAGCCAAGACACTCGGGATCACATTTTTTAGTGTTATCTTTTGAGAGAATTGTGGAGTGATATTCTTGGTTTGTGCAAGGTGTATATAGATATGGGGAGCTATTAGTAAGATCTTAGCTGGGCGACTGCTCATCTCAGGGGCAAATCGCTTTTGGTTTACATTTAGAAGGTGGTTTGGTGTACTTATATCTATTGTATGTGGGAGGAAAAAAATTGTAAACAGTTTAGAGGGATTAGCAGTACTATTGATAATATTGTTGACAAAATAAAATATATTGTTAGGATTAAGGTGCATAGGAAAATTATAAGGCATGATGATATTAACCAAGGCCTTTGTATAGCTTAGGTGATCCAATCTCCTTATGTTGGGGTGATTTGTTGTATTTTGTTCTTTGTAGCAGTGTTTGGGCTTGTCTTAGGTAATAAAGAAAGAATTTATCCAAAAAATATATATGATAATATTCATATCATTATAAAAAAAATGATAAAGAATGAGTTTACTTTATCTTAGGATTCTTAGAAGTGTAACAATTTGAGACCATAATCACACTTGAACCCCCTAAACTCGACCTAAAAGAAATTTTTAATACCCCAAATTTTAGTTAGTGACCAAAATGTAAGTTTAGAAAGTTTAGTGATCAAAATATAAAATCCACAAAAGTTTAGGGACCTAAGTTGTAATTTTCCCAAAAATAATTTTTATTCCATAAATTGATAGTTTAATCTTGAGAGTGGGGTTTTATTGAAATCAGATTCTTGATCCAGAATTTACATTGAAAACTAGAAAGGGTTAAAGTCCGATAAGAAATCGAAAAATATTTTGTTCATATTTGACATTGGAAAGATGATAAGGCTATGTGGCTTGGTATTATTTTAAATATCAAGTTTCATTAATGAAAAAATGGACATTTCTCAGTAAATGAATATTTTATTCATTTAAGCTTAAATAAAAGGTAAATTAACATGAAATTTACCTAAACATTTCATATAAGGTTGCTATTTTCCAACAATATTGTCATGAGTCCTCAACCCAAGGTAAGAAAATTTTTATTCTTCATTTTCGAGCAATTTCCTTTGTATTTTGGATCATGTCGTGAAATAGAAAATTGTTCTATTCGAAAAACGTTATCATTTGGTACCATTATTGCTTGCTAATTTGGTTTGTGTTAAAAGATCTCAAATTCTAGGGTTTATGTTCATATTAGGGTTTTTAGAAAATATGAAGGATCTTGAAGTTTTTAAGGTTGTAGAATCAATTCTAAGCATGATTTATGATTAAAATCAACTACACATGCCTATATAAGCTATGGGTAATTTTAGCCTAACCCTAATCTTGGAGGAGGTTTATGTTATGATGAAATTTGATTAGGGATTTGATTTTAGAGATTGTATAAGGTGGAATCGAGGTTTATTTCATGCTTGAATCGAATCAAAGTCGAGTAAAATCATGAAAACCCTAGTCTTGGGTACATAAACCATTCGACCTTGAGGAATATGATGGTAAATTTTTTCAAAAAATGCATGTGGCTTATAAATGATATTAGAAAGGTTCTACAAGCCTTAGAAAATTTTTGGGCCAATTTGTATTTTTTGTGAAAGTTAGGGGATCAAATAGGTAATTATGAAAAAGTTATGGGTTGTTGTGTAATTCCTCAATAGTTTTTGTACTATGTTGGAAATTACCATTTTGGGGATTGAAATTGAAGTTAGAATGTGAAGTATAGCCATTTTGGAAAGTTGATGAAGTTTGAGTGTTAAATGGTAAATATTAAGAAAGTTAGTGGATTAAATGGTAAATATGGCATCGTTGAGGTATTTGGGATGAAAGTTTAATGTTGGAAGTTATTGGTCTTTGAATTGAATAATTAATGACATGAGCCCAATACGAATAAAAAGGAAAAGGTAAGATGAATTTTAGAAGAATTCAAAAAATAGTACTTTTGGAGTATTATTATTAAGTATGAAATGTTAGTAAGAATACTAACATGTATTTTATATTTGTATATGCTTTGTATGGATGCTCGGGTAGATCATGATCAAACTTGTGACACGAGCAAAGCGAAAGGCAAAGAAAAAGTTCAAGAATAATCTAATTTCGATAGCAAGGCATAATACTAAGGCATACAAGATAAGTGCATTTATTATATACTTATATGATATGAGGATGACTTACGATGAGTCTACCTTGAATGTTTTTGTAAAAGGATATTTAACCATAGTTTGAAATATTTTTATAAGGTTTATGAAAATGTTTTATGGTGATTTTAGGGTATGAAATGCCCTAAAATAGATTGATGAACTTTTATATTATTTTAACAGCTATCGATGTTTCATAATAAATGTTTAATCTGCGAATTTGATTTAAAGGCCTATTGTATATGCATTGAGAGTCATAGGTGTATTTTGACATACTTAGAGTATGATGGTTATCGATTGATTTTATTTAATGCATTTTGTTGCATTTTCGTATTTGTACCTTTCTGTACTTTCAGCACTGTGTGCATTGATGGTGTTCATAATGAGCACTAGTTATCGATCGATTTTGTTTAATGCATATGTTGTATTTTCATATCAGTACCTTTGTGTACTTTCGGCACTATGTGTGCATGCATTATATTCATAATGAGTTTCTACCATTTCGATGTATTAGTATAGTGTCACTGTTACTACAATACCTATACTTTCATTTAGCACTTATGTGCAACTCATATACCTTGCATTCTCATTTGACATACATTGGGCTATGAATGAATACTTTTGAATATATCGATTGATAGGTAGTTGGGCATATTTTTTTTGTAGGTTATTTGATGAAAACTTGGCTTATCAAGTTAATTTTTATGCATTTATGTATTTTATACGATAAATTGCATTTTGATCTTATAATGGTTTACTCATGTTTTTAAAATGTCTTATTTGTTATATTATGCCTCACTAATGAATATTTAGCTTGTGATAATTTTCACGCGTAGGTTTAGTGTACAAATCGGAGTGAGGAGTGTAGCTGATATCATCTGTCAAGGATTGCCTCATCAGTAACAATATGACATATCTAGATGTTTATTTTGATATTACTAGTTGGCATGTACTTAGATATTATATGATGCTCTGATAGGACATATGGTATTTGGTTTGTAGTACTATATTATATTCGAACTTAAGCTACTATGTGATTGGTTTCAAAATGCTATTTATATATTAGTAGTTAATGAACAAACATTTTAAATATTATAATATTAAATTATTTTATTGAAAAAAATATTTTACTAGTTTTCAAGTATAGTAATGTTTTAAAAGTCATGTGACATATATGACTCGTGTACGGGGACGTATATGGGGAATGTGTATTACATTTATTGGTATCAGAGCTACAGATTTAGACGATTCTCGACCGAAAATAAGTATTTTATGTAAAATGTGTGTACATGCCATTAGGATGTCAAAGTTACTAATAGGGTATTAATATGATATGATTAATGTCACTTCTCACTAACTTATGTTGTTATTATATGTGTTGTGTTAGATTTCGGGAACTAAGGGTAAAGGTAAGAAAGTTTATAATGTTGAAATAAAGGTCGAGATTGAAATCGACGCAAAAAGATTCGACATGACTTCAGTATCACGCCTTAGAAGAGTTGGAGGTATAGGGGATTTTCCTTCATTTTGTGAAATGGATTGTGTACCCCCTTCCAGGCTACATTGAATTATCACTTAGATTGCAGTTAATTGTCAAGAACTTGAAAAGTTTCGAGCTTGTAGTGGTAGGAAAAAGAGTAAATTTGTTTACTAGTGTGATTTTAGCATTAACTGCTATGAAGTTCTTGCTACAATGTTGTCAAGTCTTCTTATTAAATGATGTGGACATTTAGACTTTCGTAGTTGAGATGAAAAATATTTCAACGACTCGAGAATATTTTCAATGGATCCGGAAAAGTTATACAGATTACCTTAAGAATGAAATAAGGAATTTTAAAATAGAGGTATTCTATTCGACTTGATCTCAAGTGATATGATAGCGTTAAACCCTATGGGTTATTGTGCAAGTGTGATTCAGACATGTAGTAAATGTCCGATAAAGATTCAAAGGGCTATGTTCTTGGTGAATCTAATAGAATTATCATTTGACGAGTTTAAAATCATATTGGGAATGTGTTGGTTGTCTCCGCATTATGGTGTAGTAAATGACCGATAAAGATTCAAGGGGCAATGTTCTCGGTGAATCTAATAGAATTATCATTTGACGAGTTTAAAATCATATTGGGAATGTGTTGGTTGTCTCCGCATTATGGTTGGGTTGATTGTAGCAAGAAGCGATTATTTCAGAAAGATGCGGAGGATTTGGAAATTATAGTGATTGGTGAAAAAGCAAAACCACCGACCAATGTGATATGGGAAATGATTGCGAAGAAAATGATGTCATAAGGATGTATAGCTTTTCTAGCTAATGTGATATATACTTAAGTATCTAAAGTATGATTGTATAATATTCCCACAGTTCGGGAATTCCTAGATGCCTTTTCAGATGAATTACTTGGGTTTTCTCTGGACCGAGAGGTGGAATTCAAGGTTGATGGTTATAAGGGTATTAAGCTTGTTTCTATGGTTTCGTATCAAATGGATTCGACCGATTTAAGAGAACTAAAGGCTCAGTTACAAGAGTTGTTTGATCAAGGTTTCATCAGACCGAGTGTTTCTCCTTGGGGAGTACATGTGTTGTTGGTGAAAAGAAAGATGAATCTATGCAATTATGCATAGATTATTAACAGTTGAACAAAGTGACATTAAGAATAAGTATTATTTTCTAAGGATTGATGATATATATGGTCAATTTGAAGGTGGAGGAGTGTTCTCTAAGATTTATCTTCGGGTTAGATACCATCTATTGAAGATTAAAGAGGAGGATACTCGTAAGATAGCTTTTAAGACTTGGTATGGATACTATGAGTTTGTGGTGATGCCATTCGATTTGAGTAATGCTCTTGCAACATTTATGGATTTGATTAACCGAGTGTTCCAACTTTATTTGAATCAAATTTTGGTGACTCTTTGATAGAAAAAGTTGTATTCCAAGCTGTCGAAATGTGAATTTTGGTGTCATTATCTGGATGACTCAAAGGATTATAATGTGATCTTTGACTATCATCCAGGAAAGGCTAATGTGGTGGTTGATGCACTTAGCCAAAAAACTTTTACAGCTTTGTGAGCTTTGGATGCAAGTTTATCTATAAAGGAAGATGGTGCCTTGATTACTGAGTTAAATTTAAAGTCGATGCTTTTGGACCGGATAAGAGAGATGCAAGGAAAAGATGAAAAGTGTTTAGAAAAAAAATTGCACATGTAGAAAAAAATGAGACTAAAGACTTTGAAGTCAGGACTGATGAATGTTTATATTATCGTGAAAGACTTTTCATTCCAGTTAATGAAGAACTGAAGAAAGATATTCTCTCTGAAGGCATATTACATTCCATTGACTATGCATCCAAGAGGAAATAAGATGTATCAGGACAAAAAAGTCGATATATGTGTCATGGTATGTAAAGAGCTGTCATGAAAATTGTGGCAGAGTGCATGATATGCCAATATCCATTCTTGAATGGAAGTGGGAATGAGTCACTATGGATTTTATTTCAGGGTTACCGTTGACACCCAACAATAAAGACTCCATTTGAGTGATTGTTGATAGATTAATCAAGACAACTCACTTTATTTCAGTTCAAACAGATTACTCGGTAGATAAATATGATAAGTTGTACATAAAAGAGATAGATTGGATACATGGAGTGCCTATGTCAATAGTATCAAGCAGAGATCCAAGGTTTACTTCGAGATTCTAAAATTCCTTGCACGAGGCCTTGGGTACTCAATTGAATTTCAGTACGACTTATCACTCGCAGACGTATGGTCAGTCAGAGCGGACCATTTTGATATTGGAAGATATGTTAAATGTGTGTGTGATCGAATTCAAGGGATCATTAGAAAAGTATTTATATTTAGCAGAATTTTCTTATAACAATAGTTATCATTTGAGCATCAAGATAGCTTCCAAATGAAAAAAGTCTTATGTAGACCTAAAGAGAAAAGAGCTTGAATATCAAGTGAGTGATAATGTATTTCTAAAGGTATATCCTTGGAAGAAAGTATTGCAGTTTGGACACAAAGGAAAGCTAAGTCTGAGATTTTTTGGATCTTATGAGATTTTGAAAAGAGCCAGACCAGTGGCTATCAATTAGCATTGCCTCCTGAAAGGGACAAGATCTATTATGTTTTTCTTATGTCGATGCTCAGGAAGTACTAATCAGATCCGTCGCATATTATCACCTTGGAGGAAATAGAGATTCGACCAGATTTGACCTCTGCAGAGGAATCGATTGATATTTTGGCTTAAGAAGTCAAAGAACTGCAAAATAAGACGATTCCTTTAGACAAAGTTCTGTGGCAAAATCATAAGTCGAGTAAGCGACTAGGGAAAGAGAAGAGGACACGAAAAGGCAACATCCGCACCTCTTCACATCAGGTACGTACTAAAATTCGAGGACGAATTTTTCTTAAAGGGGTAGAGTTGTAATACCCCAAATTTTGGTTAGTGACCAAAATATAAGTTTTAAAAGTTTAGTGGCTAAAGTATAAAATTGGGAAAAGTTTAGGGACCTGAGTGGTAATTTTTTCAAACAAATTTTATTCCACAAATGGATAGTTTTCTCTTGAGAGTTGAGTTTATTGAAATCAGATTCTTGATCCAGAATTTATGTTAAAAACTAGAAAGGGTTAAAGTCTGATAAGAAATCGGTAAATCAGATCGAATAGAAATTTCGAAAAAAATTGAAGGATGATAAATTAGCTTAAAAATATTATTCCACATGTTAAAATGATGGAAAATAATATGGATCTTTTTATTTGAATATTTATTTCCATGTTTAATTTCTGTTGGATCAAAGTGGCAAGATTACAATTTTTGAAAAGTTGCTAGGTAAAATTGGAAAAGGATAAAAGTTTTTTTTTCATATTTGACTTTGGAAAGATGATAAGGTTATGTGGCTTGGTATTATTGTAAATATCAAGTTTCATTAATGGAAAAATGGACATTTCATATTAAATGAATATTTTATTCATTTAAGCTTAAATAAAAGATAAATTAACATGAAAGTTGAGGGAACACATCGACAATTATGAAAAGTTGTATTTTGTTGTATAATTGTTCAATAATTATTGTACTATTCTGGAAATTACCATTTGGGTACTGAAATTGAAGTTATAATGTGAAATTTAGTCATATTGGAAAGTTGACAAAGTTTGAGTGCTAAATGGTAAACATTGAGATAGTTAGTGGATTAAATGGTAAACATTTTTATAAAAGGATGCTTCACCGTATTTTGAAATATTTTCATAAGGTTTATGAAAATGGTTTATGGTGATTTTAGGGTATGAATTTCCCTAAAATAGATGGATGAACTTTTATATTATTTTAACAACTATCGATGTTTCATAATAAATGTTTAATCTACGAATTTGATTTAAGGGCCTATTGTATGTGCATTGAGAGTCATAGGTAACTTTTATATTATTTTAACAACTATCGATGTTTCATAATAAATGTTTAATCTGCGAATTTGATTTAAAGGCTTATTGTATGTGCATTGAGAGTCATAGGTGCATTTTGACATACTTGGAGTATGATGGTTATCAATCAAATTTGTATAATGCATTTGTTGCATTTTCGTATGAGTACCCTTGTGTACTTTCAGCACTATGTGTGCATTGATGGTGTTCATAATGAGCACTTGTTATCGATCGATTTTGTTTAATGCATATGTTGCATTTTCGTATCAACCTTTGTGTACTTTCAGCACCATGTCTGCATGAATGGTATTCATAATGACTTTGTGAATTACCATTTCGATATATTAGTATAATGTCGTTGTTAGTACAATACCTATACTTTCGTTTAGCACTTATGTGCAACTCATGTACCTTGCATTCCCATGTGACATACATTGGGCTATGAATGAATACTTTTGAATATATCGATTGATAGGTATGCTGGGCATACTAAATATTGTTTCGCATGTTATTTGACTAAAACTTAGCTTATCAAGTCTGTTTTTATGCGTTTATGTATTTTATATGATAAATCATATTTTGATCTTATAATGGTTTACTCATGTTTTTAAAATGCATTATTTGTTATATTATGCCTCACTAAGTGAATACTTAGCGTGTGTTGATTTTCATTCATAGGTTTAGTGTACAAATCGGAGTGACGAGTGCAGTTGATATCATCTGTCAAGGATTTCCTCATCAGTAACAGTATGACATATCTAGATGTTTATTTTGATATTACTAGTCGGCATGTACTTAGATATTATATGATGCTCTAATAGGACATATGGTATTTGGTTTGTAATATTATATTATATTCGAACTTAAGCTACTATCTGATGGGTTTCAAAATGATATTTATATATTAGTAGTTAATGAAATAACATTTTAAATATTATAATATTAAATCATTTTATAAAAAAATATTTTACTGGTTTTTAAGTACAACAATGTTTTAAAATTCATGTGACATCTATGACTCGTGTATGGGGATGTATGCGGAGAATGAGTGTTACAAAATTAGATTGAATCTAGAGAGTCTACGTTAAAACTTGTCCTTGACGAAATTTGTATTTGATTTAAAACTTAAAAATTAGTTTTAAAATTATGGAAACATTCCACCAGTTCAAACTTCAAATATCTTATTAAAACAATTTCCCGAAGAAAACTCGACATAAATTATAAATATTCGTAAAGTTCAATATGAACAGTCCAAAAATAATTGTAATTTCTAAAGTTTCAAATTACATAAATAATAATAATAATCCCAAAACAAAATTACAAATATATAAATCCGAATACAGTTTTATACTCAAAATAATAATTTTCTAAAAATAAATGATGAAACTATCAAAGTAACGGTTCACTTAATTCTGAGTATCTAAAATAAAAACTGTAAAGGTGTAATCTATTAAGCTTAGTTTGTCTCTAAAGTGCAAAAAAATACAAGTCATAACATAATTCAAATTAATCATTAATAATCATAGTCTGAATCAAACAGTGATAATCATAAATTCGAATGATATGCGAATGCTTATACACCCACCCATACTCTTGTCACACCATTCGAAGAGCAGGTTCTCTAGAACCACACTATCTATAATCCAATCACACCATATGAAGTGGGGTCCATCACAAAGATAGAAACAATAAAATTTCAAAGTGACATTCACCCCTTCGAGTGAATGCACTGCACTTCCCCTATCGAAATCTGACTTAGTATGACATGCACAATGACATAATAGCTGATGTCTGATCCAATCTGCATAACAATAGTTCATAAAAAATATTCGAAAGCATATGTTTCAATTCCGATATTTCCACATACTTACAAATTATGTATGCACATTCATATTCTGATTTCGGGAGTTCAACATGCATCACATGACATTTTTCTTAATCACATTTTACAGAATAAATTTTTACAATCAACATGCTTTCAAATAATTTTCCAAACAGTCAAACAAAAAAGCAACAAATCAACAAATACAAATATAGCACCGAATAGAGACACACCTCGAGAAATAGCTAACGACGATAATATTGTTTTCCACGGTCAGCTCTAATAGTAGATCGACTCAAATCAGAGCCTATGAAATAATTTATAATAATTTATTACCTAATCTAACGTCAAAAACACATCGGAGCTAAGATTTTTAACTATTACTCACGGTCAATTTAAGTAACACGGTTTGGTTCAAAATTCGTGGGTAACGGTGGAGGGGGCGATAATTTCGTTTATGGTTCGATATCTCGTGCAAAAATTAATTATCCGATTCAAAATCCCAATACACCAATACCGATCAACGTAATACTTTAAATGACGACAATAAAAATTTTCTGATTCCAAACGGGGAACCGAAAATGAGATTTGGCCCAAATATGGGGACTTCCAATACAAATAAAATTGGTCTGCTGGTGATGAAAGCACACCAACATCAACCCCTGTGGCCGACAACCTCACAAACGGCCTTGCCTTAAATCGGCTAGAAAAGAATTGTAAAGGGGCTGGCAAAACCCCAATGGCCAATGGAGATGATAAACGAACCTAATCGATCAGTTCGGACCATTCCACGACGACGAACAGTCGAGAGATGATTGAAGATGGTTAGCGGAAGCAACGAATGCAATCCGTCTCTCGCGGTAAACTCATTGTAAACGACCGACGATTAAAGCATTTTAAGGAAAAAGGTGACGAGGGCAAAAAATGGTTCACTCCAGCAACTCACTTGGGTTATCGATGACAACTTGACTTAAGAAAGGAGAGCGACACAAGAAATAACAGAAGCAAAAAATAAAAAAAAAAACAAGGCACTGCCGCATGAAATTGAAGGGGGAAAGATTGTGTTATAAAAGAAAATGGGATAATCATAAGTTTAATCCTTGTAATTTCCTAAGGATTCCAAAATGGGCCAAAAGTTTATTTCTTTTACAAAATGGTCACTGAAATTCTGTCAACATTCATTTTGGTCCTAAAATCAAATTAGGGATTTAAATGAAAATTCTCAAATTGTAGTGTTTCAAATTTGGGGAAAACTCGAGGTATTACAACACCTAACAAGATAAAACAAACAAAATCCAAAATTTTATATAATAAATAAAAATACATATATAAGATACTCTTTTTTATTGATCGATTGATCGAAAATAGTTGAGGCATGTCGCTATACCGTTTCCTTAAGACAAATTTTTTGCCACTCCTTTGGTGCTCAAGATTGTTGGTCGTTTGTCTTCCAAGATAAAACAACTAGTTGATCAGCTACAATAACACAACAGTAGAGATCACGAACTATCATTTGTCATTATCTATCACCGAAAAACTAGAGGAGAAAAACTTATGAACTTGTGAACATGTTAAAAGACTTGTGAATAACCTATAAGGTTAACACAATATTTATAGAGGATTCTCAAAAGCAAAAACAATCCTTCCGAAACTAAAATATTGTATTCCAATCGAATATAGATTCGTAATAATATATTCATATTTTAATTGAATATAAATTCATAATACTATATTTTTATTTAATCAAATATAAATTTATAGATAATATATTTCTATTTTAATCTAATATAAATTTGTAATAATATATTCACTTTTTAATTGAATATAAATCCTTAAATAATATAAAATTATTCTATTAATATTCAAAATTTAAAGAATCCACACAATATCTTTTTAATTTGAAATATTCAAATAGATATGTCATATTTAAGAAAAATTCAATTATCAAATTCATCTAGGAATTCAACACATTTTTCCAGCAACCCCCTACATGAGTGAAATTGATGATTTTATCAAAAATATTTTGACTCGATATAGTGATAGACTCTATGATCGATGGTTGCATAGGATAGGTAGATGTCCTATTTTGAACCTTCCTAGTGACAATATATATACATTACTTGTTAAATAGTGATGTGATGTCCTTGAACTGTTATTTCGTTTGTGTAAATGATTACACACTTCACGCCACTACCTCTTTTATAAGAATTTTAGTTCTCATAGGCATGTCCTTAAAAACATGGATATAGTCTGGTTTTGTAAGAATTTGAAAGAACTGTGTCTAATATTCTCCTTGAAGTAACCCTACTTCACTCTCATATAGGTGACTTATGTTGCTCGACTCACCAAAGCATACAATGGTCATTAAAAGCTTTACTTATCTTATATCACTTTGATCGTTGTTTATATCATAGGAACAAACTTGGGTTAAGAAACCCCCACGATGACCTACACGGTTTATGCAATTAAGTTGTCCTTTTGAACCTATATCTTAGGATCTCTAGTCCACAAGGTAGGATTTTCCTTCACATGAAGCCTTTAAATTTTATGGGCTTTAGTCATATTCCTTTAAATGTTTTCTCAACTTGTTTTCGATTTAATCCTTTGGTTAGTGGATCCAGGATGTTATCATTTGATCTTACAAAATCAATAAAGATAACTTCATTTGAGATCAATTGTCTAACGGTAATATATCAATGACACATATGTTTCGATTTACCATTATACATGAAATTTTGTGCTAGTCACAATATATGCATAATATATACACAAATTTCAATCATTTTCGAATATATTCCAAGAAATTCTAAAGTCATTCAGCTTATTCTCTAGCCTTTTCTAGAGCTACAAACTCAAATTTCATTGTGGATCTAGATATAATTGTTTTCTTAAGGATTTTTATGTCACGACTTCTCCTACGACGTGAAATATATTCACTTATGTCGTTGATATCTTGAATATCAAATATCCAACTAGAATCGATCTATCCTTCTAGGACAATAGGATAGTCAAAGAAAATACAATCCATCATTTATGACATATTTTCATTTGCTTTGGTAATATGACCATTACCTTCGCAAGAGCCCTAACATTTTCAAGTGTTTGTATGAAACACGTTTTTGACCTTTCCATAACTCGTATGATGTCTTGTCTTTTTTCTTTCAGAAAACTTTATTTGAAAGATAATTAGTTGACAAAACCACTTCTCTCTCCACATGTTCTGTGACAACCCAAAACTTTCAAGTGTTGAATTGTTCTTTCTTTTAAAGTCCAAATTTTCATTCGGCTACTCTATTTAATCGAGGAGAGTATAATGGTGTCACTTCATGAACAATATCATGTTGTGCACAATGGTTTAACATATTCACCACCCCTATCACTTCTTACCATCTTAATCTATTTATTAAGTTGGTTTTCAACTTTATGTTTACATAAAATAAATTTATCTATAACTTCATTTTTTTATGTTTTAGCAAATACACATAGAAATACTTATATTATCATCAATGGAGGTAAGAAAATATTTATTCTCACTTGTATATTCCATTATTGTGAATTTTAAGAGTTTTATCACTAAATTTTTTTACTGTCTGAATCTTCAGTTTCGTAATGATCCAATGCCATCCATAATTCTTTTATTTATCTTATGCATATTACTTTATATTGTGTATTTGACAATCCATTCAGGATGTAGTTCCAGAATAGGAAGTCAGAATGCTCCCAAGCTTTAACAACATTAAATGTGGTACGTTTATCTCATCCTCTCTAATAATAGGAGGAACATCCAATATTTGGCCAAATTCAACATGACTAAATAAAACATGTTAAACTTATATTTTGATATAACAAATATTTGTAAAATTGATTTTGGACTTAATCAATTATTTCAAAAATAATTTAAAGTCTAAAATAACTTGAAAAACATGTGTTCTTAATTATTTTATATATATATATGAAATATTTTGAGCTACTTAAAATATGTTTAAAGCGTTTAAAATGTGTTTAAAGCTTTTAAAATATGAAAACACTATTCAATCACTATTTAGTACTGTTCATGACACTGTTTAAAGTTTCAAAACTTTGACCCCTGAAACTATTTCAACAGTCCGATTTTCTTCAAAGGTCATATATTTTTAAGTAAGATTTTCAAAACTTTCATTAAAGTTTTAAAACTTTCAAAAATAGTGTGTTTAGAAGTTCCTATACTTTCACATAGTTTCGAAACTTTCTCTAAAATTTCCAAACTTAATGTGCAGGTGGCCTAAATTAAATATTTTTAAAGCTTACAAAGGCTATAAGTCATCGTAACGGTCATAAACGGCTAGCAACTCATTCCACACAATAAAAACACTCCAAGTACACTTGAAGAAGGTTACTACACCTATCCAAGCTTAGAGATCAAGAGAATATAATTTTCATTCCTATTTCCTTCATTTTTGTCTTGTACTTAAGTGTATTGAGCTTAATTGCAAATATTTGTTTTCTTATTTTTGTGAGCTTAATCATTGCAAACACCTACCTAGAGAGGTCTTCTTGTTTACACAAGTTATACTTTGTTGCAAATGGGAGTGGTTCTAGTTTAGCCTTGAAAAACTAGGGAATTATAAAGGTTACTTTTGAGCCTAGAAAAAGGAAAAAACAAATTAGTGGATTTGTTGAAAATCCTTAGTGTGGAGCTAAGGTAGTGGATGTAGACTTTGGTTGATAAAATCAAACCATTATAAATCTTGCGTCTAATTCTTATCTTTTATTGCTTCCACACCAAAGATTTTTATAGTTCAATTCACCCCCTCTTGACGGTTTTTGGTTGACTTATCGAACATAACAATTGGTATCAGAGCATTAAAATCGAAGATTTAATAACCTTGTGAAGATCCTAGAAGTGATCTAGCGATTTCCTATTCAACCGAGAATATGTCTTCCACTTCCAGCTCATTCTACATGGAGGACTCCCAACCGATCAACAAGCCTTCATACTTTAGTGGAGTTAACTATGATTATTAGAAGAACTTGATGAATCTATTCATTCAATCCATTGATCTTAGAGCATGAGAATCATGAATGGTTATTCTTCTCCAACGAAGAAGATGAAGGAGTGAAATGACCAAGAACAAAAGAAATTTCAACAAAACGACATGGTCATGCACATATTAGTTTATGCATTTGGTCCTGATGTATATGAAGAAGTATCTTCATGTTCAAATACCAGTTATAAGATAAGCTTGAAAAGCTTCATGGCGATAAGAAAGAAGAACTATCAAGTTCAAACCTCCTCTTAAATCCAAAAGTAGTGTGCTTAATGGCTCTTAAAGAGCTCAAGGTGTCTTCTAACTCAAGTGAATTCAATTCATATTCTTTTAATGAGTTATAAGATGCATATGGTGAATTATGTTTGGAATTTGAGATCTTGAATTTCAAATACAAGAAAATAATTTCAAAATTCAATGTTGAAAATGATTTTAAAAAAAACAAAATTAGATTTTGGAATCCAAAATAAGATTTTAAAAAATGATTTGGAGCTTTCAAAAATGAAAAATGAAGAGTTTGAAAAAGAAAATTTTGATTTGAAAATTAAGCTTGATAGCTTAATTAAGAAAATGAAATTAATTTTCATAATTCATCTAGTTCTATAATGGCAAAATGCTCACATTGTCATTATCATGGTCATGCTTTACATACTTGTCCTATAAAGAATAGAAAATCTTTTAGAATTAGATAAGTATGAGTCCTGAAAGGAACTAGAGACATTGTAACTTATTTTCAAGGACCTAAAATAATTTGGGTACCAAAAACAAAGTAAATATCTCTTGTAGGTGTGTTGGAGCAATGGTGATAAAGATATAGATTTTGGATGCTCTAATCACACAAATGAAGGATGGGTAACCTTTAAACTTAAAGTTTATTGATTTTATATGTCGTTTCCCTATTGATTTTTTATGCATGCATGAGTATTAAGCATGAATGATTACATGTTGTTTGTTATCTCATGTATGTTGAAAATGTGTTATGATGAACATGGTTTAAAATTAAAAGCTTTTATCATTATTTAATTCATCATAATAATTTTTTTGGTCAAGTAATATTTTTATGATTTCTTTAAAATATCTTGACCTAAATGGGCTTTACTTGAAAATTATTTTTCTTTCAGCAAGTGATATCCCTGATTTATTGATTATTTTTTTAATTGGATTCACTTTAAATTTATGGTACCAAATATGATAATAATTTTAAAATCTCTTTCAATTGGTATCCATTTAAATTTTGCATATGTAAGAAAATTTTAAATATTTTTCTTACCTTTCATATGCCTTCTTTAACACCCTCCATTCCTACAATTGATATCATTTTTTTAAATATCAATTTACATCAATTTTTTCTTTTTGCATATTAGTATCCCATGAGTTTTATCTTTAAAAGTTTTCTTGGGATGTCTAAGTAAGGGGGATCTATAGAAAATGATTTTAATAGATTTGTATCAATGCAAATTTAAATAATGCAAAATGTGATTTATAAAATATATTTTTCTATTGCATGATTATATAGTAATTAGTTTGAATGTTCATCAATTGATTTTAAATGATTGAATCTTGATATTTTGGTAAAATTAATTCTTTTACTTTTTTCATATTTGCATATATATGCTTAGCTACATCTTTAATATGCAAATGAAAATTGTTAAATATTTATGCATATGCTCTCATTAACAATTGGTATCCATATTAAATGCATGACATTGTGTAGTGCTTTATGCATATGAGATTCAATATGTTATTTTTAAATTATTTTAGAAAGTATAACAAGTCTTGGATTTATTGAATTTCTTGTGTTACTAACATGTTTTGTCATCTTATCGAAATTCAATATTCTTCTTAACTGTCTAAGTGTTTTTCTACAAAAAACATTTCATGGAATCTCTAATTAAGGAGAGCTTTGTTTTCAAATGATTTTGTGCTTAAATCTTTATTCTCTTATTAACTTACTCTCCATTATTATTTTGAACCAATAAAGTTTAAATTATTTTTTATATAACAAAAATGGGAGAAGTAAGTGAAAAATTAAATTTCTCAAAGAAAAATAGGGAGCTTAAATTTTTTTAATAAATTCTCTTTTTTCAAAATATATTTTTTCTAAAGGAGAACTTTTGTGAAAAACAAATTTTCAAAGAAGTTTTGTTATATCAAAAAGGGGAGATTGTTGAACTTATATTTTCATATAACAAATATTTGTAAAATTGATTTTGGACTTAATAAAATATTTCAAAAATAATTCAAAGTCAGAATAGGAAGTAACAACAGTAAATGTGGTACGTTTATCTCATCCTCTCTAATTATAGGATGATCATCCAATATTTGTCCAAATTCAACATGACTAAATAAAACATGTTGAACTTATATTTTGATATAACAAATATTTGTAAAATTGATTTTGGACTTAATCAAATATTTCAAAAATAATTTAAAGTCTAAAATAACTTGAAAAATATGTGTTCTTAATTGTTATATATATATATATATATATATATATATATATATATATATATATATATATATATATATATATATATATATATATATATATATATATATATATGAAATATTTTTGAGTTAATTAAGATATGTTTAAAGTGTTTAAAGCTTTTTAAATATGAAAAACACTATTCAGTCACTATTTGGCATTGTTCATACACGGGTACTGTTCACAGTTTCAATGTCCTGAAACTGTTTCAAAACTTTTGTTATAGTTTCGAAACTTTGACCCCTGAAACTGTTTCAATGTCCCGATTTTCTTCAACGGTCATATTTTTAAGTAAGAGTTTGGAAAATTTCATTAAAGTTTCAAAATTTTCAAAAACAATGTGTTTACAAGTTTTGATACTTTCACATAATCTCAAAACTTTCATCAAAATTTTGAAACTTTCTCTAAAGTTTAGAAACTTAATGTGCAGGTGGGCTAAACTGTATATTTTTAAAGCTTCCAACGAATATAACTCATTCTAACAGTCATAAACGACTAGCAACTCATTTCACACAATAAAAACACTCCAAGTACACTTGAAGAAGATTACTACACCTATCCAAGCTTAGAGATCAAGAGAAAATAGTTTTCATTCCTATTTCCTTCATTTATTACTTGTACATAAGTTTATAGAGCTTAGTTGCATATATTTTGTTATGATTCTTGTGCGCTTAGTCCTTGTGAACACCTACCTAGAGAGGTCTTCATGTTTACACAAGTTATCCTTTGTTGGAAAGGGGAATGGTTCTAGTTTAACCTTGAAAATCTAGGGAACTGTAAAGGCTACTCTTGAGCTTAGAAAAAGAAAGAACAAATTAGTGGATTTGTTGAAAATCTTTAGTGTGAAGATAATAACTACGTAAAAAGGCTACTTTTAAGGCCTTCATCACTTATGTTATTGATTTTCTAAAGGCTTATATAGGTCATTTTAGGTGCATGTAGTTTCATACAGTTGTATTTTGGTTGTTATGTTTTGCCATTGGATTTTACTTTGTGAAGGAGTTATATGATAGGAAAGGTTTAACTATTTGGTGATGTGCAAGAAACAAGGAGCATAAGGCGATCAGAGAAGAATGGTGCTGCATCATAAGTTGCTGAAGCAGACTGCAATGCCTTGGCATTTCTGGCCCAGAAAAGGACAAAAAGATATTTTCACAAATAACAACTGCTATTAGCACGTGTTTTGTGCTAGTAACCAACTGAATGGGACCCATTGCCACCTATCGAATCAATCTTCATGCATTTAGAGTGTACTTGGGGTATGATGGGAATTTTGGGAAAAATCCCTAAGAACATTCTGTAGATTTATAAAGAAAAAGACACTTATTTGGAGATATCTAATTCATCATCTTCTCCAACTCTCTCTTCCTCCATTGATGAGCTCAACTTCCTCCTTTTTCTTTTTCTCATCTGTTTTCAGTTGTGTTCCTCTATTGGTGAAGCTTGAGGGAGTGGCGCTTGCACCCGAGAAGGGCAAGGTGTTGTGGTCATTCGTGGTGGTTCGAAGGAAGTGTCAGTCGTGTGCTAATATTTTTCTTTCTTCTCCAGCATTTGCTCCATTTTATGATTGATATTTGATTAGGTTGTAAGGAATGAATGAACAAATTAGGATTTTCCATGGTTTCTTGGAACCCCACCATGAACTAGACTATATTTGGTGGAGTTCATTGATGATGCTTTAAACTTTGTTTTGAATGGTTGATTAATGTTTTCTTTTGGTTATTACTTGTTTTGATTATGAGTTCTTAATTTCTTAAGATTGTAGGAGGCATGAGAGTGTCCATTTCTTAAGTAGAATACTATGTGTTCAAGAGAAACATAGTCACTAATTCTTTAGTATCCGAGGGAAACTAAAGTAAGATTAGCTTAAGGAATGGGTTGTAGTTAATTACTATAACCTAATCCCATAGTATTCAAGAGCAACTAAGCTAGGATTTCAATGACTATAAGGGGTAAAGCGTAATCAATGGTTTAGTGTGTCACTACTTAGACTATAGATAGCATAGAACATCTTTAGCAAACTCTGTCGAACAAGAAAGGTACTAAAATACTAGATCAACCTAAGAGATAAGTTTAAAACTTCCTATGTGACTCCCTACAATTCATTCCCGTAGAAGTTTCCCGTGTGAGGATTGTCAAGTTATTTCATTTATTTTATGTTTTTACCATTCTACATTGCCTTGACAATTTCACCTATTTAGACCATAAACATCTCCCTTGCCACGACATCACATTTGTTCGCTCATTCATATTTCTTCACCATTATTCCACCCTACAGTCATGATTCCTTTACCTAGGCATCATCATTGTAAATATCATTACTATACTTATATAATTTAGTGTATTATTGTGCCCAAACTCATAAACTCCACCAATCTCTGAGGACGGTACTCACTCATCATTATATTACTTTTGCGATTGTGTATACTTACACATTAATTGTGTATAATTTTATAGTACTCACAACACATAAGAAGTTTTTGGCACCGTTGTTGGAGATTGGCAACGTGAAGTTAGTTAGTTTGCCATATCATTTTATTTTTCTTATTTAATTTTTACTATAAATTAGTTGTTATTTTTTACTTTCTCTTTTTCAGGCTTATTTGGTGTATAACCATAATCTATTATGACAAGCCATTGATACCAATTGAACCTGAGATTGAAAGACTATTTACACAAAGAATATTTGATCAATGTGCTCAAGGAAATATATATCAAATTCGAAATCAAAGAATTGGTCAAGAGAAAGATCAGAATATTGAGGAAATTCCCAATGTTGGGCCTGCTGCTAGGCCTCGTGTTATTCGTGACCATTTTAATCCTATTGGATGACTTGAATCCTGGGATTGTGGCACCTGAAATTCAGGCAGCCCATTTTAATCTCAAACTAGTTATGTTCCATATGTTGAATTCTATAGGTCAATTTGGGGGCGTGCCAAAAGAAGATGTCATGTAGCATATTCGTAATTTCTTGGAGGTATTTGATTCTTTCCGCCAACAAGGAGTACATGAGGATGTATTGAAATTAAAGTTATTTCCTTACTCTTTGAGTGACCGAGCTAGGGCTTGGTTGAGTGGTTTTCCATATGGCTCAATGGAGTCATGGACTGATCTTTGTAAAAGTTTTTTTGTTGCGCTATAACCCGCCAAACAAGAACACTCAGCTAAGGAATGACATAACATCCTTTCGTCAGACAGATGACGAATCTATGTATGAATGTTGGGATCGTTACAAGAGTTTTCTTCGTAAGTGTTCTAATCATGGTTTTCAAGACTTTACCCAAGTAGTAATGTTTTATAATGAAGTTAATACATACACGAGGATGATGCTTGATGCCTCGACAAATGAGACATTGCTTGAAAAATCACCTACTGAGGCATTTGTTATTCTTGATAGGATTGCCAATAGCAATTATTAATTTCCTTCCTCAAGGCTTGGAACTAGGAGAAAAGCCCCTAGGCTTTCGAGTTAGATGCCAAGGACTCCATATCCGCTCAACTCTCAGCTATCACTAATATGTTGAAGAATATACAATGCTAGATTGAGGTGAAATAAGTGAATGTAGACAATTCAATATGTCTGTTATGTTATGTTATAGAAATCACCACGAGAGTGAATGCCCGACTAATCAGGAGTCCATCAACTATGTTGGCAATTTCAATCAAGGCGATAACAATCCTTATTCCAATACCTTAAATCTAGAGTGGTGTCAACACCTTAACTTCTCATCGGGAAATCAAGGAGCCTGTAATGCTAGTCAACCTACTCGGCAGCAAAATTTCAATGAACCTCAAGGCTACCAAAATCTTATGCCATGGCATAATTCTAAAAAGAAAGCCTTATCATCATCTAATACATATTCTTTGGAGGCCACGATTCAAGAATTCATAGCTACCACTAAGACAATGCTGCAAGACCATACTACATCAATAACAAATTGAGCTTTACTTCATAGTCAAGGCACCTTACGTCAAATTCATAACTCATCTTTAAGAGTTTTGGAAGGTCAAGTTGGTCAGATTGTCATGGCATTTCAAGAGAGTTAGCAAGGACGTTTTCCAAGTGACATTAAAGTTACTAAATCTCATGGAAAAGAACAATGCAATATATTGACTCTGAGGAATGGTACTCAGATTAATCAATAAGTCAAGTTTTGAGAAAAGTAGTAGGATGATTCTACCCCAACCTCTGAGCAAGATGAAACTAAATTACAAGATGAAATCATTATCAAGAAGGACAATGATGAGGGTTCTACTAGTGAACCTGTCGAGGTACCAAATACATATGCCAAGGCAAAAGCGATTCCTACACCCGTAATTGAGGAAGTTAGACCCCCACTGCCCTTCCCGCAAAAATTAAAAAAACACAATCATGAAGTCCAATTCAAAAAGTTTTTTGACATTCTTGATCAGCTTTATATTAATGTACCTCTTTTGGAAGCCATTGAGCAAATGCCTACCTATGACAAGTTTCTTAAGGAGATTTGTACCAAGAAGAGGAAAGTTGAGAAGTTTAAGATAATTGCCACGGTAAAATAATATTGCTACACATTGCTGCCAAAGCAAAAAGATCCGGGCAGTTTCATTATTCCATGTTCTATAGGAGCTAATTTTGTTGGAAATACACTATGCGACCTTGGTTCAGGCGTGAACTTAATGCCAAAATTTATATTATTGAATCATGGTATGGGAAATGTCAGACCTACCTATATGATTCTATAACTTGTCGACCGATCCCATGTTCGTCCCGAAGGGAGAGTTGAGGATGTCATTTTGAGGGCTGACAACTTTTTGTTCTCAGTCGACTTTCTTACTCTTGATTGTGAAGTTGATGCTAATGCGCTCATCATCTTTGGTAGGCCTTTCTTAACCACTGGTCGTATTTTAATTGATTGTGAAAAAGGGTGAACTCACCATGAGAGTGACCGACCAATGTGTGACTGCCAATGTTTTTCGTACTCTAAAGTATGTTGATGACTCAGAAGAACGCCAAGGCATTTTTAAAGTGAATTCATTAATTGAAGAGGAAGTCAATCGATTTTTCCAAAGCAATTTCATTCAGCTAACATATTATAAGCGACTTATTGTTGAGGAAAGCATAAAGGATCATGACGAACTGCCATATGCAGAGGATCAATCTAGCTTACTGCTAGCTAGATCAGGTATGAGCTTTGAACCCCTTGATTTTGATGAATTTGTTCCTCCTATACCATCATTACAGCATGCACCTACCCTAGAGCTAAAGCTTTTGTCAGAGAATCTTAAATATGCTTATTCGGGTAGTGATAATACTTTACCTATAATTATTTCCTTTAGCTTTACTCCTGACCAAGATCAAAGTTTGTTAAGTATTTTGTCACAACATAAAAAATACTTGGATGGACGATGGCTGATTTGAAAGGGGATAAGTCCAACTATTTGCATGTATAAAATTTTTCTAAAAGAATGTCATTGTAACTCTATAGAGCCACAACGAAGACTCAATCCAGTCATGAAGAAGGAGGTGATGAAAGAAATAATTAAATGGCTTGACACTGGAGTGATTTACCCCGTATCTAATAGCTCATGGGTAAGCCGTGTCCAATGTGTCCTCAAAATGGGTGGCACAACTATGGTGATTAATGAGGAGAATGAGCTATTGCCCATGTGCACTGTCACAAGATGGAGAATATGCATAGACTATTGTAAACTCAACAAAGCTACAAAGAATGACCATTTCCCTCTACTTTTCATTGATCAAATGTTGGATCGATTAGCAGGAAATCCATTTTATTACTTTCTAGATGGGTATTCTGGGTACAATCAAATTGCTATCGCACCAAAGGACCAAGAGAAGACCATATTCAGATGTCCCTATGACACTTTTTCTTTTAGGAGGATGTCTTTTGGACTTTGTAATGCCCTGATAACTTTTCAGTGATGCATGCAAGCTATCTTTTCTTATATGGTTGAGGACTTCCTTGAGATATTCATGGATGCTTTCTCCTTTTTTGGAGATGACTTTGAGAGATGCCTAGGCAATTTGGAAAAAGTTCTATGTGATGTGAAGAGGCTGATCTGGTTTTGAATTGGGAGAAATGTCACTCTATGGTGACTGAAGGCATTGTGTTAGAGCACAAAATATCCCAAGAGGGCATTGAGGTTGATAAGGCTAAGATTGAAGTGATTGAAAATTTTCCACCAGCTACTTTTTCCAAGGGCATTAGGAGTTTCCTTGGACATGCTAGCTTTTATAAAAGATTCATCAAGGACTTCCAAAATCTCAAAGCCCTTATGCACATTGCTTCAACAAAACCAGCCCTTTGTGCTCGATAGATTTTGTCTTGGCGCATTTACCGAGTTGAAGCAAAGACTAATCTCAGAGCCCATTGTAGTTTCTCCCGACTGGACATAATCATTCGAGTTGATGTGTGATGCAAGTGATTACACAGTGGGAGTTGTTTTGGGGCAACGACAAGGTAAAATTTTCCATGTCATATATTATGCTAGATGTACCTTGAACGAGGTACAAATAAACTACATAACCACTGAGAATGAATTACTTGTTGTGCTATTTTCATTTGATAAGTTTAGGCCATACTTAATAGGCACCAAGGTTAACATTGATCACTCAGCTATAAAATATTTAGTGAACATGAAGGATGCCAAGCCCAGACTTATTAGGTGGATCTTACTATTGCAAGAATTTGATCTAGAGGTTGTAGATAGAAAAGGTACTGAGAATCAAGTGGCATATCACTTATCTAGGCTAGAAAGCAATTCTAAATGCCATAAAATTTTAGACATTCAAGAGGAATTTCCTGATGAGAAAATATTATACTCCATGGAAATTCCGTGGTACGCTGACCTTGTTAATTTTCTTGTTAGTGGTATTTTGCCTTTTAAATTAAACAGCCAGGGCAAAAAGAAGTTCAAGCATGATCCAAGGTTCTACTTTTGAGATGAGCCATTTATATTCAAGAATTACGCATACCAAATCATAAGAAGGTGTGTACCTGAAGATGAGCAGTAGGTCATTCCACACCATTTTTACACGACCCTATCTGGAGGCCATTTTGGAGGAGCAAAGACCACTGCCAAGGTTCTGTAATCAGGCTTTTATTGGCCAACACTTTTCAAAGATGCACATGCATTTTATAAGTCATGTGATCGATGCCAACATACTGGTAACATCTTCAGCCGATATGAAATGTCATTGCAAGAAATTCTGGAGATTAAGCTATTTGATTTTTGGGGCATTGATTTTATGGGACCATTCTTATCTTCTTGTGGAGACTTGTACATTCTGCTTGCTATGGATTATCTATCTAAGTGGGTGGAGTCGATTGTAACATCAAAGAATGATTTCAAAATCGTGCTCAAGTTTTTGCACAATAATATCTTTACACGGTTTGGAGTGCCTAAAGTTATCATTAGCGATGAAGGAACCCACTTCCATAACAAATTGATTGCCAAGGCATTGAGGAGGTATGAAGTTCGTCACAAAATTTCCACAGCGTATCATCCAGAAACCAGTCGCCAAGCTGAAGTATCCAACCGCAAGATAAAGTAAATCTTAGAAAAAGTGGTGAATCCAAGGCGAAAAGGTTGGTTGCCAAAGTTATATTAAGCACTTTGGGCATATAGAACATCATTTAAGACTCCTCTGGGTATGCCACCCTTTAAGTTGGTGTATGGAAAGGCTTTTCATCTCCCTATTGAGCTGGAACATAAGTCATGTTGGGCCATTAAAAAGCTCAATTTTGATGCTTAATTAGTTGGGGAGCAAAGACTCCTTGAGCTTAACGAAATGGAAGAGTTTAGGGCACAAACATATGAGAATGTCAAACTATATAAAAAAAAGACTAAAAAGTGGCATGACCAGATACTAATGCCACAACATTTTCATGTTGGCCAGTAGGTGCTAAGGCTCTTTCTTGGAAACTCAAATCTAGATGGTCAGGACCATTTGAGGTGTATGATGTCTACCTCCATGGAGTATTTGATATACAAAATATAGATGATGGGATGATCTTTAAAGTTAATGGTTAGCGCCTAAAAGTTTATAGTGGAGCCCTGACCTTGTGCGACAAATTAATGTTTTACTTGCACGATGTCTGAGTGTGACCCCGTGAAGTAACTTTAAATTCCATGGCATTATTACTTGCTGCTTGTGCATATATAAAACATGCATTTTTATTATTTACTATTTTTATTATTTTATTACTTATGGATATTTACAATTTGTTTCGTATTGCAGGGGCTCACCTTATATTACGCACAAAAGATGTGATGATTATGCTTGGGAGAAAGGACAAAATGGAATAATTAACCCTAATTTTTAGGGTGGACGAAAAATGGAAAAATAAAGGAGGGAATAATTCTTTTTATTTATTTTCTTATTTAATTATTTTCTTTTACTTTGCATTCACTTTACTTTCCACTTTTTCACCCACCCTTTTCCCATCTTTTATAAGCTTACCATAACTAGCCACTTTTTATCTTTTTTTATTTTATGTTATTTTATTTTTTCTCTCTATTAACTCTTCATCTTCTCCTTCGCCAAATACCATTGTTACATGCACAAAAGCTTGTAACTTTTTTGCATTTTTCTCTTTCCAAGTAAGATTAAATGGTGCACACAAGACCGACGAGCTCAAACGCTTCACTCCCATAACAATTTACTGAAGATGCGGCGAAAGAGATATTACAAAGCTTGAAAAATCAGAAGTTATTTTTTTAGTTGGGTTTTGTTTTCTTCAATGAACCGAACGGTGGTTTTGGGCCGAATGTCATGGACATCGTCGAGCCCCACAAGTGGTAGAAATTCACATGTCATCTCGGTAACATAAATGCATCATTTGTGAAAGAGTTTTATGCTAACATCTCAAATCCAAACAAACATGCAATTGTTGTTAGAGGTATATCCATTCGATTTACACGTTCGATAATTAATCTGTATTTTCACTTGCAAGATGTAGTCGATCAACATGTTGTATTTGAGAAAGAGACCGAAAGTAAGACTTATGATGATAATCTTGAGGATCTATGCTTCTCTAACTAAATGTGGAATGGACGCCAAGCTAACCATTTTCAGTAAACTGGGAGCATCTTCAATATTGCGCAAAGCTGTGGAATCACTTCATGAAGCACAAGCTTATGACGACAACCCATAATACAACAGTAACACTGTTTCACATGATATTGTTACACTTTATTATGGTTACATGTTCGATTGATGTTGGATGCATTATTGTGGACCAAGTCCACGTGTTTATCAAAAAAAAATCTAGTGCTTTGGTGTTCCTGAATCTCATCACGGTATTATGGCACAAAAAGAAGGTTGTTGAAAGTGGATTTGATAATTTTCCAGAGTGTCAGGCATTGCGAGAACACAGTTTCCAACTCTATTAGGACTAGTAAAGCCTAAGTCTAAGGAAGTCTCCGAAGAGGAGTCCAATGATGTTGAACCCTAAAATATCGAGGCAAAGATCCTTACTATCGAGGAATCTGTCCAACACACAAAGACTCACTTGGCAGTTCTAACGGGAGATATCAAGAATTTCTTTGGTTATGTGAAACAAATGGATGTCGTGGTGGAATCAATCTTCAAAGAGATGATCCCTCATATGGACCACAACTTCCAGGGTTTTCCTGGTGAAATCCTACCAGCATTCGATGATGTCGAAGCACTTTCGAATATCCCACATCATGAAGACACCCCAGAGCCCGAGGATGTTGATCCAATCAATGTTGTTCCTGAGCAAAACCCTACGACCCAGCCCCAAAAACAAGTTGTTATAGAGGAGCCATCGAGTGAAGCCCCCATCCAAACCGCAATTATGAGGCATTCTTTCTCATGTCATTCTAAATGTCGACTCAAAACCTCTACTGGGCGCGTAAACACTCCCTCTACCAAGACCACTGTCGTCCCTACCACACCAATTGTTATCTCCACATCTGACCCAAAATCTAGCCCACCCCACTGAGGAAACGCACCATGCATGGATTGGCAAACACTTCCACCTCAACACCACTACCAAAGACATTGAGGTACCTCATCTAATTTTTTATTGCATGATATAACATTTAGTTTAAGTAGTTACTTAGTCATTTCAAGCATTGAGTGCAATGTTTCTCTCAGGTTTGGGGGAGGTAATGTCCTTTGTAGGACATTTGCATGAGAGTGCTAGTAGAACATTATTCCATGGCATCAGTAATGGTAGGATAGTTTGATGAAATGATTTGATGATGCCCGATGATGAATTATTTAGGCTAGAAGTTTAATGTACATGAGTATTGAGAATGATAGAACCAACTCTATGACTTGGTGCTTTGTGGATTATTCTTACACGATTTGTATGTCTTCTATGTTTAAGGAATTTATGAAGTTTTTATGAAAGAACTATGGTTTGCCTTGACATAAAAATTGATGTTGTTCTTAAACGATAAATGATTTTTTAAAGGACTCCATTATGTTGAATTTTGTTTAACCATGAATAAATGCTTCGGCATAGCTGTAGAGGGACACTCCTCTTTGCTATGACATTGCCTGAATATTGCGTTTTAATAAATGGCAATCATAGGCATATGAGTGAATGAAAGTAGTCACGGGGTGACTCTACCTAACTAGCTTGGGGATGGAAGGTATACTCCCATTCATCTAGAGTGTGGGATGTCAGTTGAGACAAGCTGACTCTCCTCATATCAACAATTATATTTAAAAAAGTTTAATTAAAGTGTTAAGTAAAGGGGAGTAAGACTGTGCTTAATGAATAAACAAATACAGTGACAAAACTAGGGAACTTAATTAGAAATTGTCTAGATTCATTAAGCATAGATTAGATACAATCACGCACATACACAACCACAAAGAATCTTACCATATGGAAAAGTACTAGATTTCTTGATATGTCTAGCATGTTGAAGCCATTTTTCTGAGGATTGAAATACAATTTTATCTCATTGTCTCATTTTTGAAAATTGACATGACGTTTTGATTGTGTTAACTGCTATCCATTGCTTGAGAACAAGCAATATGTCATGGATCACAAGCCCACAACCGAGGTCAGCACAAGAGAAGTAGCCCAAGATTACTTAAGTAGCATTTTGGGCCTTCCTAAACCTGTGAAGATTGGCCCATTCCATGAAGATGAAGAGCCTTGCACGTTTATTGCTGAAGAATCCTTGGTTTAATGCAAAATCATCATGATTATTTCCATAAACTTTGTAATCTTTTATCTAAGGCAACATATAACTAGCTTGATAGAGTTTCCTTAGTTAAGAGAAAATCTTGTAGATAAAATTCCTTGATTTGGGGGATTTAGGAGATTATATTCGATCTAGGCCATTGATACACTTAGATTTTAATCGTTTATTGAGGGGAACTTCCACTATAAATAGAGGCCTATCCTCCTCATTTGTACTCACTTCTTCATTTTGAGAAATCACAGAGCATTCTCTCAATGTTACTATTGTCTTGCTTTTGTGCTTGATAGTTCTCTTGTTCTTTTCTTCCGTTGGGAATCTAAGCATCTTTTCTTGAATTATTTTTAGGCTGACTTAGCCACAATCACAGAGAAAGCGACTAAGGTCGCACATTATAGGCGTTGAAGTTCCAAGGGCGTGACAAATAGCTTAAGTTTGGGGGTGTCAAAATTTCGTAAAAATGCTACTTTTAAGGACTTTTTCACTTAAGTTATTGATTGTCTAAAGGCTCATATAGGTCATTTTAGGTGCATGTAGTTTCATATAGTTATATTTTGGTGGTTTTGTTTTACCATTGCATTTTACTTTGTGAAGGTGTTATATGATGGGAAAGGTGTGGCTATTTGGTTATGTGCATGAAACAAGCATCATAAGGCGAGCTAGAAGAATGACGAACATTACAAGTTGCTGAAGCAGACTACAATGTCTTGGTATTTCTATCGCAGAAAAGGGAAAAAGATATTTTTACAAATGACAACTGTTATTAGCATGTGTTTTGTGCTAGTAACCACCTGAATGGGACCTATTACCACCTATGGAATAAATCTTCATGCATTTGGAGTGTACTTGGGGGTAAGATGAGAATTTTAGGAAAAATTCCCTAAGAAGATTCCTTAGATTTATAAAGAAAATGACACCATTTTTGAGATATATAATTCATCATCTTCTCCATCTCTCTCTTCCTCCATTGAGGAGCTCAATTTCCTTTTTCTCATATGTTTTTAGTGGTGTTCCTCCATCAGTGAAGCCCGAGGGAGTGGAGCTTGCATCCGAGAGGGGCGAGGTGCTGTGGTCGTTCGTGGTGGTCCGAAGAAAGAGTCGGTCATGCATATCTAGTGCTTTTTTCTCCAACCTTTGCTCCATTTTATGAGTGATCTTTGATTGGGTTGTAAGGAACGAATGAACAAATTGGGATTTTCTATGGTTTTTTCAAACCACACCATGAACTAGACTATATTTGGTGGAGTTCATTGATAGATGCTTTAAACTTTGTTTTAAATGGTTGATTAATGTTTTCTTTTTCTTATTACTTGTTTTGCTTATGAGTTCTTAATTTCTTAAGATTGTAGGAGGCATAAGAGTGTTCATTTCTTAAGTAGAAGACTAGATAATCGAGAGAAACGTAGTCACTAATTCTTTAGTATTCGAGAAAACTAAAGTAAGATTAGAATAAGCAATGGGTTGTAGTTAATTACTAGAACCTAATCCCTTAGTATTCGAGAGAAACTAATCTAGGATTTCAATAACTAAGAGGGGTAAAGTGTATTCAATGGTTTAGTGTATCACTGCTCAGGCCGAGAGGAGATTTCGTGACATCCAATTATGTTAGGTTCTTAGTCTAGAGATAGCATAGAACATCTTTAGCAAACTCTATCGAACAAGTAAGGTACTAGAAGACTAGATCAACTTAAGAGATAAGTTTAAAACTTCCTAAGTGACTCTCCACCATTCATTCCTGTAGAAGCTTCCCGTGTGAGGATTATCAAGTTATTTCATTTATTTTGTGTTTTTTACCATTCTGCATTGCCTTGACACTTTCACCTATTTAGACTATAAACATCTCAATTGCCACGACATCATATTTGTTCACTCATTCATATTTCTTCACCATCATTCCACCCTACAGTCATTATTCCTTTACCTAGGCATTATCAGTGTATATATCATTACTATACTTAGATAATTTAGTGTATTCCTGTGTCCAAACTCATAAACTCCACCAATCCCCGAGGATGATACTCACTCATCATTATATTACTTTTTCAATTGTTTATACTTGCACATTAATTGCGTATAATTTTATAGTACTCACACACACAACATGAGCTAAGGTAGTGGATGTAGACTTTGGTTGAGAAAGTCAAACCACTATAAATCTTGTGTCTACTTATTATATTTTATTGCTTCCACACCAAAGATTTTTAAAGGCTAATTCATCCCCTATTGACGATTTTCGATTGATCGATCGAACTTAACAAAACATATTATGTTATCACATCTTGAAATTCTATCCACAAGTTTCTCGTTGTGGCTCATGGTCATTAACACCGTTGAATTTAATTCAAAGCATTAGTAGAACCAATACTCCAACAGATTGTGAGTTTGGTGAACCGATGGGATAACCTATTTTCATTTAGAATTAATAATAATTCCAACAATAAACTGAAAATAAATTTTGGTTTATTCTACCAACAAAATTTAGTTAGAAACTAAAATTTTGAAACAAACCAATAACATAATTGTTACTTTCAAACAATTTCTAATAACTAGTAATCAAATAAATTTTATTAAAACCCCGTTTATTTTAAACACAGAACTAGAAATTTCACTAAATAAAAATTTGATTCTCGTTTATTTTTTTATTTTGTTAAACAAATTTGTTCACTTTAAGATTTAAGCAAACTCGTTAAAACGGTAGGATAAATCCAAAACAAATTTATTTGCTATCTTATTTTTACCATGATATCTGAACTGTTTCATATTAAATAAAGGTAGAAGACAAAGTTTCGAATCATCTCGGATTAAAGAGAAATATTAAGTTTTCACCTTCTTAATTGACTTCATCGTTTTCAACCAAAACTTGAACCATCAAAATTCAATGTGTGCTACCCACTACTTTGATCTACACATTTCATAAACTTGCAAAAGATTTTGTAATCCAATTGATTGTATCCCTACATAGAAATTAGTGAAACCATGTCCTGCATTAAAAATAAACTCAAAATCATTGCATAAAGAACTATAGAATTCAAAATTCAGAATTGGTAGGAAACTTATCCTTAGCGTAAATTCCTCCTAATTATCGTCAACCATTTGTTTACCAAACTTTTGGTGCTTCGCTTGTACACAACAATTATTAAACTGAAAAGAATTCATATCATCTCAGAAGAAATAAGAATAAATTTGTCTTAAGATTGTTAGATAAATATCAAATAAGTATTCCTTAATTCAGGTGAGACCCATACACTTTGCTCCATGTCCTAAACTACTTTGAATTTACAAAAGACTCATAATTAATATTTTACCTAAAGATAAAGAGTTAAAATAAAAATTAAACACTTTTGTTAACTGATAAATCATCAAACTAACGACATTCAACGTTTCTATGATCAAAATTTAATAAAACAATAACATAAGTGATCAAATATTAATTTTTTTATAAATAAAAGTGTACAAAAATAAAATGTAAGTGATTATTCTCGTAAGTTACCTATAAAAAAAAGTCGTGCACTAAAATACCCACTTTTAGATACTAAATCGACGTCAGTGAGGAAGGATATAAGGGCTCTGTTAAAATGGACGGTTGCAATGTCCATATAATGCGTTAATATTCTTCGAGAATAAATAATTAAATAGATAAATAAACAAAAAAAATAAGAATTTTATTAACACATACTCTCTCTCAGTTTCTAGAATACAATTAAATAAAAAGTTTAGTTTATCTTTAAATGACCACTTAATTATAAGATTAATATTAATATAATTATTACACGTTTAATTTTGATAATATAATCACATATGTTTTTAAAAAAATATATAATTACATAAATAATTTAAATATAATCAGTTATCGTTAAAAATAAATAGTATGACTAATGTAGTTATTATTGATTAACGACGATTGAGAAATTCATATAATTATACTAATTATTTTTAACTATAAATGATTATAATAAAATCACATAAATAATTATGTGATAATATTTGGTAAAAGTTAAAAGAATGAGTTGGTGTACATTTAATTAAACCTTCATCCAGCTGCTGCTTTTGTCTGTCTGTTGATACCCAAATAAACAAAAACAAATCGGCATTGACTCCATGTCTTTCCAAATAAATTAGTAAATAAACTAGGGTTTCAGCTACTGCAATTCGTTTTTCCTTTCTTTGGGGTGATCTAGTTCCTCTTTCGTTGCATGCTTTTGTTTAGCGGCTTCTAACCGACTAACTCGTCACAATGGCCGTCTCTTCCCACCCTGGACCCCTTCAGGTGATTTTTCTTTTTAATCTTTATATTTGTCTATGTATGTTTTTTTTTCCTTTTTATAAATAAGTGTGTTTTTTGTTTTATAATTTCAGGTTGGTTCATACTTCGTTGGACGGTACTATCAGCTACTTCAACAGCAACCTGATCTAGTTCACCAGTTTTACTCAGATGACAGCACCGTGGTTCGGGTTGACGGAGATTCCTCAGAATCTGCTTCTTCCATGCTGGTAACTTTTATTTTCTTCATAATTTACTTCTAGTAAGTTTGCCTTAGCATCACCACTATGGTCTTGTTCTTAATTATATCCATTTCTTTAAATGCTTTTATTTGTATGCGTTTTCAAGTAAATCTCCATGTAACAGTTACAGCATATTTTTAGCCCATATATTTTTAAAGCACACAAATATATTTGATTTGGCCTAGGATAAGCCAAGTTTGGGACAGATTGATTGAAATTTTGTTCTTTTGAATACCATTTTTTTAGCTGCCACTTTTCTTTGTAAGAAAAATGGATCTCTTGATCATTTGTATGTTACAATCCAAACTTTGCTGTTAACTGCTGTTGCAATTTGCAATTTCTTGTGCCAATTTGAGTTGTGAATATTGGTCTCTACAATAATTATCAAAGATTACTCAAGCTTCCTTTATCAGGAATAAACTTCCTTATATTTTACATCATAATGGGTTATTTTGTAATTTATTTTTCTCTCTTTCATTTCTCTCTGCAGGAAATTCACACCTTGGTCATGTCACTAACTTTTACTGCCATTGAGATCAAGACAATTAATTCTCTTGATTCTTGGAATGGAGGTGTTCTGGTGATGGTTTCCGGTTATGTTAAAATCAAGGATTTTAATGGTAGAAGAAAATTTGTGCAAACCTTCTTCCTCGCCCCGCAAGAGAAGGGTTACTTTGTTCTCAATGATATCTTACAGTTTATTGATGATGAAATGACTTCACAACTTCCAGCTTCCACATTACAACAAAACAAACTAGATGCTCAACTAAATCTGTCAAGCGCTGTTGCAGAGCCAGCATGTACTATGTGCAAGCTTTTATCTCATTTTAATCTGAAATTATATTTCAAGCTATAGTATGTTTTGGACTTGATATCAACATTCAAAATTGTGGGTGTATATGTTCTAACTAGCTTGATGTTTCTAACACTGATGGTAGAATCAATTAATTATCTTTTTATTAAATGACAGTATCTGTATCTTTCACGAAGATTGAAGGGTGATTAGATCTTTGTTTCTTCTTATGACCTTAAAGTTAAGTTGCCAGCTTATAGTCTTACTACCCGAGGCATTGAAGCCAAAACCTTATTGTAGTTTCTCTTTTCTAGTTAGTAAATTTCCACATTTAAATCTGTACTTAAAAGTAACAAGTTAATCTTTGGTAAATAATTCTTCTTTTCACTGGTTTTTGTTATGTACTATTCTTATGGTAGAGATTTTGTTTTACTTTTTATCTGGCCTAACATGTTGGATTTAACAGTTTCTGACTACATTTTGGAGGAAGAGGCTAGGGAATATGTCAACTCTGTTCATATAGATGACGATCCAGTGGACAAATACAGTCCCCCTGAGCAACCACAAGAAGAAGATTTTGAAGCTGAAGTTGTGGTGGAGGAAGCTCTTGCAGAGGAAACTCCCAGTAACCATCACATTGCGGCAGTGATCACTGTGCAAGAGACCCCAGCTATGCCTTCGGAGGAACCTGTTGGGGAGGCTCCAAGAAGAACATATGCCTCTATTGTAAGTACTCCCCTGTTTCTTATTATGCAAGCACTACATTTTTATGTGAGCCTGTATGTTTATGACTTGCTTATTGAGGGTGTCTCACTCATTGCCTATTTTTGACATGTTGAACTAGCATTTTATCTATACGAGTCTGTATTTTATTTATCCATAATTTAACCAAATATCCTTTGAATTCTACTCGATTGTGTGGCATACAACATCGTCTTACATTACCTCATGTCCTTGCATGTAAATAGTAAACATGCAGTTGATTACCAAATGAGAGTCGAGAATGATCCGGTCCGGCCTCTCCTTTGAACTATAATTTTTTCTATTTAGTATTCGGACTGCAGATCAATGGTGTTTAATTTTTTGAAATTCAAGAATTTATGATTCGTTAATTGACCTTATTTGGTGTTAACATGGTCTAGTTGGGTGTTCCAAAGGAGCAGTCGGTTTCATCTGTTCAACCTCAACCATTTTATAATAAGATTCCCCAGACTACTTCAGATTGGGATCATATTCCAGAACCTGCTAGTCGACAGTCACATCTTGCTTGGTCAGATGTGCCTGAATCTACAGCAGAGAAAGGAGTGGAGGAGGGTTTGGTCTATGAAGAAGGTTAGTCTAGCTCTATCTACTTTTGTATGTTTTGTTTATATTAGGACTTACAGTAATATAGTTTCCATTTGATAGTTTGCTTTGCCTCTTCATCAATTTCCCTTATTTTGCCTCTGTATTGGTTACTGGGAAAGGAAAAATTTTAAATGGACATCCAGGCATTTTATTTGACCCTCTGAGCATTAGGATTTTGTTTCTACAGTTGAGAAATTACTGTTTTAGAGGCTGGATATTTTATCATTCCATTTCTGAATTACCTTCTATGCTTAGAGTCGAGACAATATTTACTGGTCGAAATATTTATAGTTCTTGGATCAGGCGTTGCAATGTGATTATAGATCTTCATCCTTTCAGGTGAATATATTGGTGAATACAAATCTGTCTATGTGAGAAACTTGCCCTCTACTGTTACTGTTACTGAAATTGAGCAGGAGTTCAAGAATTTTGGCAGAATCAAGCCTGATGGTGTCTTTATCCGGAACCGCAAGGTGATTTCTTTTTCTTCTCTTCTCGATATCTTTTGTATATATCTTCAAACAAACTAAATTTGTGTTAGATGCATGCAGGATGTTGTTGGTGTCTGCTATGCTTTTGTCGAGTTTGAAGACATTTCTGCTGTTCCAAATGCAATCAAGGTATGAATTTTAGTTGTTGTTTGGGCCTTCTCCCAAGAGAATATGTTGAATTGCAGCTAGTAGCTTAGTTACTTTCAGTATTTCTTTTAGAATTTCAAAAGCTGAATAGTTTCTCACTTGCTGATCTCCTCTTTGAATTATTCATTGTATGTTTGTAACTACTTTGGCTTATTTTTGTCTACAAGATTGAGTTCACTGTAAAAGGAGCTTTGAACACTCTTTTAACATTGTTCCATTGTAATTATATTTTAGTTTTATTTTTAATGGTTGTTCATATTGTTGGATCAAATTTAAGCTGCATCCATGTGCCTTTGTGATGCTTTTATGCTGTTGCTTATGACGGATAAGATGGAGATGGCTAGCACAGCCATGAAAGAGCTTCTTGAGTAAATACAAGAAAAAATAAGTGGATTTTGAGACAGGAGGGTGAAGGAAATAAACCAGATCTGCTTTACTTTTAAATCAAAACTGACTTATAGTACCCTCAACAGTTAAAAACTTTTAGTTTCTTATTGTATGAAGGACCCTAGATATACATGGATATACTAGAATAGCTGCTTCAGGTGGTTCCATGAAATAACATGATCTACTTCTGTAGCTAATTTGTATATTCGTAGTCGTCGCCATCCTGAAGCCTTTATGGTTTTACCTTTGACTTCTGTACTTGATATTTTATATTAATACTGACCAAGTTTTGTTCCTTCTATAGGCATCTCCTATACAATTGGGGGGAAGGCAAGTTTACATTGAGGAGCGCAGACCAAATAGCAGCAGTTCACGTGGAGGAAGTATGCTCCCTACTGCACACTCCTCTTTTATGCACTCCAGAATTTTCTTGTAGTAGTATATTTTCAGTAAAATGCTTTTTCATGTTGTTGCTTTTGAGTATCTTCGTAACATCCACAAAAGCATTCTTCTTACTTATCCAAAGAAAAGGCACTCTTCACAAAATTTTTGATTCACTAAATTCTTTTGCCTAGATTTACAGGCTGCTTCACTAAAGTTTTGCAAATTTATGATAATCCTCTAGGTTGATTGTTAGGTGGTAAACAAACTACATATAAACTCTCTGATTTTGGCAACTTCATTATAAAAAAATTGACAATCTTGATGAACATGAAGAATATGATTCTATAGCGTCTGTTACATGGTAGGATTGCTTTTCTACGTTCTTATGCCAAAAAACCAAAAAGAAAAAAGAAACTATTCTTCTTGTATTTCTTAAACATGCATTTGTTGTAATTGATTTGCATTCGTGGGTTACAAATCGTAGTCTAGTTTCTCATTATCGAAGTGCAATTGCTTTGTTAACATGATTCTGCCATTCAAAATGATCAGGAAGGGGAAGAGGCAGGGTCAGTTATGCACCAGAGGCCTTGAGAGGTCGGTTTGGTTCTCGTAGTTTGGGTAAGGGAAACGACCAAGAATTCGGCGACTACAGATCAAGAGGTAATGGTTTCAGTCAGCGAGGCTCTAGATAAGATGGCATCTTGGGGGAACTGAGTATATGAATGAAGTTTTCAACTTGTTGCATGAATATCTAATCGAACATTTCCCATCAATATGCTGCTTTGTAGTTTTTGTTATTTCTCATAAAACAAGTGTTGGGGGGATATATAAACCTCTGATGAGGTGCGCGTTTTTATCCTATCGAGTGCTTTTTATTATGCAGTTCAAGTGGAACATCATTTTTATGTTTTGTGCTGTTCTATGACCAACTAGTTGGGCACTCCAATATTATAACAATCAATTTAAAGTAGTTTATTGCATTTATATATTTTTTATTTATGAAAAAAAGGTATTGTTTAACATTATAAATATTCATATTCATGATATAAAATATTGTAGTCATAAATATATATTATAATACTTATTTCATAAGTAAAAGTCAATTTTGTTCAAAATTGGGTAAAGTATACAAATGATCACTCGATTATAAGATGTTTTGTTGAGTTCTCTAATTATTAAAAATTATAAAATAATTATTTGATTGTTAAAAGTTATAAAATAATTCTTCGATTATAGTTATTTTATTGAGCTCTTTAACTGTTAAAAGTTAAAATATGATTTAACTATTTATATTTTTAAATTAATTTTTTTCTGTTAAAAAATTAATTCTCAAGGAAAATATCTCGTAAAATGTCTACGGAATAACTTGGTGTATAGTTTAGGGGGCAGTTGTGTATTTAAACCTTTCTTAATATGGAGTGAGGTTTTATCATCACTTAAGAACATCGAGCCCCGAAGGTCGCTTACAAGGTGCGAGAATTATGCGAGGTGTTCCATCAGTTACCCATTTGTTATTTGCATATGGTAACCGTATTTCGAGGAGGCAGTAGTTAGAGGAGCTGGGAATCTAAAGGAAATTCTTGGTAAATGTGCGACATGTTTAGGTCAGGTGATGAACTTTGAAATATATGAAGTTTATTTTAGTTGGAATGTGATCGAAGGAAATAAGTATATGTGTTGAGGATTTTAGGTAAGAGAACACAATGACCAGTTTTGGGTGGACCCGCCATCGCAGGCACTTAATTTGACGGCGTTTTTCTGATATATCACAGTTTTTATTTAATTTTTTCTGTCAAATATCTTTCAGATTATTTTTTTTGATTTAACACCTTTTGCAGTAAGACGTGCCCTTACAGCGCGTTTTATGTTGATCTGACATCACGTGGGGTAAGACACATCCCCTGAAGCGCATCTTATACTGACTGGGATACACGTGTGTAAAGTGCGGTGCAGGGGCCGCGTCTTACCTATAAATCTGACACGCGTCAGAAAGACGCGTCGTAGAGTTTTAATTACGTACCTGCCCCGACCATTCACACCGCTATCCCTCCCTATAAATAATCCCATCCTCAATCACTTTCATCACACAAAATCCTCTCAACTTCTCTCAAATTCTCTCAACATCTCTCAAATACTTATATATTTTCTGTTTAAGATATATTTTATTATATTTTATATTTAAATTATTTAAGTATTTAAATTATTTAATATTGTATTTAATTAATTTTTTTTATAGATATAAAATGGAAGGTGGTCTGCTTCGTTTGGATGGAAATCATATATCTCGACATTTTGTTGATACGGTAACATTTTAACGTTTTAATTTAATTTAAATTATTAGTAATAATTTATTTATTTAACGCATGATTATTAGTTTAAAAATTAATTTATGTAATTATTTATATTTTAGGAGAGAGACCGTATATTAGATCATTTTATTAGGAACCTTAAGTTAGTGATACATGGCCGTGTCATGCCGTATTTAGTAGAGGCTGGATTCGGTCACATAGGTAGATATGATGGTCACTGTAAGATAGAACCAGACCTTATTGCTGCCTTAGTGAAGCGGTGGAGGCCGGAGACCCACACATTACATCTTCCGTGCGGAGAGTGCACGATTACACTTGAGGATGATTCTATGCATCTGGGGCTTCCGATGGATGGAGGTGTGATATCAGGGATATCCGGTTCTTGGACTACTTTATATCGGGTTAGTCTAGGACGTGTTCTAGAAAATTTTAACGGTGGTCGGATACCGTTAAATTCGTTAGATGTCAATTTTCGGGAGTTGAGCGTAGACGTCTCTGATGATGAAGTTAAAATGTATGCACGGGCATGCATACTGCAACTGATAGGAGGGTTGCTGATGCCAGACAAATCGCGCAACCAAGTTCACTGTATGTGGTTGCAACATCTTGGCGACTTTCATCTGGCCGGATCACTCAGTTGGGGCTTGACAATTTTGGCTTTCCTATATAGGGAGATGTGTCGAGCGACTGACTATAGAAAAAATGCTATTGGCGGATGTCTCCTGCTGCTGCAGTCTTGGGCATGGTATCGATTGCCCTTTTTATGTCCCGTTGTCAAGAACCCATTCGTATTTTCACTACTATTGAGGTAATTATAAAACTGATTTCGTATATTATCATTTTATACAGTGTAAAATAATTTTTTTCCTTGAATAGGTGGTCTACTGATAGGAAAAATCATTAGGAGCTACCTGATGATTTAGAAAAAAATTAGAGTGTTAATCGATCAGAAGGCTGGCACACAGGTATGCATTTTAATGTTTAAAAATCGATTTTAGATTATAGTTATATAATTAGATTATTATTTTGATAAAAATTATATATATTTGTTTTAGTTTGAATGGGGGTCATATTCTAATGATAATGTGAGGATGGTGATCCTACCTGAGTTGAGGGGCCCATCAGATGTTTGGATACGTTGGTCCCTTTGATCTGTTATGTGATCGTCGAGTGGCACTCCACTGATCGTGTGCTCCAGCAATTTGGTTATTTTCAACCAATTCCGGAAGCACCTCACAATATGGACTAGTTGCATATCACAGATCGACGCGGCAAGACAGATACAGATTGGTTGGTGAGACATCATGAGTGGGTCGTGTTGTGGGAGGATCGACATCGGCGCCTTTCCCGTAGAGAGCCCATTTTTGATGACCTCTTGATGGTTGCTGACGGTTATTATGACTGGTTCAACAGTAACGGGAAAACCTTTTCTTCTTCCCGAGGATGCACGAGGGCGGACCTTTCAGTGACGTTGACAGAGACGTTCACCTACATAGCACCATCGTCCCCCGACTCGTGGACGAAGAGCAGGTACTTCCGGTTCGTCCTCAGCTGCACCAGCAGGACTTTCACAGCAGCCACCGTCTCCAGCGACTTACATACCGCAACTATATATGATGCCGCCACCGCCATTCCCTTACCCGATGCCACCACCGTCACCTGATTTTATGACCCCGCCGCCGCCACCGTCACAGAGTTATATGACCCCTCTTGGAGGATATTATGGGTCTATGTTTGCAGATCCTACTTGGGGTTCATATGCTGGATATTTGGCAGGTGTAGCCTCATCACCTATGACCGCAGCTCAGACACCTCCTGTATAGTTTTCACACTTGGCGATGTCTGGGTTTTATGAGTTTTCCCAGTTTTCGCAGGCTGGTGGGATAGTCAGTCATACATCTCCAGGGTCCTTATTCTATGGAAGTGCTTCATCGTCATCTGCTCCTCCTCAACAAAATGTAGCTACTCAGGACGACGACGGCAACAAAGACAACGACGATGATGATGATGATGACAACGAGGAGTCACAACCGGTGATACGAAGAAATCCTCCTCGAGACCGACAGCCACCGTCTTGCGAAACACATTCGCGTCGCATGCATCGATAAATTTTGTTTTTTTATTATATTTGTATTTAGTTGTTTAATGGACTTTTTTATTGTAATTTTTTAATTATTTATCATTTAATACTTATTTTTTTTTGTTAATGTTGTTGGATTTATTTTAATTTATTTTGTTAAATTTGTTATATAGTTTTGTTAATGTATTTTGGTTAATTTTGTTTATTACCATTTAAAATCAGTCATTGTTATTTGGTTATCATTTACCATTTAATATTTTTTTTAAGTTTGTTGTATTTAAAATTATGTTCAAATACCAAATTATTATTAGTTTGATAAAATTTAATAATTGTGTTCTCAAACTTTCTTCAGTTTGTCACTTATTATATCTTTTATTATAATCACATATAACGCCAACGTTCAATTTCATTTTCTTGTATCGTTTTTTACTGTTCATCAGCGGTTATCGAATGACATTAACTTTAAGTAAATGCAAATTAAAGTACAAGAATTATTATTTGATAAACAACTACATCACGTCCTCATCAATTGTTACTTGATGACAATAGAAGTGGGCATGTTTTTCTAGTGTGTCCTGGGTTTCTACAATGCCCACATCTTCTGTCTTGTCTAGATCTTTCTCGAATATCCATATCGCAATGAATTCGATTGGATTTTGGATGACCACGCTCCCTCAATAAACTCAGATTTGGTACAATCGGAAGCCAATCCTGAACCTCATCAAGGTCTTTGTCATTACCTATGGGGGGAACTCAAATTCGTATACCTTATAAACTTCAGATAGTAGGTATACGGGATTCACAAAACGGTTATAGTCTTGACGCATATGCGAGCAAGCTGCTATCACATGAGAGTATGGATACTTCAAAGCTTGAAAAAACCTACAGTCGCACGTTCTGTCCCGTAGATTTACTCTTAATGACACAGCTTCAATCCCTTGAAGAGGCCGCAACAACTCTGTGACATGAAACATTTCATGCCTTCTAGAGAAGTCAAATACAGACATTCCATTTGATGCATCATTTTTTTCTGTAGATCTGCAACTAATCTAGGGTGATAGACATGACCGTCTTGCATCCATGTTTGAGCTTGTCCCCCCATCTTTGCAAAAAGCGCCCCCAAATGAAAATATATAGTTTTTACCAAAGCCGCTACAAGTAAATGACGTACACCCTTTTAAGGTTGAATTGATTGCCTCAGCCAAGTTAGTCGTCATGTGTCCATATCGATATCCACCATCATATGTGTTCATCTATATTTCTTTATCGATGAGGCTGATGTAATCGTATCCTTCCTCGTTTTTCGCCCACAAATCTTGAAGCATTGATTTAAACGTTCGAGGAAGTAGTTCGTAACCTGATCAAAAAATGTATAACTTACTAACTTGCTTTCTTTGCAAAATTAAAATGATCGAAAAAAAACTACATCAGTTTCACTTACCCATGCGCACAATTAATTGACGCTCATCATTCTTCTTGTACCTTTTATGGTAGTTCGCAGCAATGTGTCGGAGACAATACCTATGTTGGACAAAGGGTGGTTGCCACATTGGACCCAAAGACTCCATTACTACTTTGATCCCAGCTCCACGATCTGAAATGACACAGTTTTTTTCCCTCGTGATAACATGTTCACGTAAGTTTTGGAGGAAAAAAGCCCAAGAATCTGTATCTTCTCCTTCGACAAGAGCAAAAGCAAATGGAAGAATGTTGCGATTGTCGTCTTAGACAACTGCCAATAATAAAACTTGCTTGTATTTCCATACAATGCGTACAAGGTTTTGAAGTCCACAATTATCCTAGGATTCAACGTCCGCACCAGCCTAAACCAACCTGTAAGTTCGTTGTAAGATGCATCCCATTCGCCATGAAGTTTGACAATAGCATTTTGTTTTGCCAACCAAGCTTTTTTATAGGAGACAGTGTACCCATACTGCGATTGTATAGCTGAAATCAACACTGCAACAGCTATATGAGAGCTTGCTTTTACCATGGGCATGATGGCTTGGCATATCACTTCAGAGTCCAAGTTGGGATGATCTTGGTTGACCCCTCCAGCACACCATTCGCCATGAAGTTTGACAATAGCATTGTTTTTGCCAACCAAGCTTTTTTATAGGAGACAGTGTACCCATACTGCGATTGTATAGCTGAAATCAACACTGCAACAGCTATATGAGAGCTTGCTTTTACCATGGCATGATGGCTTGGCAATCACTTCAGAGTCCAAGTTGATGATCTTGGTTGACCCCTCCAGCACATGTGTGAGGACCGTTGTATACTGTAGTTCATATTGGTTTTTCCTCTTCCTCTTCGATACGCGAACCATCCAATTGCATCCGTTTTCGTGTCGAGCACAGTAGCATACATATTTTTTGGTCGTGGAACGTTCGACTCTGGACTGAACAGAATTACGGATATTGTAATTTTTGATAGCCATCATCACTTCTTCTTTGCTTGAAAACTCCATGCCTAAAGATAACTCACCATTATTTATTGATGAGTAATATCCATAGTCACCGAGATGAGGCATATATGCAAATTCTGGTCCGTACATTACACCATAATCAACTTCATACATGTGTCCAGGAGGGTCAGTTTGTGCCATATTTCCTGGAACTTCATCTACATCATCATCATCAGAGTTGAATTGCGGTGATTATGGGTGAATGAATAGTCCAGTCTCAGCACCATCCGCACCAGGCTCACGAAGCGTTCTTCTGGTGGAAATGATGGTTCCTTCATGCTCTCCATATTTAGGTCGAAGAACCTACTACTTGCACGCCTTCCCCTTGAACTGGAAGGCATATCGACATTGAGATCGAAAAAGCTCGCAGTCGAATGCCTCCCTCTGGAGCTTGAAGTCATCGTGTCAAATGGATAGTGCACAGATTGTTGTGTCGATGGTATCTCCATATTAAGGTCAAAGGGATTTGTAGATGAATGCCTTCCTCTTGAACTGCAGGCGATGTTGCCGTACAGATTGTTCGTTGACCCACCTCGGTACATATCGTAAGAAGTTGCGAATGAATGTCTCCCTATTATGGCATTAAAATCATTATATATTACTGTCGTCGGGCTGTCAACTTGTTTAGCCAGCCCATAGTGGGAGGTTAATGACTGACCCGAGCAGCACACACTTTAACAAAATTGGCATACATCTCAATATCACGCGTCTAAATAATTACTTTAAGATTCAACCATCACTTCAACATCATCATTGTTCGAAAGTTTGAACGATGTATAAGTTAATGGCAACAATGATTTTGGAAATATGTATTGCAATGTCGACATTCTTCTTCTACTTCCAACATGAATCTTCCTCGAAATCTTCGTTATCAGCTCCTCAAGAGTTATGTTTCTCTTGAATGATATTTTAACACGTTCATTTGATACGAAAACAACACCGGTTTCATCTTCTCGAATTTCACCATCATAATAAACAATAGCTGAAAGTCGCGTCATTATTTGAGTTTAAAAGTGCGACAATATTATATCTGTAAAAAAACAACTGAAACAAATCTGATTAAATAAATAATATATGAACGAAAATATAACACAATAAATTTTTTACACAATAAATTTTTTACACATAAACGTAAATAATTTAAATAATATAATTTTATTTTATTATCTGCACCGCAAAACTATTTCGACGTATGCTCCCGTTTTCCAATTTTACAAACACAAAAATTAATTGAAAACAATTAGTATAATATTTTTTCAAATAATCATAATAAACAATAAGTATAATAAAAAATATTTATAACAAAATTACCTTATAACGAAAAATCGCACGAACTTCTGAATCAAATATGAGAAGATTGCCGACATTATTGACTCGTTGACATAATTATTGTATTAATTTATAAGTTGAGAGGGGAGATGTGAGGAGATGTGAGGAGATGTGAGGAGTTTACCGGGGGGGGGGGAGAAGGGTATTTATAGCCGAGAAAAGTTGCTAAGGCGCGGCCCCTGCCTCGTACTATATATAATTGAATTAAAGGTAAGGCGCGACCCCTATCCCGCGCTATTGCCTTACGTGGCGTAAGGCGCGCCCCAGGGACCGCGCTTTACACACGTGTATCCCAATCAGCATAAGGCGCGCTTCAGGGGGCGCGCCTTACCCCGCGTGACACCAGATCAGCGCAAAGCGCGCTGCAGGGGGCGTGCCTTACTGCAAAGAGTGTTAAATCAAAAAAAATAGTCTGAAGGGTGTCTGACAGGAAAAATTAAATGGAAAAAGTGATATATCGGGAAAAACGCTCAATTTGACGGAAACTGACAAAATAATGTTCCACCCGCCATAGATTAAAAGTTAACAAACGGTGAGTAAATTTATCGAGCCGAATTAAATCTTATTTAAATTAACTCGTTAAGGTATAATCAAATTTTAATTGAATTAAATTCGCTAAGCTCACAAGATAAGCATAGCTCCAACTTTTTGTTCTTTTCGTAATGCCTCTTCATTTTTCTACTACTGTGGAATGGATATGAAAAAGTAAACCACTATTGGGCCTCAAGAACTTCATAAGCCCATTGATCAAAGCAAATATTTCCTCAAGGTTCTTATGGATATCAACACGCGAAAAGGGAGGAAAAAGAAAAAAAACTTTGAACTAGGAAGAAGGGTTTGCTAATAGCCTTTGGGCAGGATACACAAGAGAGGGATATGTTAGCGAAAAGGTTGGTTTCTTTCTTCAAGAATTCTCCATCTTCTAAGCTTTCCAGTTACAACTTCTCCTCTCATTTTTCTTCCTCTTTTTTTATTTTCCAGTTTCGGGATTTTAGCATTTTGTTTTATGGGATCGAATCAGCCATTTATGTCAAGAACCCATCGATTTTCTTTACATACTGAAACTGGGTTGATACCCAAAACAAGAAAAATAAGGGACCTAAAGTGTATTCATACTTTGGATTTGTTCATAAAATCCTACCCAAGTTGGTTTTTTGGCTGTGTCAAATCCCCGACAGAAGATTAGAAGTTCAATGTTCAGTTTGATTAACATACAAGTAGAATGTTTTGTTCATGTAGGTGTAATTGTTGTTATGTCGTGTTTTAGGCTCCTCCAGCTAAGCTTCACCATATTTGTACTTATATGATCGAATTATGCAGCAATGGAAACTCTGTGAATGATGAAAAGAACAAGTTGTTTGCTCGAAAAACAGTTTCCTTTGTCTTGATTACTGTAACTGGCGGTGTCGCATTGAGTGCTCTTGATGACCTTGCCATCTACCATGGCTGTAGCAGGTACGACCCATGCATTATGTTCTGCTGTTGAGCTCTAATTTTCAAATCCGATTCATGCTCATATGTTCAATCTGTCTTGAACTGAGGTGTTAATCTTTATGCCTTAGATAGAGATACCTTCATGTAATTATATTACGTTGTTTTGCAGAACGCAGCATCTTTGAAACATTAGAATTTTTTAACTTTGTTACTTCTATTGTTGTTGTACAATCTCCTTATGCACAATGGACATAAAAATATTGTTTGAAGGAAATCGAGCTAATGGGAAGATTTTATTGTGTTATAATTTCTGGTTTCCAATGGAAATAGCTACTTTCTTCCTTTTTTTTTCTTTTTATTGTAGTAATAGACAGTTGTATTCCCAAGTATAGTACCTTTTTTTCATTCTTAGCATCCTACGAGCGTTCATGTCTTGTTATTGTTGTTTCAGTATATTGATGTCTAATGTTGGGTTTTCATCCCATTCTGCTTTCCATTTGCGATGATAATCAACTTATTCTTATAATAGACCCAACAACTTTTTAGGAAGGCAATGGAGAAAGCCAGTAAGAATCAAGCAATCATAAATGCTATCGGAGAACCAATTAAGAAGGGACCATGGTATAATGCTTCTCTTGCTGTAGCTCACAAGAGGAAGTCTGTATCTTGCACATTCCCCGTATCCGGACCACAAGGCAATGGAGTATTACAATTGAAGGCAGTTCGTAATAAGGGTTAGTTTCGTCCGCTTCATGTTATTGTTTAACTCTTCTGTTTTTTTTTTCTTTTGTTCTCTCTTTCAAATTAAATATATTCCCATACAAACATAACCCGAGATCACTCACTCACCTTTGATGTATCCTTATCTTGTCTTGCAAATCTACTGTAATATCCACTACAGAACTAGAGTTAAGCCCTTTTTGCTTATATCATCATTCCGAAAATGCTGCATTGGCATTTTTCTGGGGTTTTTTTTAACCGATTTCAGTGTGAAACTGGCTTATTCCAAACAATTCATTAACTGGTTTCAACCTTATATGATTTTGAAATGGGATTCTTTTACAGATAATGATTGGTATACCTATTTCCTACCTCGAGACTGGGAGATCCTAATCATGGAAGCCCTACTATATATTCCTGGGAATGAAGAGAAGCGACAAACATTACGAATTAGTCTCCTTGAAAACGCCCCTCCAGCTTGCGTAGCATGCACTGAATGCAAGCCTCGACCATCTGAGATTGAAGACAAGAAATGAGAATCCACACTCATGAAGGTGATAGATCTTATCTTTCCCTCGGAATTTCAACCCTTATCCTGTTAGTAATGGTGAGATGAAATCTTATGTGTCCCTGAGAAGAATAAAATTCGAGAAAACTTTGCAATCATTTGTGGCATGAAAATATGGTATAGGACAATTGATTTTGGCATTTTGAGGCAGCTAGAATTAAAATAGCATTCTTTAAGAGATGATTATTTGTTTGATGATGTTGCAGTTCCAAGTTAATACATCCAATATCCATTCCTAAAGGATAAAGGGTTACCAGTACAATGCCTATCAACTTATTCAGCTAATTGTAGGTTTCATGTTGATTTTTTTTTTAAATTAATATTGTTTGTCATGAAAAATCGAACCCACAATGCTTATATTAAGATCTTATGCTTTTTGATTATTTATCCTAATGATCACATTGAGTTTTGTTTTACTCATTTTAAACAATAAACCATATCTTAGTTGAACTAATGAATTTCAAAACTCAATTTTACTTTCTTAAATTTAAGACTTTGTTTGATATAAATGATGGAAATAAAAGAGGCTGGAAATAAAGGATGAAAAAATAATTAAATTATATGAAAATTTAAAATTTTCAGAGGTTGGTCACCTCAACCCCTTCGATCCATCCATGGCGACAGGGTTGATTATGTTGGAACAGTACTTCTGTTGCTGTACCACCAAAAATCTGTTAATGGTGTTATAACAATCTTCTTTTTCATCTTCCTTGGAGAGAGCTAATGTCACAGCTGGGACCCAAGAGGACTGCTGATTCTGCGGCTTGGTTTTCAAAGGTGCGCCTAGGAGCGAGGCGCAGCCAGGCGATGAAGATGGCGCCCGCCTGTTATAAGAAGCGCTATTCAGATTTTTTTTTAAGAAAATAAGAAAAAAAACCATATTGAATAGGAAGAAGAAGACAGAAGAAGAGCGGCAGAGAACTCACGACAAAAATCCATTTATTAGTTATTATACTTTTATCATTCCAATCCTAACCTTAACACATATAAAATTACTTATAAATGAGTTCAAATCTTTAGTCCACTCTAATATTTATTTTATTACAACAAGCCCGTAACTTCTTTCACTGTTTACATGCTTTTATTGAAAAATTTATTGTTTTTATATAATATTTTTATATTCTTTTAATTAATTAATATATTAATATATATAATTAATTTTAAAATAATAAATATTAAATTTAATATTTAATAAATTTTATTAAATATAAAAGTTAATTTTTATAATAATTTAGAGTTGTATGAAAATTTTAAATTGATAATAAAATTAATTTATATCATTTAAAAATAAATAAAATAGTGGTTTTAAATATTAAAATAATTTTTATTTTCTCTAAGAAATTCAAATTTGTATAGTTATGTTTACCTACAAAGTATTTGTGTGTTGTCAAAGTATTTGTTTGATTCATATCATATAGAACAAAAATTACGCCTTATATACGGATGATGTACATCTGTGCCTTGCGCCTAGGCTCCAGGGACCATTTTCATCTTATCCATTTAAAAACCAAGTTCTGTGGCCGCTCCTAAATATCAGAGCCATTTTCCTGTAGTTTTTTTCTTTCAAGAATTCACAACTGTTCTATATGGCTTGTGAAGAATTTCTAATAGCAGTAGATGGAGTTTTCAAGAATTGATATATTGGATCTTTACCATTACAAATACATTTGAAACACTTAGAATCAACAATTTGAGGTGCAATGGATTTCAATATGAACCGCCCACTACAAGCATCAATAAAAATACAATGATACTACATACAAACAAGAATATAGTTTAGTTTTGGCTAAAAAAACAAGTGGGATTGAGGGTTGGCCCTAAACATAGCCATTTACAGGTGATGTTCTAAAAACTGGCTTCTCATTGTTAGATGTGTTTCCGCCATTGTTGCTGTTGCTTTTCCTTCTGGGTTTTGCCTCACCAAGCATTGTAATCACATCCCTCATCGATGGTCTGTCTTTGAGGAGCTTGGCTGTGCAAAGAAGTGCTATTCTAACAAGAGTGTCTCGTCTTGAATATGCTTACAGTTTCCTGAATTGGGATCTATTGCCCCCATCTAAAACTATGTTATCTCTAACTTCCCTCCAAATCTGTCGAAACGATTTTTCTTGAAAGGTGAAAAAATGTGAGATTTTGAAAACCACATTAATTCTTAATTATATATTTTTAATTTAAAAACAAATGCAATTAAAAAGACCTCTCGTTTCAAAATTTTTTGGATTTCCTTTACGATCGAAAAATACGGTTCAAAGAGTCGCCACCAATCTTTGATTAGGGTGTGATTGGGCACCCAAAAATGCTGTCATTTTAAATAAAAATTAATTTTAATTAAAACAACAAATTGAGGTCTGCGTTACCAAAATCCGAGTTCGGGAGTCGGTTACGTGTGGGGAAGGATTAGCACCCCCACAACGCCCTAAATCGGTACCTAGTCGATTAATTAACGTCTTTGCAATGAAATTTACAAATTCGAGTTTAATTTGATTTTTCCCGACAAAACAATAATATACATATTTACATCATTTGTAAACACTAAAACAAATTAGATTAAATTACCCAACCATTAGAAAGATAAAGAATATTCGATTATTTAAATATATCGAGACCAGATCTTAAATCAGTTATAACTACATTTTCTCGATAAATTTAAATAGCCGAATATTTCTTTTCCTTCCATTGCCAAATTTTAAAGTGATAAATAAATTTCTTTAGTGTCACTGATGTGATACACTTTTAATTTAAAATTGTTAGAAACAGACCTCTAATCAGTTAAGACAGCCCGCTTAAAACGATTTAATTAAAAGGGTATTACCCTTACCAATTATGTCGGGTCGAGTTGCCATGAGGCTATCATGCAAATTATGCAAAGGATGTCATGCAAAAATTAATTAAACATATGATTAAAATAAATGAGCCAATAAATCTAAAGCTGAATCATAAATCAAACAAATATCACCAAAAAACACTCAATGCATTACATATACTAAAATCAAAATACCTGAGACTGCCTATAAAACTGAAATGTAAGTCTGACATGGAACATGCCAATGTATACAAAAGAAAATTCACAACCACTGGATTTCGGGACTAAAATATCAATTAACAAAATTATGCTAAAGGTAAAAAATAACATATACTTAGAATCATCATAACAAAGGACCAGATTGAAAGTCACGCAAATATAAAGGCACAAGAAGAAATCGAAAGGGTTAACCTGATGATTAAAACATAACATGCGTAAAAGTACAAGTCAAATATATAAACAGACAGAAGCTAAATACATTACCATTTAGGACTGAAATTAAATACGGGTAAAACATGGAGACAAAATCAGAAGTACAAAACACCGATTTAAGGATTAAAATGAAAATAAACGGCAAATGTATAATGATCTTAAAGCAATTATCCCTAAAACCTAATATAAAACTTACTTAACTAAACCTAAACCTCACTTACCCCTTTCAGCCGTTTTCCTCTTCTTCTCCCTCCCAAGGCGTTCGTCTCTCTCATCTCCTTGCTCTCTACTTCTCCAACCCCCCTCTCGACAGCCTCATTCTCCTCTTGATCGAGACACAAAATGGAAGGAACCGCCATGAATCGGCGTTGAACTAACCTCAGACCACAAACCCGAGGGCTTCAACCTCTAAACCTCATAAACCCCAAGTCTAAAATTCAAGAGAATGCTCCCCCAAGCTGCTATACGAAACCTGGATACCCAAATCTGACTCCGAACACCCATGCAAGGCTCCACTCCGATGGTAAAACCCTCTCCGGAAGGTAAAAGATCTCTCTCTACTCTTTACATAATATATTTGCTTCCAAACCTGTGATATTTCTTATTATTTAAAAAAAATAAAATAAATACCTGCTTATGGACTGTGTATTGCTTCTGTTGTTGACTGTTCAAGAAATGATGTATTGCCCTCGTTATATGCTTCATTCGAATGTTAAAATGGGAGAGGAAAATTCCTTTACACCGTTTTTCATTTCGTTACAATGAATCCACCCCTTTTACAAAACGAATTGTTTCTGGTTTTCTTTTCTTTTGTTCGTTGATTCTTCCTTCTCTGTTCTTTCCTCTCTTGTTGATGAAAAACCCTCTTGCTGTTCGCGAGCCCTCTGATCGAAATTCCCCCTGTTCTTTGTTGGTTGATTTTCTCTCGGCTCTAATCTCTCATCTCTTGTCTGTGATCCTTAATAATTTATGGTTCCCTCTCCCGACGATAGATGCCTATCTCTCCGTAAAACTGATTTCTTTCTTTGTTCTTATTGTCCACCTTTTCAATTTTCTCTTCCCAAAACTGCCATTTGAATCGTGCCCCCTGATAACGCTTATTAACCCCTTATAACTGTCTTTGTTTTACAGGGCTCCACGTGGACTAGCAGCTGGAATGATAATACTGTTGTTTTTGGATTGATTTGGGCTTCCAAATGGTTTGGGTACGGGTTGAAAACGATTTGTTATAAGCCCGGACAAAACGAGCATCTACAGCTACCCCTCTTTGCTCATTGTCGTGCAACGAGAATAGAGCAAAGATCAATAGATGGTCAAATTTGTCCGGCAATGCGAACTTTAAAAGATTAAAGCACTCCACTGTTACTTCGGGATAACTAAAACTTGAAAAATCTTCAAATGACGGGTCCACTCCCTCTTGTTCAGGGATTAAAGAACTCGAACAGTCTTCTAAAAAAAAAGGGTTTACTCTCTATTGCTTCAGGGAGTAGAACTCGAACAATCTTCGACTAACGGGTTCGCTCCCTCTTGCTTCAGGGAGTAGAACTTGAACAATCTTCTGCCTACGGGTTCGCTCCCTCTTACTTCAGGGAGTAGAAATCAAATAATCTTCTGTCTACGGGTTCGCTCCCTCTTGCTTCAGGGAGTAGAACTTGAACAATCTTATGGTGTGATTCTGCTTCAGTATTCTTTCATGAAGGCTCAACTTCGAAGGTTAAATGATAACTAGATATAAGAATCTTCTTGGACTCGGCTGCCATCTGAACCTCTCTCTTCTTGGGACCTTGAATTGGTTAATGACTCTGCGTGCTCATTTCCTTTTAATCAATTAATTTGCGTCTTTGTACTCGAGAACCTTCGATTTCCTCCCACATCTGATGATCTGATGGCTTGCTCCAACACTCTTCTGAGAAGGCTTAAAATGGCCCAGAGGACTTATCATCTCGCTCGAAAGACTTACAAATGACCCGAAGGATTTCATCATCGTGCTCGAAAGACTTACTGATGAATTTGCTTCACTACTCTTCGGTGAAGGCTTAAAATGGCCCGGAGGACTTATCACCATGCTCGAAAGACTTACAAATGACCCGAAGGATTTCATCATCATGCTCGAAAGACTTTGATGACCCGAAGAATTTCATCATCATGCTCGAAAGACTTACTGATGGCACTTACTGACGGATTTGCTTCACTACTCTTCCGTGAAGGCTTAAAAATTACCCGAATGACTCATAAATTGTGAAATTTTGAAAATCGCATTCTATGTTTTCAAAAATTTCATCTTCTCAAAACATCGTTTTTTCATTTTCAAATTCATGTGAAAACATCATACCCGAAGGTTTTACAGATGGCCCGAAGGACTTATCATCTTTCTCTAAAGGCTTACAGATGACCCAAAGGATTTAAACATCAAGCTCAAAAGACTTACTGATAGCCCGACGGACTTATAAATTATGAATTTTGAAATCGCATTCTTCGTTTTCAAAAATTTCATCTTCTTAAAACATAATTTTCATTTTCAAATTCATGTAAAAACATCCTACCCGAAGGTTTTATGGATGGTTTGCTTCACTGCTTTTCAGTGAAGGCTTAAGATTGACTTGCTCCAATCTCATGTCTGCAAGTCCTTCTAATCGATCGATTCACTTCTGTATACACAAAAATCTTTGTTTTTCTTCTATATCTGATGGTCATCACTTCAGAGTAATGCTTCTTCTGTGGATTAGACCTCTTAATTCTTCAGGGTATGCCTCTCTAAATGTAACTCCTTGCGTTTGAGGTTGGAAATTTTCCCTTCAAACTTGTCGGGCTTTTGACATCATGAATCTTCTCTTTTCACGGGAAGATCTATCAAAATCATGTATTTATGCACAATAATGCAATTAAATGTATCAGTGTAATGCATTTTCTTTTATGCAAATGATGTTTTCATGAATGCATAAATGTTGAATCAATTTTCACTTGGCTCCAGAGTGGTGAGCTTGATCTTCTTCTATTTGATCATTCTTTCAAGGGTCTACTTCATATGCTCGTGTAGCAACTCACGGTTTCCAACTTGCATATTTGACAAGCCCTCTGATCTTCTTCTTGTCGTCTTTGTTTTCTTTCTTTATTTCGGAGAAAGTGTTTTCTCTCTCAACATCTTGCTATAGTAAGAAATACGACTGTGTTGCCCCATTTCCGTCCTTGGCTCAATTATGCTTTCAGAGTTGTTCTTCCAGGGCTCTTCCATTGATCAATGCTCAGTTGATTTGCTTTACAAGGTAAGCTCTGCTCAAATTCACGGTCTGCTCCTGACACTTCAAGTTGCGAGACTCATTCTCAATAACTTCTTGGTCTGAATCTTGTCATCTCAACATGCTGTAGGTTCAGTCGTGCCCCAATATGGGTATTCATGGATCTCTTCGTGCCCAAAATATCCTAACTTGAATGTTCTCATTCTGGTGTCACTATACAGTAGTGTTGTCAAATAGTTTGAGAGCTTCTTTTCATACTACCTAAGAAATAATCAATTCTTCTCTTCATACAAGCTAGGATATGTGCCCCTTTCAAATATGACTATCATTTACTTCTTGATGGGGAACTGACAGCGTCACAAGGAAATGCTGCCAGTTCTATCATTCATCCATTCTGATCTCTCGGACCATCTGCTTCAAGATTGTGGAATGCTTCATATTCTGACATTGTTTATTTTTCTTCTCCCATAGAGGCACAATGATACTCACCAGCTTCAAGGACCTTTCACATTTGAACTGTCATGTTTGAAAATGTTTTTCCCCTTTCTCTTATTTTAGGGATAAAAGAATGAAAGAATTTTATAAAATATTGCCCCTTAATTCAGGCTCACAATCGAATCAAATAATAAACATGAGTTCACAGAATATCAAAAGAATCAATAGCTCTTTAATATTTCCAGGGTTATAGCTCTTTGACAAATGTCAAAATTGATGAGTTGGCTTCAGGTTGGCTTCCTATTTTCTAAGGTTTCAACCACCGAAATATCATTTCCTTCTCGGTCATCGTGAATGTTGCAACATGCCCTTCTTTCTTGGCTTGGTATTTTAATCGGATGCGGACAAAATGACGCAACTAGCATAATCTATTACTAGACTTTCTAGAACACTTCCATTTTAGTTCTCTGAAATCTTCTGTTCGTTCAAGCTTCGTAGACTCCTCTAACCAAGGTAGTGCAGAAATATCGATCTAAAAATGAAATTTCTGAGTGCACGTGTGAAATTAACTATAACAGGTGTTCCTTAACTCCCTTAGTCCATTTTTGCCGCAACTCCTTATTTATAAAATTGATTTAATTTGCCATTGTCTGACTAGCTGAAATCAGCTTTATTGTAATTTGCTTTTATCGGGCTAACTGAAGGATCCATCTCATCACAAAGTCTTTGACTTGACAATTACAGTGGAGCATACACCAAATTGCCAAGTATCCAATCAAGGTCATGGTTTGAATATAATCTATTCATAAAGCCAGGGCTTTCGAGTTTCCTCTATAACCAATTGCTTTAGCGGAATAGCTCAGCTTTATTGTATATATATAATCATTTTTATCAGGCTAGCTGAATTCTATCCATAAAGCCGGGGCATTTAACCAATTGCTCTAGAGGGACAGCTCAAGCTTTATTGTATACATATAATATTATAATCTGGGTATACGGATCCAATTTCTTAAGCTTGTCAAGAAGAACCTGTTATAGTCTAGGTGTTGTTGAAAGTCAGAAAATCTCATCGCTAGAGTTCAATTTCCAAGCAACTGACCTAAACTAGATTCACCTACTCGATGATTCCATCTGTAAAGATCATAATCATCATTGAACGTCATCAACAGAAGTGTAATCTAGTCGGTTTTGTAACATCATACACAAAAGATGGCCCATGTTGTCCGTTCCTATACATACCTGAATACCAAGCCTCTTGTTCGTATCCTTATGATAGAATAAGGCTATATCGGTCATTGTAAGAAAAAAGTATAGTGTTCGATTGTATCTTCTGGGGATAAGGTCAAGGTCCTTGTTTTATCAGGTTTCAACCTTGTCACATTGTCAAAGAACAATAACTCTGACCATTTACAGAGTTTTTAATTCAGTTGATATTCAAAGAATTTCAAATCGTAAATTTAATTCAATGCCCACCATCCTCAAAGTAGCATAAATTCATTTAAATATCATTACAAAAAAAACTGAGAAATGATGAAAAACAAGTTAAAACATGATGCTGCAAATGAAATAAAGCTCCATGATGAAATGAAATGATCTCTTCCTACCTAGGATGCCCCATTACCCATATAATGTCGTGGCACTTAACTCAAACGGATGTTACATATTTCTCTTTGATGCCCCACTCGAGCTCGTCATCCACTGTTCCACCAATTCCTCTATTAACGTCCCATTTGCCACAAGCATCTCTATCTCTTTTAACAGCGGCCTACAGTTTCCCGTAGAATGTCCCAATGCCCCCAAGTGGAAATCACAGACACTATCTTGATCATAGCTATGAGCAAAAGGGTTTGGTTGCACTTTCACTGGCCTCGGTGTGAGGTATTGACCTTCAATCAAATGAGGATACAGATCTGAGATAGGAGTTTGGAACACTTTCAAAGTATTTTTCGATCTTGGGACTTTCTTTGGACGTCTCGAGTAAACCGCTACCCCTTTTCTTTTACGACTTTGAGAGCTCTGGACGTAACATTCATTCACCTCATCAGTTGGTTCCTTTTGATCGATTGGGTTTTTAGAAGTGTCTTTCAAGTTTCTTTTGCTGATTGCATCCTCAATTAACTCTCCAGCCGTCATAAGATCTTTGAAGTTATTCGTCGACTTTCCTAACATTAACTCAAAGAAAGGAGCTGAAAGAGAATCGTGAAACATATATGATATTTCTTCTTCTAACAAAGGAGGTTGAACTTGTGTTGCAACCCCTCTCCATCTTAGGGCATATTCTTTAAAGCTCTCAGTAGCTTTCATTCTTATCCTTTGAAGGTCGTGACGTTTTAGGGCTAAGCCTTTAACATATTGATATTGTCCCAGAAAAGCATCAGCTAGATTGACCCATGTCTCTGTTCTTTGTTCAAACGGTTATACCATACTATAGCTGGCCCAACAAGACTCATGAAAGTAATGAATCAACATACTGCCATTATTTAGGTACCCTTGCATCTTTCTACAAAACATCTTTAGATGAATTATGGGACAACTAGTGCCATCATATTTCTCAAAATTAGGCACCCTAAATTCATGTGGGATGACTAAATCAGGGACCAAACTAAGTTCTCTAGCTTCTAACTCCTTGTGAGGGGCATTAACAATCTTCATATCTTTAATGGCTTTATTCAACCACCTGAATTTGTCTTCAAATTGCTCAAAATTGACGAGGCTCATCCCTAGGTCCGAGTTAGATGCTCCAGGGTAAATTATCACTCTTGATGTTCCAGTCTGATGAGATTGATTTCCTTTATCCTTCATTTTCTCTTTACCAGCAGCATGTGGTACTAGTACCTGGATCATTTGATTCGATACGCCTTGCAAAGAACCCGATGCTTGATTCCCCGTATCTTGTTGTGACCCGACTAACTGCTCTTGCAACTGATCTTGTGATCCCTTATGAGATTGCTCAATTGTTTCCATTTGCTTATTCATGACGATGAGGAAGTAGTATGAATGGATGATCTTGTTATTACTGTCACATAACCTTCCATAAATTATTTCTGTGTTTTTATAATTAATGCATGTAAAATGCTTAAATAAATACATGTAATGCAAATGCAAATGCCAAATGCAAATACAAAAGGTGTCATTCCAGAGTGACCATCTTAAAACAACTTTCATTGAACACAAAGGTCTCAATACATCAAACAAACTTTACATATAATGGACAGCTTTCACTCTGACCTTTTCTATCTCCTTCAAAAGCCAATTTAATTTCCACTCATGCTCGGGGGTCGAGTTGTCAATCTGCTTTAATTCTCTTACAAAGCCAGCTAAATCAACCCATTTCTGAGCCACATCGCTTGCTTGGGTCATAACTTCTTTCATGACGTTGTCTCTTTTCTCTATCTTGAGTGTCGATTCTCGGAGCTGTAGACACTGCTGTTGAATCTTCCTTGTAAGAAAGTCATTGTGGTTATGAAGCTCTTGTATAAGATCACTGCAATTATCCACAATCTTCATCAACTTCTCGTTCTTGGCTCTAACGGCTTCAAGCTCAGCGTCATTCTCCCGCTTGTGGCGTTGATATGAAATTTCCATATTGGCAATGGACTTATTCAACGTTTGAATTTCGGCCTGATATCTTCCCAAATTATCAACAGCTATATTGCATCTTTTTTCTTTAATTTGTAAATCATGAGAAAACTTCTCGGCTCGACCTTCTTGCATCTTGCAATTCTTTCCCAACTGTTCAACATCATTTTTAAGTTTAGTGACCCCTATTATCCACTCCTCTGGGATATTTCCTATACCAACAAATTTAAAAGTTTGACTGATCCTTCGAAAATTATCTTGCATGGCTTCCATTTCTCTGCTCAATCTATTATTTTCACTTCTTAAATGACGAATCTGAGCTCCGTACTTTGGAAAACAATCTTCTTCTTGGATATCCTCACTAATACTCTTATCTTTGGTCACTTTTGGTTCGAACCCAATAGGATAATCTGTTACCAAACTAGGTTGTCCTTTCAATTCAAACTCCAATACTCCATGATCTAGAAGAAGTTGGACTCGACGTTTGAAGGTGGAACAATTCTCAATAGAATGTCCTTGAATCCCAGCATGATATTCACAACGAACGTGGACGTCATACCAACTTGGATATGGAGGTTGCAAAGGTTTCACATAATGCGGTGCCACTTCTCGGGCTTCTAACAGTTCATCATATAATTCCTTATATGATATTGGGATGGAATCACAACAAGATCCACCTCTCAACTTGGGTTGAATTGGAGTTTTCAGTTTTATTTCCCCTGATGTTGGGAATAGACTATCAAACACTAACGAGTTTGGACTGCATGTCTTCTTTTCATCCTTCTGAACTTCTATAGTTGCCACTATTTCCTTGGCATTTCCAAACAACTTGTTGATACGAATAATGATTGTGCGTGGTTTCTCATTTTCTCTAGAATCAACAGGTTCTAAAGTAGTCCCTTGCGTATCTGACACCTCGAGATTGTTTTCATTGAGTTCTTTCTTTTCTTTGGTAGAAGTCTCTCTTCCTTTGGATAAAATATCTATTCTATCCATCATCTTGGACATTTGCTCTTTTATCTCTCTTATCTCAGTGTGCTCTTCGTCAGACATATGATCTTTATATGTGCAACTCTCCACTGTTTTCGAAGCTTTCTCAGGATGCCATTTCTTGACTGTGTTATAGTCTGTTTGATCACGAAACCCCTTGTTCGTCATGAAAACCTTTTACTATGATGACCACTCACAAATCAACACCTTTTGAATATGTCATGATTATGCAATGCGGACAAAGAAAAAAACAACATAGAAACAAGTTAGTACAAATGAGATAACAAAATGACAAAAAGCAACAATAACGAAACAAATAAATTAATGGTAATAAGAATGCAAATGAAAATGCACAAGGTTTTAATTCCAAAAGTGACCACCATAGAACAACCTTCATTTAGACAACAAGAATTCAGTACACCATGTAGTCAAAATATAAATGTGATTCTTCATTTCTTCATTTCCTTAAGCTGTACTCTTCATGGAATCTAATATTGCGCCCAAAATTGTCGGCGTACTTTATCACCTTTAATGACACCAGATGTCTTTAAATTGAATCTTGAGGTCTCCATTTTTACTTTCAATACGAAGTGATCTTCATGTCTTTGTGAAGGGTCTTCTTGTCCTTGGTATGATTGTATTTATATCTTGAGTCAACCTCTTGGCCTTTGCCCCATTAAAGGAAGTCTTCAATCAGCTTGATTTCTTCATTCAGCGGATATCATTCTTCATGATCAGTCGAACATCTTTGGATCTCCCGGTTTTGACTACATGGTTAAGAATTTCTTGTCTCATTATGACCAGCCTTCTTATTAGTCAATCACTTGAGAAATAACACCTTGTAATGACATGAAGATGCGAATGCAATAAAATCAAAATAAAATAAAATAGACATAGAACAAAAATGGGTTAGTGTACATAATATAAACAACAAAATAATAAGTACCATAAACATCAAATAAAACCTACCCTCACATGCTGGCTACCCAATCATACTTTAGCAAATCCTACCCAACATGGTATCTACCCTCATGCCTTGTTTTAACATTAAAATTCTAACCGCATGATATATAATTCGCATGCTTATTCGAGAAAATAAACCTAACAGCATGATTTCTAGTTCGCATACATTTATTCAAAAGGCAAAATTAAATGACTAAAAAATCTTTTCCTTGTGTACCTTCCTCACGGGGACTCTTAAGGTTCGGGTTAGGCTCGACCTAAATTCAGACTCTATGTTCATTATATGCTGGGTTCGGTTCTAAAGTAATAGGTTCTCGAATTGTCCTTGCCGGTGCCCCCTTGGGTTGCCGAACCCTCAATCCTGGCCCATCACAGGCTTTAGGGGATCGAGTTCAATTTCGAGGGAACACACCTCCTTATGTCCATGCGGAGGTGATTACCATCACGAGGACCATAAGGCGTGAGCTCCAGGAGCGATCTACTATCTCATGCGGAGGTGAAAACCACACGAGGGCATAGTCTCTCACTCCTACTTAAACAGGACGGAGCGGGGTTTTAGCTCATGTTATGATAATGCAACTGTGCAGTGTGTGAGGAAAAACGAAAAAACAAACAATAAAAACACTCAAAATCAATTCCCAAAATACACAATTAATCTGAAACCATTAACAAACAGATCAGTACAACTATTTATTGGTTAATCATATTATAAACAAAAAATATTAAAACCAAATAAGGGATCAAAAACCAAATTAAAACAAATTTATAACTTTCAATTGCAAAGACACATAATTAATCGACTATCGGCCTGACTCTCTAAAAAAAATGTCCCCAGCGGAGTCGCCAAGCTGTCGAAACGATTTTTCTTGAAAGGTGAAAAAAGGTGAGATTTTGAAAACCACATTAATTCTTAATTATATCTTTTTAATTAAAAAACAAATGCAATTAAAAGGACCTCTCGTTTCAAAAATTTTTGGATTTCCTTTACGATCGAAAAATACGGTTCAAAGAGTCGCCACCAATCTTTGATTAGGGTGTGATTGGGCACCCAAAATTGCTTTGTCATTTTAAATAAAAATTAATTTTAATTAAAACAACAAATTGAGGTCTGCGTTACCAAAATCCGAGTTCGGGAGTCGGTTACGTGTGGGGAAGGATTAGCACCCCCACAACACCCTAAATCGGTACCTAGTCGATTAATTAACGTCTTTGCAATGAAATTTACAAATTCGAGTTTAATTTGATTTATGATCCCCGACAAAACAATAATATACATATTTACATCATTTGTAAACACTAAAACAAATTAGATTAAAATTACCCAACCATTAGAAAGATAAAGAATATTCGATTATTTAAATTTATCGAGACCAGATCTTAAATCAGTTATAACTACCTTTTCTTGATAAATTTAAATAGCCGAATATTTCTTTTCCTTCCGTTGCCAAATTTTAAAGTGATAAATAAATTTCTTTAGTGTCACTGATGTGATACACTTTTAATTTAAAATTGTTAGAAACGGACCTTTAATCAGTTAAGACAGTCCGCTTAAAACGATTTAAATTAAAAGGGTATTACCCTTAAGCCAATTATGTCGTATGGTCGAGTTATGCTCATGAGGCTATCATGCAAATTATGCAAAAGGATGTCATGCAAAAATTAATTAAACATATGATTAAAATATAAATGAGCCAATAAATCTAAAGCTGAAATCATAAATCAAACAAAGATCACCAAAAAACAACTCAATACATTACATATACTAAAATCAAAATAAACCTGAGACTGCCTATAAAACTGAAATGTAAGTCTGACAAGGAACATGCCAAATGTATAAACAAAAGAAAATTCACAACCACTGGATTTCGGGACTAAAATATCAATTAACAAAATTACATGCTAAAGGTAAAAAATAACATATAACTTAGAATCATCATAACAAAGGACCAGATTGAAAGTCACGCAAAATATAAAGGCACAAGAAGAAAATCGAAAAGGGTTAACCTGATGATTAAAACATAACATGCGTAAAAGTACAAGTCAAATATATAAACAGACAGAAGCTAAATACATTACCATTTAGGACTGAAATTAAATACGGGTAAAACATGGAGACAAAATCAGAAGTACAAAACACCGATTTAAGGATTAAAATGAAAATAAACGGAAAATGTATAATGATCTTAAAGCAATTATCCCTAAAACCTAATATAAAACTTACTTTAACTAAACCTAAACCTCACTTACCCCTTTCAGCCGTTCTCTCTTCTTCTCCCTCACCAAGGCGCCGTTCTCTCATCTCCCTTGCTCTCTACTTCTCCAACCCCCCTCCCGACAGCCTCATTCTCCTCTTGATCGAGACATAAAACGGAAGGAACCGCCATGAATCAGCGTTGAACTAACCTCAGACCACAAACCCGAGGGCTTCAACCTCTAAACCTCATAAACCCTAAGCCTAAAATTCAAGAGAATGCTCCCCCAAGCTGCTATACGAAACCTGGATACCCGAATCTGACTCCGAACACCCATGCAAGGCTCCACTCCGATGGTAAAACCCTCTCCGGAAGGTAAAAGATCTCTCTCTACTCTTTACATAATATATTTGCTTCCAAACTTGTGATATTTCTTATTATTTAAAAAAAAATAAAATAAATACCTGCTTATGGACTGTGTATTGCTTCTGTTGTTGGAATGTTCAAAGAAAATGATGTATTGCCCTCGTTATATTGCTTCATTCGAATGTTAAAATGGGAGAGGAAAATTCCTTTACACCGTTTTTCATTTCGTTACAATGAATCCACCCCTTTTACAAAACGAATTGTTTCTGGTTTTCTTTTCTTTTGTTCGTTGATTCTTCCTTCTCTGTTCTTTCCTCTCTTGTTGATGAAAAACCTTCTTGCTGTTCGTGAGCCCTCTGATCGAAATTCCCCCTGTTCCTTTTTGGTTGATTTTCTCTCGGCTCTAATCTCTCCTCTCTTGTCTGTGATCCTTAATAATTTCTGGTTCCCTCTCCCGACGATAGATGCCTATCTCTCCGTAAAACTGATTTCTTTCTTTGTTCTTATTATCCACCTTTTCAGTTTTCTCTTCCCAAAACTGCCATTTGAATCGTGCCCCCTGATAATGCTTATTAACCCCTTATAACTGTCTTTGTTTTACAGGGCTCCACGTGGACTAGTAGCTGGAATGATAATACTGTTGTTTTTGGATTGATTTGGGCTTCCAAATGGTTTGGGTACGGGTTGCAAACGATTTGTTATAAGCCCGGACAAAACGAGCATCTACAAAATCCATTCAACTATGTCTATCGAATCTCCGAACTTTAGTGAATTACCTGGAGCTATGTAACCGTAAGACCCTGCTACCACTGAAACTTTTTCATTCTTTCTCACCATCATCTTTGCCAATCCGAAATCCGCAATTCTTGCCTCGAGGTTTGCATCAAGAAGTATGTTGTTTTACTTGATGTCTCGATGTGTAACCGGTGGATGACAGTCATGATGGAGGTAAGCAAGCCCTTGTGCAACTCCGAGGGCTATTGTATACCGTGAAACCTAATCTACCAGCAACCTACCTGCTTGCTTGCCATGCAAAGCTTCCCCTAAGCTACCATTTTGCAATAACTCGTATACTATCATCATGCTAGTGTCATTGTGAAGAAATCATAGTAACCGAACTATATTTCGATGCCTTAGCTTCCCCAACATATTAACTTCTCCGATGAAATTCCCGCTGTTTCCTGTTTCGAGATCGGTACCCGATCTCCATAACTTTTTCACTGCCACTACTGTATTTGACTTTTGCATCTCAGCTTTGTATACAACACCAGTAGCTACCACTCCCACTACATTCGATTCTTTAATACAGGCTAGGATGTATGCAGCTGTGAAACCAAGTCTTTGAAATGGCTTTAGTCGCCATGGCCATTCTCCATTGTCTGCTTCAAACCTTCGTTTGAAGCAGTCGCTACTAGAATACCACTTTTTAGATAGCAATTGCCCACCGATAAGTAAGATTCCGGCGGCTAAAACTGATGAGATCCCAATCAACTACCCTGTAACTATATGCTTTGCTCGCAAGCGTCTCTGCCTTGATGAAGTCGGTGAATATCGGTAATGCGATTGATAATTCGCAACGCGATCTCCGGTATCGCAAATCAGTTTCCAGATTCGCAACGCGATTCTGACTATCGCATTGCGATTTTCCAAATTCGCGTTGCGATTTTCCTAAATCGCAATGCGAATACGTAAATCGCAATGCGAATACGTAAATCGCAATGCGAATACGTAAATCGCAATGCGAATACGTAAATCGCAATGCGAATACGTAAATCGCAATGCGAATACGTAAATCGCAATGCGAATACGTAAATCGCAACGCAAATCTAACTATCGCAATGCGATTTACATAGCGCAATTCGTATCCAACGTTTATTTTTTTTTTCAAATTCCAAACACGAATATATTAATATATCGGAGCACTGAACCGTCCACAGTATATCCCGTAATTGCAACTCATAACCTAAAACCCTAAATCACAACTCAGTCTCATCTCCATCTCTCACTCTCTAAGGCGACATCCGTCCCCATCTCCGACGAAATCAGTCCCCATCTCCAACGATATCAGTCTCCATCTCCGACAAAATCATTCACGGTCAAAAATGGAAAATCAACCAAATCAACCACCGAGTGTTAGTTTTTTTAATTATTTTTATTTTGAAATTTTTGCATTATTATTAGGTTTTTCATATTGAAATTAATGATAAGTTTACTGGTGTTTTCAATAATAGATTAACCATTTCTCTTAGATTGCTTATTATATTCATTCGATTGCTGCCAATACTGCTAAACTGTTTAGTCTTTAACCCTGTGAAGTTAGTATTTATCTTTGTTTTGTCTTTTGGTTGAAGTAATGCAATCCATTCAAGTTTCTTTCAATTCTAGTATTTGAAACCGAGACTGACTATCGCAATGCGATTCTGTCGTTGCGATTTTAATTTCGCGTTGCGATAGTCAAATTCGCGTTGCGATAGTCAAATTCGCGTTGTGATAGTCATTTTCGTGTTGCGATTTTCATTTTCGTGTTGTGATTTTAAGTTTCAGAAACTATTCTTCTTCTGCAAATTGAAACTTGAATGAATTGCATTACTTCAACCAAAAAACAAAGACAAATACTAAATTCACAGTGTTGCAATTTTAAGTTTGAAGAATAAACTACTACTCTTTATGTTTATTGTTCTTGTTATATCTTCACAGTGTAGTTTTTGGTATATCTAACTTGGTATGTTTATTGTTTTTGCAGAACTTTTATTCAGCTCAATTGACCTTAAGAAATAAAGTAAGCCTGGCCAAAACAATTGCGTTGAAGCTTTCACCTGCACAAAGAAAAATATTTGAGGATACTTGCTTCGGGCCATGGCTGAAAGTACAACATCCAGGTGGAGATGCTATGTTGACCCATCTGTTTCTTCAAACCATGACTAGCGATCTACCAGAGACTATACAACGTCGTGATGAAGAGATATGGTTTGATTTTCCACCGGCGTATATGTGTTTTGGGCGGGAGGAGTTTTGCTTAATCACCGGTCTACACTTCGGACACGATGATGTAGATCGGTACACTAGACATATTACCCGCCTATCATGGTTTTCCCGGGTTTTTCCTCAGCTGTCAACGGAGAAGTCGAATTTACACGTGGAAGACTTGACGAGATTATTGAATAAGAAAGATGGTTTTACTCGGATGGATGACATCGATGTTGTCCGAGTATGTCTTCTAATACTTTTGCAAGCCGGCTTTTTAGGCAGAGAGGGCCGACAACCTATTCCTAATGATCTAATTAAATTGGTAGAGGACCTAAATGCATGGAACATGTTTCCGTGGGGTTCGTATCTATGGAAAGCTACATGGAATAAGTTGTCGTCTGCCTTTGATGATCGGAAAAGTTTGCGTGGCGATGGTTCCAAATACACTTTGTCAGGCTTTATTTTTGCCTTTAAGGTAATAAATTTTATATAATGTTTCCAAAATTATAATTAATTCTTTAAGAATTACTAATGTTTGTTATTATATTGTTTGTAGATTTAGATATTTGAGGTCTTTCCCGCCATGCATGCATATGCATTAAAAACTTCTAATGATATTCCTAGGGCTATTTCCTAGAAGAGGAAATGGTCCTTGCAACAATGGGAATATTTACTACCGTATACTACAATAAATAATATAAGTTAACACAAATACTACCATATGTTTATAAACAAGTTATTACTAGTACACGTTTAACTTTGTTTGAGCTTTTATATTGTTAGGAGGCCAACACTCTATTACAAAGGCTGACACCCACGGAAGTTGAGCTTGACACTGATTGGTGGCAAGCTAGTAAGCATTTTTTTAATGGCACGGATGATGAGCAGCCATCACTTCGAGAGCCATCACCTCACCCAGAGCCATCACCTGATCGACCCGAATATACACCTCCACAACGAGAGTCATCACCTATTCTATCACATCATCGAGCCTCTTCTCCACCATCACCTCATGATAGGCGACCGGCAAAGATGCCACGACGTTTATCTCCCTGTTCTCCACCTTTACCTCCACCTCCACGGGATGAGTTAGGGGAGTTACGTAATGAGGTCAATTCCTTGCGTGAGGAGGTCGGTACTTTACGCGATGACAATGGTGCATGGCGTGTTGAGGTGTCTACTTTATGTGGTGAGGTAGCAGCTCTACGTGAGATTGTAGCATCGTTGTAGAACGAGATTCATACTCTACGCAACGAGGTAAGTTTAATATTTTTCATATTTAACTTGATGATAAATTTACTCGTAATTTCACTTAGATTGCTTAGTAAATTCATTCGGTTGCTGCCAATACTGTTTATTCTTTAACCCTGTGAAGTTAGTATTTGTTTTTGATTGTCTTTTGGTTGAAGTAATGCAATCCATTCAACTTTCAATTTGCAGAAGAATAATAGTTTACTATCGCAATGCGAAAATAACTATCGCAACGTGAAAATGACTGTCGCAACGAGAGAATCGCAATGCGAAATGAAAATCGCAACAACAAAATCGCAACGCGAAAATGACTATCGCAATGCGAAATGACTATCGCAATGCAAATTTGACTATCGCAACGAAAGAATCGCAATGCGAAATGAAAATTGCATTGCGATTCTCTCGTTGCGATAGTCAAATTCGCATTGCGATAGTCAAATTCGCATTGCGATAGTCATTTTCGCGTTGCGATAGTCATTTTTGCGTTGCGATTTTAAGTTTCAGATTCTATTCTTCTTCTGCAAATTGAAACTTGAATGAATTGCATTACTTCAACCAAAAGACAAATACTAACTTCACAGTGTTGAAAATTTAAGTTTCAAGAATAAACTACTACTCTTTATGTTGTCATTGAACCTGCACTAAACCTATATGTTGTCCTTTTAAATATTTATATAAGTGCTTACTTCTGGAATGTTATCTGATGCATTTTGTGAACAATGATATAATAATGACTTGGGTGAATACTGTGCAAGTTTGAAATATATTTGTCTTTTTTTTCACTGTTTAATATCATGTCTGTTTATTTACTGATTTATGTATTAATTTATTTTTAGCGGCCCGCTAAGGTGGATGCTCTACGTCGGGTTTTTCTTGCAAGACGGAGTTCACGCATCAGATGGCGTGCACGTGCCATTACGTCTCCGTTCACCCTAATAGTGCAAAGAATCCGTAAGAAAAAAGCCCTACTCACCTGTCATCGTTCAAGAGGCCTCTCCTATCGTTCAAGAGGCCCCTATCATCCCTCAAGAGTCCCCTCCCACCGTTCAAGAGGCCACTATCATCGTTGAAGAGATCCCTCCCAACATTCTAGAGCCCGATTCACACGACGTAATATATCGAATTATTGAGAAGCCCCCTCACGTGCCGGACATGATGAATGACTGTTGGCTTTTGTATAAGTTATCAGCCAGTACCATTCCGGTAGATGAAGTGGAGAGGAAACAACTACCGGAAACAATTCTGGATAATACCCTTTGGGCTAAGACCGCAGTTGATTTTTATCTACATGAGCGGAGCCAAGGGTGTTACGCTGACATATACAAACTCAACGATGATATGCATTTGTTGATTGAACGGTCTTGGTGGGGTGTATTATTAGGGGTTGAAGACAATGACTATTTCGATGGGGGGTAAGTCTTATATTTCTTCTTATATTTCAGTTTGATTAATTTTTTTTAAAATTTTATGTAATTCACTGATATATGACTTTTTTTGTAAAACAGCATATTGATGCATGGGTGACACGTCTTCTAATTGTAAGGAAATTGAAGAAAAATATAAAAAAAACGCGATATACAATTATGCCGACGTCTTTTCACGTAGTTCACTTGAAGAATCAACGACAGGAATCATATGTGTTGGCTAATGGACAAGCTAAACTTTATCCTGCATGGTGGGAGGTCGATAAGGTTAGTATTTATTTGTTTAAATATTTTAAAGGTGTTCATAAATAAGTGCGCAATTTGAATTATTACATTTCGATGCAGGTGTTTATCCCTGTTTTGGAATGTACTCATTGGCTTCTCGTCGAGCTTCAGCTCCTATCCCTAAAGACAATAGTAAATGACATCATGATAAATTACATATCATTATCTGATTTGAGAGATTATTAAGGGATGGAGCTCTCATTTGGCTAAATTCTTGGATGCAATTAATTATTGGACTAATTCTAGAAACAAGAAGCCAAAGAAGTTCAATGTTACAGTTATCAGAGACGAGACCGCGCCACAACAAACGAAGGAAGCCAGAGGGGATTGTGGTCCTCTCGTATGCATGTGCTTGGAGCGTTTGACGACAGGAAGTACACAGTTTCTACCTCCCACCGATAGAGATAGAGGTGCAGTAGGCTTGTGGTTTCGGCATTTTATGGCTAGAACGATATATGCGAGACGTTGCCTACTTGCATTCGCGTTATGAAAGTGTCCATAAACAATTTGTAAGTCAAATGCAAGTGTTGTTAAACATATATACTCTTTTTGGTTTGAAAATGTTTGGTTAAGTAGCTAGAATTCAATAATTTGCTGTTTGTAGGTTTTAGATGTGTAGAAAGTGTTGTTGATTCAATGTTTGGTTTCTACAGGTTAATCCTGAAGTGAGCTGCGTGAAATGGATGTATGGGTGCAAAAGTTGATTCAATAATTGATGAGGAAATAATTCTTATTATTATTTTTTGATTGTTTAATTGATTTGTAAAAGATGATTTGTTTAATTGATATGTACATAATTATTATTTGTGCTTGTTTAATTGATTGAAATGTAATAGTTGATTTGTTGATTTCAATCTGCATTATGTTGAATGCAAAACAGACTATCGCAACGAGAGAATCGCAATGCGAAAATGAAAATTGCAACGTGAGTTGCGATTTTCATTTCGCATTGCGATTCTCTCGTTGCGATAGTCATTTCCGCGTTGCGATAGTCATTTCCGCGTTGCGATAGTCATTTCCGCGTTGCGATAGTCAATTCCATGTTGCGATAGTCATATTCGTGTTGCGATTTCCGTGTTGTGATAGTCAAATGAATGTCTAATAAGTGATAACAACTGAACATATCATATCAATGTTCAAACTCAAGTTACTAATACATGCCTAACTGAAAATGTTAAAAGTTCACACATAATATACACATAATACAACGTTTGCATTTAAAAATCACCTAAGTTAACAGTCCCAAAAGGTGAAGCTGGTTGTGATTGGGATTTTGATGAGGATCCATATTTTGGTATAGGAAAAGATGATTGTGATGGCACTGGTGATCCACATGTCAACCTTGTATGACCACTTTCCTTGCACCGACTACATGTCGATCTCTTCTTCTCTTCAACCTTAGACGGTATACGATCGTGACTTTTTGGTCGGCCAGGTAGCCTTCTGTCCATGGCTGGTGGCAAAACTGTTTGTAAGTCATCTGGTATGTCCCACTCAGAAGGATGTGGAATAGGGTAGACAATCTCGACATAAGTCTGTCGATATACTTCTGTAGTGTAGCAATCCATAGCGTATGCACTTGAATCATCTTGGTTTAGATGAAGAGCAACTTTTATAACATGGCCACACGGATAACCAGTTGTTTGCCATTTCATACAACTACACGTCTTTGCATTTAGATCGACAAGCCCATTTAAGTTATTATCTAGTACTTCAAACAAAGTGTTTGAACATGGTTCAACTCTCCATGACGTTGACTTCACAACACGTTTCGTTATCTTTTTTTCAGTCCATGGTGTAACACGATGTTCCAATGTTCCTGTAAATTTAAATAAATAATACTTAGTAAAATATATGATAAGTTACAAATTTAAAGAAATAATACCTGCATGGTTTCTTTTCTTATAGTACCACTATTGAATAGAGGCTCGAAAAAACTCCATTAACATAGTAATGGGTAATTTCCAGGAATGATGACTTAGAGCGTTGATTGATTCTGCACTATTAGACGTCATGAAACCATATCTTGCTCCAAGTTGATGTACTCTTGACCATCTTTCAAACCCGACATCTTCTAGTGTTTGAGCACACTGAGGCAAAACACGTCTTAAATAGTTTATATGCTTATTAAAATCCACTTCCCGATAAGCTTTTACAGCCTTCCAGTATGTCCATTTGTGATTTTTTATACCAGCAGACCTTGATTTTAGATTTCTATACAAATGAACACCACAAAGTCCATGAAAAGCATCTGGGAAACACCTTCTAACAACGTTGTCAATTGAGTTTGCCCTATCGGATATGATTGTCAGATTGCTAATAGGACCTATGTAATCCCTAAGATGCCCCATAAACCATGACCATGAATCAGAGGTTTCAGATTTGCCAACCCCATAAGCTATTGGCAGTATCCCATTATTAGCATCCATGGCTACTGCTAATAAGTTTACTCCAAGGTATCGACCTTTTAAATGTGCTCCGTCAACTATAATAACTGGGCGCATGCAAGTAATAAACGAACGAATCTATAAAATCATATACACAAGAAATATAATCATTTTTAATGTGAAATGCATGTAACTAACAAAAATGAGTCAACAAAATTATATTGATTTACTAACCGCAGCACCAATGGCGATAAACAGCAACTCAAAGCGTCCATCTCTATCTGTTTTGATATGAGTTACCGACCCAGGATTTTTCAGCTTTAAATTGTGACAATAAGCCGGCAGTTGGGCAAACGATGCTTCTGGCGACCCCCTCAACAATTCCAAGGCATAACATTTGGCTCTCCAAGCTTGAGAATATGAGATACTAATCTTGAACCGAGCATTCATGTCATTCATAATTTCATGTCCCCGATATACCCTACCATTCAAAAACATTAACTCAGCCAGAAAACCACCCAACACCTTTTTGTTTGCCTGTCTATGGTGAGGAAAAACTTGGGTTCTTGAACATGTATGTTTATCAATAAAAGTCCTAACTTGAAACATTTCGCAATCTTTTATCCTCTTTGCAATCATACGCCACGTACAATTTTTGTCAATCATACACCTTGTTTCGAAACGATCTTTGCTTGATTTGTTAACTTTTAGTTGATAGCCATCTTCCACACATTTCGTATACAAAGCTATCTTCAAGTCTTCCTTTGTATCAAAACAATCATCTTTCTTGATAATAATTTTTGTGTAACAATCAACTGCTATCTTTACCAACTCGTCTTCCGGTATCTGAAGTAATTCGGGCATATTCCAGTTATACTCCCGTGGCATTTTCCTTTGGAACTTTTCTTTGGGGATTTCTTCTTCTTCTTTTTCTTCTTCAGGGTTATATGAATTACATAATGGATGTTCAACATGTTCATTTACAGTCGTAACTTCCTCCTCATTATCATCAACAACATCTTCCTCGGCAACGGCTGTTTCATCATCAAAATTCGGGTATTGACCAATATCAAAATCATTACACGCAGGGTCTGTTTCTTCTTCTAAAAAATCATCAAAATCCAAGTATTGACCAAGATCAAAGTCCGGGTATTGACCAAGATCAAATTTTGAATACTGACTAGTACTCACAATTTTTTCTGTTGGCTCATCATCATCTAACTGGTCAATACGAAAACCGAAATTTGGTGCTGAAAGTTGATTGGGATTTGGATTAGGGAAAGGTTGTGGGTTTTGAGATTGTGTTTGGTATTGGAAATGTGGTGAAACAATATTTGCTTGGTGATGCAATTGTGGTGGAACCATTAAATTTTGAGCACCATAAACTGGGGTTGAAAAACTTAGTTGATTACTACCCACTACTGACCCAACTTCACTACTTCTAGGTTCAACAACATACAATGTAACATCATCACTTGAAACACTAATGTAAGCAATGAATCGTTCAACATCTTCATTGTCGGTTAACAAATAAACTTTACCATTTCTATGATAAGATAGCCTAAATCCACTTAGGGCTCTAAATTCAATTTATTTGCAACACGTAACATTAGTGTTTCATAAGTCAACTTTTTTAATGACAGTTTTAGTTGAAGATTCATGGGTAAAGGCATATATAGTTAAACACCATGAACATTCTCCCATGACCCTCCAAAACATAAATCTATCCAAACATGATCAACATTAGATGATTTCATTATTGTAAATTAATTTACTAAACAAACGAGCTGCGAAACTAAAACCTGTTGCCGGATAGGGAAGGATGTCGTTGGATATAGGAACGGATGTCGCCGAAGAGAATGATAGATGGAGATGGAATGAGTTGTGATTTAGGGATTTAGGTTATGAGTTGCTGCTGCTGCGTAGTTATATACCCAAAACATTTGTGTTGCAAAACTAAAACCTGTTGCGAACTCAGAAATCGAGTTGCGAATTTGAAATTCAGTATTGCGATAGTCAGAATCGCGTTGCGATAGTTAGAATCTCATTGCGATAGTCAGAATCTCGTTGCGATAGTCAGATTCGCGTTGCGATTTACGTATTCGCATTGCGATTTACGTATTCACATTGCGAATTAGAAAAATTGCAACGCGAATTTGGAAAATCGCAATGTGATAGTCAGAATCGCGTTGCGAATCTGGAAATTGATTTGCGATACTGGAGATCGCGTTGCGAATTATCGATCGCATTGCGATTTAGTTGGTCATTTTGGCAAATCCAAAAAAAGTTGGTTAAAATCGTATATTATAAGGCATTTTTGGTCACTGAGGTTATTTTGGTTCTTCTCTGTTTGAGGCTTATATTTTTTCCTTGTTTATTTTGGGTATAACTAGGTGTATGGGGGCGATCGGGTTCCTCGTCGGCGTCGGGGTTATCGGTCTAGGAAGCTGAACGGTCGGGAATAGCTTCAAATCGAGGCTTTTGATTTTGTTTCGGTATTGGGTCTGGAACCCAACCACTGGTGGTGGTGATTGGGAAGTGAGGTTGCCGGTTGGAGAGTGAGGTCGCCGGTTAGAGTATGATGGTTTCCATCTCGGTGGCCGACGTGAGAAATGTCTCCTAGGCGCGGTGGTCGGTTGTGTATGTGAAGCTTTGGGAGCTTCTCGGTCGGATAAAAATGGGGGGTGAAGTCGTTCGGTTGGTCCTCCTTCGGTCACGGTCGAGGTCACCGATTGGAGTAGGAAGGTCACCGGTCTGGTGGCCGGCGTGCGAGGGCCGATTTGCGGTGGCCGGTATTCGGTTTAGGCCCCCGAAAAGAGCAGTCACGCATAGAGCAGAAAGTAAAATGAGGGAGAGTCTGCTTATTATTTTTTGGGTTAATCCGGTATAAGCCCCCTGTATTTTAGTTCTTTTGCACTCCAGTCACTAAGTTTTTATTTATTTCAAATATGCATGCAAATTTTAGTAACTTTTAATTTGGTCACTAATCTGTTAAGTTATTTATTTCTATCTACTAATTTTTATTTTATTACATATTAACAACAACCTTTTATTTTATTGCATTCTAACAATTGTTTATTTATTTATTGTTTATATTATTCTATTTGACCTTGTGATGACTAGATCTGGGGTATGATCCGTATTATTATGGTTCAAACTCTGCTAACTACTAATTTTTAGTTTATTGCACTTTAATCATTGTTATTTATTTATTGTTTTTAATATTCAATAAAACCTTGTGGTGACTCGATCCGAGGTATGATCCGCATTATTATGGTTCATACTATGTTAACTACTAACTTTTATTTTATTGCATTCTAACCATTGTTTATTTATATATTTATTATTTCTAATATTTGATTCCACATTGCGGTGACCCGATCCGGGGTATAATCCACATTACTATTGTTCGAACTCTGTTAACCGCTAATTTTTCTAACAACTAATCTTTCTAACCGCTAATTACTAATTGTTAACCTTTTATTTATTTGTTTGATTTATTTCATGTTCGAACCATGTGACCTTGCAACAATTCGCCTCGGGGTATGACTCACCTCATTTACGGTACGAGATACATAATAAAATTTGATATTAATATTTTATTTTTATTGAATTTTATTTATGCTATTTAATTTTATGCACTTTTAAATTTATGTTTTTTTTCTTTATTTAATTTTAGTATTTACATTTTATTTGCTTTAATGTTCTAATCGTTTATTTTTGTCTCTTTATTTTTCAGTATTTTAATTTTATTCGTTTAATTATTGTGCTTTATTATTTGTTTATTTTACTTCTACAATTTAATTTTTGCTTAGTTAGATTTTATTTCCTTACATTTTTACCATGTATGGATATTATATATTTATTTGTATTATTTATGTATGTATATATTCTTTGTTCTTGGGAATTGGTTCGAACGATTGTACAAAATGTTTGTTTCATTCATTTTTAATGTTTTTCTACTCTAATATTTTCAAGACCACTTATTTGTAGAATGGGCGTGGAAAGCATTGTTTGGTCGAAGTAGAGCGATCCGATACGACATTCGAACGAAATGTGAACTTGAAATAAATCAATTTTTTTTTATTTTAAGTCAAAAAAATGCAATGCATGCTTCTCTAAATATCAATTTATTTTATTTTATGAAAAATCCAATTTTCAATTTTTATTCGATTCTCGTTTTTTATCGAGGAGGGAATTTTCTTTTTAGGCAAGAAATAGAAGATATAGTTTTCCCATCGGAGGATGAGCAAATCTCAATATTTCTTTTCGAATTAAAGGATTTTCCCTAAAAAATAATTCAAATCAAATTAATTAAACTTTAATAAATTGATTATATTTTAACTTTATATTCGATTTATAATTTCCACTATTTTGCGACAATATATAAGCGTCTGAGTACCAATTTTGGGTGTTGTGGGGGTACTAATCCTTCCCCACCCGTAATCGACTCTCGTACCCGTTAAATTGGATTTTTGGTAAACACAGACCAATTTTTGTCTTAAAATTGTTTTTTCTTAAAATTGTTTTAAAAGAAATTTTTAGGTATTCGACCTTCCTAATCTAAAGGTCGATGACGACTCCTATTCAATTTAATTTAAATTAATTCAAAATTGACAATTTTTCAAATAAAAGTCATAATTGTTTTTTAAACATAATTGTTTTTCTAAAAAATGGTTATGACAGCTTGGCGACTCCGCTGGGACTTTAGAGAGTCAGGCTGTAAGTCGTTTGCACATTGTCGTTGTGGTGGAAATTATGGGTTTGAGTCTATAGTTAACTTATGATCCATTTATTAAAGTTTTTAATTTCTTCATTTTTCATACTAACGATTTAATTTTTATTTTTAACCTTGTCAAACTTTCTATTGAGAGTTTTTACTTTTCCCTTTTTCTGAGTCAATGGTTTGTATGTTCCTCCTCACACACATCGCGTGCATAAGCTCTAGACCCGAGCTTTGTTCCAAGTAAGTCGGGGTGAATGTTTTACTCTCGTAATGATTTATTTTTTGTATGAGTTATAGCAAATAACCCTTGGGATACATATGCCTTATACATTCGTAGGGATTTATTCCTCGTATGGGTATAAGGAAGTGAATCCCCTCGAATTGAACTCGTTCCGTTCGAAATTTATAATGGGTGAGGATTGAGGGTTTGACAGCCCAAAGGGAGTACATACATCAAGGATAATTCGAGTACCTTTTTCTCATAGAGCCAAAAACCATGCATATAGTGAACTGTAGAACAGTCACCCTAGGTATAGTCATACTGAACCTCTGTCTGTCAGTAGGTACCCAAAATAAGTGTACACAAAGGAAGAGCGTTTCTGAACCTTTACCTTTTGCTTTAAATTTTGTTGAATAAAAGCATGCGAATTAGATACCATGCGGTTAGGGACAAGTTCTTGAAAATAAATCATTTTTTGGTAGAAAGAATGTCCGGGTAGGATTGCTATTTAATAAAAACATTCTAGGGTAGATATCATGATTGGTTAGGTGTTATATTTATCTTTAAATAACATCTTTTAATTTTATTGATTATTGTGCCTGCACTAACTTATTTTTTCTTTTGTTTGTGTCATTTTTTGTCCTTCTTTGCATTGCATTTCATCAACATAACATAATGCGAAAGTGACATAAGGGGATATTCAAGAGAAAATTTTCATAATGAGAGATAAAAAGTTTCAATCAAGCAGCCGCATACACAGACATGCACCGAGGGTTAAAAGAAGTTCAGAGAGTAGAAGAATGATACTTGCTCAAAGATCGTGCAACATTCGAGACTGGAAAGATGATCCATTGATCCAAGAAGTAATCCAGCAGTAGTCTTATCTACTATTATTCCATCACTAATCAACAAAGAATGACGTACTGACTTCAGCACCGTAGGGGCATTAACCGAGTTAGGTTACAGAGCATTTGAGGGGTATTATTTTCAAGGACAAAGATTCGAAATGAAGCATTAACTCACTTCTGACTCAACATCTAAGCGAAAGCATGTTTGTAAAATAGATTATATTGTAATGTGAAGGCTTTTATATCTGATAGAAATTATTCTGTGATATTCATCGTTGGGATCAACATTTTTGCATCTGCATTCCATTTTTTTACAATATTTTGACATGCATCATTCATGAAAACATGAGATTAATTCATGGAGAATTCAATGAAAGTGATCCTGGTCACGTGACACCACATTAAGAATAGAAGCAAGATTCGAATAATTAAATGAAGAAGTTGAAATCAATACAGTGTAAGCCTATTCATTTAGTCGTAGGGTTAAGCCTTGGAGGATGATCCAAGAAAAGAGTCAAATTGATCCAATTGCAATGACCTATGAGGAATTGCTACCAACGCTGGTTGAGAAAATCCTTGTGAATCTCATTCAGTCTAGGCCAAAACGTCCCCATATCCTGAGGGCTATGATGTTGATGCTACATACACCTATCACATAGGAAGCTCAGGATATTCTATTGAGAACTGTGGAGGCATTGAATAACAAGGTCTAGAACTTGATTGATTCAAGGGCATGGATATTCGAAGAATGACGGGGCATTCTAATGCTAATCAAGGAATCTTAGCGTTTACCATGAAGCTTTCTTGCACTTGCATTAAGAGCATTGTTTTGTTTGAACTTGTTTTTTTCCCGTCTTTAACATTTGCATAAATATTTTTTAAATCTTTTGATGATTGAACCTATGTTTCCTTCTAAGGTTGAATAATTGAACAAGTTTTAATCTTGTAGTTTTTCGAATATCGAATGAATTACAGATCCTTTTAAGTTCTTTAAGAATTATAACTTTTTGACATATGGCAAGATTAGACCTTTCTTATACCATCCAAAACCAAAAATAAAATCTCTCAATTCTTTACCTGAAATAATTCATGGTCATTACCAAAGAACCAAAATTTGGCATTATCTCTCTTTGGGACTCTGAAATATTACCTTTATCTTTTTCGATGCACAAAAAGCCACACCCTTACCTTTCATTGAACCAATAAAGTAACACCATCATCATCTTAGACGTAAAATCAACATTTTTCTACCAATATAACCTGAAAGCATCGAGTACAAGATGTTCACTTGAACGTGAACCTTCCTACAAGAAGACAAAATGTGGGGCATCTCGCATCAATTTTTTGAAGATGAGCTTGAACAATAGAGACATGCTAAAAGCAAGAAGAAAAAAAAAAATAGAGAGATGAAATTAATTAAAAATAATTCTATCATGTATTAATTACATTGTTTTCTTGTGAATAAAATTAATCCTGAAAATCTATCCCCCTAGGGATACCTCTTATGCAAGGACTTTCGTGTATGAAATTATGAACGATTTTATTTCATTATCCCTTCACAAAAAGGAGAAAATATATATTCCGTGTGTCCCCATTTAAGCCTGAATTATATTTTCTATTGATTCAACCCTAACCAATGATCACCCTTCACATTGGGGGCAAGGTGAAGGAAATCTGCTCGCATGAGTACAGACCATCAATTCAGATAAGATACCGAAAGGTGAACCAAATGCAGAGTGCAAAGATCAAATCAAATCAAATAAAAAAGAAAAAAATAGAGAACAAAAAAAAAATAGAGAGCAAAGAGAAAATAAGAAAAGACAAAAACAAAGAAAGATAAAAAAAAGAAATAAAAGAAGACAAGAAGCACATGCAAAGAGTCCCTCGAGTCAAATGACGCATCGAGCTTCAAACCATAAGATTGATCAAGTACAATCATTGAAGAATCAATTCACCAGAAGATCATAGCACATCCAGAGAAAAAAGAACGCATACGAGAAGATTGTTCAATTACCCTCAAACACTTGTTTAGGCCTATTTATCCCTTTCTTTCATAATCGTGAACCATAGCCTACATTACATGCCTTAAAAGTCCATTATAATCATACATGGATTTCTAAACAGAAGAGACTATCTTCAGATTTCATCCCGCCCATTAGGATAAATATTTTATTTACAAAATGTTTTCTAAAATCTTCAATGCATGATAGAGAAAAAATAACAAAGGGGGGGTTTAAGACGTAAATTTTGAATAACGTCTTGAAACCAAAGGAGGTTTTGATTTGAAAACTTGAAAAGGTGGCCCGAATATAAAGATTGTGCAGCTGTTTGTATAGAAGGCGATATCACAAATCCCTTGACAAGACATCACTTAACCTGAATGTGCTTATGAACGATGAGAATCGGAGAACACTTCCAGTAGATGAGCATGGAAGCTACTCCATCTTATCAGTGAACATAAAAGAAATGAGAATGCCAAACCTTTGACCAAAGACAACAACCTGAGACATTTTACCCTCTTCTTACTTAACCCTACCCAAAGATAGCATTAATCTTGACAGTTGTCAAATAACTATAATTTTTTGAAGGATTAAGGGGGTGATTAATTATTTGATATCCAATGAACTCTTTGTTATGATTTGTTTCAATTATGAAACTTAGAAAGGGGTAATATTTTTCAAATTTTTGTTTAAATATTTTTCAAAATTCTTTTAATTGATATTTTTCAAAATTTTGAAAATAAAAGAAGAATAAAAACATTTTCAAACAAGACAATCTCTCCGAAGTAGATCTTGGTAGTTGACACGTGGCTCTCAAACACAAAGCTCATGCTTAGAATCAGTGCTGAAGCAAGAAGTAATGAATGATGGGCATTTTTGGAGGCTCATATGAGTCAGAAAATGTGATAAGAATGAAAATGGTGAAACAAAGACAGTGGAGCTTATTATATGATTGTGTTGTCTATTGTCACAACATACAATTGCATTATTCTAATGATTTCCAATGCATTAATGCTAACAAATCAAATCATTCCACTTATATTCATATTGAGATTTGTTCTTTGGTGTCCTTGCAACGCTATACAAAAGCCTTGAACACCATGCAAAGAGCTTATTTATCTAGACAGAAGCCACATGAAAGGATGAATAAGTTACTGAATATTTGAGGACATCCAAACTTCCTGAAGGTCCACAGTTCCTCCTTTATGTTTTACCTGATAAGAAAATTATGATCTTTATGAATGTTGTCGAGTTTGACATAGTGACACAGTATATGGATCTAACTAGGATCAATGATCAATACCTTACAAATTTGCTTCTAAAAAAGCAATGTAAAGCTTGGAGGCTAAATTCGATGTCAGCAATTAAGTAAACATCTTCAAATCCAATTGTTTATAAGGTTCCAAACATTATCCTTGGCATGGATGTGCCTCTTGGCTCTCATGGGCAGTCTGATATTTCATCAATTGCTACGGTGATTAGCTCCAGACAGTGGCCTTTAATTTCTTGATATAGGATAGTTGTGCGTACACAATCTTTGAAGCTTGAAATGATAGATTCTCTTTTCAAAACCATATGGTAGGGATGATGATGACATCATGAGGGAGGCTCTGTTGGATTTTTATACAAGTTCAGGCGGAGAAAGCCAATTTTTTTATTAGGGGAAAAGATTTGCTGGGGCAAGAAGAAATTGACATGAGTCTAGAGTTGCTATGATGCACGCTGGTGCAAGCAAAGGAAGAAGATTGTCCATGCAATCATTCCCACCATTGATCAAGAAAACATACATCAACACATACATACATGTTACATGGAATTTGCATCAAACATTCATCATCATGTGCAATAAAGACTTTGATTTTCCCTCTCATGAGGATACATTTTAAAATTTTCACTTGAATATTGTCTTTATTAAAGATATTTTCCCCTCTCATGAGGACAAATTCAAAAATTCATTAAATCAAACACAAAATAAACTTCATCTTGGAATCCATCACAACGTCTAAGATAGTCTTTCATAAACACATCATTTATTGATCTTTCAGGAAATAAAAGTTCGAAAATGACCATATATCTCTAACCTGAAGAAACATTGTCATCTACAGATTCAATATCCTGAAGTGAATGTGTTGAAAACATTTTGATATTTCGATATAACAAATTAAGTTAAATGAATTTTAAGATTTTCCAAAAAGATTTTCTAAGTATATTCGATATAATTATTCGAATATCAAAATATTTCTCCAAATCTTTCAAATGTCATTTTTAATCCTTACTCAAGTGTAAAATTAAGTTTTAATCTTAAAATAATTTCAAAACGATTTTACAAAATATTTTGAACCATTTCAAAGCCAAAAATTCCAGATTGCTCAGAGGGAACCGATTCCCCCCCAAGGGGTACCGATTCCCCTCTGAATGGTTTGGCTCTGAGAATTCCAGTATGCTCGGAGGGAACTGATTCCCCCCCAGGGGGTACCGATTCCCCCACTATTCAATGGTCGAAATATTTGAATTTTACACTTAGGGAACTGATTCCCCCTATGGGGTACCGATTCCCCCACGCTCTAAGCTGTTTTATTAATTGATTTCACACTAAAATGGTTATATTATCTTCATTAATGATCCCCAACGTTCAGAAGTGATTCAAGGTGTATTTAAGCAAGCTTAGAAGCCATTGATAAAAACAAGAAACATCAAGCAACTAGAATCAAGAGAGAATCAAAGAGAAAGCATCAAACCTCAAGTTTGAGCATTTCAAGCCTATTTTTCATTCAATATTCATTTTGCTTTCAAGAACACTTATTGTGCTCAATTGTATTCATTCTTGAGTGTTCTTTTCTTTGTTCTAGAATTGTGCAAACAATCTACCTTGTGAGGATTTCCTTATAAGTTTGCAAATTTGTATTGTTCTCTTTGGGAGAGAGTGTTCTCAAGAATTTGGGGTATAATTCTTGAGGGTTTTTAAGGTTACTCTTTTTCCTCAAAAGAAAGACAAATTAGTGAATTTGTGAAAAATCCTTAGTGTGGATAGCTAAGGTAGTGGACGTAGACTTTGGTTGAGAAATTTGAACCACTCTAAATCGTTGTGCAATTTCTTTCAATTTTCTGCAAAAGCTTCCACCAATATTTTTTATTGCCAATTCACCCCCCTCTTGGCCGATTCTGTCAATCAATTAACTCAACAATTGGCATCAGAGCCTAACTCATTTGAAGGTTTAATCGCCTCTTGAGTCGATTCGGGAAGAGTTACATCGATAATCAAAGTCATCAATGGCCTCTACTTCAAACTTCGACTCCGATCTCGATTCGATACCCGTCAACAAGCCTCATTTCTTCAATGGGGCTAATTATGCCTATTGGAAAAATAGGATGATGTACTTCATTCAAGCAAGTGACATGGGATCATGGAATGTTGCAGAAGAAGGATACTTCAAGCCTCTCACTCATCCAAGATTATGGAGTGAAGGAGAGACAAAAATGTTCCAGCTCAACTCCAAATCCATCCATATCATATTTTGTGCTCTTGGACCAGATGAATACGGAAGAGTTTCATCTTGCACAACTGCCAAAGAAATATGGGACAAACTTCAAGTCACTCATGAAGGTACCGATGAGGTAAAGAAATCTAAAATTAGTATTCTAACGCATAGCTATGAAAATTTCAGGATGAAACCAAATGAAGATATCAAAGCTATGACGGATAGATTCTCAACGATTGTCAATGGTCTCAAATCATATGGAGAGATCTTTTCAAATGAAAAATTTGTGAGGAAGTTAGTCTAGTCCCTCCCAAAATCATGGCAATCAAATAAGACGGTAATCATCGAGTCTAAGGATCTAATGTCCTTAACTCTTGAAGAGCAATCGATTTACTTCTCACTCATGAAATGATGCTTGAAGATGAGGTGGACCTTGATAAGATTGAAGAGACACCAAAGGAGAAGGAGAAGAAGAAAAACATTGGAGTTGCTCTCAAATCCACAAAAAATGAGAGTGATTCGGATGAAGATGACAATGACGAGGAAATGGCATTGTTTGCCAAACGGTTCAGAAAAATGATGAGACCTTACCGAGGAAGAAAATTCAAACGAAATGAAGGCCTCAAAAATGAACCAAAAGAGAAGGACCCGATCATTTGCTATGAATGCAAAAGGCCAGGGCATGTCAAATATGATTGCCCATAATTGAAGAAAAATGGTCAATTAAAGAATAAGCACAAGGCTCATGTGGCTACATGGAGCGATGAAGAAGGTTCTGATGAAGAGGAACAAGAAGTAGCAAACTTGTGCTTGATGGCATTCGAGAAAGATTCTAAGGTAACCTCTAACTCATCTGATTTTGATGATTTATCCTATGATGAGTTATTAGAGGAATATAATGGGTTGGCTTCGGATTATGAGAAATTGTTTTTAAAATATAAAAATGATGTTTCAAAATTGAAAAATGAACATAAACTCATATCCAAAACCAACAACAATCTTGAAAGTAAAATAAAAGATTTGCAAATCAAACTAGAAGAGTTTGAAAAGAAAAATTTGGATTTGCAAAATTTACTTTCAAAGGTTAATGATGATCATCAAAAGAAAATTGATGATCTTAAAACTTCTTTTGATAAAGTTGGAACAAAACGTTTTGAAATTGGAGAAAATTTAAAATCCAACTTTGTTAGAAAAAGTTTTAAAAACTACAATCATAGAGGTCCCCAAAGAACCTCTAATGGAAAAATCATTAGAAGTATATGGGTTCCTAAAGAGCTCATTACTACTAAAGATAAGGATATTCTACACAAATGGATACCTAAGGGGACTAGGATTTTGGAAACTAATGAATATGGACCCAAAAGAATTTGGGTACCAAAAATTAGAAATTAATCTATGTTTGTAGGAAAAGGAGCATTGCTACAAGGCACGGGAAACAAATCCAAATTCATGGTACCTTGATAGTGGATGCTCAAGACACATGATCGGAGACAAAAACCGGTTTATTGAGCTTAACGCCAAAAATGGAGGAGAAGTGACTTTTGGTGATGATTCAAAAGGTCATATTGAAGGTATTGGTACTATTGGTAATACCTCTTCCATATAAATTAAGAATGTTTTATATGTGAATGGATTAAAGCATAATATATTGAGTATTAGTCAATTTTGTGATAAGGAATTCAATGTCATGTTTGATATTAATGGTTGTAAAGTCATTGACATTGCATCTAATCGGATTATGCTTGTTGGTCATAGAATAGGAAACATATACATGGTGCATTTAGATTCTATTGATATGACTAATGTGTGCCTAGTTGCTAAGGATGAACATGATAGTTGGTTATGGCATAGGAGACTAGGACATGCTAGTATGAGTGTTTTGCAACGGCTAACTCAAGGTGATTTAGTTCGAGGGTTGCCTATGCTTAAATTTGATAATGATAAAATCTGTGATGCTTGTGCTAAAGGAAAACAAAAGCGAGTTTCTTTTAAATCCATTATTGACGTATCAACTAGTAGAGTATTACAATTTATCCATATAGATCTTTATGGGCCAACTAGGACTACTAGTTTGGGTGGAAAACAATATGCATTTGTCTTGGTAGATGACTATTCTAGATATACTTGGGTTTTATTCTTAAGTACTAAAGATGAAGCATTAGAAAAATTCATCATGTTTTCAAAAGTAATCCAAAACGATAAAGGTTACTCTATAACTAGTGTTAGGAGTGATCATGGTACTGAATTTAAAAATCTTGGATTTACTGAGTTTTGTAATTCTAATGGTATTAGTCACAATTTTTCAGCACCTAGAACTCCTCAACAAAATGGAGTTGTTGAGAGGAAAAATCAAACTTTAGAAGAAATGGCTAGAACCATGCTTTGTGAAAATAATTTGCCAAAATATTTTTAGGCGGAAGCCACAAATACCGCTTGTTATGTTGTAAATCGAGTAATGATTAGGCATATTTTAAAGAAAACTCCATATGAAATTTTCAAAAATAAAAAGCCTAACATTAACTATTTTCATCCTTTTGGATGTAAATGTTTTGTTTTAAACAACGGTAAAGAAAACATTGGCAAATTTGATGCTAAAAGTGATGAAGGAATTTTTCTGGGTTATTCCTTAAATTCTAAAGCTTATCAAATATTTAATAAAAGAACTTTAGTTGTAGAAGAGTCTATACATGTTGTTTTCGATGATAATCCCCTTCCGAGGAAGGATTCTTGAGTGAATGATGATGTAGGTATTATAAATACAAATGAAGTTAGACATGACGTTGAAGAATCATCATCAAAGGAAGAAACAAAAGATGAGGTAACTCATGATCTTCTTGAGAATTCAACCATTAAAGAAAGGGAAGTATCTTATCCAAGAGAGTACAACTATGTCAAGGATGGTGAAATTATAGGTGATCCATCCAAAGGGGTAACAACTCGATCTTCTCTTAGAAATATTTGTAATTATGTTGCATTTATTTCAAGCATAGAGCCTAAGATATTAAAGAAGTATTAAAGATGAACATTGGATTATGGCTATGCAAGAAGAATTAAATCAATTTGAGAGAAGTAAAGTATGGACATTAGTTGAAAGGCCTAGTAATAAATCTACTGTAGGTACTAGATGGGTATTTAGGAATAAGCTTGATGAGAGTGGCAATATAGTGAGAAACAAGGCTAGACTTGTTGCTCAAGGGTATACTCAAGAAGAGGGCATAGACTATGATGAAACATATGCTCCCATAGCTAGGATGGAAGCAATTAGAATGTTATTAGCATTTGCATGTTTTCATGAATTTAAATTATATCAAATGGATGTTAAAAGTGCATTTTTAAATGGTTTTATAAAGGAAGAAGTGTATGTGGAACAACCTCCAGGTTTTGAGATTCAAAATTTCCAGATCATGTTCTTAAATTGACAAAAGGCTTTATGGTTTAAAACAAGCTCCTAGAGCTTGGTATGAAAGATTGTCAATTTTTTTAATTGAAAAAGGTTTTTCAAAAGGGAAGGTTGACACTATATTGTTTTTAAAGCACAAAGGTTAAGATTTATTAGTAGTTCAAATTTATGTTGATGATATAATATTTGGTTCTACTAATGATGTTCTTTGCCAAGAATTTTCTAAGCTAATGCAAAGTGAATTCGAAATGAGCATGATGAGGGAGAGCTCATTTTTCTTGGGACTCCAAATTAAGCAAAGAAAAGATGGCATCTTTATCAATCAAGCTAAGTACGTCAAAGATATGCTCAAAAAGTTTGGACTGGAAAATGGCAAACCTCACGACACTCCAATGAGCTCTTCAACAAAGCTTGACTTAGATGAAGGAGGTAAATGTGTAGATGTTAAATTATATGGGTCAATGATTGGCTCTTTGCTTTATCTAACTGCAAGTAGACCGGACATTATGTTTAGTGTTTGCTTATGTGCTAGATTTCAATCATGTCCTAAGGAATCACATTTACTAGCTGTTAAGAGAATCTTTAGATACCTTAAGGACACTCCTAGTTTAGGACTTTGGTATCCTAGAGACTCTAGCTTTAGCTTGCATGCCTTTTCTGATGTGGATTATGGAGGATGAAAATTAGATAGGAAAAAGCACCTCCAGTACTTGCCAATTCCTTGGAAATATGCTAATTTCTTGGTTTTCAAAGAAACAAAATTGTGTTGCATTATCTACCACTGAAGCCGAATACATTTCAGCTGGTAGTTGTTGTGCACAAGTTTTATGGATGAAACAACAACTTTTTGATTATGGAATTGAAGTAGGTACCATTCCTATCAAGTGTGACAATACTAGTGCTATTTGTCTGACTAAAAATCCCATCCAACATTCTAGAATTAAGAACATCGAAATAAGACATCACTTCATTAGAGACCATGCCACTAAGGAAGATGTAGTTCTAGAATTTGTTGATACTTTGCACCAATTAGCGGATATCTTTACAAAACCTTTAGAAAAGGAAAGATTTTGGACACTTAGGAGAGAATTAGGTTTGACTAACCTATCTTCACTCAGTGTTTAAAATAATTTTAGCACTTTTAAGACTAAATGAAAAATGCTTAATTTTTAATTGCATTCATTGCTATTAGTTAGGGGGAGTTTATGATTCTTGATGAAAATTAATTTGCTGTTCAAATATAGTTTAAAGATTAATTTGATTGTTTGAACGTGATTAATTTTCAATATATGATTTGCCAATACCACTAGAGAAAATTAATTTAGCATTTTGTGTGTTTAAAATCGGATTTTAGCATTTTGGTGCAGAGGGAATCGATACCCCCATGAGGGAATCGATTCCCCCTTTGAAGGGGAACCGATTCCCCCTACATGGGAATCGATACCCCATGGAGTTCTGGTTTTATCGGGCAGAACCCTTGGTTTTGGCTCAAAACCTCTCTTCTCTTCCGCTGTTATTCCCCTCTACTCTCTCAAATCTCCATTTTGCCTCAAATCAATGTTTTTAATCGAAATTCACTTCAAATATCATCTTCTAAACCTGCTAGCATCATTAAAATCGTGCAAACAACATCAAAATCCACTCAATCTCATCTTTCAAGGTAATTTTTTCTAAACTCTATATTTCATTGATTTTGAAGATAGAAATAGTTTTAATTAGTTCTAGATAGAAATAGTGATCGGACATTGATTGTTTAGTGATTAGAAACTAGATATTACAACTAATTTCATCAAAAACACAAGAATTTTCCAAAAATTTAGAAATTTTCGAAATAATTTTTTTTTCAAATTATTGTGTTTTAATTGAATTATGTTGTTGTTATGAAAGCTATACATATATTGTTTTTCAAAATCTTATTTTTCAATAATTTTCAAAAACTTTGCCCATTAGGATTGATTTAGTGAACCTTGAAATATTGAGGACTCAATTGAGTTTTGGGATTGATTGAATTGCATACATGTGTTTTCTAAATTGCATGTTATCCATTCAATTCCAATTTCCTAAATCATGTCCAATCCTAAACGTGCTAGGTCATCATCTAGTCGCTCACACCGTCAACCAAATCCACCTCCAAATCCTCCTCCTATTCCTGAAATTCCAATTCCTAATCCTAATCCAGTTGATCCTAATTTAACTATCCAAAATTCATGCTTCAATCATCATTGTCCCAGAAATCATCATTTTTGGTATTATCAATATTTCGAATCTTACAAAATTAGAGAAGAACGTATCCCTTCTCGTCAAGCTATGTTAGATATTAATTTTAAATATCTTCCTCTTTTACAAGAGTGGAAATTCGATAAACTTTGTGACCTTGAACCTATTGTTTACCATCAACTTGTTCGAATCTTTTATTCTAATACCGTTTGTGTCAAATACCTTTTGTGTCAAAAACCGAGATCAAACTGAAACCATAGAAGTTTGTTCCTACCTCCTAGGACAATTCTTACATATTAACTCGGCTTACATAGCCAAGGCATTAGGATTAGATAATGATGGTATTTCAAATGAAAAACAAATTTTAGGTTCTCGTTATAAAAGAAGGGATAGTGCGAGTGTCTTAGACCTTCATGAACGTTTTCTTCACCTAATGATTTCTTGGTGGTTTCGACCATCCGGAGGTCGTTATTCTACTCTTAGAGCCTTGGATCTTTGGTGGTTACATTGTTTCGAAAACATTATTAAAATAAACCTACCTCAGATCATTTTTGCTGAAATTATTGAAACCATAAATCTTGTTCCTAACAAGAAACTCTGTTCATCTCTAGTTTACGGTTGCATTTTGAGTAATATTTTTACTAAAGCCGAGCTTAGAGTTGGTCTAGATGCCTCCTTTCCTCTAAAGAAACAAATTAATCTTCTTTTCTTAACGAGTGCGGGATGGATAAAGGATAAGGAAACCGGTGAATGGGTTCGATCGTCTGAAAATACTCCGGGAGCTAGTTCTTCACTAGCTCCACCAGAAGGTGACGATGATCCCGAGCTTCAACAATTAATGCGAGACATCGATGAAGCTGAAGATGAGCCTGAACAGCCCGATGAGCAGGCACAACAAACGCATCAAATGCTTCCATATTTTCAATCTTTTATGGAGACATTCGATTTCTGATATGCTACCATGGATTCGCGCTTTACTTCTATAGAGTCCTATTTATCCACAATGGGAGCTCAACAATTAGAAATCCTCCGAGAGATGCGCACAAACAAGGCTTCGATAAATGAACGGATTGATGCACTCTCACATGAGATGGCCGCTATATGAGCTCGTTTTCCTCCTCCCGATCCGGATGTTTGATCATGTGTTTAGCTTTAGAACTTTGAACTAAAAGATTATTGTTTCAACATTTTGAATATTTTGGAATGTTTGATTTTGTGGATTGTTAGACTTTGGATTTGTTTGGATGTTTAAATTTATATATTTGGTTTAGTTAAATTTATTGCATCATTTAAATCATGTTAGAAATATGACCAATTTTGCCATGTCACATTGTTTCTGAATATTGATTATAAAACTAAGGGCTAACGTTTCTCTTGATTGTGATCTTAGCAGCTTAAACTATATATAATCAAATTGGCTACGTGATTTGAAAACCTTGTTTAAATTCTTTTAAAATGTTTTTTTTGTTTTAACAAAAAGGGGGAGAAGTGTGTTAAATGTTTTAAATGGGAGAAGTGTTAAAGTAAGGGGGAGTAATTTCAAAACTTGATTTCAAAATCTTAAAATTACTAAAATATTTTGTTATATCAAAAAGGGGGAGATTGTTGAAAACATTTTGATATTTCGATATAACAAATTAAGTTAAGTGAATTTTAAGATTTTCCAAAAATATTTTCCAAGTATATTCGATATAATTATTCGAATATCAAAATATTACTCCAAATCTTTCAAATGTCATTTTTAATCCTTACTCAAGTGTAAAATTAAGGTTTAATCTTAAAATAATTTCAAAACGATTTTACAAAATATTTCGAACCATTTCAAAACCAAAAATTCCAGATTGCTCAGAGGAAACCGATTCCCCCCAAGGGGGTACCGATTCCCCCCTGAATGGTTTGGCTCCTAGAATTTTAGTATGCTCGGAGGGAATCGATTCCCCCCATGGGGTACCGATTCCCCCATTATTCAACGGTCGAAATATTTGAATTTTACACTTAGGGAACCGATTCCCCCCACGCTCCAAGCTGTTTTATTAATTGATTTCACACTAAAATGGCTATATTATCTTCATTAATGATCCCCAACATTCAGAAGTGATTCAATGTGTATTTAAGCAAGATTAGAAGCCATTGATCAAAAACAAGAAACATCAAGCAACTAGAATCAAGAGAGAATCAAAGAGAAAGCATCAAACCTTAAGTTTGAGCATTTCAAGCCTATTTTTCATTCAATATTCATTTTGCTTTCAAGAACACTTATTGTGCTCAATTGTATTCATTCTTGAGTGTTCTTTTCTTTGTTCTAGAATTGTGCAAACAATCTACCTTGTGAGGATTTCCTTGTAAGTTTGCAAATTTGTATTGTTCTCTTTGGGAGAGAGTGTTCTCAAGAATTTGGGGTATAATTCTTGAGGGTTTGTAAAGTTACTCTTTGTCCTCAAAAGAAAGACAAATTAGTGAATTTGTGGAAAATCCTTAGTGTGGATAGCTAAGGTAGTGGACGTAGACTTTGGTTGAGAAAGTCGAACCACTCTAAATCGCTGTGCAATTTCTTTCAATTTTCTGCAAAAGCTTCCACCAAAATTTTTTATTGCCATTTCACCCCCTCTTAGTCGATTCTGTCAATCGATTAACTCAACAGAATGATCAGATCTTCTGAAGGAATTTCCTCAACATACAGGAACAAGAAGATTGCCTGTTGTTTTTGAGATTGTTTCTCTCGAAACAAAGTGTCATCTCGTTGGAGACAATTTTTCTTAAAAACTAATTTTGTCTCGCTTGAGACATTTTCTCTAAAAACAAATTTTGTCTCGCTTGAGAGAATTTCTCTCAAAACAGATTTCGTCTCACTTGAGACATTTTTCCTGTGAGATACAAATTTCGAATTTGTTTCACTTGAAACAAAGTTGATCTCACTTGAGATTATTTTTTTCTTTCTTTCTTAAAACAAACTTTGTCTCACTTGAGATAGTCTTCCTTGAGACACGAACATTTGATATTGTTTTTACTCAAAGTAAATTTCGTTTCACTTGAGCTAGTTTCTCTTGGAACATAAATTTCAAAGTTGTTTTACTTAAAACAAAATTAAACTCACTTGAGATTGTTTTTTTTCAAAACAGATTCGTCTCGTTGGAGACAATTTTCCCTGAAAACAAAAAATTTGGAAATTGTTTCACTTGAAACAAAATTGATAAACCTTTGAGATTGTTTCTCCTGAAACAAGTTTTGTCTCGCTTGAGACAGTTTCTCTTGAAACATAAAAACATTGAGATTCTTTCACTTGAAACAAATTTTGTCTCTCTTGAGACATTTTATTTTGAAACATAAAAACATTGAGATTGTTTCCCTTGAAACAAATTTTGTCTCGCTTCAGACAATTTTTTTTGAAACAAATTATCCCTAAAGATAGCCAGATGTCCTCATCACATAGGAACCGTGTCATCCACCGACCAGATCTCCTCATCACGTAGGAGCCATGGCATCCTTAGATAGTCAGACTTCCTCATCGAATAGGAATCATGTTATCTCCATTATCCCTAAAGATGGCCAAACATCTTCATCACATAGGAACCGTGTCATCCACTGACCATATATCCTCATCACATAGGAACCGTGTCATCCTTATATAGCCATACTTCCTTATAGCGTAGGAACCATGTTATCTCCATTATGCTTAAATATGGCTAGACGTCCTCATCACATAGTAACCATGTCATCCACCGACCAAATTTCCTCATCACGTAGGAGTCGCGTCATCCTTAGATAACCATACTTCCTCATCGCGTAGGAATCGTGTTATCTCCATTCTCCCTAAAGATGGCTAGACTTCCTCATCACGTAGGAACCGTGTCATCCACTGACCATATCTCCTCATCACGTAGGAGCCGCGCCATCCTTAGATAGCCAAACTTTCTCATCACATAGGAATTGTGTTGTCTCCCAAATTATCCCTAAAGAAGGCTAGACATCCTCATCATGTAGGAACAATGTCATCCACCGAACAGATCTCCTCATCACATAAGAGCAACGTCATCCTTAGATAACCAGACTTCCTCATCACGTAGGAATCGTGTTATCTCCAAATTTACCTAAAAACGACCAGAACTCTTCATCGCAGATGAGCATTGTCATCTTTAACAACAAAATCATCCCTAGTTTGACCAGATTTCCTCAACGAGAAGGAACATCATCGTCTTCAACAAAATATTTACCCGAAAGCATCCAGAACTCTTCAACATGGATGAGCAGTGTCGTCTTCAACATGGATGAGCAGTGTCGTCTTCAACACCAAATTATCTCCAGATTGACCCGATGTCCTCAACATGAATGAACATTGTCATCTTTAAATCCTCTATTTTCAAACAAAGAATTGGAGCTCCAGATGCGAAGCAAACATCGTAGCTAGACAAAATTAGGCTATTATTTGTCTTTGCTTCATTATTGTTTACACAATAGACAAGCAAAGAGGGGGCAACTGTAATAACCTAATTCTGTCCTAAAAATAAAGAAGGAACAAACAACAGTAACCAAGCTTGTTATATTACCCTATTGTAATATATGGGACTTTAAAAGCCAAGCAAAAAAAGAATCAGCCCCCCGTTTTATAAGTTGAAAAAGCAAATAAATAAATTGGTTCTCTCTGTTTGAGGCTTATATTTTTCCTTCTTTGTTTCAAGTATAGCTAGGTGTACGGGTGCGATCGGCTTCCTCGTCGGAGCCTAGTAGGCGTTAGGGTTGTCGGTCTAGAAAGCTTAACAGTCAGGAATAGCTTCAAACAAGGGCTTTTGGTTTTGTTTCGGTATTGGGTTTGGAACCAAACCACCGGTGGTGGTGATTGGGAAGTGAGGCGCAGCTTAGAGTTTGATGGTTTCCATCTCGGTGGGCGACGTGAGAAACGCCTTCTAGGCTTGGTGGTCAGTTGTGTATGTGAAGCTTTAAGAACTTCTCAATCAGATAAAAGAGGGGGGTGAAGTCGTTCTGTTGGTCCTCATTCGGTTACGGTTGAGGTCACCGATTGGAATAAGAAGGTCACCGGTCGGGTGGTCGGCGTGCGAGGGCCGATTTGCGATGGTCGATGTTCGATTTCGGCCCTGAAAAGAGCTGTCACACGTAGAGAAGAAAGGAAAATGGGGGGAAAGTCTGCTTAGTGTTTTTGGGGTTAATCACGTATAAGCCCCCTGTATTTTAGTCCTTTTGCACTCGAGTCACTCATTTTTTTATTTATTTCGAATATGCATGCAAATTTTTCTAACTTCTAGTTTGGTTACTATTCTGTTATGTTATTTATTTCTAACTACTAACTTTTATTTTATTACATATTAACTACTGAATTTTATTTTATTGCATTTTAACCATTGTTTATTTATTTATTTATTGTTTATATTATTCGATTCGACCTTTTGGTGACCAGATCCGGGGTATGATCCGCATTATTATGGTTCGGACTTTGCTAACTACTAATTTTTATTTTATTGCACTTTAATCATTGTTATTTATTTATTTATTTATTTATTGTTTCTAATATTCGATTCGACCTTGTGGTGACCTGATCCGGAGTATGATCCGCATTATTATGGTTCGAACTCTGCTAACTACTAACTTTTATATTATTGCATTCTAAACATTGTTTATTTATTTATTATTTCTATTATTTGATTCGAGCTTGTGGTGACCCGATCTTGGGTATGATCCGCATATTATGGTTCAGACTCTACTAACAGCTAATTTTTCTAACAACTAATCTTTCTAAATGCTAATTAGTAATTGTTAACCTTTTATTTATTTGTTTGTTTTATTTCATGTTCGAACCGTGTACGACCTTGCAACAAATCGCCTCGGGGGTATGACTCGCCTCATTTACGGTATGGGATACATAATAAAATTTGATATTAACATTTTATTTTTATTGCATTTTATTTCCGCTATTTAACTTTATGCACTTTTAAATATATATTTTTTAAATTTTTCTTTATTTAATTTTAGTATTTACATTTTATTTGCTTTAATAATCTAATCGTTTATTTCTGTCTCTTAATTTTTCAATACTTTAGTTTTATTCGTTTAATAATTGTGCTTTATTATCTATTTATTTTACTTCTATAATTTAATTTTTGCTTAGTTAGATTTTATTTCCTTACATTTTTACCATGTATGGATATTATATATTTATTCGTATTATTTATGTATGTATATATTCTTTGTTCTTGGGAATTGATTTCGAACGATTGTAAAAAATGTTTGTTTCATTCATTTTTAATGTTTTTATACTATAATATTTTCAGAACACTTATTTGTATAATGGACATGGAAAGCATTGCTTGGTCGAAGTAGTGCAACCCGATGCGACATTCGAACGAAATGTGAACTTAAAATAAATCAAATTTATTTTACTAATTAATTCATTTTTTATTTTAAGTCAAAAAATGCAATGCATGTTTCTCTAAATATCAATTTATTTTATTTTATGTAAATTCCAATTTTCAGTTTATATTTGATTAGCATTTTTTATCGAGGAGGAAATATTCTTTTTAGGCAAGAAATAGAAGAGATAGCCTTCCCGTCGGAGGATGAGCAAATATCAATATTTCTTTTTGAATTAAAGGATTTTCCTTAATAAATAATTCAAAGAAAATTAATTAAACTTTAATAAATTGATCATATTTTAACTTTCTATTCGATTTATAATTTCCACCATTTTGCGACAATATATAAGCGGCTGATTACCAATTTTAGGCGTTGTGGGGTGCTAATCATTCCCCATGCGTAATCGACTCCCAGACCCGTTAAATTGGATTTTTGGTAAACGCATACCAATTTTTGTCTTAAAAAATTATTTTTCTTAAAATTATTTTAAAAGACATTTTTAGATATTTGACCTACCGAACCTAAAGGTCGATGACGACTCCTATTCAATTTAATTCAAATGAATTCAAAATCGAAATTTTTTTTCAAATAAAAGTCATAATATTTTTTAAACATAATTGTTTTTATAAAAAAAATGGTTATGACAGTTGCATTCTCCGAGAGAATGCCGGAGAAATTGTTGCTTGAAGAATTCAACAAAGTCAGCCCCGAGGCCCTTCCGAATCCCAGAGGAAAGCCGCCGGTTAACAGATTTTGGCTCACATCAATGCTGTTGAGTGATGTGAGATTGGATATGGATTTCGGTAGAAGCGAAGACAGTTCATTGCAGCACAATTCAAGAGACCTCAGGCTTCTCAGGTTTCCGATATCATCGGAAACTCGGCCACTGAGATTCATACGACAAAGATGAAGCTTTTCAACTGATCCATCAGAGTTGCACCACACTCCAGTTCAGTTGCATTGAGCTGAAATCTTTAGACCCTCATTTTCAGGCAATCTCCAATCGTCGAGTCTATTCAAATGACCGATGAAAGCAGCTTTGATCGACATCAAAGCCAATGCTTCCTCATTGAGGTTGGTCTTTTCAGCCTTAATGTCATGGTAGAAGAACAAGAACAAGAAGAACAAATATATTCTGAAGTGCATAGTCTTATTCTTAACTGCCATCATTAATCTCTCAGAACACCATTGTCATAAGCTCAACAAACTTGGTTTGTTTCAAATGGAACAAGCTGATCATTTGTTTTGATGAAGAAGGTGAAAGGAAAAGGAGTGTTGATCATAAATAAATAAATAAATAAAAAGGGGGAATGGGGTATTAATTAGCGAAGAGGACGTGAGATCTACGGTTCTGAAACTGCAAGTACTGACAGAGGAAGGAACCTTTCCATGTTAGGGTTATATACAATACAGATCATCCCCATCATGCCCTAATAAATTATAAACTGTGACTTCAGTGGTTTTGTTATTCGTTATGATTGAGTCTTATGGAATCTTTCCATTTTATGCCCTAACATTTCACTCGTACAAACCAAGACAAAATTAATATATTCCACTTCTTGCATTTATTTTCGATATTGTTGCAAGTTATCTGTATTCGAAATTCAATGCTTATGTCATATGTGCGTATACATTGGACATGGATTACTATACATCAATTTTTAATCGATAAGAATTTGAATTTTATATCATTTATATTTGAAGTTTTATTTTGTTATACATCCTCTGAATCTCCTCCTATGTAAACTATATATGTACTAGTAATCCTTCACCTATAGAAGTCTTCGAAGTTTTATGGGAGCTTCTGAAGTTCATATCTTCCATGTAGTCCCTTGACATGAAGTTTCATGGGAGCTTCTGAAGTTCATATCTTCCATGTAGTCCTTGAAATTATTAGATGAATCTAGTTTACACATGGTTCCAATCAATAAGATTTATTCATCTTAGAGTAACTTTCGAATAAGACTTAATATAAAAATAAGTGCATAAACTATAGTTAAAATTGACTTTTGGTGCCTAAAGAATTTTTAGTTAAGAATAAGTGCCTAATGTTTTTTCCGTTATACTTTTAGGTTTCTATCATTAAAAAAACTCGTTAAGTGACACACATTATGTTAATTTTTTTTTTGATTTTTTTTAAAAATAAAATATTTTTTTGATTTTTTTTAAATTTAAATATGACATGTGCGACTTAACAAATTTTTTAATGGTAGACACCTAAAAGTGTAACGGAAAAAACAATAGGCGTATATTTCTAAAGAAAAATTCTTTAGGCACCAAATGTCAATTTTAGGTATAGTTTGAGCACTTATTTTTATATTAAGCCTTGAAATAAAAACCAACCCCCTATTTACATGTAGGAAAAAAATGAAGATTCACTTTGAAGAAAAACTGAGATAGATGAACTTATTAGTTGGGACCAAATATGACTTGGTGAGCCAATCAATCTAATAATTTTTCTTGTCATGACCATTTCAGTTCCATCGATGATAAAGTCTTTTATATAATAGTGAGGTCTATTCACTTTGTCAACTTACAAATAGCAATCATCAATTTAGGTCTAACAAAGTCACTAAAGACTCGTATATAATGCAATCATCACTTTAGGATAAGTTCATTAGTCTTGTAGGAATCCTTAACCCAAATTTGAGTTGGCTTGGGCTTGGTCCCAGTTAGTGATAAAAAGAGCATTTTTAAGCTGAGATAAAAACTTGAAGGACCAAAAGAGTAATTTAAAGTTTAAAAGGCTGAATCCCTTTTAATGTTGGTAAGGTCACGGTTGGACCTTTTTTTCTCCCCACTCATTTGTCATTTTCTTCTTCCTACAAACTTTATGTGTTCTCCTTGGTAGCTTGAGAAAAGAAGAAAATTTTGTTGGTCAACATCTATAGTTCGGATTTGCAAAGGTAAAAAAATGAAATCAACATCGTTAGAGATCTTTCAAGCCTTTAATAGCAAGTTTTAGCCATGGCGGCTATAGGTGGAGTTTAGAGAGGTTTTTAAAACCCTTGGGAAACCACCTAATTTTTTGGGAGATTCGAGCTTTAGGAAACCTTTTTAACATCTTAGTTTTCATGAAAATTAGTAACTCATATTTTTTTTATCATTGTTTAGTGAGGGAAGTTGGAAAAACTCCAAAAGCAAGAAAAAGTAGAAGCTAATACTTGGTTGAACCTTGAGTGGTTTTCAGCAGCTTAGAACTCAATGTGACACATTTGTTGGAATATTGAATGAATTGATGTTATTTATAACTAATTAATTATAACTCGTGTCACTTGGTGAATAATTTAATTTTTGGTTTAAAGTTGCATCCATTCAATCCTACCTATTCAACAATTCTATTCATGAAAAAGATTAAATCATTTCATGAAAAGGTTAAGCCCTTTCATCAAAAGGAGAAGTTTTTTAATCAAAAGGTGAAGTCCTTTCATCGAAAGGTCTTAACCTCTCAATCCATTTCCTCTCCCTATATATAGGCTAGTTTAGGCACAATTACACAGAAGTTACAAGTTACACAAGTTTAGAACTTTGGAATAGGAAAAACACTTAGAAAATTCCTTCCAAATTCGTTCTTTTCGGTGATAGAGTAAGGCAAGATTGTGTTCGACTGATCACTACGGTTGTTCTTACTGTTTTGATCGTTTGTTGTTGTATCCTGGGAGACCGATGTCCAACATTACTCAAAGCACCTAGGAGAGGACGAATCTGTCTTAGGGAAACTGTTCATACATGCCTCAACAAAAATCCTTATTCGGTTTACCATACTCTACTCATCTGATTCCGTGTCTAAATATGAGTAAACCAATTTCTTGCCTCTACTTTACGTTTTATTAATTTTGCTTCGTTCGATTATATATAATAATATTTATTATTATTATTATTATTTATCTTGGATTAACATTTTGTATAACAATCTTTAGACATATCCTTTTTTATTTTTAATTCGGGATGGACGAACGAATTGTTATGTTTGTTTAAAGCCAAACAAATTCATGCAAGTGAAGGATGGAATCGTTAATGCTAAAGTAGATGCAATTATGTTTTCCAAAAAGACTCTTGTAAAATTTTGCAGTACAATACGCATTAGAATCCTTAGCATGTTCTGACATTCAATTTGAAAGCATAAGCCATTTCGCCATTTTACAAATGAAAATTGGCAAATCAAAACAATGTGGGGCCCTCCATTACTGAAGAGGAAACATATTATCCAGTGCAAGGTATGTTGTTGTTTTGATTTTTTTTCCAATCATGTTGTACCGAATCAATTTGAATATCAATGGAGAAATGGCCGCCGTTTCAAATTCTAAAAATTCATACATGTTTAATAAGAGACCAGGGAAATATTATCTACGCCAAAGAACCTTTTGTAGGTTTATATACGAACCCTTTTCAAGTTACAAAGCCAATGGCAAGCCTTGGTGATTCAGTTATCGCATGAAATTTTCTTTTAACTAACAGTGACTTGGTGAATTTCAATTAAAGATAGAAATTGTTCTATCAAATGATTGTTTGAAACTTGGTGGCGTGGAACACAATGATTTGTTGTGCACCAAGCTTTATATTTTTTTGTTGCACCCTATGTTGCGCAACTTGAACCCCATCGGAGCACACCTTTGTCCTTTATGGAGGCGCACCTTGAACCCACATGTTGATGGTTCGAGATTGGCTGGCAACGAATTTATAATATTGATTAAGAAATCAAAAAGGTATGTGTAACCATTCAATATTTATTGTACAATATTTATACATTGAGATTATACTACTGTTTTTGGTTTTATTAAATTCTCACTGTTCAACAGAAATTAGTTCTGTTTCTAGAATTAATTTATTAAATTCTCGTCATTCAACATAAAGTGGTTCTGTTTTGGATTTTAATCTCGTTGTCCAATAGAAGTTGGTTTTGTTTCGGATTTTAGTTTTAAATCTTGACATTTAATGAATTCAACAAAAAAAGTGTTGATTGTACATTTCTGTTTTGGGTTTTAGTTTTACTAAATTATCACCGTTTAATAGAAATTACTTAATTGTTGGATTTTAGTTTTGACTAAAATTCGTTGCGATAAATAAGGTATCGAACAAAATTATGATATGTCTGTGAACAAAAATCAGGCCTATAATTCTATTTCAGGATTTTAATCCTATTGTTTAACAAAATTTATTTGATTTACTGTTGATAACAGAAATGATTTGGAGGTCACAACATTGTTACAAATTTTGTTTTAGAATTTTAATTTCTAATTAAATTTTGTTGTTCAACAGAAACAAATAGTAAAACAAATTGAATTAACTTTCAATTTATAGTTGAAATATTTACAAATTCTGGTTATGTGTTTTTTAAACGAAACAATGGTAACCCCACTGATTCACCTAACTCATGATTTGAAATGTTTATTCCTATTCATACTTTGAATAAAATTCAACGATGTCAGTGGTTGTGAACCACAACGAGAAACATGTGAAATTCATGGATAGAATTTCAAGACATAGCGACATAAGATGTTATATTTAATCATGCTAAATATGGTCAAATATGGGATGATCCTCCTATTCATTGAGAGGATGAGATATACATTGTTGTCATTAAAGCTTGAAAGTATTCTAAGTTTCTATGTCAGAATTACATCTCGAATGGATTGTTAGATACACCATATGAAGTGTATAGTATCCATAAGATTGCTAAAGAATTATGAATGACATTTGGCCATGTTATGAGTTGTAAGCAAATTAACTTTAAATAAGGTAACTTACAGGAAAATAGGCGAGACACCATATGAGTTATGGAAATGTAGAAAACTTTTCTACAACTACATCAAAGTGTGGGGGTTCCTTGTATAAGTATAAATGGTAAGTCAATACACATACATCGTCGACATAATATCATTAAACAATTGATCTCAACTAGAGTTATCTATATTGATTTTGTAAGATCAAAAGATAACATTGTGGATCCGCTAAACAATAAGTTGAATCGAGATCAAGTTTATAAACATTTAAAGGAATGTGACTAAAACCCATTAATATTTAAGGTGCTATGTGAAGAAAAACCCAACATAGTTGACTGGAGACCCCAAGATCTAAGTTCAATGGGACAACCTACTTGTATAAACCTTGTGAGGTCACTGTGGGGGTTCTTATCCCCAAGTCCATTCATATGATGAAAACAATGACTAAAATGTGGATGAGGTTAAGAAATACTTTAATGATCACTATGTGTTTCGTTGAGCCGAACAACATAAGTCACATATGTGAAAGTTAAGTGGAGCCGCTTCAAAGAGACTATTGGGGGCATAGTTATCTAAACTCTTGCAGAACGAGTAGATGTCCACGGCTATATGGACATAACCATGAGAACCAAATTCTTATCAGTGAGATATTTGTGTGAGGTATGCCATCGCTTACACTAACGGTAGGACAATTCAAGGACATCACGTCTACTGGACAGCTAGTAAGGTAAACATATTTTCACAAGGGAAGTTTCAAAGGGGACGCCTACCTATCTTATGCAAATATTGAATGTAGAATCTATCACCATATCAAATCAGTGCTTGAATCATCAAGTTCATTCATGTGGGGGATTGTTGGAAAAATTGAATGAATTGATGCTATTTATAACTAATTAATTATAAGTCATGTCACTTGGTGAATGAACTTAATTTTTGGTTTAAAGTTACATCCATTCAATCATACCTATTCAACAATTCTCTTCATGAAAAAGATTAATCCTTTCATGAAAAGGTTAAGCCCTTTCATCAAAAGCAGAAGTCTTTTAATCAAAAGGTTAAGTCCTTTCACTAAAAGGTCTTAACCTCTCAATCGATTTCCTCTCCCTATATATATGATAGTTTAGGCACAATTACAAAGAAGTTACAAGTTACACAAGTTTATAACTTTGAAATAGGAAAAACAATTAGAAAATTCCTTCCAAATTCATTCTTTTCGGTGATAGAGTAAGGCAAGATTGTGTTCAACTAATCACTACGGTTAAGCTTACTGTTGTGATCGTTTATTGTTGTATCTTGGGAGACTGACGTGCAACATTACTCAAAGTACCTAGGAGATGACGAATTTGTCTTAAGGAAACTGTTCAAACAGGCCTCAACAAAAATCCTTTTTTCGGTTTATCATACACTACTCATCTAATTCCGTGTCTAAATATGAGTAAACCAATTTATTGCCCCTGTTTTACGATTTATTTATTGTGCTTCGATTATAAATAATAATATTTATTATTATAATTATTATTATATTGGATTAACATTTTGTCTAACAATATTTTTAACTCATCTTTACCAATTGAGGATCAATAGATGTGTTGTGTTGGTGTGCATGAGTTCATGAAGCATGTACGTGTATTTATGGTAGATTTCAACTTATAATGTTATTTAGCATGTAAAATGACTTACAATGACCCCTATTAGTTTTTATAAGACTTAAATAATGATTAAGGGCTAAGAGCCTTAGATGGACTTATGTGTGATGATGGGATGCCATTTTCATGCTCAAATCGAGAATTTTTAGGTTTAGGTATCGACATTGTATGAACAATACCAAAAATATTCTTTTGATAGAAAAAATAAGGGGTTTTGGGCTGGTGGTATTAATGCCCTGTTAGTAGGGTGTAAATATTGTTCTTTGGGTATCGATACCCAAGGGTAAGGTATCAGTACCATCTTTAGAATTTAGATTCCAGTAACCCGTTTTGGTATTGTTGCTCAAGGAGTATCAATACAATATAAAGCAGGGGTATCGATACCCTAAGTAAGGGTATCGATACTAAGTTTAAATTCTAAAACATCAAACTTAATTTTGATATCGATACTTAGAATGGTATTGATACCCTTGTACAAAACTACCGATACTCAAAATAGGGGTATTGATACTATCAAACTTTTCTTAGATTATAGTAGCCAGTTTTGGTATCGATACCAGAGATATGTATTGGTACTGAATGGTCCGTATCAATACTAAAGATCTTAGTATCGATACTATCATCCTAAATTAGGCAAGAAACTTAAATCGATCAAAGGGTTTAGGAAGTGGTTTAACAACACCAAAACTTCTTAAATGAAATTACAAGTGAGAACAACAAATGAACACAACTAAAGCTAAGAATGATATTGAATTAAGATGACATAAAACTAGCCACTTTGTGATGTAAACAAGGATACCCAAGTTACTGTAGCAGTATGATGATCGTCTTGTATGATTAGAATATTTGGATGTATCTCAGCTAGTGCCAAGGCACTTCAGTTTTTGATGCTTCCCAAATAAAGAACCATGCAACCACACCATGATGCCTACCTCAACTTGTATATTAGTTTTTGTTGAGTTAATCGATCGACGGAATCGACCAAGAGGGGGTGAATTGGCAATTAAAATTTTGGTGGAAGCTTTTGCAGAAAATTGAAAAGATTTGCACAGTGATTTAGAGTGGTTTGACTTTCTCAACCAAAGTCTACGTCCACTACCTTAGCTATCCACACTAAGGATTTTCCAACAAATTCACTAATTTGTTCTTTCTTTTGAGGCCAAAGAGATAACCTTACAACACCCTCAAGAATATACCCCAATTCTTAAGAACACTCTTTCTCAAAGAGAAGATTACAAATTTGCAAACTTACAAGAAAATCCTCACAAGGTAGATTGTTTGCACAATTCTAGAACAGAGAAAAGAACACTAAAAAATGAATACAATTGAGTACAAGTAGTGTTCTTGAAAGCAAAATGAATATTGAATGAAAAATAGGCTTGAAATGCTCAAACTTGAGGTTTGATGCTTTATCTTTGATTCTCTCTCGATTCTTGTTTCTTCTGTTTTCTTGTTTTTGGATCAATGGCTTCTAAGCTTGTTTAAATACACCTTCAAATGATTCTGAATGTTGGGGATGCTTAGTGGAGTCAATAGAGCCGTTTAAGTGTGAAAATAATTAATTAAACCAGTTGGGAGCGTCAGTGCATCGATGCATACCAATGGTGCATCGGTGCATCAGTGTAAAATTCAAATATTTTGATCGTTGGACCCTTAGTGCATCGGTGCACTAAGAGTGCATCGATGCATCAAGTGCATTCGATGTTTCAAAATAGCCAAAGTGCATCGATGCATGGCTAGTGCATCGATGCATCAAATGCATTCGATGTTTTCATAAAATCCTTAGTGCATCGATGCATGGTATGTGCATTGATGCATGAAATGAATTCGATGTTCAATTTAATTCATAGTGCATCGATGCATGGATTGGTGCATCGGTGCATCACTTTGATAAATTTATTTTAGGCTTGATTTTGGTTCAAAATACTTTATGAAAATTGTTTCAAAAATATATCAAGTATAAAACACATTTTTACACTTTTAGTAAGGTTTGAAATTGATCTTGAAAGACTTGGAGTAATAATTTGATATTCGATTAATTAAATCGAATATACTTAGAAAATCACTTGTAAAATCTTAAAATTCATTTAAACTTAATTTGTTATATCGAAACATCAAAAATATTTTCAACAATCTCCCCTTTTTGATATAACAAAACATTTGTGTTATTTTAAGATTTTCTAAAATTTTGAAATAAATTTTGAAAAATTACTTACTCCCCCTTACTACAACATTTTTCCTTCCCCCTTTAACACTTTTACATTTCTCCCCCTTTTTGTTAAATCAAAAAGACATTAAAATGCTTTTATATATATATATATATATATATTTAAAAAGCATAGCCAATTGATTTTAAATATATATATAGCTTAAGTTGGTAAGATCACAATCAAAAGAGAGATTAGCCATTAGTTCCATAATCTGTATTCAAAAACAAATGTGAAATGACATAATGGGTGATATATATCTAATGATGCAAAAATAAGAAAATTCAACCAAACCATATATATATATATATATATATATATATATATATATATATATATATATATATATATATATATATATATATATATATATTAAGTTCAAAATTCAATCATCCAAACCATAACAAATTCAAGCATTTAACAATCCAAAAACATCAAAAGCAATCCAAGTTTGAAATACTAAGAAAGCATGGAGAAAAGGTCTAATCCATCGGAGGGTCGGGAGGAGAAGGATAATGAGCTCGAACTTCAAGAGTGAGCGCGTCCATACGTTCATGCATCTCCCACTGAAACTTAGTAATCTGAGACTCCATGGAGGCAAACCTCAGATCAAATGACTCCAAGAAGGATCAAAAATATGGTGGCATTTATTCTTCTTGCCGTGCCGGTTCCGGTGCAGGCTCACCGTCTGGAACGTGATCGTCGATATCTTGCATAAGTTGTTGAAACTCAGGATCATCGTCAGTAGCCGGTGCCGGAGGAGGAGGAGAAGCACGAGAAGAGCTAGGAGCAGCTTGTGAAGAACTAGCTCCCAGAGTTTGCTTACCAGGTCGAAATACCCAAAGACCGGTTTCTTCGTCTTGTTTCCAATCCGCTTTCTTCAAGGAAGTAAGATTGATTTGATTTGGAGTGGGATAGGATTATCGAGAGAGACGTTTAGACCGAGTTTGATAAAGAGGTTACTCAGAAGACATCCATAAATCAATGCTTCAACATGTTTTGAAGGAACAAAGTTTATGATATCCACTAGTTGACTAAAAATAATGTGGGGCAGATTTATTTTGATCTTATTTGTAATACAGTGCATCCACCATAAATCCCTAGCACGAAGAGTGGAGTACCTACCTGTGGATGGTCTAAACCACCAAGAGATCATCAAATGAAGAAAATGATCGTGATGAGATCGTAGAGCACTAACACTAGAATTTGGAACATAGGGATATTCCATATTTTCATTCTCATTATATAACCCATCATCATCTAACCCAAAATGGAAAACTATAGTCTCGGGGTTAATATTAATATATTGGCCTAAAAGATAGGATCTAATGGCTATAGTCCCACATTGAGTTTAGTTTTGAATATATACCGCATTGGAATAGAAAATGACTAACTGTTGATAAACGATAGGTTTAAGCTGAAACATTTTATCAAACTTTCAAGCTTTAAGAATCGGAAGGTATTCAAAGTCAATATCTATCATAGCTTGAAGAGAAGGAATACGCTCTTCCCGGATTCTATAAGATTGAAAATAATTTCTGTACCTAGAGTACAATTCGTCTCTACGACGCTCAGGCATGTTAAAACAAGATCCTAATAAAGATGTAGGTGGAGGAGAAACGGGATTAGGAGGTTGTTTTGAACGAGAACGACTCGATGAAGTCCTAGGGCGTTTGGGATTTGACATGTTTTAAAGATTCGAAAAAAAGGAAAGTAACCTGCAATTTGAAACACATGTATGCACAATAATCAATCCCAAAACTCAATTGAGTCCTCAATAATTCAAGGTTCTCTAAACCGAATCCTAATGGGCAAGATTTTGAAAACTATTTGAAAATAATTTTTAAAAAATCATAATATCAATGAAAAACAATTTTAAAAAAACATATTTCGAAAATTCAATTTTTGATTTTTTTTTAAAAATTCAAAAATTCCTTTGAAAATTTGTGAGTTTTTTTTTCTATTGGTTGTAAAATCTAGTTTGTAAACAAACAATCAATGCCCGATAAAATGTTCATCCTAGAACTAATTAAAACTAGTCCTAAGATTAGAATATGATAAAATAAAGGTTTTTAGAAAAATACCTTGAAAATTTCGGATTTGAGAGGAACGGGATGTTGTGTTGCACGATTTAATGATATTAGCAGGATATAGAGATGAAAAGCTCGAAGATTCCGAAAATTTTTCGATGATTTTGAGCAAGAGGAGAGTTTAGAGAGTGAGAGAGGCGTACGGCTTGAGAGTTTATAGTTTTAGGGTTTGAAACAAATAAGAGAATCAGGGTTTTTAACCAAAACCCGATGGATGCATCGATGCATGGCCTTGTGCATCGATGCACATTCAAGGCGTGCATCGGTGCACCTTCATGGTGTATCGATGCACATTCAAGGATGCATCAATGCACTGTTAGGTGTATCGATGCATGAAGCACAAAAATGTCAAAAATCTATTTTAAACACTCAAAATGCTAAATTAATTAGCTCTAGTGGTATTGATAACTCATATATTGAAAATTAATCATGTTCAATCAATCAAATTAATCCTTAAACTACTTTTGAACATAAAATTAATTTTCATCAAGCAACATAAACTCCCCTAACTAATAGCAAAGAATGCAATCAAAAATTATTATTATAAGCATTTTTCATTTATACTTAAAAGTGATAAAATTATTTTAAACACTAAGTGAAGATAGGTCAGTTAAAACTAATTCTCTCCTAAGTGTCCAAAATCTTTCATTGTCTAAAGGTTTTGTAAAGATATCTTCTAATTGGTGCAAAGTATCAACAAATTCTAGAACTACATCTTCCTTAGTGACATGGTCTCTAATGAAGTGATGTCTAATTTCAATATGCTTAGTTCTAGAGTGTTGAATGGGATTTTTAGTGAGACAAATAGCACTAGTATTGTCACACTTGATAGGAATGGTACCTACTTCAATTCTATAATCAAAATGTTGTTTCATCCATAAAACTTGTGCACAACAACTACCGGCTGAAATGTTTTCCGCTTCAGTGGTAGATAATGCAACATAATTTTGTTTCTTTGAAAACCAAGAAATCAACATATTTCCAAGGAATTGGTAAGTACTGGAGGTGCTTTTCCTATCTAATTTGTATCCTCCATAATCCGCATCAGATAAGGCATGCAAGCTAAAGATATAGTCTCTAGGATACCAAAGTCCTAAACTAGGAGTGTCCTTAAGGTATCTAAAGATCCTCTTAACAGCTAGTAAATGTGATTCCTTAGGGCTATAGCACATAAGCAAACACTAAACACAATGTCCGATCTACTTGCAGTTAGATAAAGCAAAGAACCAATCATTTACCTATATAATTTAACATTCACACATTTACCTCCTTCATCTATGTCAAGCTTTATTAATGAGCTCATTGGAGTGTTATGTGGCTTCCCATTTTCCAGTCCAAACTTCTTGAGCATATCTTTGATGTACTTAGCTTGATTGATGAAGATGCCATCTTTTCTTGCTTGATTTGGAGTCCCAAGAAAAATGAGAGCTCCCCATCATGCTCATCTCGAATTCACTTTGCATTAGCTTAGAAAATTCTTGGCAAATAACATCATTAGTAGAACAAATATATTCATCAAAATTTGAACTACTAATAAATCTTTACCTTTATGCTTTAAAAACAATGTAGTGTCAACTTTCCCTTTGGAAAAACTTTTCTCAATTAAAAAGTTTGACAATCTTTCATACCAAGCTCTAGGAGCTTTTTTTAAACCATAAAGTGCTTTTGTCAACTTAAGAACATGATTTGGAAATTTTAAATCTTCAAAACCAGGAGGTTGTTCCACATAAACTTCTTTCTTTATAAAACCATTTAAAAATACATTTTTAACATCCATTTGATATAATTTAAATTCATGAAAACATGCAAATGTTAATAACATTCTAATTGCTTCCATACTAGCTACGGGAGCGTATGTTTCATCATAATCTATGCCTCTTCTTATTGAGTATAGCCTTGAGCAACAAGTCTAGCCTTGTTTCTCACTATATTACCACTCTCATCAAGTTTATTCCTAAATACCCATCTAATACCTACAGTAGATTTATTACTAGGCCTTTCAACTAATCTCCATACTTTACTTCTCTCAAATTGATTTAACTCTTATTGCATAGCCATAATCCAATGTTCATCTTTTAATGTTTCTTTAATATTCTTAGGCTCTAAGCATGAGATAAATGAAACATAATTACAAATATTTCTAAGAGAAGATCGAGTTGTTCCCCTTTGGATGGATCACCTATAATCTCACCATCCTTGACATAGTTGTACTCTCTTGGGTAAGATACTTCCCTTTCTTCAATAGTTGGATTCTCGAGAGGATCTTGAGTTTCCTCATCTTTCGTTTCTTCCTTTGATGATGGTTCTCCAACATCATGTTCAACGTCATTTATATTTATAATACCTACATCATCATTCAAACAAGAATCCTTCCTCGGAAGGGGATTATCATCGAAAACAACATGTATAGACTCTTCTACAACTAAAGTTTTTTTTAATACTCGATAAGCTTTAGAATTTAAGGAATAACCCAGAAAAATTCATTCATAACTTTTAGCATCAAATTTGTCAAGATTGTCTTTACCGTTGTTTAAAACAAAACATTTACATCCAAAAGGATGAAAATAGCTAATGTTAGGCTTTTTATTTTTGAAAATTTCATATGGAGTTTTCTTTAAGATTGGCATAATCATTACTCGATTTAAAACATAACAAGCGGTATTTGTGGCTTTTGCCCAAAAATATTTTGGCAAATTATTTTCACAAAGCATGGTTATAGTCATTTCTTCTAAAGTTCGATTTTTCCTCTCAACAACTCCATTTTGTTGAGGGGTTCTAGGTGCTGAAAAATTATGGCTAATACCATTATAATTACAAAAATAAGTAAATCCAAGATTTTCAAATTCAGTTCCATGATCACTCCTAACACTAGTTATAGAGTAACCTTTTTCGTTTTGGATTACTTTTGAAAACGTGATGAATTTTTCTAATGCTTCATCTTTAGTACGTAAGAATAGAACCCAAGTATATCTAGAATAGTCATCTACCAAGACAAATGCATATTGTTTTCCACCCAAGCTAGTAGTCCTAGTTGGCCCAAAAAGATCTATATGGATCAATTGTAATACTCTACTAGTTGATACATCATTAATGGATTTAAAAGAAATTCGCTTTTGTTTTCCTTTAGCACAAGCATCACAAATTTTATCATTATCAAATTTAAGCTTAGGCAACCCTCAAACTAAATTTCCTTGAATTAGCCATTGCAAAACACTTATACTAGCATGTCCTAGTCTCTTATGCCATAACCAACTATCATGCTCATCCTTAGCAACTAGGCATAAATTATTCATATCAATAGAGTCTAAATGCACCATGTATATATTTCCTATTCTATGACCAACAATCATAATCCGATTAGATGCAATGTCAATAACTTTACAACCATTAGTTTCAAACATGACATTGAATCCTTTATCACATAATTGACTAATACTTAAGAGATTATACTTTAATCCATTCACATATAAAACATTTTTAATTTGTATGGAAGAGGTATTACCTATGGTACCTATACCTTCGATGTGACCTTTTGAATTATCACCAAAAGTCACTTCTCCTCCATTTTTGGCGTTAAGCTCTATGAACAAACTTTTGTCTCCGATCATGTGTCTTGAGCATCCACTATCAAGGTACCATGAGTTTGAATTTGTTTCCCGTGCCTTGTAGCAATGCTCATTTTCCTACAAACATAGATTAATTTATAATTTTTGGTACCCAAATTCTTTTGGGTCCATATTCATTAGTTTCCAAAATCCTAGTCCCCTTAGGTATCCATTTATGTAGGATATCTTTATCTTTAGTAGTAATGAGTCCTTTAGGAACCCATATTCTTCTAACGATTTTTCCATTAGAGGTTCTTCGGGGATCTCTATGATTGTAGTTTTTAAAACTTTTTCTAACAAAGTTGGATTTTGAATTTTCTCCATTTTCAAAACGTTTTGTTCCAACTTTATCAAAAGAAGCTTTAAGACCATCAATTTTCTTTTGATGATCATCATTGACCTTTGAAAGTAAATTTTGCAAATATGAAATTTTCTTTTCAAACTCTTCTAGTTTGATATGCAAATCTTTGATTTTACTTTCAAAATCATTGTTGGTCTTGGATATGAGTTTATTTTCAATTTTCAATTTTGAGACATCATTTTTATAATTTAAAAAAATAATTTCTCATAATCCGAAGCCAACCCATTATATTCCTCTAATAACTCATCATAAGATAAATCATCTAATTCAGATGAGTTAGAGGTTACCTTAGAATCTTGCCTGAATGCCATCAAGCACAAGTTTGCTACTTCTTGTTCCTCTTCATTGTAACCCTCTTCATCACTCCATGTAGCCACATGAGCCTTGTGCTTATTCTTTTATTGACCATTTCTTTTCAATTGTGGGCAATCATATTTGACATGTCCCGGCTTTTTGCATTCATAGCAAATGATAGGGTCCTTCTCTTTTGGTTCATTTTTGAGACCTTCATTTCGTTTGAATTTTCTTCCTCGGTAAGGTCTCATCATTTTTCTGAACCGTTTGGCAAACAATGCCATTTCCTCGTCATTGTCATCTTCATCTAAATCACTTTCATCTTTTGTGGATTTGAGAGCATCTCCAATGTTTTTCTTCTTCTCCTTCTCCTTTGGTGTCTCATCAATCTTATCGAGGTTCACCTCATCTTCAAGCATCATTTCGTGAGTGAGGAGAGAACCAATTAGCTTTTCAAGAGTTAAGGATTTTAGGTTCTTAGCCTCGATGATTGTCGTCTTCTTGGATTGCCACGATTTTGAAAGTGAGTAAACTAACTTCCTCACAAGCTTTTCGTTTGGAATGATCTCTCCATATGATTTGAGATCATTGACAATCGTTGAGAATCTATCCGTCATAGCTTTGATATCTTCATTTGGTTTCATCCTGAAATTTTCATAGCTATGTGTTAGAAGACTAATTTTAGATTCTTTTACCTCATCGGTGCCTTCATGAGTGACTTGTAGTTTATCCTATATTTCTTTGACAGTTTTACAAGATGAAACTCTTCCATATTCATCTGGTCCAAGAGCACAAAATATGATATGGATTGCTTTGGAGTTGAGCTAGAACATTCTTGTCTCTCCTTTACTCCACAATATTGGATGAGTGAGAGGCTTGATATATCCGTCTTCTACAACATTCCATGCTCCCATGTCACTTGCTTGAATGAAATACACCATCCTATTCTTCCAGTAGGCATAGTTAGCTCCATTGAAGAAAGGTCGCTTGCTGACGGGCATCGAATCGAGACCTGAGTCGACATTTGAAGTAGAGGCCATTGATTACTTGATAATCGATGTAACTCTTCCCGAATCGACTCAAGAGGCGATTAAACCTTCAAATGAGTGAGGCTTTGATACCGATTGCTGAGTTAATCGATCGACGGAATCAGCCAAGAAGGGGGTGAATTGGAAATTAAAATTTTGGTGTAAGCTTTTGCAGAAAATTGAAAAGATTTGCACAGTGATTTAGAGTGGTTCGACTTTCTCAACCAAAGTATACGTCCACTACCTTAGCTATCCACACTAAGAATTTTCCAATAAATTCACTAATTTGTTCTTTCTTTTGAGGCCAAAGAGATAACCTTACAACACCCTCAAGAATATACCCCAATTCTTGATAACACTCTTTCTCAAAGAGAAGATTACAAATTTGCAAACTTACAAGGAAATCCTCACAAGGTAGATTGTTTGCACAATTCTAGAATAGAGAAAAGAACACTAAAAAAGGAATACAATTGAGTAAAAGTAGTGTTCTTGAAAGCAAAATGAATATTGGATGAAAAATAGGCTTGAAATGCTCAAACTTGAGGTTTGATGCTTTCTCTTTGATTCTCTCTTGATTCTTGTTTCTTGTGTTTTCTTGTTTTTGATCAATAGATTCTAAGCTTGTTTAAATAAACATTCAAATGATTCTGAACGTTGGGGATGCTTAGTGGAGTCAATAGAGCCGTTTAAGTGTGAAAACAATTAATTAAACCAGTTGGGAGCGTCAGTGCATCGATGCATACCCATGGTGCATCGGTGCATCAGTGTAAAATTCAAATATTTTGACCGTTGGACTCTTAGTGCATCGGTGCACTAAGAGTGCATCGATGCATCAAGTGCATTTGATGTTTCAAAATAGCCAGAGTGCATCGATGCATGGCTGGTGCATTGATGCATCAAATGCATTCGATGTTTTCATAAAATCCTCAGTGCATCGATGCATGAAATGCATTCGATGTTCAATTTAATTCATGGTGCATCGATGCATGGATTGGTGCATCGGTGCATCACTTTGATAAATTGATTTTAGGCTTGATTTTGGTTCAAAATACTTTATGAAAATTGTTTCAAAAATATATTAAGTATAAAACACAATTTTACACTTTTAGTAAGGTTTGAAATTGATCTTGAAAGACTTGGAGTAATAATTTGATATTCGATTAATTAAATCGAATATACTTAGAAAATCACTTGTAAAATCTTAAAATTCATTTAAACTTAATTTGTTATAACGAAACATAAAAAATGTTTTCAACAGTTTTCTATATGATTATGCCTATGTCTACTAGTATAGTCATGTAGTGAATGCTTGTATATAGTACAATTATTAGTGTGACACTGAGCTTGTGAGCTCAATGTTAGAAATTTCTTTTCGTGTCCAAGTTCTTAGGAGATCTCTCGAGGAGCTTATCTCGACCAGTGATTCCAGATTGATGAGACACCAGAGTACGTCTTGAGTCTTTGTAGAGGGCATGTACTATTCATAGATCTTCTTGTACTAAGTCGTAACTCTATTTTGAAGTAATTGATATTTATTATTTTTGGATGTATTTTGAGAGTTCCTAACATTTACAACTTAACCATTTATGATTTATATGTGATTTCATGGATGCTATTTTAAATGAATGTTTCGAGGATGTTTTTAAAGAAAAAAATTTGGATTAGCCATTTCAATGAACCCATGTAATACTTTAATCCATCGATCTCGGATTGGGCTGAATTAGTGTGTTACATATAAACTGCCATGCAAAGTTGAGGAAGAATCTCTCTTTTACTCTCAGTTCATCATTGTTCATCATTTTCTTTCCATAACCATTGGCTGTGTTCTTCGTTCAAACTAGAAGAATAAACTGTTCACAACCGTCGCAACCTACATTTTTCAATGAAGAATATTGATATAATTTTAAGAAGTATATATAAATTATTATTATTTTAATATATTACAGAATCAGTTATCGACAAAAAATCATCCATTTTAAAATGTTACATATTTGAATAAAAACCAGAATATAATCTTGAAAGACAATGAAAATTTATTCATATACTTATATAAAATTAAATTCTATATATATTAAGTTATACATAATTAATATGTAATTTTAAAAATTGTATGGCAATGAAAATTAAATTTCTGTGCCATAGCCAAAATTGATTACGATACCTGGCCAATTAATTGGTCATTTCACAGTAAAGATTGAAAAATAGATTCAATCCTTAAAACCTAAGAAATATTTAAAAAAGAAAAGAAAGAAACACAATGAGTAATAAGAAAGTATGGTAAGTAGATGAAAATTAGTGCAATGGAATAAGATTTGGTCATTTCACAGTCTCATTCTTATGTTGAAAAGAGAGTATTGGATGTCAACATATTTGTCCTTTTAGACGGAGTGAAGCTTCAAATTGCATATATATTTTTTAATAGTTTAAGATGGGTATTGGATTATAATAATAGTATTTGTTTATCTTTTATAATAATCTATAAAACACATTCTGTAAATATAATTATTCAAATTTAAAATATAAGAAAACAAACTATTAAAACCACTCAATAAATTTTTAAATTGTATAATTAACTCTAATTTACTTCATATAAATTTCCCACAAGTGGGAAGCAAAAGAAAATGGGAACAAGTAATGCTGCACATTCGAGTTCTCTTCACCAACTCTCTCCATTTCTTCTTCATCCTCAGATAAATAATTAAATAAAACCAGCAATCGCACATGCCAACATGTGGGCCGATTCATCACTTTTTTTAAAAAAAAAATCTGCATTTCTTATAATTACCTATTTGCTTAAATTGAATTGCGGACGCCATGTGAACCGCCAACTCCTACATTTAACTATTATCACTTCACTTCTTTCCTATTATCAGATACATAATTCTGACTATATACACGTATCTATCGTATTTACCATAAATATAATCAATTTCTTAATAATTTAAAATAATTATAAATTAATTTTTATTTAAAATCTTTCTTGATCATTAACAACACATATATCATATAAATATAATTGTTTGAATTTAAGTTTTTTTTTTAAATAATACTGATTTTTTAATATTGAGATTATATAATAAATTGATATACTAGAGATGTTATTTAAAGATTGAAAAGGGTATTTGGGAATTTATGAGGAAATGAAAGCTGACATGCTATGTTATCCACATGAAAACTATACCTAAATCAGCCTTTCACAGATGCAATTTAGATCCAAAATAAAATAAAAAAAAAGGTAAGAGTATTTGTAATATGTGATTACACATGTGGCACATGGTTTCACCTGGTAGCATCTGACCTCATATTAATAACATCTTATTGTTCCTTTTAATCTAAACATCTACTTCTATAGCTAGATTTGTGATACAACTACGTATTCAGTTTCTATACTAATCATTTTCAATATAAATAAATCAAATAAATTATTAGATGCTGCTCGATACTAGATACAAAACTTTGGAGTGTGTTTGAAGGGTTAAGTAATTGCATGGGGAATGACTATGAGAATTGTCGTTGTAAAGACCGATGGTAAGAATGCTTGGTTTTTACACAAGGAAAGTGAGACAATGGAGCCTATCTCTATTAAAAATCCACATATTGTTGATTTATTAAAACAAGACGGCATAATACTAAAATTGGCCCCTAACATTTATCAAAATGGTCATTTTGGCACTTATTCTTTTTATGGAGCATTTTTGCCCTCAATATTTTATTTTGGGGCCAAAAAGTCCCCTCTATAGAAGAAAATCATTAGTTAACACACAATCAACTCTCCAAAATAGGGGTTTTTTGACTCTAAAATAAAATATTGAGGGTTAAAATACTGCAAAAAAGAACAAGGGTCAAAATGACTATTATGTCAAATATTAGGATCCTTGCTGCCTTAAAAGAAAATGTTGGGGCGAAAATGTTTTAAAAAGAAAGAATATGGGCCAAAATGGTCATTTTAATAAATAGTGAGTACTAATGACAAGCTTCATAATTGTCAAATAAAAATTCTTTATACTAAAAAATTAAATAAAATTAAATAAAGCGTAGAAAATAAAAGAAGGGTCGATCCGCAGGGACTTCCGAATTTTCTGACGTTGATTTGCTTTGATCTTGAAAAGAAAATAAAGAAAATAAAAGGGGTTTAAAATTGAGAGGTAAAAATTAAAGAATTGAAAGAAAGTAAATAAAGTAAATTTTAAAGAAAATCAAATGAATAAAAAAGCAGCCTCAGATTTCGCTCTTCCTCAATTCTCACAGATAATCGAAACAAATTTTACTTTGGATACATGCCGGTTATAGTCTACAAATTCATGTCTTACTTGAACTAACCACGACTATCGCCTTTAGCAAATTGTAGCTTTAAGTGTTGGAAAAGCCCGTGCTTGGATTATGGAGTCTCAAAGGGAATCAAATCTAATCTTGGTTCACCTTAGCGGACTGGCAGTAAGTTTGTTCCTAGGAAGTTGAATTACGATCAACCAATTCTTCCTCCCAACTGTAAATCCAAACAACAATCAAACCAACGTCGACTTTTTGAAGTGAAGGTTTAAATATTTTAATGAAAAGGACTATTGCCAAATCAAGATTATTGTGAATCGAAAACATTATATGAATATATTACGTGCTTTAAGAATTGAGTCTTATCTTAGACCATTGGATAATAAAAATGTTAGCTAAACATAATTGAAATCATACTTATCATTTGTTTTAAAAGGAAAGTAAAAGAAAACTAAAGAAAATAAAGAGAGGAAATAAATTTAAAAACCCGAGAGAATTTTATAAAACTCAAGAGAAAAAAAATATTCTTTAGCTTTACCCTAAGGGGTATTTATAGCTTAGAGAATTTTACAAAAGATAAACTTTAAATTCCAATTGTGTGTTTTAAATTCAAACTTAATTCCTAATTGATTTTCGTTCGTCTTTCTTCTGGATAATGCTGACTGAAGCTTCTAGAAACTACCACGTCGTTGGTTGTATCTTCTAGAAACTGCCACATTAGTCCGCATCACGCCCCATGTTATACCTATGTGTCTAGTCATGATTGTAGAAAACGAAAACAAAACTGCAGAATCAACCCTTTTAGTATTGTTTTCTTGAAAATAAGGTCTTGCACAAAAAAAAATCAAAGCAACCGAAATCAATAGCATAAAATAGACAACGAGGAATAATTATCAACAAAACATGTGCAAAAATAAAACACTCATGAAATTCTCCCTCACTTATTCAATGCTTGTACTCAAGGATGCCTTAATCAAACATGTTAAGAACTTTTATTTACACTCCTTCATCTCACCTCATATCTAAGAAAATCAAGTAAGTCAATATCACAATAATTATCGAAATCAAAATAACAATCAAATGAAAGGCATAAATAGGAATAATTTAGGCAAAACCATGACATCCCATTAAGCTATCAATCTCAGTGTAAGAAGACTTAATACCCTCACAAGGATTCACTCATTCCCCTCAAAGTGTTTCGGGTAAAAACACGTAAAGTTAGAATTTAACTTGACATTACCATAAGCCTGTAAGAAAATAAAATCTCCACCACAAAAAAATGAACAAGATGCAATAATCAAAGAGTCTTTAAACAAGGTTGTAACGTGCTTAGGTTAAAGTAGAAAAAAGGCCAAAAATATGGGTTAAGTGTCAAGACAAGAGAAACACAAATAATTCAATGAAATAAACAAAGTACATAAAACTAATGTAATCAAATAAATGTAAAAAACATCAAACAACCCCTTTTTTTTCTCTATTTTTCTGTTGTTGTTTTTTTCGAACTTACTTTTTTCTATTTTTTGTTGTTGTTTGAATATTGTTGTTCGAACAATATTTTTTTTGTGTGTGGAACATACATCGGATATCTTATTCTCTTTTCTTGACATGGGTAGAAAAAGAGGGTAAAAATAAAAAGGTCCCGGGTTCACGAATGTGGTAAAAACAATGAAAGGGAAAAGGCTAAAAAATATTAACTAAGGGGAATAAATGGATAGGCAATTTAGGTAGAGAACTGGGTAAATCCTAGTACCCCTATCATGTTAAAGCATCAAGTTCAATATGTAGTCTCAACATACATTTAATTACAGGTTCTAGAATATTAAAGTTAAATTCAGCACACTCAATCAAACAAATGAGTAAAAATGTAAAAGATTTGCTCGTTTAAGCTCAAATCTCACAAGAAAGTGTTGTTTGCATTAAGTCACTATATATAGGGGTGTTCATTGTTCGGTTAAAACCGAATTAACCAGCCAAACTAAAATTTTGGTCGGTTAATCGATCGGTTAATTTTGGGTTCGGTCAGTTAATGGTTAATGATTTTCTTCAAACTTCAATTTCAGTTAATTCGGTTCGAAATCAATTAATTAACTGAATTAAACGAATTATCCATAATTATTAAATATTTAATATATTATATATATTATTTAGTTTTAGGGGTATTTAAACTTCGATTTTAACCAAATTAACTGACCAAATTAATAAAAAGTATTAAATATTTAATATTTAATATATATTATTTATAAATTTTGGTTAATTCAGTTAATCGACCAATTAACCGAACTTAGTTCGGTTAGGTTATTTTTTTTTTAAGAAATCTGGTTCATTCATTGGTTAAAGTGAGAAAATTTCAGCTAATGAAATTTAGGAATTTCAGTTCGGTCGTTTAACCGAATTACCCATTTGAACACCCCTAACTATATGTCAACCAATAAACTCATGGGAAGTCAATCGAAAATTTCAAGAAAATTCACTAAACGTGCCATTTTCACAATCATGCATCCTAATTCAAATAAAAATGTGATCAAGAGCTCAAAAGACATTAAAAGAGACTTAGAAAATAATCGGGGTTATAAATATAAAATTCTAACACATCAACAAGACATACTCAATTTCAATCAATCAATAAGGAAAAATTCAATGCAATTATTCTCTACGCCCCCTCACTTAAAGCGTATTGTCCCAATAAAAAAGATTAAAGTGTAAAAGAAGGAATATAGATACTCCCCATGTTTATCAGAGAATTAATATTTTGAACCATGGTGGTGTTGATCGAGGGATGATGTTGACGAGAGGAACGTCCTTTCGTGGTTTTTGAAGAAATGGGGTGCATTTATAAAGGTTTTGGAAAATGAAAAAAAGGTTGGGTTTTGGTGATACAAAAATTCGCATGAGGTACAGGGGTTTCGGTAAATGAAAATTGTAGGGTTTGGGATTTACTCTCATGCATCGGGTTCAAAAGGGGAACTCTAACGCTTACCGTATAATGAAACGGTGCACATGGTGGATGAGTAATTTGGTCACTACTATTCGCACGATTTCACTGCTCCAGGAAGAAGATTTGCTCACTGTTTGAACGAAAAATACTCGATTCAACTCTATTTAAGTTAGATTAAAAATATTGGGTAATTAAAAATTCAAAAATAAAATTAAAATAAGAGAAACAATCTAATGAAATAAAAATAAATCAAAGTAACAAGAAAAAAATGGGTTGCCTTCCATTAAAGCGTTTTGTTTAACGCCGTTTGCTTGACGACCTAAATTCAGATTACAGGTTCCTCTAAAACAATTTCTTCGACCACACACGCTTGATTTTTCTTGTCGTATAGGTTCAATTGTTGACCATTTACTTTGAAACAAGCTCCTGAATTTTCTTGAATTTCAACTGTGACATGAGGGAATACTTGATTCAAGGTAAAAGTCCTAACCACTTTGTTCATAATTTATCTGCAACAATTTTCAACTTATAGTTAAAAAGTAAAATTTTTTGTCCAACTGAAAAAGATTTAACTGAAATACGACGATCATGAAAATCTTCAGTTTTATCCTGGTAAATCAAGCACTATCATAAGTGTAGACACACTTTTCTGTCCATACATATATATATATATATATATATAATATTATGATTATTATTTTTATTAAACTAATATATTTTATTTTATTTACAGGCCCAAATATAAACCATCACCCATTACAAATTGTTACAAGCCAATCCGACTGGAGCAACCTGAACTGACCCACGACTCGGATTCACTGGAGTCAACCTGAACCTTAACAGTTAGGGTTTGCAAACCCTAACTCTCACCCTTTCTCTTCCCGCAACACCGCATGAGACTCCTCACGCCTCATGCCTCACGTTGGCTGGTTTTCTTGGCTCAACAAGCATAGCATCGTGATTTCGTGGAACACCAAAACAACCAAGTCAAACACAACAACCCAAATAAGTTTTTGAGTCCGAATAGGACTCTAAATCCACCCAAAAATAGGGGTACCTTAGGCTATAAATTAATGTAAATCGAAAAGAAAAAAACACAAGGGAAATCATACGGGAAATACATAAAAGCTACAAGTGAAAATACGAAAGAAATCGAAGCACTTTGTAAAAATTTCGAAAAGGAAATAAAGGTAAAAGTCTCACCTTTTTTCGGTTTGATGCTTGCGTGTAGGTGTTTTGTTTGCTTTCTCTTCGTTTTGATTTGAAAAAATAAAAAAGGGGTTTTTACACCGATGATCGGAGGGGAGGGGTTCGAAAGATCTTTCTCAAATCTAGCCCTTCCCGAGGCGTTTAAAAAAAACCATGTTGATTTTTAAAGGGTGGGTGAGAAAAACCTTCGAAAAGCAATATATATATATATATATTATATATATATATATATATATATATATATATATCAACGGCGCCCGGCGAGACAACGACCACTGAAATCTGGGTTCGTATGAACCCAACGGCCGTGTTCTTCATCTAAGGAAGAACACTTTGAATTTTTAGAGAGAATGAAAAGGGGGATTTTGATTCGGTTTAGGAAGAAATGAAAATATATGGGTGGTGTTTGTAAAATTTGGCATTTATAGCAACCCGTCGACCGGACCCGTGACCCGATCCAACCCAACAGGATCCGCTTGTTTTTGAGAAAAAAGGGGATAATTACGATTTCAGTCTCCTGTATTTTCTAAACGAGTTTTTGTTGCCCCTTTAATTCAATTGCATCCCGAATTCTTCTTAAAATTGACCCACAATTTCGCTTTTCTTTCAATTTAGCCCTTTTATTATTATTACTATATATATATATTTTTTTTTTATTTTTTTAAGTTTTCTTTATTTTTATTTTTTACTCTTCTTTTTTTCGGTTTCTTTTTTTTATTATTTTTCCACTAATGTTATATATATATATATTATTGTTTTATTTTTTTGTTTTTTCACCTAACATTCTTATATACATATTTTTTTCATCATTATTGTTTTCTTTCTTTCTTTCTTTCTTTCTTTCTTTATTTTATTTATTAAAAACAATATTATATATATATTATTTTTATTTTTTATTTTCCCCTATTCTCTTTTTTGTTTTCTTGTTTCTTCAATTCTATTTTCCCTTATTTTTATTTTTATTTTTATCTTATTCTATTTTGTTTTATTCATTATTCTTTTTTTCCTTTTTCTCTATTTATTGTGTTTTTCTTTATTTTTCTTTTTCTTTTTTCTTTTTTTTGCGATTATTCCTTTATTATTATAATTTATTTATTTATTTATTATTATTTAGTTTTTATTTAGGGTTTTTATATTTTTTTTACTTTCCTTCTTTATTGTAGTAATTGTTTACATTTAATTTTGTAATTAGTATTTTCATATTTATGCATTTTTTTTATCTTAATTTGATTCTGCATTTTATTTCATCTAACACTTTTTCTTGACTTTTTAAGGGCATGTTTTTAAATCTATTAAAGGTAAGTAATTTGGATCATATTTTACCTTTTACTTTAACTTATCATTTTCTTAATTAAGACAACTGGAAATTAATTAGTACCGAAATGACAGTTCAAGGGTGCTAATCCTTCCTTGATTGTAACCGACTCCTGAATCCGACTTATCTTTGGTAAGATGCATATCAGGTAAGAAATTAAGGTGTATGATCAACCCATTTTATTCTTAAAATAAATTATCGGTGGCGACTCTAACCATTTCATTCACGTCGAAGCTCAATTTCAAGCCCACCCGAAAGATGGTTGCGACAACTTGGCGACTCTGTTGGGGACAGGTAAGTGAGTCAGGCTAAAGGTTAATTTCCAGTTGTCTTTTTAAGTGAAAAGGGTAAGTTTAAATTTTAAGGTAACTTTTTCGATCCTTATTACTTCCTTTTGATTATTTTTCTTTTTTTCAAATAAATAGTTGTACTGATGATTTCTTTCAATGGTTTCAGATTATCAAACTTTTTTCCATCTAAGGCTCTATACCCGAGCTCCAAACCCATTTTTTAAGTGGGGGTGAAAGCGATGCTTTCGTGAGAATTTATTCTCCGTATGGGCCTAGCAAGTAACCTTCCAGATTCATATACTTTATGTCTTCGTGTGAATTTATTCTCCGTATGGGCATAAGGGAATGTATCCTCTCGAGTTTAATTCAGTCCACATAAGATTGTAATTGGCTTAGGACTAAAGGTCTGACAGGCCCAAGGGGGCACCGACAAGGAGAACTCGAGTACCTTCTTTAGAACCTAAACCGAGAGACTACAAGGAATTAGAGCCTACCCAAAACTCCATTTCAAAACCTAGGATGTTTTTACTCTAATCATGTAGTTTGTTATTTTCATTTATTTTTACTTTCATCGTTATTATTTTTATCTTACTAACTTGTTTCCTTTTATGTTTATCTTTTTAGCATTTGCATCATAAAAAGAGGACATTGATCCATAAAAAGGTGTTTGTTACACACAAATAATCATGAAACGACCCTTGAAATTCTATAATGTTTATTTAATGAGAACAATTTGATTAATAGCTTATTTTAGTATATTAAATTAATAATATGGTACACTAGACTAATCTTATCTATAAAAATATCCACTAAAATTACTGCATAAGCTTTTTCTATTTTGTATAATTATTAGGGTAAAGTACATAAATAGTCCTCTGAAATTTTAAGGCGTTGCATTTTGGTCACCCAACTTTTAAAACTTGCAATACAGTCGCTAAACTTTTAGTTCATTTTTAATAAGGTCCTAGGAGTTACTCCCGTTACTTTTATCTGACGTGGCACTTACCTCCCGTTAACCCTTTTCTTATTCTTCTTTCTTTATTATTCTTCTTCTTCTTCTCTAAACTAAAACTCATTCACCACCTTTTTTTCTATCTACCTTTATTGCTGGTGTTACTATTTTTTTATGTTATTTATAATGATTTGTCGTTGTGAATGTTTGGAAAATGATGGTATCAGTAGCGGGAAACTCATCCATTATGAAAGTTTGAAATTTGAGTTCCAACAGTTCTATAACGCGTGCTACCTTCGTCCATACTTCATAGTTGTTCGTCTTATAAATCAAAACTGATGTCGGCTTGAAAACCTGAATGGTTGTCTTCGAGGTCTCAACAATATCATTGTCTTCATCGTAAACAAAGTCAATGAACTCGAAGCTAGCGTAGTTGTAATCATCTTCATGCATAACATGAACCATCGAGTAACGATCATCGTTGACTCTATTCACGGAATAATCATATGAACAAACTGATTTTAGAAGTTGAGTGGTCCCATGGGTTTTGATGATGATATTGGTCGTATAAACAAACAAGGTCAATTTTGATAGCACATAAGCGTCAAAGAAATTGTTGGCGACGACGAAACGATGATGTAGTGGACGACATGGAGGACTTAATGAAGTGATTCAAAATCTATTACCCTAAGATCCATGATTTAGAATATTGTTTTAGACTAATTTGTAACAATAGATGAATTAAGAGAGCATTTTGGTCCTTTAAGGGGAAATGAATTTAAAATACATTTCCTTATTAGGGATTTTTAATAAGGGAAAAGAGGAAAGTTAAGTCATAAAGCCATCTTTTTTCTTCTTCTTCCCTGTGTAAAGGCTCTTCTCCATAGCAAAAGGTAAGCTTTCATTGGGCTAGCTTTTCCTTTCATTTTTTGGTTGGTTTTTAAATAATTGAGTACTATAGAGGCTTAAGGAAGGGTTAAATAAGATTAAAACTAAGAGATGGAGGAAATATTTGAGATTTAAGAAAATGTTTTTGAATGATATGTTAAGATATGAGTTTTTATTGATATTTATTAGTATATTTGACTTGTCAAAGAAGTAAATAATAGATTAAAAGCATTGGATGGGTTTAAAACATGTTAGAAAAAATTGTATGATTCTTGGATTGAAATGTTATTTGGAGATTTTGTAGATGTCATAAGTAGCTAAATGAAGGAAAGCTAGTCGGGATAAGTAAAGAAGAGTTTGATAGTATTGTTGGAGGTAAAAATAAGGGAAATTAACCAAATGTGGGTAAAAATCGGGATGAAAAAGGAAAATCTGGGCAAGTGTATCGGTACTGGAAGAACAGTACTGATAATATAGGCTTAAATTTGGAAGAAATCAGATGAACAATATCGACATTGATGTAATTAGTATCGATACTGATGTAGGTATCAATATTATGAGGAAGGCATCGATTACATTGATTCCAAAATGTGGAAATGGTATCGATACTGTAAGGGAGTATCGGTACCATAGTATAGAAGTATCGATACCATGGTAGGGGTACCGATACTATTGAGTCAAGAATTTAAATATAGGTTGAGAATTGTTATAGAAAATTTAATAATAGTACTTTTGAGTATTGTTAAAGTATAAGTGTTAGGGGATTTACAAACATTTGGTATGATATGTGTCTTTAATGGATGTTTGAGTAGATCGAAATAAGCTCCCGATTCAAGCAAAATGAAAGGGAAAGGCAAAGTCGCTGAGTAGTTAAATTTACTTTTGGGGATATAATAGCGAGGCATGTCATGTGAGTGCATTTATTATGTACTTATATGTTATGATAGTCATAGATACATGTTGCTTAATGTATATATTGTAATTTCCATATTGGCACTATGTGTGCAATCTAAGAAATTCATAATAAGTTTATGAATTTTCGTATTAGCACTATGTGTGCAACCTAAGAAATCCATAATAAGTTTATGAATTTCCATATTGGCAATGAGTGTGCAACCCATGAAAAATTATAGTAAGTTTGTGAATTACCTTATTGGACCTACAGATACAAACTATAGAGTTTATAATGAATGGAAATAAGTAATTGATAATTGAATGGTTATAATATACTCGTGTTTAGAATTTACCTTATGATTATTATGCCTCACTAAATGAATACTTAGCGTGTGTTAATTTCACGTGTAGGTCATTGTACAAGAGGAGTAAGGAGATCATCTAACATCACAAGCAAGGGTCGCCTCATCAGTAATTGTACGACATCCATGTCTATTTTTGATGTATTTAGTTGGCATGCAATAGACTTAGTAAGAATACTCTGAAAAGTATTTGATTTACCATTATATAAAAAGATGCAATGTTTGAATATTTCTTTTTGTTTACCTACGTAAGTTTTAATGAATGTTTTATTATCATTAAATTAAAATATTTTATAAAGAGAAATAAAATTTTACGGACTTTCAAATGAGGAAATACTTTAAAAAGATGTGACATATGTATCTCGTGTACAGAAATGTATACGGGAGATGGGTGTTACATTTATTGATTTCAGAGCTACAGGTTTAGCGGATTCTTGGTCGAAATTGAGTGTATTTTAATGTAAAAAGGGTTTTATATGAAACTAAGATATCAAGGTTACTGATAGGGTATAGTTAGAATATAATCGATGTCTCTTCTTACTAACTTAAGTATTATCCTTATGTATGTTATACTAGATGTCGAATTCTACGAATTCAAGAAGAGTTGTTGAACTAGAGAATAGAGACTGATCAGGTAGTGAAATCTATGAAGAGAATAGTGAACATCCGATTCCATCTGAGAATGCCAGTGCACCGACACATCAGGGTATGCATATGCTTGAGTTTGGAGCTTTTATGCAAGCTCTCGATGCTATATTGACACGGTTCCAACCTCCTCTGTCTCCCCCTGCTCTTCCATTATCACGAATGTTAATCTAAAAGGAGTTAAGAAGTTTGGGAGCTCCTGAGTTTCGGGGAGAAGAAGTGAAGGTTAGATGGACGTTGATTTATGGTTAAACAATGTTATGGAAATGTTAGAAAGTCTACAGTGCTCAGATCATGAAAAGTTGAGTAGAGATGTATCTTTAATCTAAGGATCAACTAGAGTGTGGTGGTCAAATACAACGATGTATGCATCACCAGAGCAAGTGAATTGGCAATATTTTTCAAGAGGAGTTCAAGAACAAGTACATAGGGAAGCAATTTATGAGGTCAATGCTATTAAAATTTCTTATTTTAAAGTAAGGCGATTGAGCAGTGCATGAGTATGAGGCTGAATACAACAAGCTTAGTTATGCTAATGAGGTAGTTCCTAACGATAAAGCCCGACTTGGTTGGTTTATTGAGGGCCTGAGGCTTAAGTTGAAAGAGATGATGTTGGCCTTGAACTTCCCTATCCTGCAAGAAGTTATAAACCGAGCTAAAGCTATTGAAAGAGATCAAGAGGAGACTCTAGCAGCGGAGCAAAGTATGCAGATGGGAAAAATGATTGAAATGTATTTATCTACATATCTTGCTAAGAGAGGCAAGGGATCAAGTTCTCGATATACTCACAGAGCTGATTCTGCTACAACTTCACAGAAAACTAAACAATCCCATTATTTTGCTGTTAGCTCAGGCAGAGCTTTTAGAGTGAGAACTCTATGTCATACATGCGGCAGGTCATACCGAGGAGTATATAGATTGCTCTCTGGAACTTGTTTTTATAATGGTGAATCTGTTCACTATGCTCGAAATTATCCAAAGAGATCTAGAGATAGATCAGCGCAAACTGAGAGATCAGTAGTAGCAACTAGTATAAGTAGAGGAAGATCAGGCAGTCAATCTGAGGCTAGCAAGCGATAAGAGACTTGAGGAGTGGCCCGAATTTATAACATAAAGACCAATGAGGATCGGGATGATCCAGAGATCATAACAGGTACATTCCATCTTTTTGATGAGCCTATCTTTGTTCTAGTTGACCTTGGTGCTACACACTCGTATATTAGTATAAAGTTGGTTAGAACTAGAGGAATTCCTTTAGAACCAATTTTTAGTGAAATGATAGCGGTAAATCCTATGGGTCATAGTGCAAGAGTAACTCAAGTATGTAGAAAATGTCTAATTAAGATTCAAGGGGTTGTGTTTTCGATAAAACTTGATGGAGCTTCCCTTTGATGAGTTTGAAATCATTTTGGGCATGGATTAGTTGTCTCTACATCATGGATGGGTGGATTGTCACATAAAGCAATTATTCTTAAAGGATGTGTAAGGCTCCAAAATAATAGTGATAGGAAAAAACGCGAAATCACCATCTAATGTGATATCGACCATAACTGTAAAGAAAATGATGTCAAAGGGATGCATAGATTTTCTAGCTAATGTGATAGACAATCGAGTACTGGAAGTGAGATTAAATGATATTCCAACAATTAAGGAGTTTTCAGAGGTTTTTCTAAAGGAATTACCAGGTTTACCTCCAGATCGTGAAGTGGAATTTAGGATTGAGGTTTATCCGGATACCGAACTTATTTCTATGGCTCCGTATCGAATGGGTCCAATGGAGTTAAGAGAATTAAAAGTCCAATCGCAAGAGCTACTCGATAAGGGATTTATCAAACCTAGTGTTTCTCATTGGGGAGCACCTATGCTATTTGTAAAAAAGAAGGATGGGTCTATGCAGTTATGCATTGACTATTGTCAGTTAAATAAAGTAACGATAAAGAACAAGTATCCTCTTCCGAGGATTAATGATATGTTTGATCGACTGAAAGGCGTATTAGTGTTCTCTAAGAAATACCTGAGGTCAGGGTATCATCAGTTGAAAATCGAGAAGGATGATATTTCAAAGACAACTTTTTAGACTCGGTACAGACACTACGAACTCGTGGTAATGCCATTTGGATTAACTAATGCTCCAACAACATTTGTAGACTTAATGAACAGGGTATTCCAACCTTAATTGGATCAATTCGTGGTGGTATTTATAGATGATATTTTGATATATTCCAAGTCAAAAGAGGAACATGATGCTCATATTCGTGTGGTTCTTCAGATACTTCAAGAAAAGAGGTTGTATGCCAAATTGTCCAAGTGTGAATTTTGCTTGGCTGAGATTGCTTTCCTTATTCATATAGTTCTACAGAAGGCATAAGAGTAGATCCCAAAAAGATTCAAGCCATAGTGGATTGGTAACCCCCAAAGAATGTTTCGAAATTTCAGAGTTTCTTGGAGCTTGCTGGTTATAATAGGAGGTTCATGAAGAATTTTTCAATGTTAGTTTATCCGTTAACTAAGTTGTTAAGAAAGGATATGCCCTTTTTTGGATGGAGAAATGCTAAGAAAGTTTTGAAATGCTAAAGAGGATAGTAACAGAGTCCCCAGTGCTTGTGTAACCTGAGTTAGGTAAAGATTATGTCGTTTTCAGTGACGCGTCCCATAATGGACTGGGATGTGTGTTGATGTAAGAAGTGAAACTTGTGTCTTATGCCTTAAGACAACTGAAGAATCATGAGAGAAATTACCCTACACATTACTTGGAATTGGCAGCAGTAGTGTTTGTTTTGAAAATTTGTGCCATTATTTGTACTGTGAGCGTTGCCATGCTTACACAGATCACAATTGTCTAAAGTAATTGTTAACTCAAAAAGAGCTGAATTTAATACAGAGAAGATGGATTGAGCTTTTAAAATATTATTATTTGATTATTTATTATCATCCAGAAAGGCTAATGTGGTAGCTGATGCGCTCAGTTGAAAGATTGTTGCAACTTCACGGGCTTTAAATGAACATATGTCTTTAAAAGAATATGGTGTCTTGATTACTGAACTCAAGTTAAATTTGATACTTTTGGATCGGGTAAAAGAGCTACAAGGTCGAGATGAGAAATTCTTGACGAGAATGGTGCAAGATGAAAAAGAAGAGGCCAAAGACTTCGAAATGAGAGTCCATGGATGTTTATATTATCGTGGAAGACTTTGTGTTCCCGATAGTGATGAATTAAAGAAATATATTCTTTACGAGGCACATTATAGCCCTTTGATGATGCATCCAGGAGGAAATAAGATGTAACACCCCCAACCCGGATACGAATGCGAGGTGTCACATTAACTTTTCAAAACATTAACTTTTAAAACATAGTGGAAATTCAAAACTACTAAGAATAAAATAATAGAATCTTTTATCAAAATTTAACTTATATTGAAATTGAAAACTATATAATTTACATAAATATAGTAGTGTTTACAAAAACGATAAGAGCATATGTGATTTAAACTTTTCTTTACATGCCAACAAAATACATATAACTTAAATCAATTTTGTTTTGATCTTCAACTGGTCTATGTTGTCCTGCTGACTGTCCTAGCTTGGATCTTCTGACTTCTTTGAACCTACATGTGAAAACACTCACACGCTAAGTAACAGACTTAGTGAGGCATATAATATATGAATGCTTATATGAAACATGCAAACACATACTTTCACTAATTATCTAAACTAGCATATATATAATAAACATGAAAAACATATATCATTAAGCACTTGTTCCAACAATAGATTATCACATTATGCATTATTAATGTATTTTATATCTTTTAGTATCCCTTGGCACATTACTGAGAACTTAAGGTATGTGAGTGCATTGAGGTTGTGCACAAATGATGTCACCACAGCTCGTATAAATTGCACCGAAGTACCGCGTAGAAATGCACCGAAGTGCCAAATAAAATGTCCTGAAAGACCACATATATGTCCCGAAGAACCGCATAAAAATGTCCCAATAGACCACGTCGAATTTTCCTGAAGGACCGAGTAGAACCCTTAACTTTTGGCATGCCAATTATACCTTCAGCTCTCATATCACATACTATGGGCTTTACCATTTATATATTTCACATGTTCATATATTCACACGATTCATCACATAGACATGTATTCATACAAATCATAATCACATGGCTTGTATCATTTGTCACATACTCACATAGATCACTATCATTAAACTTATTTCACCTTTCCATTTCATTCTGTAGGTCATTTATATTAATTCACATAGTTAACATACATACATGTATTCATATAGATCTTATAGCTCATACAATAACATATGACACATATACTCATATTCATGTACTCATGCACATATAAGAATTATATCAAGCACATGCGTATATTCATGAATTCATGCATTCTAATATGGGAAATAGACTTATCTCAAGTTTTATTTCCATAAAACATAATATATCTAATAGTATGCACTCACCTTGGCCTCACTAGTCAACACCAATCTCTTATCTCTCTCTTAGTAAATCTTACTTTGTTGACTTGGTATCTACACGAATATATGATCCATATAAATATCAGAAGTCATTTTACTAAAATAAATCTTGAATAACATAATATGAACTAAATATAAATTTCTAACTTTTAACTTGACTTGTATCAGTACTCATGGTACAGTACCGATACTTCTCTACTTATGGCATCAATATTATACTTCAGTATCGATACCATTTCTCGATTCTGGAATTTTAGTTCTAAAAATGGTATTCATACTCCTACATTAGTATCGATACCCCTAGTACTGATGCTACTACTTCAATACTGCTACTCCATCAATAATTTACCAACGTATAGCTTATGGTATTGATATTGTTCATCAAGTATCGATACCTTAACCCAGTTTTGCCTATTTTCACTTTGAAGTATCAGTATTGTTAATCAAGTACCGATACCCCTTACCCAGAACTTCTTCCTTTAACCCAAAAATTTACTAATATTTTGCTAACTTTCTTATTTTACTTTTTCTTTAAAGTCTTCAAACTCAACTATATACTCCCAAACCAAATTATTTCACTTCACTACTTCTAATCATCCAAATTCTCAATAGTATTCTTGGAATAAAAAATCATACCAAATTCTCAACTTTGTTATAAAACCTTTCTAACTTCATAAATCTTTTATTCTAACTGATTACAAGTCAAATTTAATCTCAAACTTCATTAACTAACTCTTTCTCAACAATTTACTTAAAAACCTCTTATATTCAATTTCTCATAACTTATCAATCTTTGAGTTTTTAAGTAACTCCAAGCTTTCCTTCAGTTTCCTAATACCTCAAGAATCAAAAGCTATTATAAATTAAAAAGAATAATAATTAGAAGAATCCTTACCTTAGCTTATGGAATCACGGTAATTTGAGGAAGAAATGAGGAAGAAGATGTCTAGAATTCTCTGATTATTTTCTCCCCTCTTCCACGTGGTCATATAAACATCCATAATGGATTTTTTAATTATTTTCCTATCTAATGACCAATATTCCCTTCCAACTTCCTTTATTTGTTATTCAATCCTACACAAAGATATTCCAATTAAATCCTTAAACTTTTCAATTTTTTTAATTTGGTCATGAAATTTCAAAAATCTTACAAATTGGTCACTAGCACGCTGTTTGGGACATTATAAATCTCCCCATTAAGAAAATTCTTCCTCGAATTTTCACTGCACAAATATATGGGGGTACTGTTTACGCATATCCTCTTCACGTTTCCATGTTGCTTCCTCTGCTTTGTGATTCCTCCATAAAACCTTCACTAGTGGAATAGTCTTTTTTCATAGCTGTTTAACCTCATATGCCAATATTTGCATCGGTTCTTCCTCATATGTTAAATTAAGACAAACTTCTATTTTTTCTGGTTCAACAATATGGGAGGAATCGGATCTATATCTCCAAAGCATGGAAACGTGGAAAACATTCTGAATCTTTTCCATTTCCGGTGGTAAAGCTAACTAATATGCCACTTGTCTTACTCTCTTAACAATCTCATATGGCCCAATGAATCTAGGACTCAACTTTCTTTTCTGGCCAAATCATAATACTTTCCTCCACATAGATACTTTTAGGAATACTTTATCTCTAACTTTAAATTAAATTTCTTTCCTCTTAAGATTAACATACAATTTTTGTCTATCGGATGCCACTTTGAGATTGTGTTGAATCACTTGACATTTCTCCTCTACTTCCTTGATCAATTCGGGACCAAGAACTTCCCAATCCTTGAGCTTGTACCAATTCAATGGCGTACGACATTTTCTTCCATATAAAGCCTCATAGGGAGCCATCTTAATGCTTGACTAAAAGTTATTATTGTAAGCAAATTTGGCAAGTGGCAAATACTTTTCCCAATATCTTTTGAACTCGATTACACAAGCTCTTAACATATCTTCTAAAATTTGAATGGTTCCCTCAGACTTTCCATATGTCTGATGATGAAAGACTATATTGAAATTAAGTCGAGTACATAATGCTCCATGAAAATTATTCTAAAATCTCGATGTGAATCGAGGATCTCAATCAGAAATGATCGAAACAGGCACAACATACAGTCGAATTATCTCTTTAATGTACAACTCAGTATATTTTCCATGGAGAAATCAGTTCTAACATAAATGAAATGTGTCGACTTGGTCAATCGGTCCACTATCATCCATATAGAATCTCTTTTATTTGAAGTAAGGGTAATCCCGTCATAAAGTCCATCGTCACAATCTCCTATTTACTCTGAGGAATGAATATTGGTTGCAACAGTCCTGAAGGAACTTGAAGTTCAGCTTTGACTTGATGACATGTTAAACACTTAGACACAAATTCTGTAATACTTCTTTTCATTCTTGGCCACCAATAACGACTTTTGAGATCCATATACATCTTGTTTCCACTAGGGTGCATCGTCACCAGACTACAGTGAGCTTCTATCAATAGATCATTTTTCAACTCTTCATTATTTGGAATCACAAGCCTCTCTCGATAATATAAATTTCCATCGAGTTTAACCTCAAAATATTTATTTTCATACATCTTTAATTGCTCCGATCTTTTCAAACACCTTTCATCTTTACCCTACAATTCTTTGATTCAATCCAAGAATATTGGCTTAAGCTTTAATTCTACACATAATGTGCCATCTTCATTTAATGACAACCTTGCATCTAAAGCTCGTAAAGCTGCGAATGTCTTACGACTTAACACATTTGCTACCACATTAGCTTTTCAAGTATGAAAATCAATAACTACATCATAATCTTTGAGAAGCTCAATCCATTTTTGTTGTCTCGGATTTAATTCCTTCTATGTCATCAGATACTTTAAGCTTTTATGATCTGTGTAGAGATAGAAACGTTCACCATATAAATAGTGACGTCATATCTTAAGAGCAAACACTACTACAACCAACTCCAAATCATGTATCGGAAAATTCTTCTCATGCGGTTTCAACTGTCTAGATGCATATGCTACTACTTTCCCTTCTTGCATCAATACACATCCCAAGCCATTATAGGATGTGTCACTGTAAACCACAAAGTTCTTGCACGATTCAGGTTAAACCAAAAATGGAGCTTCTGTTAAAATTCTCTTTAACACTTCAAAACTCTCTTTGACATTCAGAGGTCCAAACAAAAGATACATTTTTCCTCATAAATCTTATCAAAGGCAAAGCTATAATCAAAAAGTTCTTAACGAACCTTCGATAATAACCTATAAAACCCAAGAAACTCCGAACTTCATACACATTTTTAGGAATTTCCCAGTCTAAAATAGCTTTGATCTTTTGAGGATCATCTCGAATCCCCTCTGCAGAAATCACATGCTCAAGAAATGCCACCTCATTTAACTAAAACTCACATTTAGATACCTTGGCATATAACTTCTTATCTCGTAAAGTTTGCAGAACTATCCTAAGATGTGCATCATGTTCAAAATTAGACTTTGAATATACCAAAATATTGTCAATAAAGACAACCAAAAACTTATCAAGGTACGTCTGAAATACTCTATTCATTAAATCCATAAACGCAACAGGCGCATTAGTCAGCCCAAACGACATAACAATAAACTCGTAATCATCATATCTTATCCTGAAAGCTATCTTTGGAATGTCTCTTTCTTGAATCTTCAATTGATAATATCCAGAACACAAATCAATCTTAGAGAAAACTGAAACCCCTTTAACTGATCAAACAAATAATCAATTCTTGGTAGAGAATATTTGTTCATTATAGTCACCTTCTTGAGCTGTCTATAACCAATGCAAAGATGCATTGAACCATCATTCTTCTTTACAAATAACTCTGGAGATCCCCAAGGCAACACATTTGGTCTAATAAATCCATTATCTAATAATTCTTGCAACTAAATCTTTAACTCATTCAATTCTTTTAGAGCCATTCGATAAGGTGACATTACAATCGGTGCAATTCCAGGCATTACCACAATTTAAAATTCAACCTCCCTGTCTGGAGGTAATCCAGGCAACTCAGCAGGAAAGAGATATGGAAACTGCCTGACTGTTGAAATCTATTATAATCCTCTCTTCTCAGCTCGAGTATCATTCACATTAGAAAATAAACCTTAACATCCTTGTGACAATAATTTCTTTGCTGACATTACTAATATTACGTTTTCTAACGGATTAAATCTTTCACTAAACACTATCACTTCTAATCCTTATGGACTTATCAACATTACACTTTTCAGTCTACGTCAACATTAGCATGATAATGATATAGCCAGTCCATTCCCAATATTACCTCAAATTCGTTAAAGGGTAATTCCATTAGATTAGCAGGTAATTTAATTCCCTGAATCCTTATGGAACACCCTCGACAAACTCGACCCTAATGGGTTGTTCACTATCAGATCACTGCTTGTTGCTTCTAATTGAGTTCCTAATTCTCTCATCAACTTACTACTAATGTATGAATAAGTTAAACTCGGATCAATCAATACCAAAACAAATTTATCATACAATTTGAAAATACCTACAATAATCTCTGGATCATCACGTTCATTGTTCGTCTTTATGTTATATATTTGGGCACTTGAATGCACTCCCTATTGAGTAGAGGACTCATGCTAATTTCTTCCTTTACCTATTCCTCTTCTTCTTTGAAATACCGAAGCGGATCGCTCCGACTGTGGAGGCTCGCCAGCTATCAATGGACATAAAAAACAAGCTTTGGAGACTACCCGACATATTTTGGTATAATTTCTTCCACAATGCTGACACTGTTTAGCTTAACACTGTTTAGCTTAACCTTGATTATATCTCCCAATTCCAAACCCTACAAATTGAGTATGTATTGCTATCATTGGATTTAATCCTCAAGCAGAGGATGCAACTGACTCAGACCTCACCTAAGATCGAAACCAAAATCTCTACCCCTCTTTTATGGTGCAGAACTCGATGAAGAACCAACTCTCTTAGATATATGAGCTTTATGCTCTCCAAACCTCTCGTTCTAAGCTATCTCTAGAGCTTTATCACAATTAATAGCTTCCTGGAATGATGATAGATTCAAAACTATCAATATATTTTTCAATCTTGGACATAAGCCTTCAAAAAAACATTCGTATGCATCCTTATCAGTAGGAACAAGGTCAGCAGCAAAATGATTTAACTTATTAAATTCACACTCTTATTCACACACAGTGCGATTCCCCTACTTCGGGCTCATAAACTCTTGCTTCATTTTTCTTACAAACTGATCTCCAATATACTTGCGTTTAAACTCTTCTAAGAACAAGGACCCTGGGCTTTTGTCACTTTTCATTCTTATGGTGAAATTCGTCCACCATACTCTAGCTTGTTCACATAGCAATGAAATCACTCCATCTAGCTTCTCCACTTCAGAGCAGTAGAGACCTTACAACATGATTTTCACCTCATTCAACCAAAGGTCCATAACAATAGGACATTTCTCTGCTTCACCTTTTAATTCAGGAGCTCTTAATCTTTTCAATTCTTTAGCTACATTCATTCTGATGGTTGAAGGAGCAAGAGGTTGGAAACGCGTTAGGATAGCGTCCAACATCCTAAAGAAAGTTCCTTGATCTTGTACAATCACTCCCTGGCCATGGCAAGGGAAGTACTACTTTCCTCATGACTTACATCTCCTACTTCACTTCGGGAGCTCTCGTGTTCAGACATCTAATAGGATATAATCAATAAATTCTATTAGCAAGACATCATTCTCATTTCTTATCAGATCAAAAATTCACACTATTGTTGGCATGTATACTTTTTAAAACACTTTTAACTTCGGTTTATGCCTAGAATCGGCTAAATCTTAGCTTTGATAATTTTAAATGTATCACCCCAACTCGTATCTGAGCCGGATATGAATACGAGGTGTCACATTAGCTTTTCAAAACATTTACTTTAAAACATAGTGGAAATTCAAAACTACTAAGAATAAATCTTTTATCAAAATTTAACTTATATTGAAATTAAAAACAAAATAATTTACATAAATATAGTAGTGTTTACAAAAATGATCAGAGTATATGTGATTAAAACTTTCCTTTACATGCCAACAAAATAACATATAACAAAATACATATAGCATAAATCAATTCTTATATGATCTTCAACTGGTCTATGTTGTCCTGCCGACTGTCATAGCTTGGATATTCTGACTTTTTTGAACCTACATGTGAAAACACTCACACGCTAACTCACAGACTTAGTGAGGCATATAATATATAAATGCATTTATGACAAATGCAAACACATTCTTTCACTAATTATCTAAACTAGCATATATGCAATAAACAAGAAAAACATATATCATTAAGCACTTGTTTCCATAATAGCTTATCACATTATGCATTATTAATGTATTTTATATCTTTTAGTAGCCCATGGTACATTACTGAGAACTTAAGGTATGCTAGTGCATTGAGGTTGTGAACAAATACTATTACCACAACTCATATAAATTGTAACAAAGTGTCGCGTAGAAGTGCATCGAAGTGCCACATAGAATGTCCCGAAGAACCACATATATGTCTCAAAGGATCGCACATAAATGTCCCGAAGGACCACGTAGAATTATCCCGAAGGACCGCATAGAACCCTCGACTCTTGGCATACCAATTATACCCTCAGCTCTCATATCACATATTATGGGCTTTACCATTTATATATTTCACATGTTCATATATTTACACAATTCATCACATAGACATGTACTCATATAGATCATAATCACATGGCTTGTATCATTTCTCACATAGATCACTACCATTGAACTTGTTTCACCTTTCCATTTCATTCCATAGGTCATTTATATTATTTCACATAGTTAACACATAGACATCTATTCATATATATCATATAGCTCATACAATAACATATGACACATATTCATGTACTCGTGCGCATATGAGAATAAAATCAAGCACATGTGTATATTAATGAATTCATGCATTCTAATATGGTAAATAGACTTATCTCAAGTCTTATTTCCATCAAACATGATATATCTAATAGTATGCACTCACCTTGGCCTCACTAGTCAGCACCAATCTCTTATCTCTCTCTTAGTAAACCTTACTTTGTCGACTTGTCTGGACTTCTCTTTCGCTTGGTATCTACACGAAAATATGATCCATATAAATATCAGAAGTCATTTTACTAAAATAAATACTGAATAACATAATCTAAACAAAGTATAAATTTCCAAATTTTAACTTGACTAGTATCGGTACTCATGGTACAATATCGATACTTCTCTACTTATGGTATCGATACCATTTCTCGATTCTAGAATTTCATTTCTAAAAATGGTATTGATACTTCTACATTAGTATCGATACCCTAGTATCGATGCTACTACTTCAGAACCGATACTCCATGAATAATTTACCAACTTTTAGCTTATGGTATCGATATTGTTCATCCAATATCGATACCTTAACTGAGTTTTGCCGATTTTCACTTTGAAGTATCGGTACTGTTTAATAAAACCAACTTATTTCACTTCAGTGCTTCTAATCATCCAAATCTTCAATAGCATTCTTGGAATAAAAAATCATACCAAATTCTCAACTTTGTTTTAAAACCTTTCTAACTTCATAAATCTCTTATTCTAACAAATGAGAAGTCAAATTTAATCTCAAACTTCATTAACTAACTCTTTCTCAACAATTCACTTAAAAATCTCTTATATTCAATTTCTCATAACTTATCAATCTTTGCGTTTTTAAGCAAGTCTAAGCTTTCCTTAAGTTTCCTAATGCCTCAAGAATCAAAAGCTCTTATAAATTACAAAGAAGATTCAATTAGAAGAATCCTTACCTTAGCTTATAGAATCACGTTAAGTTGAGAAAGAAATGAGGAAAAATATGTCTAGAATTCTCTGATTATTTTCCCCCTCTTCTACGTGGTTATATAAAAACCATAATGGTTTTTTTAATTATTTTATTGTCTAATAACCAATATTCTTACAACTTCCTTTCTTTTATATTCAATCCTACACAAAGAAATTCCAATTAAATCCTTAAACTTTTCAGTTTTTCTAATTTTTTCACGAAATTTCAAAATCTTACAAATTGGTCACTAATCCGATGTTTGGGACGTTACATAAGATGTATCACAATTTAAAGAGTCGTAATTGGTGGCCTGGTGTGAAAACGATTGTATTAGAGTTTGTTGCAAAATGTTTGACATGTCAGCAAGTGAAAGTTGAACATCAAGTGCCTTCCAGATATCTACAACTGATATCCATTCCTGAGTGGAAGTGTGAGCGAGTTACAATGGATTTTGTTTTCGGGCTACCTTTGACATCAGGTAAAAAGGACTTGATATGGGTAATTGTGGACAGATTGACCAAAACGACTCATTTTATTCCAGTTCGAGTAAATTACTCGATAGATAAGTATGTGGAGTTGTATATAAAGGAGATAGTTAGATTGCATGGAGTGCCTATATCAATAGTGTCCGATCGAGACCCAAGGTTTACTTTAAGATTCTGGAAGTCTTTGCATGAGGCATTGGGTACTCGATTAAACTTCAGTGCAGTTTTTCATCCGCAGACAGATGGGCAATCAGAACAAGCTATCTAGATATTAAGGATATGGTAAGGGCATGTGTGATTGAGTTTAAAGGATCATGGGAAAGGTATTTTCCGTTAATCGAATTTGTGTATAACAATAATTACCAATCGAGTATTATGATGGCTCCGTATATAGCTTTGTATGGGAGAAAGTATTGAACACCATTAAATTGGTTTGAACTCAAAGGTAGGAATCTAGTTGGCCCAAATTTGATGAAAGAAATGGAGGACAAAGTAAAAACTATCCAGGGCAATCTAAAGATAGCCTCCAATCGCCAGAAGTCTTATGCATATTTGAAAAGAAAAGAAATTGAATTTCAAGTGGGAGACAAGGTATTTTTAAAAGTGTCACCCTATAAGAAAGTTTTGAGAATTGGGCGCAAAAGAAAGCTGAGTTCGAGATTCATTGGACCTTATGAGATCTTGAAATGGGTCAGACCAGTAGCATATCAATTAGTTTTACCTCCGGATATGGACAATATTCATAATGTTTTTCACGTATCGATGCTTAGAAGGTACATAACATATCCATTCCATGTCATCACCACTGAAGAGATAGAAATCTGACCAAATTTAACTTATGAAGAAGAACCAGATCGAATCTTGGAAAATGAAAACAAAGAATTGCGTAACAAGATGATTCCATTAGTTAAAGTGCTCTGAAAAAATTATAAAGTATAAGAAGCTACTAGGGAAAAATAGGAGGACATGAGGAAGGAGTTTCCACATCTCTTTGTTTTAAGTACTTTTTTAAATTCGGGGATGAATTTCTTAAGAGGGAAAATTGTAATGCCCCAAATATCAAGTTAATGACTTTATTGAAAAGATTTAAAATTTGAGGATCTATATGAATAAATGATAAAAGATGAGGAAATGATTTGGAATAGTGTTTTAGAATAATTTCTAACAATAGATTAATTAAGAGGGCATTTTGGTCCTTTACGGAGAAAATGAATTTAAAATAAATTTCCTTATTATGGATTTTAATAAGGGAAATGAGGAAAGTTAAGTCATAAAAGCCATCTATATTTTCTTCTTTCCCGTGTAAAGGCTCTCCTCCATAGCCAAAGGTAAGGTTTCATTAGGCTAGCTTTCCCTTTCATTTTTTTGGTTGGTTTTTGAATCATTGAGTACTATAGAGGTTTAAGGAAGGGTTAAATAAGATTAAAACTAAGAGATGGAGGAAATATTTGAGATTACAAAAATAGGTTTTTGAATAATATGTTAAGATATGATTTTTTATTGATGTTTATTAGTATATTTGACTTGTCAAAGAAGTAAATAAAAGATTAAAAGCATTGGATGAGTTTAAAAACATGTTAAAAAATGGTATGATTCTTGGATTGAAATGTTCTTTAGAGATAGTAGATGTTATAAGTAGCTAAATGAAGGAAAGTTAGTCGGGATAAGTAAAGAAGAGTTTGATAGTATTGTTGGAGGTAAAAATAAGGGAAATTGACCAAATATGGGTAAAAATCAGGTTGAAAATGGAAAATCTGGGTAAGGGTATCGGTACTGTAAGAACAATATCGATACTATAGGCTTAAATTTGGAAGAAACTAGATGAACAGTATCGATACTATGCAATCAGTATCGATACTGATGTGGGTATCGATACTATAAGGAATGTATCAATACCATTGATTCTAGAATGCAGAAATGGTATTGATATTGTAAGGGAGTATCGATACCATATTATAGAAGTATCGGTACCATGGTAGGGGTATCGATGTTATTGAGTTAGGAATTTTAAGATAGGTTGAGATTTGTTATAGAAAATTTAATAATAGTACTTTTGAGTATTGTTAAAATATAAATGTTAGGGAATATACTAACATTTGGTATGGTATGTGACTTTAATGGATGTTCGAGTAGATCAAAATCAAGCTCCCGAGTCAAGCAAAATGAAGGGCAAAGGCAAAGTCGATGAGTAATCAGATTTGCGATTTGAGGATACAATAGCGAGGCAGGCCAGGCAAGTGCATTTATTATGTACTTATATGTTATGATAGTCATAGATGCATGTTTCTTAATGTATATATTGTAATTTCCATATTGACACTATGTGTTCAACCTAAGAAATGCATAATAAGTTTATGAATTTTCGTATTTTCTCTATGTATGCAACCTAAGAAATTCATAATAAGTTTATAAATTTCCTTATTGGCACTATGTGTGCAAACTAAGAAATTTATAATAAGTTTATGAATTTCGGTATTGGCAAGGGGTGTACAACCCATGAAAAATTATAGTAAGTTTGTGAATTACCGTATTAGACCTATAGATACAAACTATAGAGTTTATAATGAATAGAAAGAAGTAATTGATATTTGAATGGTTATATTATACTTATGTTTAGAATTTACCTTATGATTATTATGCCTTACTAAGTGATTACTTAGCGTGTCTTAATTTCAATCGTAGGTTATTATACAAGATGAGTAAGGAGATCATCTAACATTACAAGCAAGGGTCGCCTCATCAGTAATTGTACAACATCAATGTCTACTTTTGATGTACTTAGTTGGCATGTAATAGACTTAGTAAGAAAGCTATGAAAAGTATTTGATTTACCATGATGTAAAAAGATGCAATGTTTGAACACTTCTTTTTGTTTACCTACGTAAGTTTTAATGAATGTTTTATAAAAAGAAACAAAATTTTATTCACTTTCAAATGAGGAAATGCTTTAAAAGTGATGTGACATTTGTATCTCTGTACATAAAGGTATACATGAGAAAATAATAAAAACATAAACCCTGAACCTCCATTATTGAAACCTAAAAACATATACCAAGAAAATAATAAAAAGCCCAAAAATAAGAAGGTGAAAATAGGGAAAAAGATGGTTGAATTCAAGTGATTCAAGAACTACATGGCGAGAGAGAGAAGTAGGGGAGATGTGGGGTTTTATAGGTGAGATTATATGTGTGAGAAGAACAAAAGGAGGAGGAGGGGGAGGATGAGAATGAGCAGGATGAGGAAGAGGAGGTCAACAGGTAGTAAGTGCCACGTTAGATAAAACTAACGGGAGGTAATGTCGGGATCCTAACTGAAAATGAACTAAAAGTTCGATAATTGTATTGCAAGTTTTAAAAGGTGAGTGATCAAACTACAATCACCCTAAAAGTTTAGGGACTATTTATATATATATACCCTAATTATTACTATTATATAGGCTATGAATTAGCCTATTCAAGATTAGTCAAACTGCCTTTTTCATCAACTTACTTTTATTACTATTAAGACTTCGATTATATTTTTTATTAATTATAGTTATCTTATTGTATATATTATATATGAAAATTTAATTTGTAATGCAACTTTGTTTAAATTTAGGGTAAATTACATATTTAATATCCAAACTATTAGTTTTGGTCTGTTTTAGTACCTAAACTTTTAATTTTTTCAAAATCATACCTAACGTTTAGTTTTCATTTCATTTTAGTATCATGTTGTTAAAAACTCAACACGTTTAGTACCTAAAATATCAGTTTCCGTTCGTTTTAGTACCTAAACTTTCAATTTTTTTCAAAACTTAACGTTAAATTTTGAACGGTGTACTAAAATGAAACAAAAACTAAAGTTTTTAATGGTGAGGTACTAAAATGAAGAAAAAAAACTAAACTTTAGGTATAGTTTTGAGAAATTGAAAATTTAGATACTAAAACAGACCAAAACTAATAGTTTGGGTATTAAACGCGTAATTTACCATTAAATTTATCACTGTAATTTACGTGTAGAATATGTGTGTATATAGGATGAAACGGTATTTAATTAAAACTCAAATCTTTTGTTTTCTAATTAAAATTGATTGTTGATCTCACTTGTATATTAATGTGCTTCATGTGGTTTCCGTAAAAAAAAAAATCAATACCAATACAAATCTAAGCTGTTAACTGAAGCAGCTTAGGAGTAATTCATAAAGCCAGAGAGAAGCAAAAGTATCCCTCGAAATTATGGATCCTTCCTTCTTTCAGGGCCTAAATTCGGATATCTTATTAGAATCTCCGCAGGGTTTGCTTGAATGTTTTTCATTAAATAACCAGCTTTTTCTAGACAAAGATTTCCTTTCATTTAACACCCTAAACCCCAAAAATTTGCCTAATGATGGCTCAAGAGAAACATCAGAATCAACTTCTTGTGGATCATTTGATGAAAAAGAAGTCCCCAAGAAGGAAACATCATATAGAGGTGTTAGGAAGCGACCACGGGGGAATATGCCGCGGAGATAAGGGATTCAACGAGGAGTGGCGTTCGGGTTTGGCTCGGAACGTTCGACAGTGAAGAGGCAGCTGCTTTAGCTTATGATCAAGCAGCCTTATCCACACAGGGTCCAAAAGCAGTGCTCAATTTTCCCATGGAAACAGTTGAGGAATCGCTTCGGAACATGAATTATTATTGCCAGGAAGATGCCTCGCCAGCCGTGGAACTGAAGAGGGAGAATTATTTACAAAGGAAATCGATGGCCAAGAGAAATAAAAAGAATAATGTGGTGGTGTTGGAAGATTTAGGATCTGAATACTTGGAGGAACTTTTAAGCACATCTGAAAGTACTAGCTCTTCGTTGCCTGAATAAATTGAATTTGAAGCTTAGCCGTAATTAAGTGGAATGTTAAGTTGATTGTATTGGATATTCTGCTACAACTCGTTAGCCAACTTTGATTTGAAAATCTTAATACTACTTTGTGGTGTATGTTTATAACATTGATCTTCAAAATGTCTTTAATTATTTGACTAATCTTTGATTTTACCTTCAATTATGTCATTGAATCATTAAAATTCAAAATCTGCGATGATATGAACCAAACTATATCATTTTGGTGCGGTTATTGATGCCTGAAACAACATCATTTTGGGCACTGAACTTTAGGGGTGTAACGATTTTGCCAGTAAACTATTAAAGAGTACCATTTTTTGGCACCACAATTTTTCGACCGTCGCCGACAACCAATCACCGCCCATCACTGGTCATCCTTCGCATTGACATTTGTTGCAAACGTTTACATTTCACTCATATTTCTTCTCATATAATTAGTTTTCTACAAAATTTACTCAAAAGCGATGAAATTAAATAAAAAAATCTCATTTTTGGAGGTTTGGAGTAGGGATGTAAATGAGACGAGACAGATCGCGAGCTACTCGAGATCGACTTGATTTTTGCTCGATAAATACTCGGATTGAATGGACTCGGCTCGAACTCGAACTCGACTCGAGTTCTTAACGAGCCGAAACGAGCTACTCGATACTCGACTCGAAAAGCTCGTGAGCAGCTCGAAAAAAAGGTTATATTATAATTTTAGATTTTTTAAAATTACATTATTAAAAATATATTAAAAATACATTATTGATGAATAAATATTCTTGAATTGAAAATGGTTAAAAATTATTTTTGAATAAATTTTATTATATTTATTTTAAATTAATAAAAAAAATTATTTATCTAATGACAAATATTTAATATATTTCTAATGATAATATTTGTAATAATTAATTTTTTAAATTGTTGTTATATTTTGAGGTTTCAAGTTCAAATATCATAAATATCAAGGGTTTGAGCATTTAATATCATGATATTATATTGTACTTACCTCATAACTAATTTTTTATTTGATAAGAAATATAATATAATAAAAAAATATGATTCAATTTAAATATTAATAATTTAAAAAAAATATCAAAACAAGTATACTCTCTCTCCTTTCACTAAGCCATCTCATTCCTTCTAATTATGTGATCAGGTTTAGGGTTTAGAGTTTAGGGTTTATAGTTTATAGTTTATGTGATATGATTTAAGATTTAGGGTTTAAGATTTAGGGTTTAGAGTTTATGTGATAGGATTTAGGGTTTAGGGTTTAGGGTTCAGTGTTTAGGGCTTAGGGTTTATGTGATAGGGTTTAGGGTTTAGGGTTTATGTGTTAGGAGTTAGGGTTAGAGTTTAGGGTTTAAGTTATGCACATGAAGGTAACATACACATTATGCAAAATGATGTTATGTGACTCATAAATAAATCATTCGCATACTTATATACATAAACATATCAACATGCAAAATAAATATACACAACTAATTAAAGAAAATAATTCTAAACATGGACTAAAATTATAGTAAGCAATTTACAATGCCATAGAGGTTCAAAAGTCATGAAGAAGTCCTAGATGACTGAGAAAATCATAATCATAGATGATAATGAAAACCCAAGAACAATATTGACTTAATTACAAAAATTAAACACAAAGCATGCGCGGCTTAAATTAAATACTGAGAAAATATTGTATTGATCTACCCAAACCTAACCAAAATAACAGATTTTGCAGCACTAGCGTGATACATAGGGTGCGTTTGGTTCACAGAATGTAAGATTACTAGTGGGAATAAAAGATTACCAGGGAATAGGATTACTGGGAATGTTGTATTTTGTGTTTGGTTGGTTTAGCAGGAATGTAAGATTACCGTGTTTGGTTAAAGGAATAAAAGATTATTGGAATGTATATTTGACCAAATTGTTCTTATTATATATTTGTTTTTTTAACAAGTTGGAAAATATTTATATATTTTCTTTCAAAATTTAAATTCATAAAATTTATATAATTTTTTTTACAAAATTAAAAATATAAAAAGGTTTAATGAAAGGGTAAAATTTTATTTTAACCCCTGAACTTCATATAAAATTTTAATTATAGACTTTTTTTTGTAAATCTAAAATAGTTTAAGGATAAATTTGTAATTTAACATTCGTAGAATTTTTATTCTTCAACGACAGAATAATGATATTTTTTAAAGAAAAAAAAATTAAGGGCATTTAGTCCAAACTGCCAGTAATCCAACAATACCTAAGGAAAGAGAGGTAATGATATTCCCGGTAATATACCCCAAAAAATCCACTATTGGTAATGTAAGATTACCGGGAATGACATTCTCGACCAGCCAAACGGGGGAATGTGGATTTCATTCCCATGAGAATCTCACATTCGCCCAACCAAACACACCCATAGTGTCAACCCAGCTTGGCCCTACCTTTTCAGCTACTGTGTGCATTTGCATTTGGGTATAACTTTATAGCAATGTAATGAATTATGGGTATAACGTACCTTAGGCCAGGGTGAGTCAAGCTTGGCATTCGAAAGTACATGAAGACCTGGGGAGACAAGTTGAATGGTAATGGGTTCACCTATTGGCCTATTGGAGATATAAACCATTGATTTCGATGGAAAATCAGCCATTATGAGGTTAAATCCATTGTATCGATGAGCATCCACCATCATTTGCTCGGCAAATTCCATGGGGCTCTTTGTGCTCTGTACCAACAACAGTTTTTGTTATATTTAATGAATCCACCGCCATTAATGTTTATTGAGCTTGGTTAAACTATACAGATTTACCTTCAAGAAACGTAAAGGCAGTTCTCCGACTCTTGGTACGATGAAGGTGATGAAGCTCCCACACGTTGGCAACGAAAGCTACTCTGCCTTGTCTGGAACATGCCAGCCATGTTCCTCCTGCAACTTCATCTCTTCCTCCCAATATCTCACAGCCATCAACATCCCACCATGCCAATGCCTTTGTAGGCCTTCAATGCCAACCATAAACAATTCCCATAGTTTAATATTTCCATATATATTAAGGAACAAATGAAGTGAAAAATGAAAAGATATCTGTTGTGGTATTCATCTCTGTTATGTAGCAGAAGGAGAGGATAGAGTGGATGAGCTTGCCAAATAAATGCAGCAATACACATGGAGACGATAGAAGAATATGAAACGAGAAAAGAATATGAAACGAGAAAAGATTAGCAAGATTTTAAGAAGAAAAAAACTGAAGTTCTCTTCGTTTGTTTATGCTTCTTTGCTCGGACATTGTCTTCCTTTTATGTTGTTTATTATAAAAGATACTGACCTTCAGATATGCATCGCGATCTGTCCTATGTGAGTTATATCCCACATCGGTGGTTTTTGGGAATAAGGGGTAAGTCGAATGTATAAAAGGAGGATGGGTTTCAACAAAAGAATATTAACCCATCCTCGAGCTTAAGTCGAGCTTGAATCGAGCTCACAATCGAGCTTGAATCAAGCTCACAATTGAGCTTGAATCGAGCTCGAGTTTCGAGCATTAGTCGAGCTCTTGATTTTTTTTTTGAGTTTGAGCTTTTTCGAGTTCGAGTCGAGTTTTAATATTATCTTTCGAGTTCGAGTTGAGCTTGAAAATTTTAGGCTTGCGAGTTTTTAAGTCGAGTTGAGCTTATGTTTAAAGTTTTCGAGTTCGAGTCGAGCTTGGCAATACTCAAGCTCGACTCGGCTCGTTTACACCCCTAGTTTGGAGACTTCGTAGAGTTGAGATATTTGTGGTCTTGTTCAAAAATCCAATTAGTGAGAAAAATTATTAGAAGAAGATTAACAACATATCTCAAAATTAGCCTCATTAGATGGTCATCGAAAGATATCGAAGTATTAGCATATTGAACTTTTAGATATTTTTAGTCGATTTGAGTGAGTTTTATTAAAAAAAACAATCATCGAAGAACAAAGGAGGTGAAATGAGAATGTTTTAGTTCCGATCTTGTTGTGGAAGATGACCGGTGACGAGTTGTTATTAGGTGTCGATGACAAATAAAAAGTTGCAGTGCAAACTCATTACATCCCTAAATTCAATGTCTAAAATGATATCATTATAATCGTCGCTAAATGTCATCGTTTTGCACATATATTCAAAATAATAAATGGATGCGCCCATGTCATTGTGTTGTTATATTCAACAATCTAGTAGCATAATTGAAACTAAACTAAAATTCAATGCTATAGCTAGAGAAATTAAAAGTTAATGATATAAATTATATACGTGGTATAATTTATCTTATTTTTTAATTGAAAAGCAAAATGTCAATCTCCGTGAATGGATTTTACTTTTCTTCTCTTGTTGGTACGTTAGAGTTTAGGTGAGGACCGGTCAAAAAAATATTAACAACGGTCCATACAGACTATTGATCAGACTAATTTTACACGGTACATAAAAACAAGAAACTAACTAGCAAATATTATATATATATATATATATATCATCTTTTGCAAAATACATAAATGATTATATACGAGGACACTAATTTTTGCAGTAGGATATTGGATTTGGGACCTTTGGTCATAGACACCTTAAACTGTTAACGAGTCGGTGGTCAAACACCTTATCCTAATTTACTAACAAAAGCACAGAATCGTGATTTTGTTACGCGACAATCTAAGATAAGATTAAAAAATGGCGATCTTTGAATATAATCGAAAATATAATAAAAGTTATAAAAATGTTAAGTTGGATGTAATTTAAAATAATATAATATTTTTGATTTAATTTAAAATGTTACAAAAATATAATATTTTTAGTTGTCAAACGAAAATATTATTGAGAATGTAACATTTTCAGTTTAACTCCTAAAATATTTAAATCTTTACTATATTTTTTATTACATATAAAATTATCATTTTTAATCTTATGTTAAATGGTCGTTCCTTCTATTTTCCATAAAATCAATTAATGTTATATAATTTTTCCATGCATTGGAGTTAACATTAAAAAGGAGAAAAAAGGGCAAGTTAAACGAGCTTTTACCCAAAAATACCCAAACAATCAATAATTACCTATATGGTATCCATTGACCAAATTTTACCGATCTAACACCCATTTGCTGACATGGATGGAAGGCGTGGATCACCATTCGCGCCTTCCCTGTGTTTTCTTCCGAGAAAGCGTCACATGGGCAAAGCGCGGATCACCATCCGTGCCTTCTAACAAGTTTCAAGCGGGTTCTGTTATTGGTTTTAGAAGGTAAAATTATTTTTATTATATTTTAATCATTAAATAGTTTATTAATTTATTATATTTGATAGTGCTAATTTTTTAATGTTTTGTAGTTATAAAATGGAGGGAAGATTGTTGTGTTTAGATATGAATAATATCTCAAGCCATTTTGTGGATACAGTAACAATTTGAAATTATGTTATGTTAATTATTTTGAATGCTTTATTTATTTATTTATTTAGTATTAATTTATATTTTAACTTGTATATTATTTTTTAATTAGGTGAATAATCGTATATTAGATCCATTTATTCGTAACGCTAAGTTAGAGATACCGAATCATGTTTGGTCGTATTTAGCCGAGGTTGGATTCAGTTACAAAGCTAGATATGAAAGGCATTGTAACCTTGAATCCAACCATGTTTCTATACTCGTCGAGAGGTGAAGACCAGATACACACATTCCATCTACCGTATAGGGAGTGCACTATTACGCTGGAGGATATTACCTTACATTTGAGGTTTTAGGTAGATGGGGATGTTATTTATGGTGTGGCAGATGGTGATTGGCATTTCTTGTGTTAGGATTATCTTGGTGATATCCATCCTAATTTCAACGGTGGTCGAATACCGTTATCATAGTTGGCTACAAATTTTCAAGAGTTGAACGATGACTATTCTGAGGAAGAGGCTTAAATATTTGCCTGTTTTACATATTACAACTCATAGGAGGGATATTTATGCCCAATAAATATCACAACCATATATATTCTCGCAACCAAGTTCATTATATGTGGTTGTGTCACCTCACCGATTTTCGAGTTGTTGGGTCATTCAATTGGAGCTCTACAGTTTTGGCATCTATGTATAGAGAAATATGTCGAGTAACTGATTATCGAAAAAATGCTATCGGTGGATGTTTCCTTCTTCTGCAGTCATGGGTGTGGTATCACATGTCCTTTTAATGTCCGGTTGTGAAGAACCCGATAGTCTTCCTGTCATTGCTGAGGTAATTTCAATATTGATTTCGTATATAAATAATTTTTTAGCGTATATTGAATATTTTTACACTGAATAGGTGGTCATGTGGAAGGAAAGATTATCATGAAATATCAGACAAATTAGAAGATATTTGATTACTCATTGACCAAGAAGCTGGAACACGTGTATGTATTTAAATTTTGTTATTTAAATTTAATTATTGTTATATGATTAAAATAATATTTTGAAAATAATTATATATATTTGTTGTAGTTTCAATGGAGTCCTTATGCTACTAACGAGATGAGGCATTGTATCCCACCTAATATGGGTGGCCCACTAGATGTATGGATGATGATGGTCTCTCTGATATGTTATGTTGTTGTCGAGTGGAATTTGGTTGATCGCGTGCTCCGAAAATTTGATTTCGTACAATCTATTCCAGAAGCACCTATGAATCTCGACAATTTGCATAACATCGATAGAAGAAAAATAAAGAAGTCATCTGGTTGATGAAACTCAGCGATTGGGTGATGATGTGGGATGATCGATTTGGACGCATTCCCTGTAGGGAGTTGATTTATGTGGACTAGTATTCTGTTGTGGATTGCTGACTACTACCAGTGGTTCAACACGAATGGTAAGTCGTTCCTACTTTCCAAGGAAGCACGAGCTCAGAGCATTCATCAACGTCAAGAAAAGTGTCCATCTTCACAGCCGCATCATTCCCCGACTAGTGGACAAAGACTAGGCACTTCCGGTTCATTTTCAGATGCAACACCAAAACCATCACAGATCGGGATGCAACCATTTCAGATGGCTCCATAGTTATTTTATATACCACTATCTCCATTTCAGATGCCACCACAGCAAGTTTCGATGTCAACACCATAGTGTTTTATGACCCCTCAAGGTGGATATTACAGTTCCATGCTTGTAGATCCAGTGTGGGCTTCATATCCATCATATTTAGCACGTGATGCACCACCATAGACTCAGACATCTCCTACCCAGTTTTTACAATCATCGATGTCTATGTTTTCACTGTTTTCACAATTTATGGGATGGTTAGTCATACACCTCTAGGGTCTTTTTTCTATGGAGATGGTACATCGTCATCCATCCTTGATCAAAAAAATGTATATGCTATTGCTAATGATGATGATGATGAGAGTAAGGAGGAAGAACAACTTATACGAAGAAACCCTCAACAAAATAGACAACCACTGTCCTGTAGAACACATTTGAGATGCAAAGATCGATAGACTTGTTTAGTTTGTAATGTTTTTGTTGAATTAATATTTTTATCAAACCTTTTAAAAAACAAACTCTATCATTTTCTTGTTTTAAAGTTAAATTTCCAAGGATTTTTTGCTCAAATGATCGATCCCCTAGAAAAAGTATCAATCTCTTTGACCAAAGGATCAATCCCTTGAACAACAGTGAATTTGGTATTGATCCCTTCACCAAAAGGATCGATCCCTTCACCAAAAGGATCGATCCCTCAATAAAAATGATCGATCCCTTTGTTACAATTTTTAAATTTTTTGAAAAGGGATCGATCCATTTTAATAAATGATTGATCCCTTGTGCATTAAATGTTGTTTTTGGTTGTAGGTAATGGCTATAATAATCCCCAAAAGCTCCAAATGGCTAGAATTAATAGAGAAGGTATAAATTGAAGGTCAAAGCTTACCAAGGTAATCAAGAAACATATTGAACCAATCTACCAACATCAAAGCTTAGTTTTGTGCTTAATTTGTAAATTCTTTGTTTAAACACACTTGTGAACTACATTGTTTATTTTGCTCAAGTGTAATTTAGATGACAGATTAATTAGTGCAAACTGATTTACCTTTGTGAGGTTTTTCTTTAGTTTGGTAAATTTGGAATTACTCTTTGGGTGAGAGTGTATTTGATAACTCCATACAAGACTCAATTTCTAGTCTTTTCACTTAAGTTATTGCTCATCTAAACAAAGTATGCACATCATTTTAGTTGCATTTAGTTGTATTTAGGTTATATTTGTTTGCGATGCATAAGTGTTGCTTCCACAAATTTATTTGGCTTGATTGATGCTGCTGAGGAGAAAGGGTCTATGTGGATTGTGTATGTGCAGGAATGGCCAACGAATAAGAAGTTAAAGAAAGTGAGGAGCAGATTTTATCTTGCCAAGGCAAGGTTTATCTTGCAAGTCTGAAGTGGATATGACGAAATCGCCTATGTCATATGTCAGCTATACGACTTCCCTCACGTACAAGCAAACCCTCAAGATTTTGACAATAGCCAGCCGCCTTTCCTTTTTTAGCTTGGACAAGACAATAAAGAGTATATAGGGAATCTTTACTTATGCGAAACCCTAGGAGATTTCCCTTTATAAATACCCAACCATAGCCACCAACAAAGAGGGCAAGGAAGTTAAAAGAGCTTTACTTGAAGTGTGAGCAAGTAACTACAGGGCTTCCTCGCCGTTTACCAACCGACCTTCCTTGGTGTCCTCCATAGCCAGACTGTAGCATAGCGGCAGTCAGGTCTCGAGAGAGGTTGACCGTCAGGGTAGGCACAGTGTTGATCAAAATTGTCACGACAGAGCCCCCAATTTTGGGAGTCATTATTCCTTTATTCTTAATTTCATTATGTATTTGGGGTTGTATTAAACCAATGATACTTGGTTGACTTTTTTATAACACCATGAACTGTCTTACTTGATGTTAATCTTTGTTTTGCCTAAATAATTATTGTATGCTTTATGAATGATGAATTATGATTCTGCTCATAATTGTTTTGTTCATTGTTTGAATATTTCACCTTGACACTGTAAGAGATTCGAGAGACTGCCTGGGGTCTTGGTGAAACATGTCTTGGCAATCTAAGAGCATCAAGAGATTGCCCTTTGTCTAGATATTGATTCTTAGATCTGAGAGAATTAAGATAGATCTACGTGAACAATGGAATGGATCTAGGATGGTGATGTTCTAACTTGTCTACCTTAGAGATAAGGAGTGGGTTTCAATCGACTAAAAGGGATATACGCTAAAGTAGGATAGACAACAATTATAGTTTACGCTGAGAGGTATTTCTATAATAACAGTATGACAAACCAAGGGTTGTAGTTAATGTTAAGTAGTATTGCCATAACAACCATCTAAGAATATTTAGTAATCCTGTCGGGAAGCATTAGCATGTCATAACAATTCATTCTGGACTTAGAATAATTGCTTGTCAATACAAAAGATTAGCATGAGTGCTTTGTGATAAGTCTGAATATGTGAGGTTGTTTTTGAGTATATTTCAATCAACGTTTGTCATTGCTTTATTTAATTTACTTCGATAGTTTTGCATATTTATTTTTCCTCAACTAAACTTTCTTGCAATCATACTTTATAATATTATTTTTTTGTTTTCTTACTAATAATTTTCTAGTTTGACAAGATAGTAGGAATTAGCTTGTGACAACTAGTTCTGGTTGTGGTGAAATTTAAAAACATTCGACCAATCCCTGAGGAGATGATAACTCACTTACCCTATATTACTTGATTCGATTATGTATACTTGCACATAATTGCTTGCCTTAGCATATACATTTACAAGCGATCAGTATTCAAGGTTATGGGGTATAAACCTTGAAGTGCTTGTGAGCTTAATCTTCACTTGAGTAGCTTATTACTTGAACATGAACGAAAATGAAATAACACAAGCTGATATTTTAGGAAAAAAATTATCGGCACAATAACAATTGTTACATGATGATAAAAGAGATAGATATTTTTCCTATTATAGCCTAGGTTTCTATAACGCCCACATCTTTTGTTTTCCTTTGACGTCTCTAGAATATCCATATCACAGTGAATTTGAATGGATTTTGGACGACTTAATAAGGATGGATCTGGTACAATAGGAAGCCAATTCTGAACCTCGTCTGGGTCTTTCTCATTACTTATGGGGGAACTCAAATTCATATACCTTAAATACTTCTGAAAGTTGGTATATGAGATCCACAAAACAGTTAAAGTTTTGACGGGTATATATGAGCAAGCTGTTATGACATGGGAGCATGAATACTTTAGAGCTTGAAAAAACTCACAACCACACTACATGTTTTGTATATTAACTCTAAACGAGTTAGCTTCAATTTCTTAAAGAGGTTGTGACATTTTTGTGACACAAAATAATTCAAAGATTCGAGAGAAACTAGTTACAGACATTCCATTTGAAACATCAATTCTTTTTTGTAGATTCGCAACTAATCTTGGGTGATAAACATAACCGTTTTTCATCCAAGTTTGAGCATATCCACCGAGCTTAGTAAAAAGTGCTCCCAAACAAAAATACGTCGTTTTAACCAAAGTTGTAACTGGTAAATGGTGCCCCCCTTTAAGGTCGAATTGATAGCCTCAGCCAAGTTTGTCGTCACGCGTCCATATTGATAACCACCATCATATACATTTGTCCACATTTCTTTGTCGATAAGGTTGATATAATAGTATCCTTGCTCATTTTCCCCCGTAATTCTTGAAGCATGTACTTAAACATATGAGGTAGTAGTTCGTAACACGAGCGATTTATGCAGTACTTACTGTTAAGTTCCCATAAAAAATTCTACATAAATAAAATTAATAAATGTGACATACCCATGCGCATAAGTAATTAGCGTTCATCATTGTTCTTGAACTTTCAATGATAGTTCATGGCAATATGTCAAACTAAGTACCAATTTTGGACATAGGGTGGTTGTCACGTTGGACCCAAAGAGTCCATTACTGCTTTGATCCCAACTTTTCTATCTGAATTGACACAGGTTTTTTCCCACGTGATAATATGTAAGTATAAGTTTTTGAGGAAAAAAGCCTAAGAACTGGTATCTTCTCCTTCAACAAGGGCAAAAGCAACTGGAAGAATAATGTGATTGTCATATTTAACAACTGTCAATAGTAGAACTTGCTTGCATTTTCCATACAAGAATGTCTCATCAATTTAGACCACGGGCTTACAGTATTTCACAACATTAATGCACCGTGGGTAAGTCCAAAACAGATGGTAGAATTCGTATCGATCGTGAAGCACTTGATCGTTGTTGTATGCATGAAAAGTTTTGAAGTCCATTAGTATCCCAGGATTCAATCTGCGTACTACCCTAAACCAACTTGTAAGTTCATCATAAGATGAATCCTAGACACTGTGCAGTTTTTTAATGGCATTTTGTTTTTCCTTTCATGCTTTTCTGTAGGAGAAAGTGTACCCATATTGAGACTGTGTGGCTAAAATCAACACTGCAATAGCTATATGAGAGCTTTCTTTGACCATGGGCATGATGGCTTGGCATATAATGTCGGAGTCCAAGTTGGGATGGTCTTGGTTGAGCCCTCTAGCACAGCATGTATGAGGACCTTTGTATACTGTTAGTTCTTATATGTTATTTTTCCACTTCATCTTCGATACACGAACCATCCAGTTACATATATTATCATGTTGGACACAGTAGAAAACATACTTTTTGGTTGTTGATCGGTCGACTCTGGAGTGAACATAATTACGAATGTTGTAATTCTTAATAGCAATCATCGCTTCTTCTTTCGATGGAAACTCTATTCCGATATATAACTCCCCATCATTGACTGATGAGTTAAATCCATAGTCACCAACATTAGGCATATCCTCAAATTTTTGCCCATATATTGCACCATAATCAGCTTCATATATATATGTTGGAGGTTTTGGGTGTACCATAGTTGTGGGAACTTTATCTAAATTATCATCATCAGAGTTCATGTTGAACTATGATGATTCTAGCTTAATGAATAGTCCAGCACCTGACTCACTAAGAGGTTCTTCTGGTGGAGATAAGGGTTCCTCTACGATGTCGATATTTAGGTCGAACTTGAAGGCATCGTATCGTACGGGTTTTGGACTGAGTGTTGTGTTGCATACATCTCGACATTGATGTCTAAGAGGCTCACAGTTGAATACATCCCCCTAGAACTTGAACGTATCATGTCAAATGGGTACTGAACAGATTCTTATGTCAATGGCATCCTCATATTCAAGTCAAAGAAATTGGCAGATGAATGTCTTCCTTTTGAACTGAAAGCAACGTTGCCATATGGATTGTTCATGGAGTCACATCGATAGACATCGTAACAAGTTGTTGATGAATGTGTCCCCATTGAACTTGATGGAATGCTACCATGATGTGGATTTCCCATTATGGAGTTAAAATCATTACACATTATTGTAGTTGGGCTGTCAACTTTATCAGCTTGTTGAGCCTTCCCGTTGTGGAAGCATAATGACATATCATGAATCGCAGACACGTCAACAAATATCACATACATTTGTATATCGACACTTGAATTTTGATCATTATGAGAATCAACCATCATAGCAACATCGTCATCGTTGGAGAATTTGAATGTTGTATAAGTTAACAAAAATACTATTGTTGGAAATCTGTATTATTAAAGTAAGGATAGTCTTTTAGTACTTCCTTTAGTGATCAACTCCTCAATAGTGATGTTTCTCTTGAAGGATATTTTGATAGAATAATTTGATATGAAGACAACACATGTTTCATGTTCCCTAATTTCTTCATCATAGTAAACAATAGCTGAAATATGCCTAATTTTTAGAGTTTGAAAATTTGAAAGATTGAAAGTCTTATATCTTCAAAAACAATAGATTAAATACGTCTAATTAAATAAACAATATACAAACTTAAAAAAAAAACAATTCTAAAACATTTAAATAATTCTTACTAAATTTAATAACACAATTTAACATTGTTACCGTCTTGGGAAAATGTCTCGAGATTTGATCCTGCCTTCCATTTTATATCAGTACAAAATAAAACAAAATCATTAGTATATAAAATTTTGGTCAAATAATTAAATATAAAATTGTTGGGATTTGCAGAAGCTCGAATCGACAACCGAAAGGATTCGCCAAGAGGGGTTGAGTCGGTTCTTGTGTTTATGGAGTAAGGAGATTGAAAGATGGAAAATTGCAAAGCGATTTATAGTTGTTCGACTTCTCAACCAAGTCTACATCCACTACCTTAGCTCCTCACCAAGGATTTTCTAACAAATTCACTAATTTGTTCTTTCTTTTTCAAGGACAAAGAGATAACTTTTACAAACTCCCTAGTTTTTTACGTGCTAAACTAGAACCTTTCCCTAGCTTTTCACATGCTCAGCTAGAACCAAAACCCCTTTAGAATGAAAGGAAATGTAAACATGAAAACCTCTCTAAGGTAGGTGTTTACAAGAATTAAACTCACAAGAACAAAATATTTACAAGAGAAAGATGAAATAAGATTGAAAAACTCTTCTCTTGTGTTTGATTGCTTGGATAGTTGTTCTATATGTTCTTCAAGTGTCCTCAACTTGTTTTTATAGCTTGAAATGAGTTTGAAATTGTATATAGTCATTGGGGATGTTTTGGAGCCGTCGGGGATTCATTTTATGCAAAATAAAACTGCCCAGAACAAGTAGTATCTGTAACACCCGTAACCCGTATATTTATACCTATGCAGATTACGGATGTCAACCATATTTTTCTAAAACCAATATCCAATTTATGCAGCGATTTAAATTTTTTTTCTTAAAATAGTAATTGATATTATAAAAATATCATATCATATAAATTATGTTTTATTATAACAAATTTAAAACAAAAGATTTTTTATGAATAGTGATGAACAGTAATTTCTGCATTATACAAAACTCATAAAATTACCATTTTATTTCCAAATTTGTTCAACAAGCCAAATAAAACATTAATAATTACATGCCACTAAGTAAGTCTACATTACATATTAAGATGTCTTACTGATATAGAAATATACTTATTGATGCTTGACGTCTCTTTAAACTCCTTATTCCACTACTGGCTTTTTACCTACGCGTGAAAATCATCACACACTAAGTATATACTTAGTGAGGCAATTATAACAATAAACAGTGCAATATCATTCATGCATGAATTTCAATTTCAAATCAAATGCCATAAAACCATGCTAATAGCATATCAAATATTTTACCATGATTAATATATCATAACTGAATATAAAAAAAATATTCTTTCCAATATATTTGTCATTCTTTCCATAAACTCGTAAGCTTATTTTCATAACTTACCATTTATTAACTAATAAACCGTAGATAATAGCCCATTATAAAACCCCGAGGACCCTGGGTACATGAGTCAACTATAAGCATCGTAGTGCTATCCCGTATGACACATAAGGTCGTGTCCACCATCTGTACTAGGTATCCTTAAGTACAGTCCCGTACGGAACATAAGGTCGTACCCACCATATACACTAGGTATCCTTTAGTGTATCCCGTATGCAGCCTGCTGCTGGACTCTATGGCATGCCAACTATACCCTGTCCCTCAATGACTTACTTGGGCATACAGTCTATTTTATTTTATTCATCCATGGCACAGTATATTATCAATATTTAATAATGGGCAGTTCATACCCAAATAACATTCATGGTAAAATATCACATTTTCCATAATCAATGCATTATAATTTCATACTCTGACATATCAATGTCATGTTAATTTATAAAAATATTATATAAAATCATGTTGATATAAAAAAGGTCGACTTATTGCAAGTCTTCCTTATGATGTATAAAACATCCATGTATAATGTCATGCATGTATTGCACTCACCTTGACACTTTATATAATCCACAATATGATCCTCACTAATTGTTCACAATAATCTCATTTCTATTTGACTTGCTTTGATCACAAATCAATCACAATCTGTATTAAATCACAAATTCATATAAATTCTTATGTTAGTATTGTACTAACATAAACACATCCCATAACAATTCCATAATATACTTGGAACTCATTTTATACCAAGTATTTTAATAGTTAATAATTTCTTTTAACATTTGCATCAACTTTTCCAATTTCATAAAATGGTCATTCACCATTTTATCACATACATTCATTTAAATTCCCAATCAACAATTTCCATCATAGTACATCAATTATACAACACTTATACAACAACCTCTCAATTTTCCAAAATTTACGAATTAATCTCTAACTCTTCAAAAATTACGAATTAGTCACCAAATTTTTGTAAAGCTTGTAGAATACTTGAATATTAATCTACAACATATAAATCATCCAGATTTATCATCAATTTCATGAATCTTATCATGAACATAAACCCTTAAATTTTGGATCTTTGAAATTCAACAAGATTAGAAAGCAATATTGGTACCAAATGATAGCGTTTTTCGCTTAGATCACTTTCCTATCTCACGACATAACTCCAATTCCAAAGGAATTAGCTCAAAAATTGAAAATAAAATATTTTTCTTACCTTGAAAGCTTTCTCACGTCCATGGAGAAGAGAAGAACACTTTGGCATGATATGTTTGATTGATATCATGTTTATCATCCTTTAAAAAGAATTATTTAAATCATTAACTAGGAAAATACCAAATAACCCTTAATAAAACTTTATAATCACCATTAAACCAAGATACTCATCCTTATCATCTTCAAAATCAATTAAATATCAGCCTTGTCATCTTTTAATAGTCAAAGATGAACAAATTAGTTTTCCACTTTTCCCTTTTGCCCTTGAAATTTCCAAAATTTACAATTTAGTCACTTTAATCAAACAATTCAACTTAAACATGTAATTAAACATAAAATATTATTTTCCAACATTTTAAAAATGTGAAAATAATATTTTTATTTCTTATTTTCGTGACCCATTTGTAATATTTCCAAAATTACGTTTTGGTCCCTAAACTTTTCAAAGTTTATACTTTGGTCACTGAACTTTACCAAATGTATAATTTGATCACTAAATAGATCCATTTATGGAATAACATTCTTTTTGAGAAAATTACCACTTAATTCCTTAAAGTTTTCCCAAATTTCTACTTTGACCATCAAACTTTCAAAATTTACATTTTGGTCATTATCTAAATTTTTGGGGTATTACAGTATCAGTACTCCTTCAATGAGTATCGGTATTACCTTTGTAATATTTGAATTTTTTACTGTTGGGCTTGATATTACTGTAGCAGTATCGATACAATTGTAGCAGTATCGGTACTGTTCATACAGTACCGGTACTATTCATACAGTATCGATATTGTTCATACAGTACAGTACTATTCATAAAAAATATTGTGCTCAATTCCAACTTAAATTGACTTTGAATTATTTTTGAAAACTTTGAATAATTCAATTCAAGTCCAAAAACATTTTGCCATAAATTATTTATCAAAACATAGTTTAACAATCTCCCCCCTTTTTGATATAACAAAACATTTGAAAAATTGTTTTTGGCAAAACTCCCCCTTAATAAAATATTTAATGAAAAAGATACTAATTGTTGGAAAATATGTGAAAATGTTCAACTCCCCCTTTTTCATTAATACAATTGAATTTTTTAAACTCATATTTAATGAAAAAGATACCAATTTTTGGAAAATATGTAAAAATGTTCAGCTCCCCTTTTTCATTAATAAAATTGAATTTTTCAAACTCATATTTCTCCCCCTTTTTGTTATATAAAAAATAATTCAACTTTAAAGTTCTAAAATAACAATGGAGAGTAAGTGGTAAATTTTGATATTAAAAACATTTAAAAAAAAATCAAAGCCCCCCTCAATAAGTGCATTCTAAACAAAAATTAGCTTCAAAATCTTGACACTTTAACAAAATTAAATTTCAACAAAGAATAACAAACATGTTAGTAGCACATGAAATTCAATATATCCAAGTCTAAAATACTTTATGTGATACCAATTATTGAAATTAAGTGCATATGCATAAAGTTTTCCAAAAATGTTATGCATTTGAAAATTTTGATATCAATTGTTAGAGAGATATCATCTACATTTTAGATTATATGCATAAACATTTAAATTTAGGTCAAAAACTTAAAAAAATTAAAATCAAAGCTTTTGAAAATTTGATATCAATTGTTAGAGAGATATCATTTGTATTGAAAACCAATTTTGACCAAAATTCATTATGATGAACTAAAAATTATGAAAATCATTAAAACTTTAAAATGTTCATCATAACACCTTTTTAACATACATGAGATTAAAACAATGCATAACCATTGAAAATCAAAACTCATGCATGCATAAATTAAATGAGCAACCAAATAATCAAAATCAAAAGCATTAAGCTTAGAGGTTACCCATTCCTTTTTCAAGTGTGGCTCGAGCATTTGAATATCTTCATTTTCATCACCATTGCTCCCACACACCAACAAGAGACATTTAAGTAGATTTTTCTATCCAAATTTCTTTGGATCCTTGAACGTTAGTTTCAATGCCCCTTGTTCCCTTGGGAACCCATACTTGTCTAATTTTAAAAGATTTTCTTTTCTTTATAGGACAAGTATGTTCCAAATGACCATGAAAATGACAATATGAGCATTTTTCCATTTTAAAACATAATGTATTGTTTTTAGAAATTAATTCCTTTTCTTTTGTTAAGCTTTCAAGCTTAACTTTTAAATCAAAATTTTCTTTTTCTAAATAATTGATTTTGACTTTTGAAAGCTCTAAATCATTTTGTAAAATTTCATTTTGATTTTCAAAATCTACTTTTGTTTTCAAAACCAAATTATTTTCATTTTTAAGTTTTGAAATTAATTTCTTATATTTGGAATTCATGGTCTCAAATCCCAAATACAACACATTATAAGCATCTTGTAACTCATCAAAAGAACATGAATTTAATTCATTTGAGTTAGAAGATACCTCAGATTCTTCTTCGTTGGCCATAAGGCATTGGTTGATTATTTCTTCATCATCATTGGAGTCATCTTCATTACTCCAAGCTGCAACAAATGTCTTCTTCTTAGATGATCCCTTCTTGCTTAGAAGGGGACAATCATACTTGACATGCCCCGTTCTTTGACAATTGAAGCACAACGGGGGGACTCTTCTTTTTGGTTGATTCATGCTTCACTTCCTTGGAAGTCATGAATCTCTTTAACTCTTTGAAGAGATTGGCCATCTCATCTTCTTGTTCATCATCGTCTTCATCCACCTCATCACTTAAATCTTGATAGCTGTCATTGGTGGATTTGAAGGCAATGCCTACCTCCTTCTTCTTCTTGTTTTTCTTCTTTTCACCTTCTTCCTCTTCCTTCACCATCAACTCATGAGTGAGAAGGGAACCAATTAGTTCGTCGAGAGTGAGAGACTTTAGGTCTCTAGCTTCGATAATGGTCGTCTTCTTCGATTGTCACGACTTAGGAATATAGTAAATCATCTTTCTCACAAGCTTCTCATTAGGGATTACTTCTCCAAATCCCATGAGACTGTTGACAATCACGAAAAATCTATCCGTCATAGCTTTGATGTCTTCATCAGGTTTCATCTTGAAATTCTCGTAACTATGGTCGAGAAGACTTATATTTGTTTCCCTCACTTCGTCGATTCCTTCATGAGCGACTTGGAGCTTATCCCAAATATCTTTGGCATTGGAACAAGATTAGATTCTTCCATATTCATCTCGACCTAAAGTAAAAAAGAGAATGTGCATAGCCTTAGCATTAAGCTGGAACTTTTTCTTTTCTTCATTACTCCAATCGTCGTACTCACCGAGTGGAGTAACCCTTCATGATTGAGTTCCGAGCTCCTAGATTGTAGGCTTGAATAAAGAACTTCATCTTATTCTTCCAATAGGCATAATTTGCTCCATTGAAGAAGGGTGGCTTGTTGACCGGTTGTGAATCTTGAAGCATGAATCTTTAATGTAATAGGCACCGAAGGTTGAAGCCATTTATTTGCCGGTTGCGTCGGGAATTGGTAGAGCTTCTTTGAGGATCGTCTCAAGGATGTGAAGCCTTCTAACGAGTCAAGCTCTGATACCAATTATTGGGATTTACGGAAGCTCGAATCGATAACCGAAAGGAATTTCCAAGAGGGGTAGAGTCGGTTCTTGCGTTTAGGGAGTAAGGAGATTGAAAGATGGAAAATTGGAAAGCGATTTATAGTGGTTCGACCTCTCAACCAAATCTACATCCACTACCTTAGCTCCTTACCAAGGATTTTCTAACAAATTCACTAATTGGTTCTTTCTTTTTCAATGACAAAGAGATAACCTTTACAAAATCCCTAGTTTTTTACGGGCTAAACTAGAACATTTCCCTAGCTTTTCAAGGGGCTCAGCTAAAACCAAAACCCCTTTACAATGAAAGAAAATGTAAACAATAAAACTTCTATAAGGTAGGTGTTTACAAGAATTAAGCTCACAAGAATAAAATATTTACAAGAGAAAGATGAAATAAGATTGAAAAACTCTTCTCTTGTGTTTGATTGCTTGGATAGTTGTTCTATATGTTATTCAAGTGTCCTCAACTTTTTATAGCTTGAAATGAGTTTGAAGTTGTATCTAGTCGTTGGGGATATTTTGGAGCCGTTAGGGATTCATTTTCTGCAAAATAAAACTACCCAGAACTAGTAGTATTGGTATTATCTTCGTAATATTTGAATTTTTGACCGTTGGGCTTGATATTACTGTAGCAGTATCGATACTACTATAGAAATATCGGTACTCATTTTGTATTCGATGTTTTTTAGTATCGGTACTGTTCACACAGTATCGATACTATTCATACAGTATCGGTACTGTTCATATAGTACAGAACTATTCATAAGTGCTTAATTTCAACTTAAATGGACTTTGACTTATTTTTGAAAACTTTGAATAAATTCAATTCAAGTCCAAAAACATTTTTCCATAATTTGTTATATCAAAACATAGTTTAACAAAAATAAATATAATATAATAATAAATAATTTTACCTTGATGTAAAATTAATTTTGGTGTGGTTTGATGTTTGCATTCGGGGGTATTTATAGGGGCGAGTCACCTAGCTTTAAGGTCTGATAATAATGGAGTACCCAATATTCAATGTGAATAATGGAAGGCGCGAATAGTGATCAGTGCCTTCCGCAGCGTGTCAGTTTTCCCACGAAGGCGCGGATGGTGATTCGTGCTTTGCCCGCATGGTGCTAGCTCATACGAAAATCCTGGGAAGGTGCAGATAGTTATATGCACCTTCCGTCCATGTCAGCAAATGGGTGTTAGATCGTTAAAATTTTGTCAATAGGTACCTAACAGGTAATTATTAATTGTTTGTGTACTTTTTGGGTAAAAACGCTAATTTAAACATATGCGGAAGTGTTTTCAATTCAGAAGACCTGAAACCCTGGTCTTTGAGGAGATTTAAGTACGAAAACTTTAATATACGACTAAGGAAAGACATCGGAAATGTTAATATTTTTTTAAATATTTTTGGTAAAGTTCTACCCAAAATATTATTATTTTTACTGGAAATGTTAATATTGTGTGCTACAAAAATGTTTAGCATTTTCAGTAAAGCGCTATCTAAAACATTATGTTTTTCTACTAAAATTTTAATATTGAACTCTACCTAAAATGTTATTTTTTTCTACCGGAAATTGATAGCGAAATTAACATTTCCGGTAAAAAAATAATATTTTATGTAATATTTTACCAGAAATATTAAAAAAATTAATATTTCTGATAGTATATTTTTTAACCGTATATTAAAATTGTCGTACAACAGTACGTTTGTCTTTGTGTTTTTTGGCTATCGTTTTCAATAAAATATTATTGCTTGTTGATCGTCAAAGCTCGTGGGGACGGCGTGATAGGGAGTACTTTCAACGTGTAAGAAAACCAACAAGGATGTTTGAAAATGTGCAAATATCATGCACGTAAATCCAAATCCAGCCCTCCAATTTTCTAATTATGTTGCCATCCTACAGTTTACTTGATCAGATATGTTGATGGAGACCTTTCAATTTAACTATTACAAAGTCTTTACTGACTCATCTTGAAGAATTGCTGAAGAAAGGTAATAAAAATATCATACACGTACCCTATATACGAATCCATAAATATTTTTTTTAAAATGGACATATATATATTAATAGCAAACAAAATTTGTACGGGATAAACATAAATAATTTTTTTTAAATAAACACCTTAAATAAAATAAACAACTAATATATAAAAATTTAAGTCACCACCATGACTTGCGCATACATTCACCACTTCTTATATATCTAATTATCTTTATTTTCAGGACATTCATTCATTCATTTATCTTTAACTGACAAATTACGACATCTGAAAAGATAGCGAAAGGATTTAAGTACTGGCATATCTATAAAAAAAATCAAGGTGCACAAAAGGTGTTATTTTTTAAAAAACCCCTAAAAATATTTATTGGAATAGTAACCCCAAATAATATTAATTAGAAAAATACTCCTAAATTACACACGTAGAATTATTCCACATCCTATAAAATGTGTTTAAGGTCCCCATGTTATATAGAGCACGAGTCTCCTCCATCATGAAAATACTTTTCAGATAATATAATTTAATATTTCAGAACTCGAGGTTCTTAGTATATTGAAACGTTTTGACAATTTATCATGTTCTTAAAAAATTGAAATTGATTCCACAACCCGCGCCCTACAAAGCACAAGTTCGTTCTGAATGTGTGTCTTTTCAACAGACCTTGGGCCTTGTAGAACGTGAGGTTATTTTAATCTCGCTTTGGAAGGGATATGAGGACTCCTACAAATAGAAACCCCTCAACCAAAGTCATCACACCTTACTCCCCAAAATATATATCTTTCTCTTTCTTTCTTTTATCTATTTCATTATTCACCTATTATGGTGAGATAACTAAGAGTTTATCTAAGGCATTGTAATACCCAATTTTTGTCAGAACTCCTAACTTATTTGAATGTAAGAGAGCCAATTCACACTGACCATGGTGAAAAAGAAAATGCTATCATATTAGAGAATATCTCAGATGAATTTTGACATATTAAGTGTGTTAATTGATGTGATTAAATAATATTGGATGTTATTTCCTTAGATAAGAAAATCTTGTATTATTTGGGCACACCTTAAATGTTAATGTAAATAATTTAGACTATTAGATGTAAGGAGGCTCAACCATAAATAGATGTCCTCTTTTCATCACTTTAAAATACACAAAAAAAAGAGAGGAAAATGAAGAGAAACACAGAAAGGATAGAAAAAAAGGAGAGAAAAAAAGGGCGAGAAATTGAGGGAAAAAGTCTTGTAAAAAGACCAGAGATAAAAGAAATAAAATGTGATTTTTTTTTATTTTTTTCTCGTGTTCTTTTTGCATGGTACCACTTTGAGTTTTGACGATTGCTTAAATTTTATTTTATTTCGAAAATCCACCGAGAGAGGAGGTTGATGAATAAAAGGTGAATATCTTGCTTAGATCTAATTCACCTCGAATCTCTCCAATGAAACTTGTTGGATGATTAAGTCATTTTATATTTTTTTATTAAAATTCTTAACTTTTGTTTTAACCCATTTTACGAACAATTTTTTCTTCTTAATTTTAATTAAATGATTTGAGGACCCGATCTGCATTCCCTAGAGGATCTATGCTTTCATGGGTAGGAGATAATTCTTTAAACAATCCTTCCACTATTTTTTTTTTGAAAATTCATATAAATCTTTTTTTTCCTTAATTAAGTTTTATTCTTCATATTTTTCCTTAATTAAGTTTTACTATTTGTATTTTAGACTTTTCTGCTTTCCTTAGGTGGACCGAAAGTACATTCCCTAAAGCGCGCCTACCAGGAGAAATGTTAACATGGCACAACGTGGGAAGGTGCGTTTCAAGGGGTACGCCCAGAGTTTTCTTGCCACATCATATTACCTAAAAGCGTATTAAAAAAATATGCTTTAAAAATTGAAAAATAAAACTATAGAGACTAACATCGTAATTTAATACATATTAGTTACATGAGTTGAAGAGCATAATGGGGTTAGTTTATATAGGCATATTGGAGTGTTTAGGTTATGTTTCTTGACAATGTGGGATAAAAGCTAAAAGGTGTATTCCTTAACTTTTGTATCTCTACTTATACACTATTGTTAAATTACATTAGGTTAATATTTATTATTAACGTTTATTAATTAAGATTAGATATTTTTATATGTTAATATATTTAAATACTTATTATTTTAATTATGAGTTCAAAAAATTTATATACCAAAAATTAAAAATATTTCATTGACATATAAATGTATTATTTATTGGATATGACTAATTAGATCTATAATTTAAGTTGAATCTAATATAGAAATATGAAAAATAAATATTGTTTGGTGTCATGAACATGTAAGATGTGAGGTTTAGATAATTTAAGATATGAAGGAAATGAAAATTTATCTATGGTTTGATCCTACACAAGACTACCATAACTATGCAATTCTATAGACCCTTACTGAGATTATGTAAGTGTGATCTAACTTGTTTGTAATTTTAGAAGCAAAATTGATATTTCTAAATTAGATGGATTGACAATAGTATCTAATACATATAAAAATATCTAATCTTAATTAATAAAAACCTTAATATTAAATATTAACCTAATGTAATTTAACAATAGTGTATAAGTAGATTCATTAGATATAGAGATAAAAAAAGTTAAGGAATACACCTTTTAGCTTTTATCCCACATTGTTAAGAAACATAAACTAAACACTCCAATATGCCTATATAAACTAACTCAATTAAGCTCTTCAACTCATGGAACTAATATTTATTAAATTACGATGTTAGACTCTATAGTTTTATTTTTCAACTTTTATAAATCATATTTTTTAAAATGCTTTTAGGGAATCTGATGTGGTAAACAAACCGTGAAAGGTGACCCCTTGAAATGCGCATTCCCACGTGGTGACATGTCAACATTTTCCATGGACGGCGCGCTTCAGGGAACATGCCTTCTGACCACCTAGGCAAAGGTGTGTTTCATGTAACGTGTCTTATTATAAAGGGTGCTAGATCGATAAAATTTGGAGAAACGATGACTGACAGGTAATATTATAATATTTGGGTGATTTTTTTTTTTGGTAAAAACGCCTTCCTTCTCTTACTCATTTGTTTCTTAAAAAAACTTTAATTTTTAAATTAATTACTCCCTTTTAATTTACTTAATGGTCGTGATTTGTTATCTTTTTATTAATTTGTTTTGATTTATTTATCCCATTTTAATTATTTATTATGTTTAATTTGTTTTGAATTCCTTTAAACATTCATTCTCATCTAATTTTTTTTCCTTTTAATTCAACATTTTAGATTTGTTCCTTTAAATTATTTGTTTCCCTTTGTAGTTAAGATGTATATATATTTATTTATTAAATGTTTTATATTTATTTCACATAGCTTTTAAATTTTATTTTCCTTATTATTTTACTAATTTATTTGGAAGAATTGCATTATTATTTATATTGGTACTCGCAACACATCTGTATAATGATTAGATCTTAGTTATTGTTATTTTTTTATTCTTAAAAATCCTTACTTTTTTTTATCTTGTAATAACCAACTTTCAAATGTAAGTAATTCAGATCATTCTTTAAATTTTGGCTTAAATTTCAATTTTCGTAATTAAGACAATTGGTAATCGTGTTGTACCAAAAAGGCAATTCAAGGATGATCATCCTTCCTTGTTTGTAATCAACTTCCGAATCCGACAAATTTCTAGTAAGACAACCCGATAAATGAGTAAGTTGTAGGTATCTGATCTACTTAATTCACAAAGATAGGTGATCATCACATATTCCAAGCAGGGACGTGGACTTAGGACCGCCCAAAGGACTGTTGCGACAACTTGGTGACTCCACTGAGGACATAAGAGAGTCAGGCCAAAAATTGATTGTCGGTTTTCTTCTTTGGAAAACTTTTTAAGTTTATGTTTTAATTTATGTTTGATCCATTTATTTACCTTTCATTATATTTTTTTCTCAAATAAATAGCTGGACTAATTATTTTCTATTAATTTCAGCTTTTGAAAAGGCACACATCTTAATTTTAATTTATGTTTGATCCATTTATTTACCTTTCATTATATTTTTTTCTCAAATAAATAGCTGGACTAATTATTTTCTATTAATTTCAGCTTTTGAAAAGGCACACATCTTAAGCTCTATACCTGAGCTCCAAACCTGTTTAAGTTGGGGTGAAAGTGATGCTTCGTGGGAATTTATTCTCCGTATGAGCTTAACAATTAGCCTTCGGGTTCATATATATTCTTCTTCGTAGGAATTTATTCATCACATAGGCATAAGAGAATTTATCCTCTCGAGTTTAACTTAGTCCGTATAAGCAAGTGATAGGTTTAGGTCGAGGGTCTATCAAGCCCAGTAAGACACTGACAAGGAGAACTCGGGTCCCTTTTGTAGAACCAAACCTTGTTGCAACGCGAGATTAAAGCCTACCCCAAAACCACATGTGAACCCTAGGATATTGTTGCTTTATTTCCTATCTTTATTTTTTTGTTTAAAGCATGCGAACTAGAAACACATGTAGTTAGGCATTATTATGACAAAAAACATGCGGGATTAAAAACCATGACCAGGTAGGAACGAAAGTATATGAGGTAGATATCATGCGAGGTATGAACTATTGTAATGTCTTCTTTGATTCATCATACTAACTTATTTTCTTTTATTTTTTCCTTTTCCTTTTATCAGTTATCATCCACATAATTTCATAGAGTTGTTGATATACGAAGTTCTTGTTAACTCCAAATAGTTTTCATTAATAGACAAAGGGGTTATAATGCAAGAGGTTAAAAATGTGGAGGCACGGTTTTGTTCTAAGAAGACTCAAAAAGAAAATAGACAGATTGTAAGACGACTATGTTAATTAGTTTTTTCTCATGAAGAATGATGTCCAAGAGTTGCGAAGCATGTGGGGAAAGTAGAAGCATGAGAAAAAAAAGAGAAGTTTTATCAGCGTTGTGGCCCCATCGCACACATGTTCAATATCAAAGTAGATGAGGCTTTAATCTGAACCTTAGTTAAGTTCTAAACCCAAGATACATATGTTTCACCTTCAACAAGGAGGATTTGACAACATATTTGGAATTTTAAAGCAAGCAAGATCCAGACAGTCTCCTATGATGAAGTGGCAATTTCAACGGAAAAAGCCCAACAAAAAGTGAAAGAGATACAGTTATCCAAGAATTCTTAGAACAAAGACGACTAGTCTTTTGTATGATTTGGTAAAAGAATCTAGGGTAGTGAGACAGAGTATCCAACCAGTAACCAGCAAAGCGAGAAGAATAGTCAACTTACTTGAAGTTGTTAACACTCGTCATTTTCGCGTCAAAATAATTCATTCTTCTCGAATAATAAATAAAGGATATTAAACATAGTAAAAGAGAAGTAAAAGTCAATCCAACAAGGACTACGAAAACTTCCTGATTTATGCTTGTTATAATCTATGAGCTAAGAAACAAGTTCAATAATTTTAAGGTGGAGATTTATGGATGAAAAAGAGTGATATAAAATAAAAGTAAGAAAATAAGAGACTATAAAGAAGATTGAAAAGAAATAAATTCAATATGGTATAAGTAAGCCTTAGGCTTTTGCTTTGACTCAGTTTTCTAGGATCATTGAAAATTGTTATGTACTTCGTGATTCACGCCGGTTACTTATCTACAATGACCAATCCTTGTGACTATGGTTTATAAACCGAATACCCAAGTGCAACCTTTGGTATCAATTTTGGAAAATTGAGTTAATCAACAACAATGTCATAGATCAAAAAACGTTTAAGTTCGTAAAAGACTGACCCATGTTATTTCGTTTCAATAATAACTGATTCCGATCTCAATTTCCTCTTTGCAAACAATTTTGCTAAGTTTGTTCCAGGAAGTCGAATGTGCTTTCAATAAGTCGTTCATTCCTCCCACACATTAACCATAAAAACATTCTGACCGACGTTAATATTTGGTTTTAAAATCATTTTTATTTTGAAAATAAGCTCAAAGAAACTGAGAGAGATATTCATAGTTGTTTAAGTGCTTTTTCAATTATCACGTTGGAATTGAGTCATCGCTTTAACCTTAGATTTGAAAGAAAATTAGCTAAGCATGACATAATTCATACTTAGCATTGAAAAGAAAACTTTAAAGAAAATAAAAAAATGAAAATAAAAGAAAAATAACTTTGTTGTAAAACTAAAGAAGAACAAAAGGATTCGATTGATGAGAGATGATACATTTCAGGCTTACCCCGATGGGGTATTTATAGTATATGAAAACCCTAAAATTACATTAAAATCATAAAAGATAATTCTAGAAATTAAATACTAAAAATAAAGATAAATCCTAATTTAAAAAATCAAATATGTTGATGAGTCTTCTGCTTCCATGAAAATACTGACTAGATCTTCTAGAAGATGTTGACTGGATTACATGACAGAGCTTTCATGCTCGGTTTCATGCCCACTATGTCGCCCATGATTCTGGAAAAATAAAAAACTAACGAATTTCGTCTTTTAAGCTAATTTTTCAGAAGTCATTGTTATGCACATATATCATGTAAAAATTCCTAAATCAGTAATAATAATGAACAATCAATGAGTATTTAAACACAAAATAAACACTAGTCAGTTGTCCAGAGTTTAGAAGATTTATCCGAAGTTTACCTCTAAAAATGTTTTTCGTCTCATTGTAATAACACTTTTGTCTGAATGAAGGTTATTTATTATGAAAGACACTTTTGGGATCAACACCTCACCTTTGCATCTTGCATTTTGAATTTTAATTTATGTATCATGTATATGTATATATATGTGTGTGTGTGTGTGTGAAGACATTTTATATATGGCCTAAACTTAACAGGGGATGTACAATCGATTGAAGTGGTTCCAAGATGAATCGTTCGATCGAACCTCATAAACCTGTTCTAGAAAAGACTCACATTAGTACAATTCCCATGGCATACGAAGAGTTACTCCCAACACTTTTTGAGAAGAATCTTCTTACTCATGTTCAATCCAAACCATAAGAGCCCCCATATCCTGAAGGCTATGATCTCAATGATATATGCAGCTACCATGTGGGGATTTCAAGGCATGCTATTGAGAATTGTGGGGAACTAAAACTCAAGGTCCATAATTTAGTCAATTCAAGAGCATGGATATTCAAATAATAATAAGAAATTCTAATGAATTTCAAATGATGCACTAAAATTTTAACTTGTTCGAACTTGTTTTTGTTTTTTTTTTGTTTTCTTTTAATTAAAAATCTCTTGACGTTATGAACAATGAGCAAATTTTTCATTTTTGAGTTCTTTAAATATCAATTTAATTAAAGTCTCTTTTAAGAATCTGGCCTATAAACCTTCGACAAGTAACATGAATACACCCCTCCTAAAAATTGATCCCTTCGATCTTTTACCCAACAAAAAATCCCTTGATGTTATGCAAAAAAAAACACTTGATATTCTCAATATTAACCTTTCTCAAAAGAATCTAAGGTTACACTCCAGCCTTTTTAGGCACAAAGGATGTCTTCTTCCGATACAAGTTACAAGTGAAGCACAAGTCTTCATCCAAACAAGTAAGATGGGTATTCGACATACGTGTTATTACTAGACCACTTAGACTATAGTTTTATTTAGGATATTCGATGATGATTCATAATCTACATAGTTTGAATGGTGGAATAGATAAATTGAGCTTAGGATAGTTTCTTAGAAATTGAGCTCTAAATATAAATTTCCTGACTTTCCACGACATTTAGGCTATAATATATCCTTCTTGATGAGCTTAAAAAATCTAGAAATCGAAAAACTCAGGGAAATAATGTGATATTAATGCAACCTAATTTAAATATTGATGGGGGAACTCCGCTTAAAGTAGTAAGTTGTTAATCTTCGGAGGTAATGTTTGAAGCATCTATGGAGCTAATGTTCGAGCTTTATGAAGTGAGTTTCATTCGAGTTGTCAACTCGAAGACTTTTTGACACTTGAATCCTTAAATTAAGGGTATTCCACTAAAGTAATAGGTCATGTCAATAGCCATAACTTTATGAATATGATTACATTCAGATCATGACACTAGTCATTTTGTGTCGAGATAAATCGCCCAATAAAATCAAATAAAGGAAAAGAACATCAAATTTAATGAAATATATTTTAAGAAAGGCGGTAAGGCCTGAAATTTTGAATTGAGAATGAGTTTCGATGGAAGGTGGACTAAAGGAGTTACGAAACATCTATTATAGTCAACTACACAAAAGCACTCAAGAATTTTATTTTTTATCAATATTTTTGCATTGTCTATGCTAATGGAGTCTACGAATCTTGAACAAAAAAAATATTTCAAAGAACTGAAATATGAACACTCTCTAAAATGTCTAGCACTATAGTATGAATGCACCCATAACAATCACTAGCAATTTGTTTGGGTTCATCGAAGGACAAGTGGCATCTCAAAGGTCTATGTGAATGCATGGAGCTGGTAAATCCCTTGAAAAATGAAATCGATCTAAACCTTTCCCAAATCAACCTTTACCATTAGTCTTAACACTTTTCAAAGAATTATAACTTTGAAATATTAAAAGAACATTTGATTCTTTTGATATTTAATGAACTCATACATTACAATTTCCTTCAATTGTGGCCTAAAACAAGGGGCATAATTTATTTTCTTCAAAACAAAAATTTCGCATTTTTAAAAAATATATATATTTTTGAATAAGATAATCTATATGGGGAATGTATCTTGAAAATTGAGAAATGTATATAAGACATGGAAGCTAATGATCAATGTTGACGTAAAAAGAAGAAACATTATGACAAGAGTTTATTGGGGCATGAAGAACAAATTTTTACAAGCCAAGAATTATGATGACATAATCGAGTGAAATAGTGAGGACGATTGAAGAATTCGAGAATGAATAGGTCCCACACACCTCTCCATCATTATCATTCATGAAAGCATGCTCTCACATCAATGACATATTAGCATCAAACATTCATTATTCATTTTGTTCTTCTCATAAGGATATTCTCATAATTTTTGTTTATTAAGATCACTTTTCTCCCATGAGAATACTTTCAAATTTGTCTTTCTTAAAATCATTTTCAATCTCTTGAGGTTTCATTAAATTTTTTTTCCAAAAAGTTGTCTTCCTCAAGACTGTTTTCCTTTCCTAAGGACACCTTTAAATTTTCAAAGAATCTCAACTTTCTTAAGATCATTTTTCTTTCTCTTGAGGATATCTTTAAAAAAAATTAAAAAATCTTTGTCCTCCATAAGATCATTTCACTTTTCCCTAAAAACAAAAATTTTATCTCACTTGAGATAGTTTTCCTCAAAAAAAAATTTTGTCTTACTTATGACAATCTCCTTGAAACAAAAATTTTATCTCACTCAAGACGGTTTTCCTTTGAAAAATTTTGTCTCACTCGATACAGTTTCTCTTGAAACAAAATTTCATCTCTATTGAGATAATTCCCTTGAAAAATTTTGTCTCACTCGAGAAAGTTTCACTCGAAACAAAATTTCATCTCACTTGAGATATTTTCCTTTGAAATTTTTCTGTCTCACTTGAGACAATTTCACTCGAATTAAAATTACATCTCACTTGAGATATTTTCCCTTGAAATTTTTTTCGTCTCACTCGAGACAGTTTCTCTCAAAACAAATTTTCATTTCACTTGAGATATTTCCCTTAAAAATTTGTGTCTCACTAAAAAAAAATTATCACTCTTGATATATTTTCCCTTAAAAACTTGTCTCACTCAAGACAGTTTCTCTCAAAACAAAATTTCACCTCGCTCGAGATATTTCTCTTGAAAATTTTTATCTCGCTTAAGATAGTTTCTGTCAAAATGAAATTTTATCTCGCTTAAGATTTTTTATCTTGAAAAAGTCTACCTCACTCGAGAATTTTTTTTACATGACTTAACTTGCAATGGAGGAATCATCCATAACTTAGCTCAACTTGCAACAAGGAGCTAATTTTCTACATTTTAGGCATGTCTAAGAGCATCGTGTTCATAACATTACACGCATGTGTACAATTTTGCAGATTTTCAAAGTCCATTTCAACTCCATGAAGGAGGATATTGGGTTCAAAATCCAATTAAGAACTAACTTTAATTTTGATTAACTCAACGTCAAGGAGTCATCTTCCAGTCAAAGTTTCGAAGTCAAATTCAAGTTCACAATGAAGCATATTGGAATCAAAGGACATGCAAGATTCTTCTTAACCCACAAAAGGGAGTCATCCAAAAATTGAATTAATTCGCGAAGGATAAGTCAACCTCAACTTCATCTCTTTGAGTAGAGGAACCAATCATCTTTATCAACTTAAAAAATTCACAAGCACGTTAACCCATGGTTATGTTGACTTTTGCAGATTCAACTACTTTGGGACCAAGACAAACCAAATGAATATTTTCAAAACCACCTATTCAAAGATGTAAAAGATGTTAAGAGCCCTTGGGATAGACTCAAAAAAATCCCACTCATTCTTAAAGATGCAAAAAAGTGGAAGAGCATATAAACTAATGGTAAAACAAAAGTGAAAACTCCAAGGAGCAAAGCTACATAAATCGGACAAAAATTGGTCATTTTTTATCTTTAATCTATTCACGTTACACGGTAATGAAAAAATAGGGGCATTTGTAATACCCATTTTTGTCCAAACTCCAAATTTATTCAAATGTAAGAGGGCCCGTTCACACTGACCATGAAGAAAAAAAACACTATCATATAAGAGAATATCCCAGAGAAATCTTGCCATATTTAGTGTGATCTCCTATGAATGGAAAAAATATGCTAATTGATGTAATTAAATGATATTGGATGTAATTTCCTTAAATAATAAGATCTTGTAATATTTGGGCACATCTTAGTCATTGATGTAAATAATCTGAACCATTGGATGTAAGGAGGCTCAGCTATAAATATAGGCTTTTTCCAACACTTTAAAAGACATAAAAAGAGGAGAGGAAAAGGGAAGAGAAAAAACATAAATGAGACAAAAAAACATGAGACAAAAATGGTGAAAATTGAGGGGAAATCTTGTAAAAAGACCAGACAGAAAAAGAAAAAAAGTGATTTTTAAAAAACAAATTCTCGTGTTCTTTTTGCTTGCATTGTAACACTTTGAGTTGTTGATGATTGTTTAGATTTTTTATTTTGAAAACCCACTGAGAGAGGAGGTCGGTGAACAAAAGGTGAAGATCTTGCTTAGATCTAATTCACCTCAAGGCTCTCCAATAAAACTTGTTGGAGGATTATATTCATTTTATATTTTTTTTCTTTTATTAAAATGATTAACTTTCGTTTATATCTTTTTTATGAACAATTTTTTCTTCTTCTTAATTTTAATTGAATGATCTAAGGACCCAATCCGGATTCCCTAGAGGATCTACATTTTCATGGGTAGTCAATAATTCTTTAAACAATCCTTCCACTATTTTTCAAAAAATTTGTCTCAATCTTTTTTTCCTTAATTAATGTTTATTTTTTATATTTTAGACTTTTCATTTTGATTTAATTTTTTAACCATCTTTTTTTCCCTTCGTTTACTCGTTTGTTTCTATAAAAAAAATTAGTTTTTAAATTGATTTTTCCCTTTTAATTTGCTTAATGGTCTTGATTTGTTATCTTTCCTTAATTTGTTTTGATTATTTTTTTCATTTTAGTTATTTATTATGTTAATTTGTTTTGGATTCCTTTTAAAATTCATTCACATTTAGTTTGTTTTCCTTTTAATTCAACATTCTAAATTTGTTCCTTTAAATTATTTTTTTCCTTTTATAGACTCATTTTCATCCGAGTTTCTTTTTATATCATATTATATATTATACATTATTTTCTATAGTATATATTATATGATATGGTATTATATATAGTATAATATTTATATAGTATGTATTATTATACAATATTTATATAGTATATAGTTTATATTAGATTTTTATATATTAAATATTACCATTATAATTACAATATATATTTATATATATTATATATGTTATATATTATATAATAAAGTGTATATATTTATATTATAGTTATATATTTTGTTGTATATATATTTATTATAATTATATTTACATTATTTATTTATTTATTTATTTGAGGTCCAAGTCTAATCCAACTCCAAGCAAGGGTATGAGGCCCAACCGAGCAAGCATATATGACCCAGCAATCAAGCTCGGTTGGGGGTAGGCCTGACTCAGCCCAATAACCCCATCTGCCTGACCCAACACTGGGTTAAGGTTTAGTAAACCCTAAAATATCAAGGGCACCACATAGGGAGGTCAAGCAGCATGCGTCGAGGCCATGCACCAACAGGGTTTGAGAACCGGCCGAGATTTCCAGCCCCTGAAACTGGAAAACCATGAAATCAGAGAAAAATCCGAACAAATTTGTTGATTTAATCGATCGACGAAATAGTCAAGAGGGGGTGAATTGGAAATAAAAATTTTGGCGGAAGCTTTGACAGAAAATTGAAAATATTTGCACAATGATTTAGAGTGGTTCGACTTTCTCAAACAAAATCTACGTCCATTACCTTGCCTATCCATACTAAGGTTTTTCCACAAATTCACTAATTTGTCTTTCTTTTGAGGACAAAGAGTAACCTTACAACTCCTTCAAGAATTATACCCCAAATTCTTGAGAACACTCTCTCCCAAAGAGAAAATTACAAATTCTTAAACATTACAAAAAAACCTCACAAGGTAGATTGTTTGCACAATTCTAGAATGAGGAAAGAACACTTAAAGATAAATACAAATGAGCACAAATTGTGTTCTTGAAAGCAAAATGAATATTGAATGAAAATAGGCTTGAATTTCTCAAACTTGAGGTTTGATGCTTTCTCTCTTGATTCTTTCTCAATTCTTATTGATCATAGGCTTCAGAACTTGTTTAAATACACCTTGGATCAATTTTGAACGTTGTGGATCATTGGTGAAGTCAGTAGAGCCGTTGTTGTATGTTTTCCATTTAAAAAATTTGTTGGGAGCGTAGGGGTATCAGTACACCTTCAAAGGGTATCGGTACCTCACGTGAAAAATTCAAATATTTCGACCGTTATATGACCAGGGTTATCGGTACCTCCCAGGGGTATCGGTACACCTATGGAATTCGATGTTTCTCGAAGCCAAATTTAACATAAGGGGTATCGGTACATTTGGCTATGTATCGGTACCCTTATTACATTCGAAATTCAGGGGTATCAGTACTTCAAAGAGTGTATCGGTACACCCCTACTTAAACTCATTTCCCAGGGGTATCGGTACACCTATGGAATTCGATGTTTCTCGAAGCCAAATTTAACATAAGGGGTATCGGTACATTTGGCTATGTATCGGTACCCTTATTACATTCGAAATTCAGGGGTATCAGTACATTCAAAGAGTGTATCGGTACACCCCTACTTAAAACTCATTTTTGGCTCGATTAAGGTTCGAAATACTTTGTAAAAATTATTTCAAAAGTAATTTAAGATTGAAAACACAATTTTACACTTAAGTAAGAAGTAAAATTGACATTTGAAAACTTGGAGTAATATTTTTGATATTAGAATAATTGAATCAAATATATAATTTTGAATTGAATATAAAATCTTAAAATTCAATCTTTAAAATTCATTAACACTTAATTTGTTATATCAAAACATCAAAATGTTTTCAAAGTCAAGAAGACTCTTTTTAGTAATAATTGAAACAAAATATTTTAGTAATTTTAAGATTTTTTTTGAAAATCATTTTTGAAATCATTTTTGAAAAATTACTCCCCCTTACTATATTATTCTCCACCTTTTTGTTAAATTAAGATGACTCTAAGAAAATTTTTAAACAAATTTTTAAGGAAAATAACCAATTGATTTATATAGATATAACAGTAGATGCTAAGATCAAAGTCAAGAGAATTGTTAGCCATTAGTCCATAATCAATATTCATAAACCATATGTAAATTGGGAATTGGTCATTTGATATCTAATATGTAAATGATGCAAAATTATTGAAAATTCAATTTAAGTGCAAATAACCAATAATCATTCAAACAAACCAAACAAATAAATCCAAACATATAAAACATTCAAGTTTAATTATCCCAACAAATCAAAATGTTTTAACAATGTTTAAGTTCAACATTCAACCTATAAAAACAAGCAAGAAAAGGTTTAGTCATCCATCGGTGGATCGGGAGGAGGAAAATGTGCTTGTATAGCATCCATATCGAGTGTAAGTGCATTGAGCCTTTCGTCCATAGCATTGAATCGATGATCCATTGCTTCGCGGTAAGCTCGTATCTCCCGTTGGTTCTCCAATTGTTGAGCCCCATATTAGTTAAGTGGGACTCTATGGATACAAACCTCATGCCAAATGTCTCCATGAACGATCGAAAATATGGAGGCATCTGACTCTCTTGCTGGACCGGCTCATTCTCGGCTAGATTAACGGGATCATCGACATCTCGAAGAAGATCTTCAAGTTCTGGATCATCAACAGCCGGTGTCGGTACCGGAGCAGCTCGTGAAGAGCTAGCACCCGGTGTTTTTAGGGTTGAACGAAACCATTGATCTTTACCCTCGCTCCATCTCGATTTATGCAAAGATTTTAGATTGATTTTGGTTTTTAAGAGGGATGGAAACATCAAGTTGTACCCTAAGCTTTTCTTTGATAAACATATTACTAAGAAGACAACCGTAAACTAAGGTTTTTATGTGTTTAGAAGGGACATTATTTACAGTTTCAACTAGTTCAGCATAAATTATTTATGGCAGGTTTATTTTCCTATTATGTTGGATACAATGTATCCACCATAAATCTAAAGCTCTAAGAGTGGAGTATTTGCCTCCAGATGGTCTAAACCACCAAGAGATGACCAATTAAAGAAAATGATCATGGTGATCTGACAACGTACTCGCACTAGCCTTGGTTTTATAAGGAGTAGCCATAATTTCTCTTTCATTATCTAAACCGCTGTTATCTAGACCAAAGAAGTTAGCGATTGAGTCGGAGTCAATGTGAATATATTGGCCTAGGAGATAAGACCGAATACTAACGGTGGCATTTTGAGAGTCGTTTTGGACCCAAACCGTATTGGAATAAAAAAATGCGGACGAGTTGGTGATAAACGACAGGTTCAAGCTGAAATAGTTTTATCAAATTTCCAAGACTGAAGAGTAGGAAGATATTTAAATTTCATATCAATCATGGCTTGAAGAGAAGGGATACGTTATTCCTGGATGCTATAAGACTCGAATAGATGTTCAAACCTAGTGTAAATATCTCTACGGCCAGGTTCGCTAAAACACGAGTTTCTAATTGTCATCTAGGGTTCATTTGGGTTAGGATTTGGAGGTGGAATAGGAGGTCGGTTTGGTGGTTGGTTTGATCGACTAGACGATGACCTAGGGCGTTTAGACATGATTTTAAATTGGAATGGGATAAGGATACATGCAATTTAAAAACACATGTATGCAATAATATCAATCCCAAAACTCAATATGAGTCCTCAATATTTCAAGGTTCTCTGAAAATAACCTAATGGACAATTTTGAAAACTTTTTGAAAATTTAAGTTTGAAAATCATTATATAGTTTTCAAAATAACATAATTAAATCAAAAACAACAATTTAAAAACAATTTTTTTTTTCAAAAATTTAAAAAGAAATGACAAATCTTGTGTTTTTGATGAAATTAGTTGTAGATTCTAGTTCTAAACTATAATCTAACAAATGCCCGATATCTATTTTGAACTAGAACTAGCTAAAAACTAGTCAGATGTTCAGAAATCAATAAAATAGTATTTTAGAAAATATTACCTTGAAATTTGAAGATTGAGTGGATTTTTTTGTTGTTTGCACCGATTTGATGATGCTAATAGGATTAGGAGTTGAAAAACGAGTGAAATGAGACTTAAATTTGTTGATTTTGAGTAAATGGAGAGTTGGCTGAGAAGAGAGAGCAGCCAGTGGGAGTGTTTTAGGTTTTGGGGTTTTGGTAATATGAAATTTAAGGGATTTAAAGTATAAACCTGATAGGGGGTATCGATACCCCCGTGACGGGCATCGATACACATTCAAAGTGTATCGATACATGTATAAGTACCAGGGTATCGATACCTATTGCACAAAATTGTCAAAAATATGCTTTTATACACTTAGAATGCTAAATTAATCAGCTCTAGTGGTATTGGCAACTCATAATTAGAAAATTAACTAAGTTCAATCAATAAAATCTACCCTTAAAATTTTATTTGAACATATTATTAATTTTCACTAAAGATAATAAACTCCCCTAACTATTAGCATAGAATGCATTCAAAAATGTTATTTTTATAAGCTTTATTCATTTGCTAATTAAAAGTGCTAAATTTATTTTAAACACTAAGTCAAGGTAGGTTGGTTAAACCTAATTCTCTCCTAAGTGTCCAAAATTTTTTTTATCTAAAGGTTTTGTAAAAATATCATCTATTTGGTGCAAAGTATCTACAAATTCTAGAACTACATCTCCTTTAGTGACATGATCTCTAATGAAATCTAATTTCAATGTGATTAGTTCTAGAGTGTTGGATGGGATTTTTAGTGAGACAAATAGCACTAGTATTATCACACTTGATAGGTATGGTACCAACTTCAATTCCATAGTCTAAAAGTTGTTGTTTCATCCATAAAACTTGTGTGCAATAACTACCCGCTGAAATGTATTCTGCTTCAGTGGTAGATAATGCTACACTATTTTGTTTCTTTGAAAACAAATAAATCAATATATTTCTTAGGAATTGAAAAGTATCGGAGGTGCTTTTCCTATCTATTTTGGATCCTCCAAAATCCGCATCAGAGAAGGCATACAAGCTAAAGCTAGAGTCTCTAGGATACCAAAGTCCTAAACTAGGAGTGCCCTTAAGGTATCTAAAGATTCTCTTAATGGCTTGTAGATGTGATACGTTAGGGCATGTTGAAATCTAGCACATAAGCAAACACTAAACATAATATCTGATCTACTTGTGGTTAGATAAAGCAAAGATCCAATCATAGACCTATAAAGTTTAACATCTACACATTTACCTCCTTCATCTTTTTCATGCTTTATAGATGAGCTCATTGGAGTGGCTTAGGGTTTGACATTTTTCAATCCAAACTTCTTGAGCATATCCTTGACGTACTTTGCTTGATCGATGAAGATGTCATCGTTTCTTTGCTTGATTTGGAGCCCCAAGAAAAATGAAAGCTTCCCCATCACGCTCATCTCAAATTCACTCTACATTAGCTCAGAAAATTCTTGGCAAAGAGCATCATTAGTATAATCAAATATTATATCATCAACATAAATTTGAAATACTAATAAATCTTTACCTTTTCGCTTTAAAAACAATATAGTGTCAACATTCCCTTTTGAAAAACCTTTTTCAATTAAAAATTTGACAATTTTTCATACCAAGCTCTAGGAGCTTATTTTAAACCATATAAAGCTTTTGTCAACTTAAAAACATTATTTGGAAATTTTGAATCTTCAAAACCAGGAGGTTGTTCCACATACATTTCTTTTTTATAAAACCATTTAAAAATGCACTTTTAACATCCATTTGATACAATTTAAATTCATTGAAACATGCAAATGCTAATAACATTCTAATTGCTTCAATCCTATCTACGGGAGCATATGTTTCATTATAGTCTATTCCTTCTTGAGTATAGCCTTGAGCAACAATTCTAGCCTAGTTTCTCACTATGTTACCACTTTCATCAAGCTTATTCCTAAATACTCATTTAGTACCTACATTAGATTTATCACTAGGCCTTTCAACTAATGTCCATACTTTACTTCTCTCAAATTGATTTAACTCTTCTTGCATAGCCATAATCTAGTTTTCATCATCTAATGCTTCTTCGATATTCTTAGCCTCTATGCATGAGATAAATGCAACATAATTATATACGTTCCTAAGAGAAGATTGAGTAGTTACCCCTTTGGATGGGTCACCTAAAATCTCACCATCCTTGACATAGTTGAATTCTCTTGGGTATGTGATTTCCCTTTCTTCAATGGTTAGATTCTTGAAGGCATCTTGAGTTTCCTCATCCTTCACTTCTTTTTTTGATGATGGTTCTCCAACGTCATGTCTAACGTGATGGGTATTTACAATACCTACGTCATCATCAACACAAGAATCCTTCCTTGGAAGGGGATTATCATCGAAAATAACATGAATAGACTCTTCTACCACTAAAGTTCATTTATTAAATACCCGATAAGCTTTAGAATTTAAGAAATAACACAGAAAAATTCCTTCATCACTTTTAGCATCAAATTTGCCAAGATTGTCTTTACCGTTGTTTAAAACAAAACATTTGCATCCAAAAGGATGAAAATAACTAATGTTAGGCTTTTTATGTTTGAAAATTTCATATGGAATTTTCTTTAAAATTGGCCTAATCATTACTCGGTTAATAACATAACAAGTGGTATTTGTGGCTTCCGCCCATAAATATTTTGGCAAATTGTTTCACAAAGCACGGTTCTAGCCATTTCTTCTAAAGTTCGATTTTTCCTCTCAACAACTTCATTTTGTTGAGGGGTTCTAGGTGCTTAAAAATTATTGCTAATCCCATTTGAATTACAAAAATCAGTAAATCCAAGATTTTCAAATTCAATACCATGAGCACTCCTAACACTTGAAATGGAGTAACCTTTTTCATTTTGGACTACTTCTGAAAAAATGATAAAATGTTCTAATGCTTCAGTACTTAAAAATAGAACCCAAGCATATCTAGAATAGTCATCAACTAATACAAACCCATATTGTTTTCCACCCAAGCTAATAGTCCTAATTGGCCCAAAAATATCTATATGGATCAATTGTAATACTCTACTAGTTGATATATCATTAATGGATTTAAAGGAGGCTCTTTTATATTTTCCTTTAGCTCAAGCATCACAGATTTTATCTTTATCAAATTTTAGCTTTGGCAATCCTCTTACTAAATTTCCTTGAATTATTCTTTGAAAAACAGTCATGCTAGTGTGTCCTAGTCTTTTATGTCATAATCAACTATCATGTTCATCCTTGGTAACTAGGCATAAATTAGTCATATTTAATGAATCTAGATGCATCATGTATATGTTTCTTATACTATTACCAATAAGCATAATCCGATTAGTTGCAATGTCAATGACTTTACAACCATTTGATTCAAATAAGACATTGTATCCTTTATCGCATAATTGACTAATACTCAATAGATTATGCTTTAACTCATTCACATATAATACTTTTTCTATTTGTATGGAAGATGTATTACCTATAGTACTTATACCTTCAATGTAACCTTTTGAGTTGTCACCAAAGGTTACCACTCCTCCATTTTTATCATTAAGCTCTATAAACCGGCTCTTGTCTCGGGTCATATGTCTTGAGCATGCACTATCAAGGAACCATGAGTTTGAACTTGTATTTCATGCCTTGTAGCAATGCTCCTTTTCCTACAAACATAGATTAATTTCTAATTTTTGGTACCCAAATTCTTTTGGATTCATATTCATTAGTTCCTAAAATTCTAGTCCCCTTGGGTATCCATTTATTTAGGATATCATTATCTTTAGCAGTATTGAGTCCTTTAGGAACCCATATACTTCTAATAATTTTTCCATTAGAGGTTCTTTGGGGACCTATATGATTGTAGTTTTTTTAGAACACTTTCTAATATAGTTCGATTTTAAACTTTCTACTTTTTCAAAAGGTTTTGGTCCAACTTTATTGAAAGAAGTTTTAAGATCATCAATTTCTTTTTAATGATCAACGTTGACTCTTGAAAGTAAATTACGAAAATCAAATTTTTTCTTTTCAAAATCTTTGATTTTGATTTGCAATTCATTAATTTTACTTTCAAGATCATTGTTGGTCTTGGATATGAGATTATTTTCGTTTTTTAATTTTTGAAATATCTTTCTTGTTTTTCGAAAATAATTTCTCATAATCCGAAGCCAACCCAGTATATTCCTCTAATAACTCATCAAAAGAATAATCTTCTAAATCAAATGAGTTAGAGCTTACCTGAGAATCTTCCCTGGTGGCCATCAAGAACAAGTTTATGACTTCTTGTTCATCCTCATTGGATAATTCGTCATCGCTCCAAGTAGCCACATGTGCTTTTTGTTTATTTAGGCAATCATATTTCATATGCCTAGGCTTTTTGCACTCATAGCAAATGATTGAGTCCTTCTCCTTTGGTTCATTTTTTAAGCCTTCATTCCATTTGATTTTCTTCCTCTATTGGGCTTCATTAATTTTCTGAATCGTTTGGCAAACAATTCCATTTCTTCATCATCGTCATTATCGTCAGAATCACTCTCATCTTTTGTGGATTTGAGAGCAACACCGGTATTCTTCTTTTTCTTCATCTCATTCTTTGTCTTGTCCTTCTTCTCGAGGTCTACCTCATCTTGAATCATCATTTCATGTGTGAGGAGAGAACCAATGAGCTCATCGAGAGTTAAAGACTTTAGGTTTTTAGCTTCGATAATAGTCACCTTCTTTGATTGCCAAACTTTTGGAAGAAAATAAATTATCTTTCTCATAAGCTTCTCGTTGGGGATTACTTCTCCAAACTCTTTAAGGCCATTGACAATCACGGAGAATCTATATGTCATAGCTTTGATGTCTTCATCCGGTTTCAGCCTGAAATTTTCATAGCTATGAGTAAGAAGACTAATTTTGTATTCTTTTACCTCATTTGTGCCTTCAGTTTATTCCATATCTCCTTGGTGGTTGTACAAGATGAAACTATTACGTATTCATCTAGTCCAAGTGCACAGAAAAGAATATGGATTACCTTTGAGTTGAACTGGAACATTCTCGTCTCTTCTTCACTCCACATATTAGGATCTATGGATGGTTCAAAGTATCTTTTCATTGCGATTTCCATCCTCCCATGTCACTATCTTGAATGAAGTGTCTCATCATATTCTTCCAATAAGCATAGTTAGCTCCATTGAAGAAATGATGTTTGTTGACGGGCTAAGAATCAAGAACGAAGTCAAAGTTTGATGGAAAGTTCATTGATGACTTGAATATCGATCTAACTCTTCCTGAATCTACTCAAGAGGTAGATTGTTTGCACAATTCGCAAACTTTACAGAAAAACCTCACAAGGTAGATTGTTTGCACAATTCTAGAACGAGGAAAGAACACTCAAAGATAAATACAAATGAGCACAAATTGTGTTCTTGAAAGTAAAATGAATATTGAATTAAAATAGGCTTGAATTTCTCAAACTTGAGGTTTGATGCTTTCTCTCTTGATTCTTTCTCAATTCTTATTGATCATAGGATTCAGAACTTGTTTAAATACACCTTGGATCAATTCTAAACGTTGGGGTCATTGGTGAAGTCAATAGAGTCGTTTTTGTATTTTTTCATTTAAAAAATCTGTTGGGAGCGTAGGTGTATCGGTACCTCCCATCTAAAATTCAAATATTTCGAATGTTATATGACCAGGGATATCGGTACCTCCTAAGGGTATCGGTACACCTATGGCATTCGATGTTCCTCGGAGCCAAATTTAACATAAGGGGTATTGGTATATTCGGCTATGTATCGATACCCTTATTACATTCGAAATTCAGGGGTATCGGTATATTCAAAGAGTGTATCGGTACACCCCAACTTAAAACTCATTTTTGGCTCGATTAAGGTTCGAAATACTTTGTAAAAATTGTTTCAAAAATATTTTAAGATTGAAACACAATTTTACACTTAAGTAAGGAGTAAAATTGACATTTGAAAACTTGGAGTAATATTTTTTATATTCGAATAATTGAATCGAATATTAAATCTTAAAATTTAATCTTTAAAATTCATTAAAACTTAATTTGTTATATCAAAACATCAAAATGTTTTCAACAAAAATCGAAAGGAAAACTTCCCCTATTTCCCAGCAACAACATGTCGAGAAAATAAGCCACACCCAAAGTCCTGACGAAATCGGGATCACAACAAACCGATTCAAGGTTTTCGAGTGCTATAAAAGTCCCCGGTGAAGCTAAGTGAATGGGGGAGAAAAAAGCGAAGAATATCGAGCAGCAAAGTGTAAAAAAATAAAAAAGCATACAACTAAATATCGAAACACTAAGCAAATCCAAACAAAGCATTCACACAAGCAAAAAAAAAAACATAAAAGCAACGTTAGTCTCGGCTCGGGAAGGAATCAGTCACAGAAAGTTGAAAAGGCTCACCAGAAAAGGTGAAAATCTGAAACTAAAAACATATATCTACATCGATTGGGGTATTTTTAGGGTGAATGAGCTTTGGTTTGATAATCACGGGGTCGAGAAGAGTATTTTGGTTGAATTTGTTTTTTTCGGCCACATATGATGGTTACGTCAGTGATTAGGCAACACTATGATGGGGCTACGTCGGTGATTAGCCGATACTTGGGCGATTAGGGGAAGGTTGACGGAAATGAGAGTAGTGGGGAGTGTTTAATATGTGAAATAGGATAAAATGAAATTGTTTAGGATTTTAGGGCTATTTATAGGGAGGGAGTGCAATTATGAGATAGTTTAATTATTTCCATAATCCCTAATTTTTATTTCTTCCTCCAACTCACTTTTAGAATCAATTTGTCCGAGAAATTTGGGTTTATTTCAGTGTAATCCTTTTAATATTCATATTTTTTATTGTTTTTCCATTTTATGTTATTTACTTCTTTTTATTATTAATTTAATATTTTTATATAACAATAATTTCATATTTTTTAGGTTATTCTAAAATTTGTCAAAGGTAAGTAATTCGGATAAAAGTTTTAAATTTTAATTTAACTTTTAATTTTCGCAATTAAGACACCGATAAATTAAATTGGTACCGAAAGGGCAGAACAAGGGTGTTAATCCTTCATTGACTGTAATTGAATCCCAAATCTGATTAATTTCTAGTAAAACGAAGATCGAACAAATGGTAAGTTAAGTTGTCCGATGAACTTAATTTTAAATGATCGGTGGAGGCTTCAACACACATGAAGTCAAGTTGAAACCCAATCCCGGGAACACCTGAAGGACGGTTACGACAACTTGGCGACTCTGTTGGGGACAGGTAAGAGAGTCAGGCCAAAATTGATTTCCGGTTGTCTTCTTAAGCGAAAATTGTAAGTTTAGATTATAATTTATCCTTTCGATCCTTGTTATTTAACTTTTATTATTATTTTTCAAATAAATAGTTGTACTGATGTTTGTTAATGATTTCATCTTTTTCAAAAATCATTCATCTTAGGCCCTATTCCCGTTCTCCAAGCCTTTTTAAGTGGAGGTGAATGTGATGCCTTCGTGGGAATTTATTCTCCATATAGGCCTAATAAATAACCTTCGAGATTCATATACCTTATGTCTTCGTGTGAATTTATTCTTTGTATAGACGTAAGGGAATGTATCCTCTTGAGTTTAACTAGGTCCACATGAACCTGTGACGGGCTTAGGACTGAGGGTCTGGCATGCCCAAGGGGCACTAGCAAGGAGAACTCGAGTACGTCTTTTAGAACTAAAATGTGATGCTATAAGGAATTAGGGTCCACCCTGAAACTTTATTTCAAAACCTAGGATGCTTGATTTATTTCCTACATTATTTTGTTCAAAGCATGCGAATTAGAAATGTATGCGGCTAGGATTTGTTCAAGAAATGCGGAATATAGATCATGTCTGGGTAGGAATAAAAAGAATGATGGTAAATATTATGTGGTGTAGGAAATTTAAATTTTATTTTTAATTATTATTCTTATTTTACTAACTTGTTTCTTTTCATTTTTATTTTCCATTCCATTTTTATCGTACAATTATGTGTTGATCTACAAAGTGTTCGTTAAAACCCAATTAGTTGGCATTAATGGACAAAGGGGTTATAATGCAAGAGGTAAAGAATGCAGAAGTACAATTATGGTCAGAAAGGACTCAGAAGGAAAAATGGGACAATATACAAGACAACTATATGTCAGACATGGATAACTACTCTTCCATCAGCCTCAAACAGAATGATACTCAGGAATTACGAAGCAATTGGGACAGTTGGAAGACGGATAGAAAATAGAAGTTTTGTCAGCGATACAGTGATATCGCACACTTGCTCTATGTAAAGATATATGAACCTTTAATTTGAGCCCTAGTGCAATTTTGGAATCCGGTATACAGCTGCTTTACATTCAACCAAGAAGACATGGTGCCCACAATTGAATAGTACACTACCCTCTAACATTGTGAGTGAATTAAAATGGATTGGGTCTACATAAAATACATTAAAAGACATCTTTTCAAGAGTGGTTTGACAAAGGTTATGAGGGTTGATAAAAGTTGGGTAATTGATCAAATTCAACACAAAGGCAACATGAACATGATGGCAAAACTATAGCTGAATTGGAGGTCATCGTGGATAAATTCAATAAGTAAGCACATGAACTCTAAATAGTTCCCTGAGGGCACCAGTGGCGTTTCTATTAGGAACAGGGTCAGCAAAGGGTAAAAGCTAGAGATGCATTAATTCAGGACTTCCTAGAGTATGTACAGAAAATGACACGCCACTTGCATTGTTTGGAAAGGAAAGCCGGGATGGTTCGACAAGGTATTCAGCCAGTGACAGAAGAAGCAAGAAGACTTGTCAACTTATTAGAAGCTGTTTGGAATCTAGAAGATCTAGGTTGAATGTACCTTTTAATTGTTTTTGGTTTTTTAGAAGTAACAATTTTGTCCCAATAAAGTCTATTTATAATAACAAACATGTTTTGTATAAATGCCTCAAACTTTCATGCATCATCCATTTTTGCATATTTTTCTTTTTATTTTCATTTCTTTACATTAAAATTAACTAACCGAAGATGTCTTATCAAAAAAGGAACAAACACTAGACACACCTCATCAAGCACTGGACAAACCTCGTCATCACAATACTCGAGCAAAGAAAAAGATGATAGAAGCAAACATTGCCCAACTTGAGGAAAACATATTGAGACTGTAAAAGGAGATTGAGGAGAAAATAAGTTAGAATCAAAAAAATATCTTGGATTCTATCATTAGGAAACAAGATTCAAGGTTGACCAAGTTGTTGTCAGGTTGTCTGGCCTAAATCAAATGAATTCTCATGGGGCAAGGGCATTTGAATGGATAATTGACCCACCTACTTTGTAGTTAATTATTTCACCTAGAATCTTACCGGGACTTCAAGGGGACTCATATGCTTCAAAAGAACAAGCTTCTGTAACTAACCCTCAAAATAATCTAGATGATTATCGAATTCTAGACCTTAATAAGGAGGACAAAGAAAAGAATATGGAAGAAAAGATCAAGCACTTGAAAGATAAAATTAAGACAATTAAAGAAGAGGAAAAATATTACAGAGTTGATGCTTTAGAACTATGTTTGGTCCCATATTTGATTCTTCCTCTTTAGATTAAAGTCCCATATTTTAAGAAGTTTGATGGGAACGTTGTCCATCGGCTCACATTACCATGTTTTGTCGAAAGATGACAGGATATGTTGGGAATGACCAGCTCCTGATTCACTATTTTCAGAAGATTCTAGCAGGTTCAGCCATTCAATGGTACAATCAGCTGAAGTGTTCACACATCAGGACATGGAAAGATCTTGCCAAGTCATTCTTGAAGCAATACAATCATGTGAATAACATGAGACCAGATCATGTTATGCAACAAAGTATGGAGAAAAATCATAACGAAAGCCTTAAGCAATATTCATAGCAGTGTAATGATGTAGTTGTGTCGGTTCATCCACTTTTGGATGAAAAAGAAACAAGAAATATCTTCGTACATACAATGAAGGCTCCTTTATTTGGTATCTGGTTGCAATTCTATCTGGGATTTTTTTTTATTTGGTCATGGCCGGATAGATGGTGGAAACAACCATAAAGCAAGGAAAGATAAAAGGAGGCGAGTCCAGTAAAAGGCCTCATATGAAGAAGAGAGAGGGGGAGATCAACAAAATCAACGATTTTAACACCAGTAAAAATGTTATGATCTTCAAATCAAAACCAACTGCAGTTGTACCGTCAGGTACTTCTAGACAAGATTCGAGGGAACAAATGAGAGAAATAGAAAATGAACATTTCTTTCCTTTTCCCATGACATATAAGGAGCTTTATCAACGGATTTTTGATACACATGTGGTGTCACTATATCCAAAGAAACCTTTAAAGCGCCAATACCCTAGGTGGTATAAAGAAAATGTACACTGTGAATATCATGGCGTTGTCCTGGGACATGCTATCAAAAATTGCCTCACCTTTAAGAGGATAGTCCAAAGAATGCACAACAAGAAATAAATTCAATTTAATAATTCAGAGTCACCTAATGTTGCACATAATCCTCTATCTAACCATCAAGAAAATGGGGTTAATGCAATTATCGAGGGGAATAGAAAGAATGTCAAAACTATAGTTTCCGAAGTGAAGTCACCTCTGGATTGGGTATGTTGGCAAATGATAAATGCGGGATTTCTTACACCGTATCCTAGTACATCAGATTGCAAAGGTGGTAGTCATTTCTGTTATCACAATGAATATGGACATGATATACAAAAATGTGTCGAATTTAGAGCCTTGATCTAGCTAATGATTGATAGAAAAGAGCTAGAATTTTACGAAGAAAGAAACGACACTCCATAAATGGATGTTCGTATAACTGGAGATGCATCTGAAAAGTGAATATCACAATCGATGAATAGGTCATCTTATGATGAAACAAGAGGAGATCATCACTATTACCATAGAGTTGTGTTGCCTATGAAATAATGTCTTGCTTGAATTTGTCTTTTATATGCTTGACCCTTTTTAAAAAATGACATTTCTTTGAGTAATAGAGAATTGTTTGAAATTCATTGAATATCAAGTATAATGAAATGCACATTATGAGAAAAGAGGTTATAGCCTTTTTTCATATGCCGAGATCAAATTCCTTTTAAAAAAACAAGATCCATATTTTTTACCCTAAAAAAGAAAAAATGTTTTCTCACTCGTACAAGTTTAAAAGTAGACAAGATGGGGCATTTCTGATGCATGACATCGAAGGAACAGTTAGTTTGCATGTCTGTTAATGAAGTTTTATGAAGATATACAATTTTCACAAATGGAATGGTGGAATAGACAAATTTGGCTTAGATCAGTTGCTTAGGAATTGAACTCTAAAGACAAAATTTCCTGATTTTCACTAACACTCATACTATAACAGATTCTTTCTCACAAACTTATAAAATATCGAAATTGAAGAAATAATGTGATATTAATGCATGATAGTTTTAACAATGTTGGGAGCACTCCGCTGAAAGTAGTAGGTTGTTAATCATTGGATGTAATCTCTGAAATAGCTATGGTTGTAATGTCCAAACATTTTTAAATGTGAGTTTCGTTTGAGTTTGTCAAGTCGAAGACTTTCTGACACTTGAATCCTTTAATTAAGGGTATTTCGCTAAAGTAATGGGAAATATTAGTTTCCCTAACTTTATGAATATGAGTACATTCAGATCATGACACTAGTCTCTATGTGTCGAGATGAATTTCCCAACAAAATCTAAAGCGAGAACATCAACTTTAACAAAGCATAGTTTAAAAAAAGGCAGTAAACCTGTGATAAACATGGATTTAACATTAAATTTCAGTGAAAGGTGGACTAAGAGAGTCATGAAACATTTGTTATAGTTGACTACGCAAAAGCACTCAGGGGTTTTATTTTTAGATCGATATTTCTGCTCTATCTCTGCTTAAGGAGTCTACAAAACTTGAACAAATGGAGGAATCCTGATAATTGAAATAGAAATACTCTCTAAAGGGCCATGCAGTGGAGTGCATCAATTGCGCTGTTTCGTTCACAACCTATTAAAAATTCATGAAAATCAAAACCAAATTTCATTGTCTTCCCATATCACCCATAGATCTTGACGCTTGTCAAAGGGCCATAATTTTTTGAAAACAACTTGTATGGTTCATTTATTTGATATTCAGTGAACTGATACTTTGTTTCAATTGCTCTTGCATCATTTTTATACCAAACCTTTTAAGAAAATGGAGATATATCTCAGACAAGACATATTTTCTAAAAAAAATAGGTTGAAGAACCTGAAATGGTGTGGGGCATCTCCAAGTTTCCAATCTCTTCTCCTTCCACCATACATGCTTCCTGATGTGGTTCCTATCAAAATAAAACTTGACATTACGAAGAAGAATGTAGCATGTCCAGGCGTGATACTCGATCTAAGGGATAAAAGAAGGCGCCAGGGAAGGTGCAAGAGACCTACAACAAATGTTAGCTGGAAAGAGTTTCGCTTATGATGTGAGAAAAGTTTGGTCGTTGTTAAATCCCTTATGAATAACATGCATGAGTTCACTTTTATACTTGAGGATTCCATATCGAAGAGAAACAACGGGAATGCGAGCCTTGATGGTTACGACAACCAAAATGAGCATGAAAAGAAGAGAGCGAGATGTTTAGAACTCAAAGACGTTTAGAGTAAAGAAAAGCTTTACTGCCAAGATTCCCATGCAAGAAATTCAAAGTACTCTACGAGTATAAGAATCTGAGAACTCACAAGAAGCATTGAGGGTGCTTGATATAATTTCAAGGGAGCATGTCTTCTTGTGCGCCAGTTTTTTTCCATGACACACAGAATAATTTTACAGACACTGGAGGTGGTAGCCCTGGCTGTAGAAGTTGTCATTTGAGCTTCCAAGCCATGTAAGGAAGCCTTTCACTGAATATTGATGTGTCAACTACTATGATGATTCAACCAGTTTCAGCAGTTAATCATCAACCAAATGCAAAAGAGTCTTACTCCATCGAGTAAACAAAGGCTAAAATAACGCTTAAGGATCTCTAGATTAAAATCAACCCATATAATCAGGAGTGCAAGATCATTGGATTGAGTCAACAAATGAGAAAAGGTCAGATATTTTTCATAAAGTCGTCAGTGATGGGGCATGATCTATTCTAATGACAAGACCAACAGACAAAGAATGAGACTCCGTTCAAGAAATAAAACAAGAACTAATTCATTTTGCATACATCTTAGACATACTTAAGAACATCATTTATCATTTTCTGCATACATAATTTTGCAGATTTAGAGTCAAATTTCAACTTCACGACGAAGGATACTTGATTCAAAAGTCTCTTCAAAAATCAATGACTGCTTAGCCTAACTTAACAATGAGGAGCTACATCTCAATCAACTCAACCTATAGAAAGATCTACAAGCCTTAGAATCAACTTCAACTCAAGTTTGAGAGCCAATTCAGAACGGATTCAGTTTAGTTTAACTCAACGGTGAGTGGCTAGTTTCCAATTTTCAAGCTAAATTTCAACTCCAGGAAGAATAATATACGACTGACATAATACCTCACTTGGATTTCTCGCAAAAAGGAGTCACTCGAAGAACATGTCACATGGATTTCCCATGAAGGGAAGTCATCCAAAGATCATCTCACCTGGTTCATACCCGCAAAAGGGAACCACCTGAAGAATATACCACTTGACTTTCCCGTGAAGTGGAGTTACTTGAGGAATCAAGATCAACTTATACCATGAAAGGGAGTTGTCTCACCTTACTTTCGCGTGAAGGGGAGTCATATAAAGGATTATCACAAGCTTAGACCCACAAAGGGAAGCCATCATTCACTTAGAGGAACCTTTCACAGCATAGCTCAAGGCGAGAAGGGCTACTTGTCAATAAAAGCTTTTGAGTTTGATTCTATTCGGCATGAGGACGTATCAACTGTATAGTAGCAGCGAAGAACTATTTTCTTATTGAATTTTAAACTAAGATCTTTAAACTAAGAAGAAGACCTAGGTTGGGTGCAATTTAGCAACAAGGAACTATCTCTAGAATATAGCTTAAATTGAGACAAGTTGTCTATCAATAAAAACTTTTTAGTTCTATTCCATTCAGTTCGAGAGCTTATCAACCGCATGGTAGTAGTGAGGAAATACTTTTAGGTTTAAATTCAATTCAAGGTCTTTAAGCCAAGAAGAAGACCTAGGTTGGCTGCGATTTAAAACTAAGGAACTATCTTTCAGCCTAATTTACATCATAGTTTAAGTCAAGGAAAGTTGTGTGTAAACGAAAACTTTTGAGTTCGATTCCATTCAGTTTGATGGTGTATCAACTGCATGGTAACAGTGAGGAACTACTTTCTGGTTGAATTTTAAACTGATGTCTTTAAGCCAAGAAAAAGACCAAGGTTTACTATAACTCGACAACAAGGAGCCACATTTCAGTGCAAATTTCAAGATTAATTTCAATTTCATGATGAAGGCTATTATGCTCAAGCCATCCAAAATCGACTCAACTCTGTGACGAATGAGTCATCTACAACATAGTTCAACTGAATAATGAATAATTATTTCTCAACTAAGGTCGTCTAGTCAAATTTCAACTTCACGATGAAGGACTTTAGACTAGAAGAGGACCTAAGATTAACTACGGTTTATCTTAACTGAATGACCAGGAATAATTGTTTACTCAACGTATCGAGCTAGATTTCAACTTCATTACGAAGGATATCATGCTCAAAGACATCTCAATATCGATTCAACTTCACGACGAATGAGTCATCCGTAACTCAGCTCAATAGCAGGGAGTCATCTTCTATTTTCAAGTCAAATTTCAACTTCACGACAGAGGATATTCGATAAATTTTCTCGAAGCTGATTCTTTTTGTGTTAGCCCTATAATTGGTGTTAGAAGTTGCATCCTCCACTAATAAATGCATTGCTAGAATGATGGAGGCTGCAGACTCAAACGTTTCATTTTCCTTGTGGGGAGGCAAACTATTACCCTTGAAGATCTTACATTCCATCTTAGGCTTCATGTTGACAGAATGGCTATTACTAGTATTGTTGATGGGTACTAGGCCGACTTATATGAGGAACTACTCGGAATTCCTCCAAACGATCGCAATTTAGATGAAGTCAAGATTAAGATTAAATTTTTTGATGAAAATTTTAAGCAGTTATCCTTCAATTATGCTCTAATAATTAGAGAAAATTATTGAAATTTACATTTATTTATTTTAAATTTTTAATAATATTGAAATTTTATTTTATGTTATTGTAATTTTTTTATCATAATTTGCTTAATTTATGATTATTTTTTATTTTGCATATATTTATTTGTGCTCGTATTTTATGAGTTATTGGGGGATCTTGATGCCAGATAAATATTATAACAAAGTGTATTTGATGTGGTTGTATAATCTACGTATTTTGAAAGACTATAAATATAAGAGTTGGGGATCGGTAGTATTGGCCTTTCTATTTTTTGGAGCTTTGTAAAGTTGTCGATTCAGACAAACAAGTTATTAGAGGATGTCTGATGTTGTTGCAATTATGGTCTTGGTTATGAATGTCTTTTTATGGTTGATTCCTACACCTGGCCCCATTTCAATTTCCACTATTATATAGGTAATTAAAAATGAAATATGTTTATATGTTTATATTGATATACATTTTTATAGTGTTTTACAAATAATTATCTTTTTTATATGAATGATAGGTGGACTGGTACACTAACTCACACCCATCTACCAACAACTCTACGTGATTTTAGATAGTTGATTGATAAAATGACAGACGATGTAATAATTGTAATTGATTTCATTTTTTTAATTTTAAAATCATTTTTAATTCGAGAAACATCTAACTTAGTTTAAAAAATTTTGTAGTTCAGCAGGATGTTGTACAATAATGATGCTACTATATCGTGTACTCCGACTGAAATAGGCCTCGTTTGGGTGTTTGGATATCAATGGTCTCATTGATAGTTTATAAGATAGTTGAATGATGTCCTATCGATCGCATACTGCAGCAATTTAACTGTGTCACAACAATTCTTCTATCCCTACCAGAGTTGGACGACTTGCATCATATAACACAACAAGAAAAGATATATGTTAATTGGGAGATTCATCATTCGCAATTGGTGTCGTAGTGAATAACGAGATTATATAGGTGACTCATTTATCAACCCATCTTCGACCACAGTGTTTCAAATTATTACATATTATGTACGATCAATATGGGAAGTCGCATATATTGAACAAAGAGAAGAGAGCATGAGAAATTTTTGTGTCTTCCCAAGATCACCCTCAGACGCAACGTACACTGATATAATGTACTATTAGTGGTGGAAGGAATCAAGCCAGAGAATAAGAAAACACACTAATTGCTCATCATCGGGAATGACATGATAACTTGTACAGTCATTAGTATAGCATCAGATATCGGTGTCATTACCTGCATTCACCCACTCGACCCAGTCATCATTTCAGCATATGCCACCTTCAATGGAAGGTTATTTCACCAAAGTGTTTCGTTCCTATCCAATGATGGTTGTCCCTTCATATTTCCTTCATGTATCAGTTAAACCATATTATCCATAACTTTTTTATTCATCTATTCCACCATCGGTATTTCAGTTTCCACCATTGGCAAGAGACTTCGAATCCTATAGTGTTCAGCAAACACAGCAACAATGCATATTCTATACCATTCTTGGTCTTAGTGCCAGTGATGGTACTGCACATGTAGATGGTCATACTGATACTGATTAAGATATATTGATTTGTATGAATCCACATCGAGCTTGTCGTACACCATGGTGTAGTACGGTAGGACATAGGCATCATTAGTTTTTTTTCCTTGAAATGAAAAATATGTAATGTCTGAAAAATTTAATGTAATATTTTTAGTTAATCAAACTCTAATAGGATTTTTAGTTAATCAAACTTGCAAAAATATATTTAGTTAATTGGATAAATAAATAACCTCACGTTTGGTAGAAAGTGAAATCCTACCACATTAGGAATCTCCATGGACCTTCGCATCATGTAATGTGAGATCTATTAAATATTGTACCTCCTAGGTACAATGACTTCTATAAATAAGGCGCCCAAATATTGGTCTTCTTGTTGAACTATATTTTGATATAACAATTTAAGGCAAAAATGTTTTTGGACTTGAATTGAATTTATTCAACAATTTTCAAAATAATTCAAAGTCCTTAAAAGTGGAATTGAGAACAAAACGGTTTTCTAAACAAGTAATATCGATATTGTTCCTACAATATCGATACCTCATAAACAAGTACCGATATTGTTCATATCGTACCGATACCAAAGGTAAGAAAAGTATCGATACTCACTACGTAGTATCGATACTACTAGCATTGCTCAAATTCTAGAATGCAAAAATGGTACTGATACCCAAAAGGGTAGCGATACTAGTAGTATCGATACCATATGCATAGTATCGATACCATCAGGCCCAACAACTAGTTTTATTTAAAATTAACAAAGGTAGTACCGATACTCCCTTTAGGAGTACCGATATCCCTTGTTCTGGGTAGTTTTATTTTGCAGGAAAATTGATCCCCAACGGCTCCAAACAACCTCCAACGGCTAGAAAAGGCCACAACAACATTCCAACAAATAAATTCAAGTTGAGGACACTTGAAGAAGGGTTAGAACACCTATCCAAGTAATCTAACACAAGAGAAGAGCTTTTCACTCTTTATTCCAATTCTCTTATAAATATTTGTGTTTTGTGTGAGCTTGATTCTTTGTAAACTCCTACCTTTGAGTGGTTTATTTGTTTACTTCTTTTTATCCTTTTTGTAAAGGGGTTAATTATATCTTAGCCAAGTTTAAAAGATAAAGAGTTGTAAAGGTTACTCTTGATCCTTGAAAAAGAAAGAACAAATTAGTGGATTTGTTAGAAAATCCTTAGTGATGAGCTAAGGTACTGGATGTAGACATAGTTGAGAAGTCGAACCATTATAAATCCTTGTGTTCATTGTCTTATCTTTTTCTTTCCTTACTCCCTAAACAAATTTTATCTTTTTACCCCCTTTAAAAAATTTTGGTTGTTTGATTTGAGCCTCTTCGATCCTAACAATTGGTAGCAAATCTTGACTCATTAGAAGGTTTAACCACATTGAGACGGTCCTCAAAGAAGCTCTACTGATTCCCAATGCAACCAACAAAGAATGGCTTCAACCTCCGGTGCCTATTACAGTGAAGATTCACGACCAGTCAACAAGCCACCCTACTTCAATGGAGCAAATTATGTCTACTGGAAGAATATGATGAAGCTCTTCATTCAAGCCAATGATCTAGGATCTTGGAACTCAATCATGAAGGGATACTCCACTCCACCCGATGAGATGGATGATTGGAGTGATAGAGAGAAGAAAAAGTTCTAGCTCAATGCTAAGGATATGCACATTCTCTTTTGTGCATTAGGCTCGGATGAATATGGAAGAGTCTCTTCATGTTCCAATGCCAAGGAGATATGGGAAAAGCTCCAAGTAACTCATGAAGGAACCGATGAAATGAGGGAAACCAAGATAAGTCTTATCAACCATAGCTACGAGAATTTTAAGATGAAACCTGATGAAGACATCAAAACCATGAAGGATAGAATTTATGTGATTGTCAATAGTCTAAAGGGATTTGGAGAAGTAATCTCTAATGAAAAGCTTATGAGGAAGATGATCTACTCTCTTCTAAAGTCTTGGAAATCGAAGAAGACGCCGATTATCGAAGCTAGAGACCTAAAATCTCTCACTCTTGACGAGTTGATTGGTTCTCTTCTCACTCATGAGTTGATACTGAAAGAATAGGATGATGATGAAGAAAAGAAAGACAAGAAAAAAGAAGAAAATAAGGAGGTATGAGTTGCCTTCAAATCTACCAATAAGAGCTATCAAGATTCAAATGAAGAGGTAGATGAAGGAGAGGAGATGGCCAAGCTATTCAAAAAGTTCAAAAGTTTCATGTCTTCCAATGAAGAGAAGCGTGAATCAACCAAGAAGAAGGGTCCCCTGGTGTTCCCCTGGTGTGCTTCAATTGTCAAAGAAAGGGGCATGTGAAGTATGAATGCCCTCTCCTAAAGAAGAAGGGATCATTAAAGTAAAAGGCATTTGTGGCAGCTTGGAGTAATGAAGATGACTCCAATGATGAAGATGAAGTAGCCAACCTATGCCTCATGGCCATCGAAGGAGATTTCGAGGTATCTTCTAACTCGAATGATTTAAATTCACATTCTTTTGATGAGTTACATGATGATTATAATGAGTTGTATTTGAAATTTGAGATCATGAATTCCAAATATAAGAAATTAATTTCAAATTTTAAAATTGAAAATGATTTGATTTTGAAAGCTAAAATTGACTTTGAAAAACAAAATGAAATTTTGAAAAATGATTTAGAGTTTTCAAAAGTCAAAAATCAATGATTTAGAAAAAGAAAATTTTGATTTGAAAATTAAGCTTGAGAACTTAACAAAAGAAAAAGAATTAATTTCTCAAAACAACTCATTATGTTTAAAAATAGCAAAATGCTCACATTGCCATTTCCATGGTCATATGGAACATACTTTTCCCATAAAGAAAAGAAAATCTTTAAAAAAATAGACAAGTATGGGTTCCTAAGGGAACAAGGGGATTGAAACTAACGTCTAAGGATCCAAAGCAATTTGGATACCAAAATCCAATTAAATGCCTCTTGTAGGTGTGTGGGAGAAATGGTGATGAAGATACTCAAATGCTCTAGCCACACTGAAAAAGAATGGGTAACCTCTAAGCTTAATGCTTTTGATTTTGATTATTTGGTTGCTCATTTAGTTTTAAGCATGCATGAATTTTGATCTTAAAATGACTATGTTTTGTTTTTAATCTCGTGTATGTTGAAAAATGTTTTATGATGAACATTTTAAAATTTTAATGATTTCTTATAATTTTTGTTCATCATAATGATTTTTTGTCAAAATTGATTTTCAATTCAAATGATATCTCTCTGACAATTGATATCAACTTTTCAAATGCTTTGTTTTTACAAATTTTAAATTTTTGACCTAAATTTAAATGTTTATGCATGTGTTTTAAATGTTAAAGATATGTCTCTAACAATTGATATCAAATTTTTCAAATGCATAACATTTTTTAATAGCTTTGTGCACATATACTTAATTTCAATTATTGGTATTGCAAAAAGTATTTTAGACTTTGAAATATTGAATTTCATGTGCTACTAACATGTTTGTTATTCTTTGTTGAAATTCAATTTTGTTTAAGTGTCAAGATTTTAAAGCTTTTTTTTTGTTTTGAATGCACTTTTTGAGGGGAAGCTTTTGATTTTTCAAAATAATTTTATGTTAAAATTTGACACTTACTCTCCAAAGTTATTTTAGAACTTTAAAATTGAAAAAATCAATTTCAACTGTTTGGAATTCTTTTTGATTTAACAAAAAGGGGAAGAAGTATGGGTTTGAAAATTTTAATTTCTTAATGAAAAAGGGGGAGCTGAACATTTTCACATAATTTCCAACAATTGGTATCTTTTTCATTAAACATTTTATTAAGGGTGAGTTTTGCCGAGAACAATTTTTCAAATGTTTTGTTATATCAAAAATGGGGAGATTGTTGAACTATATTTTAATATAACAATTTAAGGCAAAATGTTTATGACTTGAATTGAATTTTATTCAAAAGTTTTCAAAAATAATTCAAAGTTCTTAAAAGTGGAATTGAGCACAAAAAGTTTTTCTGAACAAGTAGTATCGATATTGTTCTTACAGTATCGATACCTCATGAACAAGTACTGATACTGTTCATATGGTACCGATACCAAATGTAAGGGAAGTATTGGTACTCACTAGGTAGTACCGATACTACCAGCATTTCTCAAATTCCAGAATGCAAAAATGGTACCAATACCCAAAGGGGTACCGATACTATTCTGTATAGTAGTATCGTTACCATATGCATAGTATTGATACCATCAGGCCCAACGACTAGTTTTATTTAAAACTAACAAAGGTAGTACCTATACTCCCTTTAGGAGTACCGATACCCCTTGTTCTAGGCAGTTTTATTTTGCACAAAAATTGGTCCCCAAAGGCTCCAAACAACCTCCAACAGCTAGAAACGGCCACAATAGCTTCCAACACATAAATACAAGTTGAGAACACTTGAAGAAGGGTTAGAACACCTATCCAAACAATCTAACACAAGAGAAGAGCTTTTCACTCTTTATTCCAATTCTCTTGTAAATATTTGTGTTTTGTGTGAGCTTAATTCTTTGTAAACACCTACCTTTGAGAGGTTTATTTGTTTACTTCTTTTTATCCTTTTTGTAAAGGGGTTGGTTATATCTTAGCCAAGTTAAAAAGATAGGGAGTTGTAAAGGTTACTCTTGATCCTTGAAAAAGAAAGAACAAATTAGTGGATTTGTTAGAAAATCCTTAGTGAGGAGCTAAGGTAGTAGATGTAGACTTAGTTGAGAAGTCGAACCACTATCAATCCTTATGTTCATTGTCTTATCTTTTGCTCTCCTTACTCCCTAAAAATATTTTATCTTTTCATCTCATTTGCAGATTTTTCGGTTGTTTGATTTGAGCCTCTTCGATCCTAACATTTCTCCTCACATTTTCTTTGAGTTATTCAAAATTATGTATATATGGAAAAAAATTTATGGTTTCAAATTTTATTTTTGTGTCTTTCGACTCTTACTCCGACGATTGAGATTAAATCTCATCTTCGTATGAGGATTGAGTAAATAAGGCAATAAAGTCGATACTTGAGAATTATAAAGTAAACTTGAAGAAAAGATTAAGAAAATGGAAATGGAGAATAAGAAGAAGAAGAATAATAAGTATGAAGACTTTCCAATATGGCGTAGAGACCGAATTTGAGAGACGAATGAAAAATGTATAAATGTGTAGTTTGTAATTGTAGTAACAAAAGTAAAATAATATATGAAAAATGCAACTTTTTATGTTTAAAATATATGATCGAATCGAGTTGAATATAATGTTCAATGTTTTAAAATTATTAATTAAGTTTTGATATATAAAATATTCAAAATATCAATAAAATTATCTTTCAACAACATGATAATTTATTTAAATATTTATTTATAAACATAATAAAAAAACAACTACATGAAGTTACAGTTAGTTGAAATGAATAAAAGGAGTTAGAAGATTATCTTTCTTCGTAGTCTGTAAAAATATTTCATGAAGATGAAGTTGTTTCTTCCTCTCGATCCAGATGTTTACGGACATAACGTAGTAGAACTGGCTTTTCATACTTTTGGTCTTGTGACAACCGTGCTACTTCTACTTAACTTGATGAAGATACTTCTTCCTCAAATTTTACAATAAACTCGATGTTCATACCACTGACATGTTTGTAACACTAAACATCTTCCGAAGGTTCTTTCCATTTGATAAGGTTATCATGTAATGTGCTTCAGGGTCGGGCTCATCAACATGACCTTTCACTTGTAAAAAAGTCGTCTATCGTGTTGTAGATTTTTTCAGCTTCGTTGAAATCAAATCATACAATTCATCTTTCTTGATTTGTGTGTTGAAGGTAGTGTATAAATAAGTTCTCGAATGGAACACATATACAGAAAAATCTTTTCATTGAATATTTTTTACGAAGATATCCATCCAACATGATTATCATATCGTTTATATAGATAAATTTAACTAACCTCGTGCCTTGTAGAAAGCAAGGCCCATTGACATATCAAATCAAATGTGTATGTTGAGGGTGCTGCCACGTTAGGAATCTCTACGATCCTCGTGTTCTGCAGAACGCGATATCCTTGTCATGTCAGTAATCTCATTGAAAATCGTGTTTTGTAGACCGCGTGGTCCATGCCTATATGAGCATCCTTGTTTTTTCAACATAAGTAAATTGACCTTCTCGAGAAACATATTGTTTGTAAAAAGGTGTCCTCTTCTGGTGGCATCCTCTTCTAATATAACAAATGGCACACCTCCAATAAAGAACCCATGGTTTCCATTGTACATGGAATTCGAGAAACTTCTAGGAAAACTTCTCATTCCATCAAACTCACCTATCTCATGAACCTTCTTCTTCTCGTTTCTAAAAATGCATCAACTTCTGGTGGTATTATCTTCTCGTTCCATTAAAACTAGGATTAAGCAAAATGAAAAACATTGCTTCGTTTACAATTTATGTATCATAATTATGTAATCGTATTTTCTAATATTGAAATTTATTATATTTTAATTTCTGGTTCTATATGTATTGTTATGTTATTGTTATGTTAGAATTTTTAAAATATTAATTAAGTTTAAATTATTAATTTATTTAAGTTATACTTTAACAAGATGATAATTAGTTGTTTAGTTCATTGCATAAATACTTTGACAACCATCATATTTTTATGAAATTTTTTATTTAAATACTAATTTATAAAAACAATAAAAAAGAACTACACGAAGTTGTGGTTAATTGAAATGAATAAAAGATGAGTTTATTTTCATTTCTTCGTAGTCTGTAGAAATGTCTGATGTTAAGTCCAGTTCCATAAGTATTTGCTCTTTCTCCTGACGTTTACGAGCATAGCATAGCAAAACTGTCTCTTCGTCCTCTTCATTTTTTGACAATTGAGTTGCTTCTGCGTTACTTGATGAAGATGTTTCTTCCTCAAATTTTATAGTCAACTCAATGTTTATACCACCAACACTTCTGTAAACACTAAACATATTCCAAATATCGCTTCCATTTGATAAGGTCAGCATGCAATGTGCTTTTGGTTCGGGCTCATCAACGGGAATTTTTGCTTGCAACGAAGACATCAGTCGTGTTGTAGATTTTTAAGCTCTGTTGAAATCAAATCATATAACTCATCTTTCTTGATCTTGCCATTGAAGGAAGTGTAGAAATAAGTTCTGAAATAGAACACAGTTGCACAGAATATTGCCATTAATTATTTTTTTACGAAGCTAACCATCCAACATGGTTATCATTCATCTTTATAGATTTTTATTTCAAAATCCCGCGCCTTACATACCGCAAGGCCCTGATATGTCAAATTAAATGTGTACATTTAAGGTGCTATCACGTCAAAAATCTCTAGCGACCTCACGTTTTACAAAATGCAAGGTCCCTTCCATGTTAGAAATCTCAATGGAGAACGCATTTTACAAAGCGTGAGGTCTTTGCCTATATAAGGCATCCTATTTTTGTGGCATTCTAGATTATAACGCAGGGTCTTTACTAATAAGGGGCTCCTCTTCTAGTGACACGACTTGGCACAAAACTTAGAGATCCTTATACAAATATCGGTGTTATAAGTTATGCCACCCGAAGATGATGCCTTTTATAAGGACGTCGCCCTTTGAGTTTCTCTTGAAGGTCATGGATAAATCTTTCATATTTCTTCTATCAAACATGACCTTTTTGAGAAACTTCTTGTTTCATCAAAACTGCATTTCATATTAACCTTCTTTAACATGAGTAACTTGATCTTCTCGAGAAATTTATCACTTTTAAAAAGACATCCTCTTCTAGTGTCGTCCTCTTCTTCCATTAAACAAGTCGTTGATCCAAATAAACAAGTAATTTGAGGGTGTTTGTTGTTGTTGCTGTCGTGGGTATATTTTTTTAATTTCATTTTTATGCCCGATTTACTTGAAAGAAAGATTTAGTATTAATATGTAACACATCTATATATACGCATAATTAAAACAAATATATTAATACTGCTACTTCTTGAATTCCAATAAGTTTTTTGAATTCTTAAAGTAAGCCTGCTGTAACCATATTACAAAGCCACTTAGTTGCCGGTTGAAAGCTTGGAGATGAGCTGCTGCTGAACTGCTACTTGAAATGTTCTTTTATTTTTTAACAGAGAAAAGTTACAGCAGAGGTATCAAACCAGCAGGGGGAGTATGAACTCAATCGGCGACCAAGGATGAACAGAGGAAGGTGGACATGGACAGTTGATCTCTTAAACATTCTAAATTATTATATATTTTTTATATTTTCAACTAATTTTTATGTTCTCTTTAAAAAATTATAAATTTACTCTTAATATAAAATTTTATATCTGTTATTATTTGTGACCTATTAGATGCACTTGTGCACATAAATCATTATTGCCCACGTTTTATTCGAGTAAAAGAGGTGATATATATGTGTGAGAGAGAGATAATAAGAGACGATATTTCCTAGAAATTATGGATCAAGTGGATATACCTTTTAAAAAGTATGAAAGAAAATTAATATGATCAAAATAGTACTCTTTTGACTTTTTTGTACAACCCAACTTTCGCTTTTGGTCCGTTTTTGTCCCGACTCTCATTAGGTTGTTTACTAATATATTCATGTATGTCCCCTATAAATACTGTTATTTTGAGCTTATAATCACTTCTTTCCATCTCCATTACAGAGCTAAGAAGGCAAGTTTGAGAGAGAGAACAATGGGGAGAGCTCCATGCTGTGAGAAAATGGGACTGAAGAAAGGTCCTTGGTCCCCCGAAGAAGATGAGATTCTCATCAATTTCATTAATCTCTACGGCCATGGCAACTGGCGAGCACTCCCAAAACAAGCTGGTGATCATTTACTTTTACACTTTGTTTTAATCAATTGCTGGTTTTGTGATCTTTTGCTGATGCTTTCATCTATTGTTCCTCCAGGTTTATTGAGGTGTGGAAAGAGTTGCAGGCTGCGTTGGACAAACTATTTGAGGCCAGACATTAAACGAGGGCATTTCACCAGGGAAGAAGAGGATACCATCGTCAACTTACATGAAACGCTTGGTAATAGGTGCGTTTTCATATATTTCTTTGCATATTTCATATCCATGGACCTCGATTATTATTAAATAAAGTGTTATTCTTCAGTTCGTGCAATTACCTCTACAAGAGAAATGTTAAATAGATAATATACAATGAAAATGCTATTTATTGATAGATCTGCATTGGTTTTAATGAATTAGGTTAAAGATATAATCATAAAAACATGTGAAACTGAGAAGATTCCTTGCTCATAATTGTCGCCATGCCCCTTACAAACAATAAAAAACAATTGCTTATACTTATCAATACAAGTCTTTTTAACTTTTTCTCCTTTCTGCCACTGGAAAACACAAAAAAAATGTTCCATCTCTTATTCATAAAAAATTGGCTGCCAAAAGCAAGAGCACCACATTGTTTAGTGCATGGCAGTGATGGCACAAGCAGATTCTGAATTTTCTTATATATTTTTTTCTGTTAAAGATGGTCAGCAATTGCGGCGAGATTACCGGGACGAACTGATAACGAAATAAAAAATGTATGGCACACCCACTTGAAGAAGAGGCTGAACCCAAACCACGACTCCAATGACAACAAACGACAATCCAAAACCAAAGTTGATTCATCCAAAGACCTCAAAAAAGAACAAGTACAACAACAAGCCATGAAAATGCCGGTTTCTCCATCAGAATCTAGGAGCAGCGAGGTTTCCACGGTAACGATAAGCCAGAACAACGCTAAAGTGTGCACGACCAAGGTTGAAACACATGAGGATCATGTGTCGGAAATCGATGAAATCTTCTGGTCGGAAGTGCTGTCGGCTGACAATTCAAACATGGCTGACGATTTTCAAGCTGTTGGTTCAGACCCGCCATTGCCAAAGTTGGAAGCAGTCAATGGGTATGGTTCAAATCTGTATGATACTGATACCAACATGGATTTCTGGTATAATCTTTTTGCTAGAGTGGGGGATTTTTCAGAATTACCAGAAATTTGAGTATCTAGTTTTGTTGTCTTAATTAACTTATGGAACTCCCTAATGAGTTGTAATCCTGTTGTTCCTTCATTTCTTTTAATTTTAACCACGTGATTATTCGGATTAGAGTTGAAGATTTAAAAAAAAAACCGATAAAATTCACAATTTATCAAAGTTTTCAGAAGAGATAAATGTATATTCTAAAATTCAAAATTTTTCCATTTACTTATTTATTTTACTAATAGTGTCCGTCTTAAAATTCTATTTATGTCTATCTCATCAAAAACTTTTAGGGTAAATTATGTGTTTAGTATCTAAATTATTAATTTTGATTTGTTTTAATGCTTAAACTTTCATTATTTTCAAAAGTCATACTAAAGTTTAGTTTTTGTTTCATTTTTGTACTCGCCATTAAAAATTTTAGTTTTTGTTTCATTTTAGTGCTTCGTTCAAAATTTAACGTTAAATTATGAAAATATTAAAAGTTTAGGTACTAAAATGGACAAAAACTAATAGTTTAGGTACTAAATGCATTAAGTTTTTAACGTCGATGTGCTAAAATGAAATGAAAACTAAACGTTATGTATAGTTTGAAAAAAAAATAAAAGTTTAGATATTAAAATAGACTAAAACTAATACTATAGGTATTAAATTTGTAATTTTTCTAAAATTTTAAGATTTTATTTTATATGTGATTACCTTATAAACGAATATTCCATGAAACAATATGTTGAACTTTCAAAATGTTCAACTGTGAACTCCAAATTAGAATGATTTTTGGCAGCATTCACTTATTCGTGTGGTTGTGATTGTCATTCAAAATTAAAATTCATGGGCGTATTTGTCAAGACTGGCAAACTTTGATAATCTGGTTCCTATTTCCACTCCAAATATTGTGTTGCTTAGGTTTTCCAAAAACACTTTTAAGATAAAATTAATAATAACAAACAATTTTTAATGTTAAAAGTGATTTCCATAAGTTGAAATTTATAATCTTCGAATTTTGTCAAATGTGTATTTGAATAAAATTACTCATATATCTTTATTTATATCATTAATTATTTAATATAAGGTATATGATAATGCACCTAAGCATGTCCTCTAGGATCTGAATGGCGCGCTCGAAATAGTCGTTTGTCTATGGATGGAAGACGGTGTTAAAGTGTAGTTTAGTACCTAGGGATTTGTGAAGAGCTTTCCAAAACCAATAAGTGAAACGAAGGTCTCTGTCCGAAATGATCAAAGTCAGGACTCCATGTAACCTCACAATTTCACGAATGTACAACTATGTCAGTCTCTCTAAAGTGTAATCCAAACGAATCAGTAGAAAATGAGCAGTCTTGGTCAAACTGTCAACTATAACCCACACTACATTGTGTCTCTGCCTAGTCATCGGTAACCCCATCACGAAGTCCATGTCACTCTACCACACTTCCACTACAGTATTTGAATCGGCTAGAGCAACCCTAAAGGAACTTGGTGTTCCACCTTAACTTGCTAACATACTAAACATCTAGCAACGAACTCATATACCAATACAATAGTCAGAGCTCTTGGTACATCATATTACTACCTGGATAAACTGAGAACATACTACAATGTGCTTCATGGAGAATCTTACAATGCAACTACTCATTGACGGGCATACACAACCAACCTCTAAAGAAAAGTATGTCCCCATCGCATAACTCAAAACCTGGGGCCTTACCTTGGTGGACCTATTCCACGTGAGTCGTTAGACAACTATCAAAACCTTGTAACTTTTTAACTTCGCTCACTAACTCGGGTTCCACTCGTAACTCAGCCAATAATCCACCATCTGCAGATAAGCTCAAACAAGCTAGCAAAGCACTCAACTCTAACATCGTCTTAATGCTTAAAACATCAGTGACAATGTTTGTTTTTCCTGGGTGGTAGTCTAACACACAATCATAGTCTTTTAACAACTAAAACTATCTACACTACCTCAAATTCAACTATTTTTGTATAAGTAGGTACTTTAGGATTTTATGATCAGTGAAGATATGGCATTTCTCGCCAAAAATGTAGTGCCTCCAAATCTTAAGCGCTAAAACTACTGTTGTAAGCTCTAAATCGTGGGTGGGGTAATTTCACTCACGAGGCTTGAGTTGACGGGATGTATAGGCTACCATTTTTTCTTCTTGCATCAAAACGTAGAGAAGCCCATTTAGTGAGGCATCGCTAAACACGATGAAGTATTTCCCTGATTCCAGCTAGGTTAAAATTGGAGCTTAAGTTAGAATGACTTTCAACTGTTCAAAACTCCTTTTTACTTCTCACCCCACACAAACGGTATTCCCTTATGAAGTAACTCAATCATTGAAGAACCTAATAAAATAAAATAAAATGTTCATAAATCATTATAAAAATGTGTAGCACTTAACACATACTTACACCGGTGTAATTATATACATCTCTCAATATCTTGGTACCTAATAATAAAGATATAATTATATTGGTGTAAGTATGTTTATATATTTTTAAATAAATTAAAATTTTCAAAAAATATATATTAGTTACTTGTGTACAAATTTTATTAAAAATATATAAATTAGAAATAATAAAAAAATTATATTAAGTTATTTGCGTAAAAATATAATAAATAAAAATATAAGTATAAACCATTTATCAAAATTCGTAACCGTTAACTAGCATTTTTAGTGGTTCGGTTAACCAAAATCATTTAATATTAACAATTCAGTTAATTAATCTGTTAGATATAACAATTATATTGGTTAACGGTTACGATTAACACTTACGAGTTTTTAACAACCCTATAGAGAACCACAACTGTAACAACCTCTGGACCCTCATTAGCAAAGCTCCAAATGCCTCATATTACAGCTAGAACAATGCTCTCACTAAACCACTGACACTCACCATGGAAGTCGATGTCAAGGGTCTCTTACGGTGCTCAAATCTACCCATTTTGCCTGCACAATGCTCGGACTTACTGGACTAGTCCAATGGAGTCCTCCAAGTTCCTTAGGAGTCCTTGGCCCTCTTGGCCAATGGCAGGGAAGGTCTCAAAGACTCAACTACTCTCCTGCTCTGACCGAAAGAAGTGTCCGATGTTCTAGTCCTTATACCCAAAACACTCTCTATCGTCTTTGCTTAGAGAGTCAACTCAATAAAGAATCTCGATGGGTCGACAACTAGGTGGGTGAGAATGTCTAAGTGAAGGCCCTTCCGAAACCTCCTATAGTGGTGGTACTCAGACGCCACCAACTCTGGTGCATATCGGCTCAAGCGGAAGAACTCCCTCTCGTACTCAAACACTATTAGTCTCCCTGAGTCTGGTGTAGGAATTGATCCCTCAAGTATTCTTTGTGAGCCCCACCTATATATTTCTGACAAAACTCCTCCAAGAAGTGCTCCCATATGGGTTACGTGGACTTCATCACCAACTCTTCGATCTCCCACTAATCTATGGTGTTACCTTTCAACAGGGGTAAGGTGTAGCTAATGGATTATCCTCAGTGTCTCTTGACCACTGGCTAGCAGTCATTGGGTTGTCATTATCGGAGCTGAAGAAGTCGACAGTCTTGTACCTCTAGAGCCTTTCAACTAAGGACTTCTGCGGTGCTACAACGAGAGAGGCTAACGGAGCTAGCTGGGTATGAGGTGTGACAGGTGTCCTAGGGATAGCTCTAACTATATGTCTAAGGGATGCAGTCAGATCATGGAAGAAGGTCGCCTCGTCGACTTGCTGTTCCCTAAGAACTCAAACTCATCACTAGTATCACCTGTTAGGGAAGCTCTACACTCATCCCTACCCTCATGGATTAGAGTGGAGTTATCGTCCATGACTAACTCTAAAACTAAGATAAAAACTGGGAGTTATTATCGCTATTCAAGACATGAAAGTACTCTCGACTTCCTATTGGTGTATATACTTATAGACTCTTACTGACTTTAACCCTTGAGTCCTAGGAACGACTAAACATATCACTATGATACCAATGATATAACACTCTAACCTGATATAACACAAAGTTGACCGATTAGAATGTCACACGAGACCACCGGAGTGTCTAACCTAAAATTTTTCTTTAAAAACCTTTGTAAATCATGAATTTAAGACCATTCTATATAAAGTAAATCAACATAAATAAATAAAGTTTACTTCGGGAAGCTCCTAAAATAAGTATATAAAAAATAATATAATTGAGTACTTAAAATAAAGTTACGACTCAATTATAATAATGTCTATGAATAATACATGCCCTCTAGATAAAAGACTCAAGACGTACTCAACTGCTACTCGGACTGTTTGGAATGTCAACTGCATGATAGCTCCTTGAATGAATTTCCTAAGGACATCACACGAAAACATATTCTGAATGCTATGCTTACTAGCCCAGTGTCACACTAGCAACTAAACCATACTAAAAGTGTTCAATAAATGCTTATGCTATCGAGTGCAATAAGGAAAGTGAGTATACTCATATACTACACACTACTCTAGGGTAGATATCATGGTATGGTTAGAGGGTTACATATATTAGGAAACACAAACCTATAATCTACCTAGGGTGAGGTCTGAAATCTCTACATCAGACACAACACCAAACTAACCCACCCCTCGTGAGTGTTTGGGCCTCACGCCCTAGTTAGTCTCAAAGTGCCTTGCGTACTTGCTTAAGGATATCCAGATACTATATACCTCGACTATTGTCATTTGTTAAAGTAACTCAGATGACCTAGTCAATTTCTCGAGCGTCAACAAAGGCTAGTTTTATGTCGCCTTAGTTGGTGTTATTCCTATATGTAATTGCACGTAAATAAGGTTATCACTTGTAGTTTTATTTAGTCGTGTTTAATGCCATTGGGAACCTCAATATCACTTCTAAATCCTTGGGTTTCTTGCCCATAAATGTGCGATGATACTTATACTAAGCCCCCTATTATCGATACTGACTTACATGTATTATTATTCGCCCTTGGGTATCGATACTATGTAATTATTACAAGCTGTGAAAGGACAGCATTATTAATACTCCTAAATTAATATCGACACTCAAGCTAGGGGTAACGGTACCAAATTTTTCTTCAATGTCTTAAAAAATACCTCAGTATCGATGCCCTATTGGGAGTATCGATACTCTGCTTCATGAGTATCGATACCAAAATAGTTTACTGGAATCTGCTAAGTGTGATCGGTATCTATACCACCCTGCGAGTATCAAAACCCAACTAGAAGTATCAATACTCTTTGGGCGAGTATCGATATTTCCTTTCCCAAACTCTCAAAACTACCTAATGAACGGTATTGGTGATGTTCTTCCAATACTGATACTCGAACCTAGAAATACCCTATTTGGGCATGAAAATGACTCTCAAAACCACCCCAAATGCCCTATTAAGGTTTTCAAACATTATTAATATTTTATGTATGAAAGAAGAGGTCATAGTAAGTCTTTATACATGCTAAAAAATCATATGATTGAATCTACCATGGATACTCATTCATGCTTCACAACACAATATTCACTTGCTAGATGCATTATCATGACTCAAAAATGGTATGAAAGAGTTGTGAATGTGTTACCTTAGTTCCTTATATGCAAGAAATGTCCTTAATTCAACCAAGGGTCAATTTCTCCTTTTCTTTAAACTTGGAGCTTTCTCCCTCCTTGTTGACTAATCAATGTCAAGCTAAATGAGTTACTAACTCATTTAGAGGCACAAAAAGATTAGAAATATGCTTTCAAACCTCTAAAAATGAATTATGATTACCAAGGAAATCCCAAAACCCGAAACCCATATTAAACCCTTACTTAGGCATTCTCATGGCCAAAACTTATAATAAGAGGGTTGGATGAAAGGTTGGAAGGTTGGGATTTCATTTCTTATCTTAGAAAATCTGAAATGTGATTAGAAATCTACAAGTTCTTACTTTTGCACAATGGTTAGAAGAGGAAGAGCTATGAGAATGGAGAAGATGAAGTAGGGGACAAACAGAGCTAGAAATGATGGAAAAAAATAGAGTGGGTAAGCAAATTAAATCACTCTCATTAAAACTAAATCACTCTCATTAAAACTAAATCAGCCTTCATAAAAATTTTAGGGAAAACTACTATTTTGGTCCTTCCATTCTTGGCCAAAGTATAAAAATACCCTTTTTAAGTTTATATCATGTCAAGCTCAATTCATGGGAAGCCCATTCTAACCCCAAACATTAATTAATCTCCTAACTTACTCTTAAGGCCCAATCGATTTACCCAAAACTATTAACATATAATTCGAGGTATATTCAATTTTTAGTAAAATACTTTTTTATTTTTTATATTTAATTTTTTGAATATTTGAATAATTTTATATTTATAATTTAAAATAATTTTTATTTTTTAAAAAATTAAATAATTCATTGAACTTAAAAAACAATTTTACTCTTAAACAAAACTAAAACATCAATTTAGCTACTTGTCAGGTTATCTATCGTGTCATCAATCATCTTGGTTTGTCACGTCAGTACTGTGGACTGTAACATCAATACTATGAATTGCAACGTCAGTATTGTAATGGTTAATGATGAAAAACATTAGTTAAATGGCCACATTAATTTGATTTATGAATTGAAGGATCCCATTCAATGGCGGATTTAGAAATATTTTTCAAGGTGAACACATATGAATTAATAATAAAAAGTTTTCGTACGGGTGGACACAAACAAAATTTCAAGGTAGACATCTTCAATAAAATGAATAACTAATGTAAAGAAATTTAAATTTCAGGATGATTACGTACCTACCTTAAATTATACGTACATCCACTATTGATCACATTAAAAGAAAAAATGTAATAGTTACGTTAATATTTTTTAAGTACATTAACTTCTGATTTTTTTATTTTATTTTTTTCCTTGGTTTTGTTATTGACTATTGTAGGGATTATTTGATTAAGCCGCCAAACATTTTGGCCGAAAATCTGTAAGATAATTGCCACTAAACGAAAAGAGACCCACGCGTTGCAGAAATGTCCACTAGATCTACAAATCAATTTGACAACGGCTAGTTAACATCTGCAAATCAAATTGTTATTTTTAGGCTCCAGAAATTTTTTATTTTTTTAGAAAATAAATATTATTTTAAATTATAAATATAAAATTATATAAATATTTAAAAAAATATTAAAATATTAAAGAAACATTCAATTAAATGACAAATGAATATATATATATATATATATATATATTATGTAGATACAATTATTCCAGTTAAAGGTTATAAAAAATAATATCTTTTTATTATTAAGATAGTTTAATAAATATATATTGACACTCAATTAATTAATTAATTAATCTACCAAATCGTATTCATTAAAAATCAATGATTTTTCGTGTCAGATTTGAAGTCATCGATATATATTTAAATTGGATTAGAATAAAACTTGATTTTCTCAACGCAATGATTGTACTTGTCCTACAATCGCATTATTTTCTCAAATAATGCGTTGGACAAAAATTTAATTAAGCATGGCCTTCAATAGTCCTTCCTTTATATTTTCGTTTGTCTTTTTTCTTAAAAATCTATCAAAAAAATAAATAGAAAGAATTATATTTTCTTTTATTTTTTATTATACTTATCAAATGGTTAAATTGGAGCAATATTACATTTACTTTTTTTAAAAAAATATTGTATGGACGTTTTTATTTTGTAATCCATGACAAAAACTATAGTTATTTTAAGGAAGTAAGGAAAGCACGACATCTTCACTGTTCATGTGAATTAAATCGAATAAAAAATTATCAGACGCCATGAAGACTTGGCGTCTTCATTGCTCATCGATTAAAAAAATTGGAACAGATGCCTGGAAGATTTGGCGTCTTCATTGTTCGAGCATTTAAAAAAAATTGGACACCATGAAGACATGACTTATTCACTATTCATGGTCAACTCATAATGGCAGACACCATAGGAGATGGTAGGGATGGCAGAAATTAATTGGGACAACAACTAGTATTATTTAGGTCTTTAGCGGTAAACGAGAATTTTTTTATTTTTGAGAGAGTTGAGTTTTGATATTAAATGGGTGAAGTTGAAGATAAAGTGTGAGGAAAAAAAATAGAGTGGAGAAGAAAGAGGGGAGGAAAAGCAGATAAAGTGTGAGAAAAAATATTGTGAAGAAGAATGAGAGAAGGAAAAACAAGAACACTTGGAGAAAAATCGGGTAATATTATATTTCTTGTTCATTTTTAAAAAAAAAATTTAGATTGCATATTATTACAGATATAATTTTAATTTTACACATGTAATTTCAGTAGATTTGAAACAAAAAGTTAACATGGAAAGAAGATTTGCAATAGCTTTGGTAGAATTTTTTTGTTCAAACAAGTAAGTTGGTTTAGTTTTGTTCAAAATTTTAATGATAGTATGTATTTATTTGTTTAGAATTTCAGTTGTTTCCAAGTATTATTTTTTGAATTATTTATTATTTATTAGTTGAAATATTTGTTTTGATTTTTATATTTTGATTCAAAATACATATATATGTTTTTGAACATGCAGAGAAAATGAACGATAAGTTTCTAGCGATTGTCCATTACAATAGACAAATTTTGAAAACTAATGTCGAGGTTGTATTTAAATCTGAAAGCCCTAAGAACATGATGTTTAAAAGGGAAATCACGCTTTAACAATTAAAGGAAAAGATAAAAAAGAAAATTGGAGCTGAGATTGGTGGTTTGCAGTACAGGTGGATGACATGTTACAATCCAGTCAGATATTTTGCAATATCTCTTCAAGATGATAGTGATGTTGGAAGCATGATTGAAGTTCATGAATCAAAAAATACACAAATTATTAAGTTATATGCTAAGGAGCGTGAGATATATGATGTTCCTGACTCATCCAAAATCGTATTTGGAAATTCATCTTAAATGGGTTTCGACAGTGGGACATTGAGTGCATTTCATCCATATGGTTGCCTTTCGACATATGTAAATGTTGATTCGAATGTTGATGTTGACATTGAAAACCTTCGAGGTTGATAGGGGAAATACATGTTGATTCTAGCGATAATGATGAAGAGGATTTCAATTTGATTTGTGATGACCCTTTTTCAGAAGTGGTGAAATTTGTTTCTAACGATGATGCAATTACATTCTATGAACCTCATGCTCACATGAACTTAATAAATTATGATAAGATGAGGAGGCCTGAATTTCTGGATAAGGCTTCGGGTAACTCTCATAACTTATCGATTGGGAATTTAATGTAAAAGAGTAAGTTGTAACCATAGGGGATGGTAGGGATGGCAGAAATTAATTGAGACAACAACTAGTATTATTTAGGCCTTTAGCGGTAAACGAGAATTTTTTTGTTATTGAGAGAGTTGAGTTTTGATATTAAATGGGTGAAGTTGAAGATAAAGTGTGAGGAAAAAAATAGAGTGTAGAAGAAAGAGGGGAGGAAAAGCAGATAAAGTGTGAGAAAAAATATTGTGAAGAAGAATGAGAGAAGGAAAAACAATAACACTTGGAGAAAAATCGAGTAATATTATATTTCTTGTTCATTTTTTAAAAAAAGTTTAGATTGCATATTATTACAGATATAATTTTAATTTTACACATGTAATTTCAGTAGATTTGAAACAAAAAGTTAACATGGAAAGAAGATTTGCAATAACTTTGGTAGAATTTTTTTGTTCAAACAAGTAAGTTGGTTTAGTTTTGTTCAAAATTTTCATGATAGTATGTATTTATTTGTTTAGAATTTTAGTTGTTTCCAAGTATTATTTTTTGAATTATTTATTATTTATTAGTTGAAATATTTGTTTTGATTTCTATATTTTGATTCAAAATACATATATATGTTTTTGAACATGCAGAGAAAATGAACGATAAGTTTCTAGCGATTGTCCATTACAATAGACAAATTTTGAAAACTAATGTTGAGGTTGTATTTAAATCTGAAAGCCCTAATAACATGATGTTTAAAAGGGAAATCACGCTTCAACAATTAAACGAAAAGATAAAAAGGAAAATTGGAGCTGAGATTGGTGGTTTGCAGTACAGGTGGATGACATGTTACAATCTAGTCAGATATTTTACAATATCTCTTCAAGATGATAGTGATGTTGGAAGCATGATTGAAGTTCATGAATCAAAAAATACACAAATTATTAAGTTATATGCTAAGGAGCGTGAGATATATGATGTTCCTGACTCATCCAAAATCGTATTTGGAAATTCATCTGAAATGGGTTTCGACAGTGGGACATTGAGTGCATTTCATCCATATGGTTGCCTTTCGACATATGTAAATGTTGATTCGAATGTTGATGTTGACATTGAAAACCTTCGAGGTTGATAGGGGAAATACATGTCGATTCTAGCGATAATGATGAAGAGGATCTCAATTTGATTTGTGATGACCCTTTTTCAGAAGTGGTGAAATTTGTTTCTAACGATGATGCAATTACATTCTATGAACCTCATGCTCACATGAACTTAATAAATTATGATAAGACGAGGAGGCCTGAATTTCTAGATATGGCTTCGGGTAACTCTCATAACTTATCGATTGGGAATTTAATGTAAAAGAGTAAGTTGTATTGCCAATTAAAGAGTATTGCATCAAAAACCACGTGGACTTTGTTGTTGTAGAATCCAGTCCGAGAACTTTGTTTGCAAAATGTGTCAAATATGGAGATGACTGTAATTGGAATATCCGAGTGTCTAAATTTCATAGGAAAAGTGCTTAGGTGATCACAAAGTACAATGACGATCATACATATTTACGAAATTCCATCCAACAAGACCACCGAAAATTGGAATCAAATGTAATATGTGAATTTGTAAAGATATTGGTTGCACTAAATCCAAGGATTCCCGTTTCAGTGATACAAGCATCTATTAAGAACCAGTTTGGATGTCAAATAAAATACGCCAAGGGTTGCCATGCAAAGGAGAAGGCGAAGAAGTTAATGTTTGATGATTATGATAAGTATTATAATGAGCTACAAGATTTATTACAAGAAATGCAATATTTCATCATAGGGACTATAGTAAAGTATCAAACCTTGGATGCATACAATTGAGAAGGTTGAGTTATAAAAGGAAAGAAAATATTCAATCGATTATTTTGGATACAAACATGTATTGTTGATAGCAGTTGCAAAAGATGGGGATCGAAATATCTTCCCAATTGCATTCATAATTGTTGATAAGGAGTCAACGGAGTCTTGGAACTTCTTTTTGAGTCATTTACGTGAGTATATTGTTCGAGAATATGGTGTTTGCTTGATATCCGATAGAGGAAAAAGCATTTTAGTTGTAATTAAATGACCAGAAAGTCGTTAGACACCTCCATACACATATCTCATATATTTTTTACGCCATATTGGTAAAAATAGTTGGTAAATGTGGAAAAACCACCACATTTATCGTGAAGTTTTAAGCATGGGTTAGTTTCATTATGTCATTCTCAATTATATATGTGTATATATTTATACATTTTATTTTTTCTTGATGCTAACACTATATATGATGAAACATGATATAAACTATTGCGATCGAAATTTGAGAGGAAGTTAGGGCATTTGAAGGTTTATGGCAACCATGTGTGGACTTGGGCAAACAACATCAGAAAGGAAAGATGGTCTCAATCATACGATGAAGGTCGAAGATACAGACAAATGAAAACCAACCTTGTTAAAGTCATAAATGGAGTATTAAAAAGGACACACCATCTCCTAATTACAAACTTAATGAGAGAGACATACTACATGTTAGATAAGGTTTGAAGCAATAAAGGGAAGAAAATCGAGTCCATGATAAATAGAGGACAACATTGGTCTCCCGACCTTGTGAGAAAAATGCAATGATGAGACAACCTCGATGATTGTTCACCAGTTCGACCGACTAAATCAGACTTTTGATGTTGTTGAATCTATATACAACAACGATTTAGGTCACCAAGAAATATTTCAAGTTGATTTTTGGAATCGGTGGTGTGACTGTAGTCGGTTCTAGGCATGGCGATATCCATGTGCCCATGCAGTTGTTACATGCATGTCTGTAAGGGTTGATCCGTACACCTTTGCGAATGAATGCTTTAATTTGTAAACGATATTAAATATATACAGATGTGAGTTTCCACCGATCACGAATTCACAATATTGGTCACCAGCGGAACATGGCGAATGGTTACTGAATCAAGAAATTTGTAGACAACTAAAGGGAAGACCACAACCAACTCGTATTCATACTAGTATGGATCTTAATTATAGAGAGGCAAGACAACCAAATAGATGTCGTCTCTATAAGGGTGAAGGATATTTAAAAAAAAATGTCATAATTGACCAAGTTGCATGCCTCAATGATTTCATATTTGAACTATTTGTACTTTAATGTTTTAATATTTGAATTATTTATACTTGAATGTTTGTATATGTATGTTTGAACGTTAAATGGTAAAATTAAAAATTTAATTCACTTAAAAAATACACCATAAAATGTCATTTATTCATGCATTGAAAAAAACAAAAAAGTACGTGAAATCATTTCTCCTTAATTTTTGTCCATGTCGGTGTGTCGCGGAATAATAATGCCTTGGTGGATGTCGATCTCGTTGTGGCCTTTGTAATTGAATGTGATCTTCTTCATCATCGGTCACCTCATTAGTCACAACATGCATAGGAGCCGATTTTGTAAAAATAAAATCAATAGTCACCACTATGTTCTTCTGTGGGACTATAAGTTGGCATACGAGATATGGTTGTAAAAAAAACAATCACCACTTTGTTCTCTCGAGAGACTGTAAATTGGCATATTAGACATGCAAAATATCATTTCTTGAAAATTCATGTTGTTTCCAATATTTTGGTCTCCTGTAGAATTGAAAAAAAATAAAAAATTTGATTGTGTGATGAGCTGCCACAAAATAGTGGCTCATTTTCTCATGTGACATCACTATTGTTGGAATCTCTCCCTACGAAAACGACCCAGGGCTTGAAGGGTGTTGTGTTGCTACAATTTTATTTTGAGATGGCGTATGTGCCTACTCCACTAGTAGATATTTCACTACGACCACCATATTTATTTTATAGTTGAAGCATTCACCTCGTTCTTTGATCGTTGTCAAGTACGGTCTTCCATTTGCAACATAATAGATAAAGTACTCTAAATTATTCCAATCAAAATCTTCATGTTCAATGGGAGTACGATATGGCAATAATGAAGCTCTGTCATTTCACATTTCAACATAATGAGCATGTATGAGTTTTTAATTACGTTCGAACCTGCCCCATCTATCACATCATAAAGATAATCATAATTATCTAGAATTTATGAAATAGGCTAATAAAAATCAAACTTCCTCAACACTCTATCTGTAAACTGAAACTCGAACCGTGAAGATGCCATATCTTCTGGCGTCCATTCGAAATTTTTTATGAACATTGAAAACGCCAAGTCTTTTTGGTGTCCATTCCAATTTTTTTTAATTGATAAACAATGAAGACGCCATGTCCTCATGGCGTTCAATAATTTTTTATTCGATTTAATTCACATGAACTGTGGAGACGCCATACTTTCCTCATGTCTTTAAAATTAATGTAGTTTTTGCGATAGATTGAAATATAAAAATGCCTATGCAATATTTAGAAATAAAAAGTAAATGCAATATTGCTCTAACTTAACCCTTATCAAACTCATAATATAAAAATTATATTTTTGACTATAAAATATAAATTATTTTTTATTTTTATTTTTTAGAAAATAAAAAATTTGTAGAAAATGCGTTTAGTTGTAAAATTAGAAAATAATTTTTTAAATATCAAAACAAAAATAAGTGAAAATATGAAAACATAAAATAAAACTGTCTTGAAAATTTGAAAATTATGAAACACTTGGAATTTTAATTTAACTTACCAATTTAAATCATTCTAATAATAATTTTTTAACTTAATGATATTTGAAACCCTCAAAATTTTACCCAAAAAAATGATCCCAAAACTTTTTTTACACTTGATGCTAAAATTAATTTTTTTAATAATTTAATTTTATAATACTTTTATATTTAATATATTAAATACTTTAATAATTGTTTATATTTTACATTTTTAATTCAAATAATTTCTTGGATTTTCTATAAAAAAAAACTAAATAACTCCTCGAACTTTCTAAAAATCAATTAGATTCTAAAACTTAGTAAAAAAAAAACAATTAAGTTTATCTATCACATCATCTTCCATCATGTATTATCACAATAACATCTTGAACTATCATATCAATATTCTAGACGGTCATGTAAGCGTTCTAACCGTCAATACACTATTTAATGCAAAAAAGTTATGAAGTAACACTATTTTTTTACCAAAAATTTGAGGGTCTTAAATTAAGACATGGTATTGTGTATTTTTTTAATTTTAATTTTAATATTATTTTCGTGCTCTTACTTACTACATGATTTTGTGTATTTTTTTAATTTAATTAATATTTAATATGTATTAATATTATATTCTTATTATAAACTAAAAATAATTTTTATGTTATGAAATTTTATCAACTTTATTGTTTTCTATTACATAACTCACATGTTAAATTTATATAATATATTTTTAATAATTATACTTTAATTTAAATAGTTTAATAACTATTAATAATCTCTATTTTAAGAAATTAAATATCAAATATATATTTTATTATTTTTATTTATATTAACGAAACATATTTACTTACGACATGATTTTGTGTATTTTTTTTAATTTTTAAAAAAGTTGCATGCAGTTCATATGAGAGAATGCAGGCGTTTGGTACTATCATCACAAGTCTAAATCAGGTTGACATTAGACGAGACAAATGCATGTACGATCACCTAAAGTGGATCAAATTCATGGAATAAAAACCAAATAATTTAGTGGATTGGTGATGAAACTGATGCGTTGCAACTGGCAAGCAATTAAGGTGAAAAATATTTACTCTTCTTATTAAAGGTGTAATTTTTTTAATTTTAATTTATTTAAAATATTCTTAATAAAGTCAAAAAATTATAATATTTATATTTATTTGTTAATCTTATTTTTATACATCAAAATAAATCTATCAAATTTATCAATCAAATTTTTAGATAATTTTATCATTTTTCTGATTTTACATATAATCAAATTCATTTCTTAAAACCAAGTGTTTTATCAACCTGACACACAATTAATGAGAGACAGTATCATTAAGATCCCATTAAGAAGCATTTTTTAATATTTTTTATTAGAATCAATTATATCACTTGTCATTTAATTATTAATAAAATTATGAATAAATCATGATATTATTCGTAATATTTCAAATAGTTTATTTAATTTTAAAAATTCAAAATTAAATCGCTCAATTAATTGGAAAGGAAAATATATTTCAAATTATAGGTTTTTTTTGAAGATTGATGGTTCCGTTTGATGATTTAAATGTACAGAGATTTTCATTGGTGAGAGTGTTGAAAAAATAGGTTGTTGCAAAACGAGAAGTTAGTATTAATTGGAAAATATTAAATAAAATTTTTAAACAAAGAATTGATTAATTGTGTCGTGGTATTAATCACTGTCTTCGAAATAAATTCGTTCTGATGTATGTAATCGTTACAATGGACGAATGCCTCTCAAAGTTAACACAACTCTCCAAATTTTGTACAACCGAAAGATTAAGTTGACTCCATGATACCACTCTTCTCTCAACTCAAAACAACACTCCATGAGAGTGTTACTAAAGCAAACAATTGTTTTTGGATGTATAAAATATATGAAATTGCTCACTATTTATATGTTAAATATCATATCCAAGACAGATCATTTATTAGTGGATGATGTAGGGTGAGGTTTATGGAGTTCAAAGATTTTGAGGTAATTTTGTGAATTCTGAAAGAGATTATCGATAATTTAATTGATGAATTGAACGATAAGGTTAATAAGAATGTTATAGTGAAATTTAGGGGTCATTTATAATCGTTTTTCGATGAAGATCTACATAGTGACACATGACATAATTATTTCAATCAATTAATTGAGTGACTTGATTGTAACTCTTTAAAATAAAATATTTTTAATGAACAAAATATTACACATAAAAATCCATATGATATTTAATGATCTATTGACATATTTGTAACAGTCGATTAATCGAGTGATTTATGTATGATTTTCTGAAATTAAATGACATGTTTATAATCTTACTATACTTGGATGACATGCAGTATAATTTATCCAAGATTCAATCAGATCAATTTTAAAAAGGGTAACTCAAGTAAAACAAATTCAACGTTTTGGTTGATGTCACAAACATTGTAGTTGAAAAGGTGGATAGGCTATTGAAAGTTATCCAAAAATTCACTGAATATACTATAAATAATAGGGTAAATTACGTATTTAGTATTTAAACTATCAATTTTGGTTCATTTTATTATCTAAACTTTTAAATTTTTAAAATTATACATAAGATTTAGTTTTCATTTTATTTTTGTACACAACCTTTCAAAATTTAATGCGTTCAATACTTAAACTGTCAGTTTTGATCCGTTTTAATACATAAACTTTTAATTATTTTCAAAACTTAATGTTAAAATTTGAACATGAGTACTGAAATAAAATAAAAACTAAATTTTAGATATGATTTTGAAAAAAATAAAAGTTTAGGTACCAAAACGAATCAAAACTGATAGTTTATGTACTAAACGCATAAATTACCCTCAATAATATAGGGTTTTAAAAACTTTTGCATATTTTCTTAGGAGAGTTCCCCCAAGATTACGAAGCATTGAAGGTGTTAACAAACTATAAATGGTGATCGATTTCAGTATGAACGAACACGATGGGAGAGCTCCCCCAAGATTACGAAGCATTGAAGGTGTTAACATACTATAAATGGTGATCGATTTCAGTATGAACGAACACGATGGGAGAGCTCCCCCAAGATTACGAAGCATTGAAGGTGTTAACATACTATAAATGGTGATCGATTTTAGTATGAACGAACACGATGAGATAGATTGCGACCGTAATGAATGAACTACAATTGGGGCTAGGGCAAACCGCATATTAAACAAAATAGTCTTGGACTTCTCTATTAATAGATCAAAAACTTTTCTTTTTGAATTGATCAACAAAATTACATCAATATGTTGGACCCTATCTTGATACTAGTTATGAGTTTATATACATAGCCTATTATGCTAACTAACTCAACAACCGAAAACATATTCAATTGGGATAAAAACTCGATTTGACTATAAAAAATTAGTTTTTTTACTCGATTTGATTAGATTTAACTCTTAATTTGACAAAATTCGACACAAAAGACTATAAAAAATTGAGTTATAAAATATGACTAGAATAACTTGAAATTAGTTAGTGGATTAGTTTTCAAGTTCGGGTCAAGTCTCTCAACTTTACATGATATATGTATATTGTGTATAAAAATATGAAAATATATATATATATATGTATATCGTATATAATTATAGGAATTCGTTTGAATTAGAATCAATTAATATTATAATATTATAAATACAATTATATTTACACAGAAACTCGAAGAACTCGATTCAAATAAAAAATTAAATAAAATTTAATTTATAAAGTATGACTGGTCAACAAGATTAACTCGACTAGATCAAATACTTACCCCTAATTCAAACTGACACTAACGGCCCAACATATTTCGGTTAAATCCATCAAGTACTTGTCTGGCATAAAGACTTGTTACAACTACTCCATTATGTCGAGAACCAATTATTGTTAATTGATGTGTTTAGGACTACTGTTATTGTTTGTTGTTTTTAGTTTATTTGTTATTTGAAGTTAATTGTATTGCTTAAAAGATGATTGTTATTCCTAGAGGTCTCGAGTTCGAGCACTAGTGATTGTTTGATATTTGAATGTTAATTGACAAATGATTGAGAGTTTTTAGAACATATATTGTCACTTGTAATCACAATTAATAAAAAAAGTATGTTGATTAAGTTTAGGAGCATGTTGTTAGTGGATTGTTAATTTTATTTTATTTAAATTATGAAAGTTGTTGAATAAAATTTGTGTTCAATTTTCTTTATCAGTTAAGTTTTCTTTTCATTAAAATACAATCAATTGATATTAGAGCTTCTTTTATTTAGGGACATATGTTGGTGCTTGTTATCCCATGGAAGGTGAAACTAATTTCTCTTTGATTGCACTGCTTATATTTGATGAAGGCAGTTATCAAGTTTAGGCAATACTCATAGAGACTTATTTGGAGGCTATAAATCTTTGGGAAGTAATGAAAGAAGACTATGAGATTCCTACATTGCCGACCAACCCCACCATAGCACAAATCAAAGCACAAAAAGAAAAGAGATATGGGATTACCTCAAGATTAAGTACGAGGGAGATGAAAAATTCGTGGGATGAAAGTGTTGAATTTTGTACGTGATTTTGAGTTGTAGAAGATGAATGAGACTAAGAAAGATAGTGAATATTTTGATAAACTCATTAGTATAGCCAATAAGGTCATCCCACGAAGTATATAAAAAATATAAGTAATAAAATAAAAATAAAATAAATAAATAAATAAATAATAAAAAGGATTAAATTGAAATGAGAGTCAAATTCAAGGGTCAATTTGAGAAGAAATTTGGGTTTAGAGTTGAATTTAGGGTTCAAATATGCCTTTTCAGAAGCGTGAGGATCAAAAGCATAATTTACCCTTTTTAAATCAAAAACGCGTAGATCCCTTCAGTTGGGTCAGGTCACGTGCGGGTTGCGGTTCGGGCACGGGCTAAGTATAAAACCCAAATTTTTTTTAATCTCCCTTATTTTCCTTTCTTCAACTCGAGAGCCCCCTTACATTTTCTTCATTTTCTCTCAGTTGTTCTTCACCAAGGAAGAACAACCACCGCTGTTTTCAGAATCCGATGGCCCACCACCTCACCGACCGCCGTTGATCGACGCCGGCCGGTGGTCATAGGCGGTGAACTTAAAAAATTTTCTTGTTTTTCGAAAGATCTCGACACCCTCGTTCCGAAAACAGATTTAGTTTCTCAAAATAGGCATCGAGGAATCGTAGATCTAAAAAAAATGTTTTGAAAAAACCCCCTTTTTGTCATCGACCGAACGCTTTTCATATCAAACACAAGCCAAACAAACCAACATGCAAGCCAAGGATAACCGAATAAGGTAAAAAATGTTACCTTTATTTCTTTTATGCTTTCGAAAGTTACAAGTTCTCAAATCTCAACAATATCACTTGTGTGTTTATGAGTGCTTTGTGTGTATCGTCTGTATATTTCTTAAGTATGATTTGCGTCTTATTTATAGGGAAATTACAAGCTATTTTTAGAGTCCTATTTATACTAGAGTTCTAATGTTTAGTGGGTTGTTTGTTGGTGGTGACATTGCCATGAAATTCGACCGGTTGTGTGGCCTTGACCGAGAGGCATGCGGAGCTGAGGAGGGACTTGGCTAGGGTTCGAAAACCCTAGCTGATTGATGCGAGTCGGACACAAGCGCAAGTGGACCGGTTCAAGTTCCAGCGGGTCGTGTGTTCTGGAAATGGGTTGAGGTTGGGCTGCTCCAAGTGGGTCACGTGCAGCTGGGTTGCTGGGTTACTCTGCTGGACCACTGTTGGTGATGGGTCACCCTTTGTAAAAATGTTGGGCTTGAGCCTGTAAAACAAATGAAAACAAATTTAAATATAAATGCATATATTATATAATATAATTTATAATGTAAATATATTATATAATATAATAACATTAGAGGATGAAATTGGGTGTCTTCAACTGCCCCTCTTTGCTCATTATCGTGCAACGAAAATAGAGTAAAGATTTAAAGACACAAATTTCGTCCATATCGAATGACCTCCATCATAGAGTTGAAATCTGATATTTGGATTAAATAAAAAAAATGACTCCCTCGCCGTGAGGTTGAGTTGAACTGGAAACTTTTGAGCACGATATCCTTCGTCGTGAAGTTGAAATCGAACTCAAAGTATTAGAAAGTAGTTCCTGGATCGCCTTATAGCTCAGGATAATTTGTCTTGAAGCTTAAACTTGACTTGAAAACCTTGGTGTTGTTGTATTACAGATGACTCCTTCATCGTGAAGTTAGGTTAATCTTTAGGGTACGATATCCTTCGTTGTGAAGTTGAAATTATGGATGGCCCCTTCTTCGTGAAGTTAAGCCTTAAATTAGATATCCTTCTTCATGAAGTTAAAATCCAATCTTGTGCAAGTTGCGTTGTTTCGAGTCCAATATCCTTCGCCGTGAAGTTGAAATTGGCTCTAAATGAAACAGGGAATCCCCTTCGCTGTGAAGTTGAGCTTTGAATTGGATATCCTTTGTTGTGAAGTTGAAATCCAATGCTACTTGTGAGCACGATATCATTCGTCGTGAAGTTGAAATCGTGGATGGCCCATTCGTTGTGAAGTTGAGCCTTGAATTGGATATCATTCGTCGTGAAGTTGAAATCCAATCTTATGTAAGTTGTATTGTTTCGAGTCCAATATCCTTCGCCGTGAAGTTAAAATTGGCTTTGAATGAAACTGGGAAGTCCCTTTGCTATGAAGTAGAGCTTTGAATTGGATATTCTTCGTTGTGAAGTTGAAATCCAATGCTGCTTGTGAGCACGATATCCTTCGTCGTGAAGTTGAAATCGTGGATGGCCCCCTTCATTGTGAAGTTGAGCCTTGAATTGGATATCCTTCATCGTGAAGTTGAAATCCAATCTAAAGATGAATGCTTCTGGTGGGCACGATATCCTTCGTTGTGAAGTTGAAATCGTGGATGGCCCCTTCGTTATGAAGTTGAGCCTTGAATTGGATATCATTCGTTGAGAAGTTGAAATCCAATCTAAAGATGAATGTTGCTGGTGGGCACAATATCCTTCGTCGTGAAGTTAAAATCGTGGATGGCCTCTTCATTGTGAAGTTGAGCCTTGAATTGGATATCCTTCGTCATGAAGTTGAAATCCAATCTCGAGTAAATGGTGTCGTTTCGAGCCCAATATCATTTGCTGTGAAGTTGAAATTGACTCTAGCTAGAACATGCAAAGTTGTGCATATATGTGATACTATGAATGCATCGCTCTTAGGTATGCCTAAAATGCATATGCAACATATGTTATTTTGGGCTCTGAAGAGAAATCTCGATCTCCGGTTGCCTGTCTTGTTGACTCTTGATTCTGGAATCTTGAAGTTTTGATTCTCGATCTTGAACTCTTCGAAGGTTTTAAATCTGATGTGCATATTTTATATTCTAGTCCTTGATTTGGGAAATGCTTCTCGACCATCTCAAGTATGTGCATGAGCCTTGATCGGCTTCCTAGTACCTGTACTTTTCAAAGAATCTTTGTACAATAATATGCAATTATCTTTTGCAAAAGTAAATAAACCATTAGGTTTAAATTCAACCCAAGATGCTCAAAAGGAATTGATTTAGAGAGAAAAGATTGTTTTTATTCATAAGGGAAAAAGAACAAATAATACATGACAAACATTCTAGAAAATGAATACATGATGAAGTGTGAATGAATGTCTTAGATCTCGATAGTGTGGGCACTGTTGAACTGATAAGTCGTTGGGTGACCTTGAATGCAACATTTGCCAATGGATCTTCGAAAATACGACAACGTTCAGGAGAGTGCAACCTTTCTCCGACTCATTGAGTCTATAGAAGATTCAGATACCGGGATGTTTCCACTGTCTGGATTTCTTCAATCAATATCCAAATTTCCCTTTCAGGTTTTTAACTTGGACCCATCCTTGGTTTCAAGATGCCGTTTGCGGGTTTTCATCTTGAACCTACCTTATTTTTCTCTTTATCTTTCTTTTCTTTTCTTTTCTTTTTTCTTTTTTCAATTCAGGGCGTTTTTTCGGGTTTTCACCCTAAACATTTTTTCTCTTTTTTGTTATTTTCTTTCTCTTTTTTCTTTTTCTTCTTCGACTAAGGACGCCCTTTCAGGTTTTCATCCTAAGCGAAGTATTTCTTGACTGCATCCAAATTGACGGGATTTGGCAGTTTAGGTCCGTCCATTTCTGCCAAGACAAGTGCTCCTCCAGAGAATGCCTTTTTCACGACATAAGGTCCTTCCTAATTTGGCAATTTCTCATGTCAGTCCTTGTAAGTCTCAATTGTTTTTTCCACTATCTTCTTAATGTTTTAATTTGTTGCTTCTACTGCTTCGTTAATCTTTGTTCTGTAAGCAGTATAATTATGATGCTTTATGTTGAATTGCTCACAGGAACCATCCATCATTTTGTTGTTCAAGTTTGTAGCATTATCGGTAATGATCCTTTCGAGTAAACCATACTGACATATGATCTCTTTCTTCAAAAACTTGCAAATAGTGGATTGAGTGACACTGTCATATGACGTAACCTCTACCCATTTCGTGAAATAATCAATTGCCACGAGAATGAAACGGTGACCATTCGAAGCCTTTGGATGGATTTTCCTGATGAAATCCATGCCCCACATAAAAAAAGGCCATGGTGATGTCATCACGTGAAGTGGATGAGGTGGAACATTTATTTTATCTCCGTAAATCTGACACTTATGACATCTTCTGGCATAGTTGATGCAGTCACTTTCTAGTGTGGACCAAAAATATCCGCATCTCATTATTTGTCTTGACATCATATGTCCATTCGCATGTCTTCCACAAACTCCGTCATGCACTTCTTCTACTATCATCTTTGCCTCTTCTGCATCGACACACCTTAACAGGACTTGATCATGGCTTTTCTTGTACAATACCTTTTCTTCAAGAACATATCCAGCTGCCATTCTTCTAATAGTTCTTTTATCAGTTTCGGTGGCTTCCTCTGGATAACTTTGATGCTTGATATATTGCAGAATGTCGTAGTACCAAGGCTTAGTGTCTTTTACTTCCTCGATTTGGTAACAATAAGCCGATTACTCATACGACTGCATGTCAATTAGCATCATTTCAGATTCCCGCCAACCTTGAATACGGCTGCCAAGGTAGCTAAAGCATCTACCATTTGATTTTATTCTCTTGGCATATATTGGAAGGTAACTTCATCAAATTCTTCGAGCAGATCCAATATTAGCCTCCGATACTCTACCATCTTTACATCCTTGGTTTCCCATTCTCCACGGAGCTGATAGATTACTAAGGCTGAATCTCCGTATACTTGCAGGGTCTTTATATTTTGCCCCAATGCAGCTCGAATTCCCAAGACACATGCTTCATAATCTTCCATGTTATTGGTGCAATCAAAGTTCAGTCCGATAGTAAATGGGTAATGACTTCCTTCCGGGGAGATCAATATTGCCTCGATGCCATGTCCTAATGCATTTGATACACCATCAAAATGTATTTTCCAGGAACTGTCTGTTGAAGTACTTGTCTCTTCTAAGGAAATAGTCATCAAGTCTTCATCCGGGAAGTCAAAGCTCAGCGGCTTGTAATTCTCATCGGTTCTGCTTGCCAAGAAATCTGATATGACACTTCCCTTTATCATTTTTTTGGCTCACATACTCGATATCAAACTCAGACAAAAGCATCTGCCATCGGGCTAACCTTCCAGATAGAGTAGGCATACCCATAATGTACTTTAGAGGATCCAACTTGGTAATTAGCCAAGTGGTGTGATACATCATGTATTGTCGGAGTCTTTTTGTAACCCAGACTAGAGCACAACAAACCTTTTCGATAGAAGGATATCTGACCTCGCAATCAGTGAACTTCTTGCTCATGTAGTAGATGACTCTCTCATTCCTTCCAAACTTGTCATGTTGACCCATGACACACCCCATTGAGTTCTTGAGTATGGAGAGATACAAGAATAGAGGTTTTCCCAGGATAGGGGGCATCAGGATAGGAGTGTGAGACAAATACTCCTTTACTTTCTCAAATACAATTTGGCAGCTTTCATCCCAAGCTCCGGAGTTTTTCCTTCGGAGAAGGCAGAAGATTGGATTGTACTTGTCGGTTAATTGAGATATGAATTGTGCTATGTAATTTAATCTACCCAGAAAACCTCGAACCTCCTGTATTCGTGGGGGAGATAGATTATGGATAGCCTTAACTTTATCAGGATCAACCTCAATGCCTTTCCTACTGACTACGAAGCCTACTAGCTTCCCGGATGTCACCCCGAAGGTACACTTACTAGGGTTCAATCACAGTTGGAACTTCCTCAATCTCTGGAAGAGCTTTCTCAAATTCTCGACATGTTCATTCTCGATCTGTGCTTTGATAATCATTTTGTCGACATAAATCTCAATTTCTTTGTGCATCATGTTATGGAACAAGGTCATCATAACTCTCTGATATGTTGCCCCGGCATTCTTCAATCCGAAGGGTATCACTTTATATAACAGAAAGTTCCCCATATTGTGACGAACGTGGTCTTCTCTATGTCTTCAGGATTCATCTTGATTTGATTATATCCCGAGAATCCATCCATGAATGAAAAGAAAGTGTTCCCAACTGTATTATCCACCAATGTGTCAATGCGAGGCAGAGGAAAATTATCTTTGGGTCTTTCCTTGTTAAGGTCCCGATTATCAACCCACATACGAACCTTCCCGTCTTTCTTCAGAACTGACACTATGTTAGCCACCCACTCCGGATACTTGGCCACTTGAAGGAAACCAGCATCGAATTGCTTATTGACTTCTTCTTTGATTTTAAGGAGCATCTCAGGTCGTATTCTTCTCAGCTTTTGTTGCACGGGTTTGCATTCCGGTTTGATAGGCAGTTTATGGACTATCATATATGTGTCTAGTCCTGGCATGTCTTGATACGACCATGTGAAAACATCTTTGTACTCTTAAAGTATGTCTATCAGGTTTTGTCTTTCTTCAGTCGAAAGAGATGTGTCGATTTTAACCTCATTTTTATCTCTTTTAGTGCCCAGATTCAAGATTTCGATCGTCTCTTCATGTGGCAGTATTTGTTTTTCTTCTCTTTCTACCATTCTCAACAATTTGTTAGGAAATTTGCACTCCTCTTCATTGTCTCATTCATCAAATTCCCCGAGACAAATGGCCGATTCAAAATCCACCCCCGGATCAGGATCATCATTGTCTGCATTATCTTTATCTAGGAACCTGAAGGAAAAGGAAAATATGCATGTGTGAGAGGAAAATATCCCACACAGAACAACCAAAAATTAAGTTCGAAAGAGAAATATAATGGAGTACTAAAATGAAGAAAATAGAAAATGAATTCAAAGGAAATGAAATAAAAAGACTTGTTTGCCATGGAAAGAGGAAAAATGCATCATTTATTGAAATTAAACAACATGTTTATTCACCCTTAAAAAAGATCACATATTTCCCCGAGTATAGACAAATAAGGATAGTTCGAATATTACTCTGAAAGACTCTTATAAACCACAGGTAGTTCCTCCACTGACCAACGACTAGGCACAAACCCAGGTGAGAAAGGACAGATTCCGGATCTATCCACGTCGTCAGCATCTTCAGTGGTTACAGTATTGATACTCAAATCTTCCAGAGTCGCTTCTAAATCGGATGAAGTGGTCTTGAACACATAACCACCTGACTTGAACGTGTTGTAAAGAGGTGGGAATACCATGGGTTCCCATTGAAATTCATTTCTAGTTAATATGGATATTCTTATTTCACGGTTCTTTTGAATTTCTTTCCTCTTCTCATGGTGACTGGGCCGAAAACCAAGCCCAAACTGATATAGTTTTGAAAAAAGAAGGACTGGATTAATCATTCATTGCAGCAACTTCCCAAACCCTTTTTGGTCCTAGAACCTCATCCCAATGTTTGCTTGATCTCTATCTTAGTGTATTTAGAGAGTCGGGGTTTAGGAATCCTTCTTCTTTCTTCCACGAATATGGCATTCACAAATTCCAAGGAGCGGAATAAACATTCTACCGCTTCATCGTCTACCTCGATGTATGGAGCATCCGTGGTCACACTTGCCATGATATCTTCTTTAGCATTTATGATCACCAATGCTCTACTAATAACAAATTTAACTTTTTGATGCAGCTTGGATGGTATTGCACCTGCTTGATGAATCCATGGCCTTCCCAAAAGACAGTTGTAAGAAGGCATGATATCCATCATTAGAAACTCGACATTATAGGTGGCAGGTCCGATGATTAACGACACCTTGATCTTGCCAACTACCTCCCTCTTAATCCTGTCAAATGTTCATACCACGTTCTGAAAAATTCTCATATGAGAGGTATCTATTGGAAGCCTCTTTAATGTAACCAAAGGCATCACGTTCAGGGCTGAGCTGTTGTCGATCAATACACTTTGTAAGGCATGTCCCTTACAATACGTGGTGTTGTGTAATACCTTAGTTTGGCCTCTACCTCCAGATGGAATCTCATCATCTGAAAACGAGATGAGATTATCGGCTTGAATATTGTTTACCAGCCGGTCCATCTTGTTGACTTGTATGTTTTGTGGCACGAACGTATGGTTCAGAACTTTCAACAATAGTGTTAACATTGAAGTGCACGTCGGTAAGCTATAGAGTTGTTCTACAATGCTGTACTCGCTATGTTTCAAGAATTTGAGGAACTCTTTAGTTTCCTCCTCCTTTATGGGTTCGTTGATAGCTAGCACATCTTCCTTAAAAGGTTAAAGTGGTCTTTGCCCCACTTTGCTATCATCCTCTTTCGAAGTACTCACCTGACATTCGTACTTCCATAGCACTTGTCGATTGTCCTTGTATTGAAAAGGTCGGGGTGTTGTGATCACCACCTTGGCTTGTGTTGTTGTTGTCACATTTGCCTTAGGGGTAATTATTAAAGGAGTACCATTGCCATATTTCTTTTCTGATGACTCTCCGGTAGCGCAGATGTATGTTTCCGGAAAATCCTGAACTTCTTCATAGAACTCTAGCTCATTCTTGTCCATCATGAGTTGAACTAATGTCTTGAATTCTAGGCAATCTTGCACCTCATACCCTTTTTTGTTGTGGTAACAACGGTGGTTACCATCTTCATTCTTTGCTATATCTGGATACAATGCGAGAAGTCATGCTTCTTCCATTTGGCTCCATACCCAAGCCAAAAGAGATTTTACCTCTGAAACATTTGATTTGACCCTCTTGCCATTCTCAATACTGACTACGTTAATCCTAGTCTCCTAATAATTAGGTAAGGGATTTTGTGCGACGTTTGGTGTTCTACAGTTAAAACGTATCCAATTCTTGTTTCGCATTAGTTGTACACGCCTCTTGAATGTGAGACAACTTTTAATCGAGGCCCCCTATACACCACATGAGTGTTGAAAAGATGTTGGTACAATTCTTTGTACGTCATAGGAATGTGATCGAACTGATCTCTTTCCCTTTCCTTCCTCGGTTCTCTATGAGTTTATTTAGAAGTACCAGATGGTACAACTGCAGTTGTTTTTGAACTTGAGATCATAACACCTTTGTTCGCATTATAGGTGTTGACATTGTTGATCTCTCTGTCTTTGTTCTTCATGGGAGGCTTCTTACTGGAGTCCCCTCCCTCGATTTTTCCTTATTTTATAACTCGATCATCTCACCGGCCATGACTAGATCTGAAAAGCTTCCCGATGTGATTGCCACAGGTGCCCGAAGTAAGGTGCCTTCAGGGTCTGTACAAACAACTTCCTAATTTCCTTTTCATCTAAGGGTAGATAAACCTGCACAGCCAAATCCCTCCATCTCTGTGCTTATTGTCGGAAACTCTCGTTATGCTTTTTCTCCAGGCTTTGCAGTATAACCCGGTCTGGTCTCATATTTTTAATATGCTTGTACTGCTCCAAGAAAGACTTGGCTATGTCTTTCCATGTCTTGATATGAGATCGGTTAAGCTAATTGTACCATCCGATAGCTGAACCGGACAGGCTCTCCTGGAAACAGTGGATCAGGAGTTGGTCATTTCTCACATATTCTGTCATCTTCCGACAGAACATAGTTATATGGGCTGAGGGGTAACTATTCTCGTCAAATTTCTCAAACTCAGGGACTTTGAACTTTGGTGGAAGCACCAAATCAGGGACCATGCTTAACTCCATTGCATCCACTCCGTAGTAGTCGTGATCCCCTTTGACCATCTTCATCTGGTCTTTTAGCAGCTTAATATTTTCTTCCATTTTCTTTGTTTTGTCCTCCTTATCAAAGTCTGGGATATGGTAATCATCCGGATGATTGTCAGGGTAAGTTGCAGAAGTTTGTATCTTTGCAACAGATGGGGTCTTCCTTTTTGCTGTAAATAAATATACGGATATGGCCTTCCCTTTTGCTACAGATAAGTCCCCTTATAGTCCGGGTAATATTCTAGGTGAGATAAAAACCTGTGGGGTCGGTGGTATGGTTACCCGTTTAGATGAACCTGCCCCTGGTGCACTCGCCTGTTGTAACCCAGACAATTTGTCCATGATTTGATCGATCAATGACTCCTGGCTTTTCATGATGGAATCCAGGGTACTCTGACTGTTCTGGGCTATTTTATATCCCCTCTCTTTTTACAATTTCGCCATGTTCTCTTCGATTTTTTCAATTCTGACCTCCATTTCTCTTTCTTGTTCGAGTTTTGTGCTGATGATGTGTGACTAATGCTTATGGAGGTAAACTCGGTGTTTTCTTTTTCTTCTCCTTTTGAAACATGTTATGTTAGTTAATATGAATGTAAAAACATGAAAAATATAAAAAATAAACATGAAATATAAAATGCAAGGAATGCAATGCATGATGTATGTAATTTAGAGGCATTGATCTAGAAAAATGTCTACTATTATAAATAATCCTTATTTAAACAAAAGTGTTTTATCTTTTAAGAGTCATAAAAACAATCAAAGGTACATCTGGACTAAATCCTCTAGACCCCGAATATCCTCTAATAGGTTAACAAGTCTACTTCATTCATTCGTCATTGGTTGAATGCCTTGTCGAACCACTCCAGTTTCCCTTGCTAGGTTGTGTAAATGACAAGCTGCCTTCTGTACTTTCTCCAGGAAATCGTGAATGACTGTATCTCTAGCATTCACCCTATGCTGAGCCTGTTCCCAATGAAAACACCACTGTAAAACTCTGTTAAAGGGCACTATCTGAAGCTCGCTTGCTTGCTTCTTGAATCCATTCACAATAGCTTCTAACTCAGCTATAGTCTTGCCATCTCGCTCCTGTTATTCTGAAGAGATTTCTCCAGATCAGCTACCTGGATTCTCAAGCGCTTATTCTGATGTGGCTATTTATCAAGCGCCTCTGAGCAGTCTTCAACTTTTCTTTCAGAGTCTCTCTCTCATCAGGTCCCTCAAACTTCATTTTCAGGCTGTGAGCTTTGTCTTTCCAGTACTCAGAAGTCCTCTTCAAATTGGAGTTACTCTGGACTTGCTCTTTGTACCCTTTTCTCAAGTCCTTAAGCTCAAAAGAGATCTTCTCCTGTTACTTCTCGAGCTTGTCTGCTCGATCTTTCAGAGTGTCTGTATCTAACTTCCACTGGTATCGTTCTGCCTCGAGTTCTTTTACCCTCTACTTCAGCTTATTCTTCACAGCTTCGAACTCTTCCTTTGTTATCTCAAGTTCTGAAGCGACAGGCCTAAGATGTTCCTCCATGGTCCGGGTGTCCTCAAAATCTAGCACCGGGATATTGTCATTTTTTCTCAATCTTTGCCACTCCAAATAGTCCGGAGTAATCATGTCTTTCGTAACCATGACATCCATCTAGAATACCTTCTTCTATGACACAACTACCTCTTTGATAATCTTTTTATAGTTATCTCCATGGTACATAAACTCTGATTCAGATAATCCGTATGTGGCTGGAACAAACTGACGTGCCCCATACTTTCGAAGTGACAACAGCGGAGAATTATCCAACTCTGCCCCATAGTCCATATAGGGTCATAGTGTCGAATCCCCACACCGGAAAAGAATGTCATTGTGGAACAACCTGGGGGCTCTCCAGGCAATATCCCGATCCTGAAGATGTGTGAAGACTTTCATCCACTTCTCATTTAAAGCGCCTTCATGTCATTTCAGAGTGATGAACTATCCCAAAGGTGAATAAGTGGTTCTGAATCGGTGGTAGGCAACCCCGTTAGTCTTCCAGAAATGGCTATGAATCCATATTTGAAGACTCTGAGCACACCCAATGAACCTTCCTCTGCCAGTCCTTCTGCAATGGTTGAGAGAGTGAAATGTCTCGGCTAAGATGGTCGGTCCTGGATTTACTCACCTTGGGAGTTGTTCAAACAGTTCCACCACGACTGTGTCGATGCACCCCAAAGTCTTCGGGAAGATATTCAAATCGTACAGTCCCAATACGAAGAGATCTATTATCTTTCATTCATTGGGGTGGTTTATCATCAGTTGCTTGATATGGATCCACTCAATTCCTTCCCCTCTACCTTTATGCCGGAGTCGGTCAGTCACCCATTTTTCATCAACCCCTGCAATCTTGGCCAGTCCATTCTTGAAAGGCTGACTTTTGATATGTTTGATGTATACCCTCTCCAGTCTGATGCTTTCGTAGTGCAGTAGTGTAGTATATTCTTCGATTATGGGAACCATGTCCTTCTGGTTAAAGGTGAAATAATTGTACCCCGGGTTCCAGAATTGAATCAATGCTCTGATCAGAGGCTCATCGGTCTTGACATAAAGTAAAAGTGCGATATCACCATAATGCTGTCTGAACTTCTATTTTCGGTCACCCTTCCAACTATCTCAAATGCTCCGTAGCTCTTGGACATCATTCTGCTTCAGGCTGACAGAGGCGTACCTAACCAGTTCTGACACATAACTTCCTTGAAGATTGTCTCCCTTCTCTTTCTGAGTCTTCTCGGACTATAGTCGTACCTCGGCGTTTTTTATCTCTTGTATTACAACACCTTTGTCCATTAATTCCAATTATTTAGGTGTAACAAACTCTTTTTAGGGATCAATAGCCTCTTTTTATGATGCAAGTGCTAAAAAACAAACACGAAAGCAAAACAGTTAGTAAAATAAGAATAATAATAATGAAAGTAAAAAAAAGTAGAAAGAAAAGTAAACTGCATGGTTAGGGTAAAAACATCCTAGGGTTTGTAATGGGGTTTTGGGGTAGGCTCTAATTCTCTATAGTCTCTCGATTTAGGTTCTAAAAAAGGTACCCGAGTTCTCCTTGCTGGTGCCCCATTGGGCTTGCCAAACCCTTAGTCCTAAACCCATTACAGGCTCATGTGGACTAAGTTAAACTCGAGAGGATACATTCTCATATGCCCTTACGGTGAATAAATTCACACGAAGACATAAGGTATATGAATCCTGAAGGCTACTTGCTAGGCCTGCACGGTGAATAAATTCACACGAAGGCATCACTTTCATCCCCACTTAAAAACGGGTTCGAAGCTCGGGTTTAGAGCCTTAAGTGAAAAACAAGTTTATCAAACTGAAATCATTGAGAGAAACCATTAGTACAACTATTTATTTGAAAAGATAATCAAAAAGTAAGTAATAAGGATAAAAAAATTACCTTAAAATTTAAACTTACCCTTTTCATTAAAAAGACAACTAGAAATTACCTTAGCCTGATACCTGTCCCAAGCGGAGTCGCCAAGCTGTCGGAATCGTCTTTCAGGTGGGCCCGAAATTGGGCTTCGACTTGAAGGAAAGGTATTAGAGTCACAACCAATCATTTATTTTAAAGCAAATAGGTTGATCGGATACCTTTATTTCTTATATGGTCTGCGCTTGCCAAAGATGTGTCGAATTCGGGAGTCGATTACAGTCAAAGAAGGGTTAGCACCCTTGAACTGCCCTTTCGGTACTACGTAATTTTCAGTTATCTTTAATTAAAAAAATTGCAAGTTTAATTAAAAAGGGAAAAATATGATCACAAATTACTTACCTCCGATCGATTTCAAAGTGTACCCCTAAAAGTCGAGAAACGCGTTAGAGGAAAAGATAATGAAAGTAAATAAAGAAAATAAGAGGAAATAAATAAATAAATAAATAAAATGAGATAAAAAACAAAATAAAAGTAAAAATACACAAAGAAAATAAATAAAATAAAGAACATAATAATAATATAATAAATAATTAAATAAAACAAAAAAATAGAAATAAATAAAGAAACAAAATAAATATAAAGGAAATAGAAAATAAATAAAGATAAAGAAAATAAAAATATAAAAATATAAAATTACAGAAAATAAAGAGGAAAAAATAAATAAAAAGGAAAAAACAACAATAAAAAAAGAATAAAAATAAAAAAGTAAAATATATACGTTAATAATAATAATATAATAATAATAATAATAGTCATAATGATGGTTATAAAAATCAAATATATAAATATATATATAATACATATAACGAAGTATATAAAAATATAAGTAATAAAATAAAATAGAATAAAATAAAATAATAAATAATACGAAAAATAATTAAATTGAAAGGAGAGTCAAATCCAAGGGTCAATTTGAGAAGAAATTCGGGTTAAGAGTCGAATTTAGGGTTTAAATAAGCCTTTTTAGAAGCACGAGGATCAAAAGCGTAATTTACCCTTTTTAAAGCAATAATGCGCGGATCCTTTCAGCTGGGTCGGGTCGCACGCGGGTTGCGGGTCGGGCACGGGAGAAGTATAAAGCCCAATTTTTTTTTAATCTCCCTCATTTTCCTTTCTTCAACACAATAGCCCCCTTCCCTTTTCTTCATTTTCTCTCGGTTGTTCTTCAGCAAGGAAGAACAACCACAGTTGTTTCCAGAATCCGATGGCCCGCTACCTCGCCGGCCGCCGATCATCGACGTCGAACTTAATTTTTTTTTTCCCGAAAGATCTTGACACCCTAGTTCCGAAAACAAATTTATTTTTTCAAAATAGGCCTTGGGGAATCATAGATCTAAAAAAATGTTTAAAAAAAACACCTCATTTTTTTCATCGGCCAAACGCTTTTCATATCAAACACGAGCCAAACAAACCAACATGCAAGCCAAGGATAATCGAATAAGGTAAAAAAGGGCTATATTTATTTCTTTTGTGCTTTCGAAAGTTACAAGTGCTCAAATCTCAACAATATCGCTTGCGTGTTTTTGAGTGCTTTGTGTGTATCGTCTGTGTATTTCGTAAGTATGATTCGTGTCTTATTATAGGGAAATTACAAGCTATTTTTAGATTCCTATTTACACTAGAGTTCTAATGTTTAGTGGGTTGTTTGTTGGTGGTGACGTTGCCGTGAAATTTGGTCGGTTGTGTGACCTTGACCAAGAGGCATGCGGCGCTGAGGAGGGAATTGGCTAGGGTTCGAAAACCCTAGCTGATTGATGCGGGTCGAGCACAAGCGCAAGTGGACCGATTCGGGCTCTAGCGGGTCGCGTGTTCTGGAAACGGATCGAGGTTGGGCTGCTCCAAGTGGGTCTCGTGCAACTGGGTTGCTGGGCTACTCTGCTGGACCACTGTTGGTGATGGGTCACCCTTTGTAAAAATGTTGGGCTTGAGTGTGTAAAACAAATGAAAACAAATTTAAATATAGATGCATATATTATATAATATAATTTATAATGTAAATATATTACATAATATAATAACATTAGAGGACGAAATTGGGTGTCTTCAACATGACAAAGGTTGTTCAAAGAATTGAAGAGTACATAGTTCAAAATTGTCAGAATTAGGAAGAATAAATACATTGTAGTCAAAGGAAAATGATTATATATATTGCAAGCTGTTTAGGTACCAAGTTTATTATGGATATTCTAAATGTACCTGATATTGATGAAAATATACTTAGTGTTGGTCAATTAGTAGAGAATAGATTCAAAGTGAAATTAATGAAGAAGACATGTGTGATAAATGATGCTACAAGGGAGAAGTTGTTCGAAGTTAAGATGGCTAGAAAAAACTTTTTACTAAATCCAATGCATGAGAAAAAGTCAACTTATATAACGAAAGAAAGCCTTACAAGTTGTGGCATAAAAGGCTCTACCATATATCAAGAGAGACAAGTTAAACAAAATGAAACTTTTAGGAAATTTTATCAACTATAGTAATGTTGTAAAAACTTAGAATTTTTTCCACTTGTTGAGCTTGGGCTTTGAGAAAAGTCGTTTCGAGTATATTTTTAGACATAATACCAAAATTAGTCCCTAACATTTAGCAAAAGGGTCATTTTGCTCAAATTCTATTTTTTGAAGCATAGCATTTGACAGAATAATCACTTAGGCCCTTATTATATTTTTGTAGAGTATTTTAGCACTAACATTTCATTTTAGGTTAAAAAGGCCAATATTTTGAAGTGTTTATTATGTGTTAACTAATAGTTCCATCTATAGAGGGGACTTTTTACCTTAAAATGAAACATTGGGTGCGAGAATGCTCCAAAAAAATAGGGCAAAATGACCATTTTAGCAAACGTTGTGGGTTATTTTTGACATTATGCCTACTTTTTATGTCAAACATCAAGACAACGATGTCTTGGTAGTCTCTTTTTATGTCGATGTCCTATTGCTAATGAGAAATGACACAGGTTGTTTAAGCAATTAAAATAAGAGATAATGAATGTTTTTGAAATGACAATTTTTGATTTGATATCCATTTTCTTTATAATGGGAATTAAATAGGTTAAGCATTAAGTATTCATATGCCAGAAAAAGTATGCCAAAAAAATCATGTAAAAGTTCAAGTTTGAAGAATGCAAGGAAGTGTTGAAAAGTCAAGTCTTCCTATCAAGTGGACAACTTTCGGTGGAGTGGTGTTAAAAGTCTGATTTTTCGGTGCATGGTCAAAAGCAGCCAAATTTTGTTGAAAAATTGGAAATGAGAAAATTGTAAATTTAGTCCCTGTACTTTAGGATATTTACAAGATTAGTCCTTAAGCTTCAACTATAAATACCCTAACCCATTTAGCTTCAAAACCATCCCAAATCATTCTATCTTTCTCCCAATACTAGAGAATTTAGAGAGTTTTCTTGAGAGTTGTTTTCTCCTTTTTATCAAGAGAGAATTGTCATTGTTTTCTCCTTGTTAGATCGAGAGAAGTTGTAATTCCTATTTTCTCATAGTGAAATTCTTCTACCGTTGCCCGTGGTTTTTACCCTATATTATTTAGGGGTTTTCCACATAAAATTTATCTTATTTATCTTCATTTTTATTTTCTCAAATTATCAGTTGCTATTTTGCTCTATCCGATAGGTGTATTCTACAACAATTGGTATCAAGAGTCATATTAGATTTTGTAATATCTACTTATTGTCTTTGTGGTTGCCACCAAAAGGTGGATCTTCCAACATAAGAAAGTAAGAAGGTATTACCCATTCTTTGAAGGTTCCTGAGAACTATTCACAATAGTGAAATAGTGGGAGCTATCCGTAATAGAAGCTATGACAACGAAATTTGATATTAAAAAGTTTAATGGGAGAAATTTCTCATTGTGGAAATTGAAGATGAAGGCCATCCCGATGAAAGACGGTTGTCTAGCAGCAATCAGTGAAAGACCGATAGATTTCACTTATGAAAAAAATGGATCGAAATGGACTGGAATGTTATGGCAAACTTTCATCTAGCATTAGCAGATGAAGTATTGTCAAGCATCGAGGAGAAGAAGACAACTAAGGAGATATGGGATCATCTCACCAAATTGTACGAGGCCACATCATTACACAATAAAATTTTTCTTAAGAGGAAATTGTACACTCTTCGTATGCCAGAATCTACTTCAGTGACGGAGCACTTAAACACACTGAACATTTTATTTTCTCAGCTTACATCCTTAAGATGTAAAATAGGAGAACAAGGAATGAAAGTCCTTGTGGAGCAAAAGCTACTTCCAGGCTTAACAAAGGTATCACTTACTTGTGTGAGCATTGCATAACAAGTAAGCAGCACCGGTTGAAATTCAACACGTCAAATTCTAGATGCAAAATTGTTCTAGAATTGGTTATTCTGGCGTATGGAAAGTACCGGTTACATCCCTAGGCAGAGCAAAATACTTTGTCTCATTTATTGATGACTACTCCAGGAGATGTTGGGTGTACCCTATTAAGAAGAGAAGTCATATGTGTTTTCAACTTTCAAAAACTTCAAAGCACGGGTAGAACTTGATTCTGGAAATAAGATCAAGTGTTTCAGAATAGATAATAGAGGAGAATACACAAGTGAAGAATTTGATGACTTTTGTAGGAAAGAATGCATCAAAAGACAGTTCACAGTTGCGAACACTCCTCAACAAAATAGAGTGGCAGAGCGGATGAACAGAACCTTGTTAGAAAGAACAAGAGCAATGTTGAGAGCTACAGGCCTAGAAAAATCATTTTGGGCAGAAGCAGTCAATACCGCATGTTATTTGGTGAATCGAGCTCCATCAACTGTAATAGAGATGAAGACACCAATAGAGATATAGACTGGTAAACCAGCTGATTATTCAAACCTCCATGTATTTGGAAGTATTGTGTATGTGATGTACAACTCCCAAGAAATTTCAAAGTTGGATCCAAAATCCAGGAAATACAAATTCTTGGGGTATGCTAATGGAATAAAGGAGTATCGCTTGTGGGATCCCACTACCTTCAAAATGATCATTAGCAGGGATATTATCTTTGTAGAGGATAAACTACAAAGAAAAGAAGACGATGATATAGCTGAAAAGTCAGAGACTACACAAATACATATAGAAAAGGAGTTTGAACAAGGAGATTCTTCTGAAGCAGAACCAGCACATGATGAAAAAAGAACCAGAGAGTTCTGAAGCTCCAACAACTCGTCAATTAGATCGTGTGAGAAGAAGTCCTAATTGGCACTCAAATTATGTTATAGAAAAGAAATGTTGCATACTGCCTTTTAACAGAGGACGGTGAGTCATCAACATTCCAGGAGGTAATAAACAGCTCAGATGCTTCACTTTGGATGATGGCGCTGCAAGAAGAAATTGAAGCCCTTCATAAAAATAATAAATGGGACCTTGTACCACTACTACAAGGAAGGAAGCTAATTGGTAACAAATGGGTCTTCAAAATCAAGCGAAATGGTGATGATCAAGTTGAGAGGTATCGTGCAAGACTGATGGTCAAAGGATATGCTCAAAAAAGAAGGTATTGATTTCAATGAAATCTTTTCTCCTGTTGTTAGACTAAGAACAGTTCGAGTAGTCTTGGCAATGTGTGCTACATTGAATTTACATCTAGAGAAGCTAGATGTTAAAACAATTTTTCTTCATGGAAATCTTGAAGAAGAGATTTACATGCTCCAGCCTAAAAGTTTTAAAGAAAAAGAAAAGAAGAACTTGGTTTGCAGGTTGAACAAATCTCTGTACGGTCTAAAGCAGGTGCCGAGGTATTTGTATAAGAGATTTGATTCCTTCATTATGTGCCTTGGATACAACAGACTTAACGCAGACCCTTGTGCTTATTTTAAGAGGTTTGGTGATAACGATTTTGTTATATTGTTGTTGTATGTGGATGACATGTTGGTTGTAGGACACAACAAAGATCATATTGAAGAATTGAAGGCACAACTGGCTAGGGAATTTGAAATGAAGGACTTGGGATCAACAAACAAGATTCTAGGGATGCAAATTCACCGAGACAGAAGTAATAGGAAGATTTGGCTTTCACAAAAGAATTACTTAAAGAAGATCTTGTCAAGATTCAACATGCAAGAATGTAAACCAATTTCTACCCTTCTTCCTTTTAACTTTAAATTATCCTCCAGTATGAGTCCTAGTAGTGAAGAAGATAGGATGGAGATGTCTCGAGTATCGTATGCATCGACAGTGGGAAGTTTAATGTTCGCTATGATATGCACAAGACCAGACATTGCACAAGTAGTGGGAATGGTTAGTCGGTACATGGTGAATCCAGAAAAATAGCATTGGAATACAGTAAAGAGGATCCTGAGATACATCAAAGGGACCTCTCAAATGTTGCATTATGTTACGGAGTATCAAACTTATTTATCAATGGGTATGTTAATTCTGACTATGCAGGGGATTTGGAAAAAAGCAAATCTACTACAGGATATGTGTTCAAAGTTACTAGTTGAGCTGTGAATTGGGTTTCAAAATTGCATTCAGTTGTGGCTACATCCATAACAGAGGCAGAATATGTAACAACTACACAGGCCAGTAAAGAAACTATTTGGTTGAAGATGCTATTGGAGGAGCTTGGGCACAATTAAGAGTATGTCTCTTTGTTTTGTGACAATCAAAGCGTCTTGAATCTAGCAAGGAATCCAACATTCCATTCAAAGACAAAGCACATACGAGTTCAATACCATTTCATTCGTGAAAATGTGAAAGAAGGGATGGTAGATATGCAGAAGATTCATACCAAAGACAACATAGCAGATTTCATGACGAAAGCGATCAATGCTGATAAATTTACTTGGTGTCGATCCTCTTGTGTCCTGTCAGAAACGTAAGCAACATGAAGGTACAAGGTAGAAAGAATGGTATGAAGATATGATTGTTCCAATCAAATCTTCAAGTGGGAGATTGTTGAAAAGTCAAGTATTCCTATCAAGTGGCCAACTTTCGGTGGAGTGGATTTTAAAATTCTGATTTTTCGGTGTATTAATGCACCGAAAGGTGCATGGTCAAAAGCAACCAATTTTTTTTGAAAATTTGGTAATGGGAAAATTGAAAAATTAGTCCATATACTTTAGGGTATTTATAAGATTAGTCCTTGAGCTTCAACTATAAATACCCTAACCCATTTAGCTTCAAAACCATCCCAAATCATTCTAGCTTTCTCCCAATACTAGAGAAATTATAGAGTTTTCTTGAGAGTTGTTTTCTCCTAAATTCTTCTACCGTTACCCATGGTTTTTACCCTATAATATTTAGAGGTTTTCACGTTAAATTTGTGTCTTCTTTATCTTCATTTTTATTTTCTCAAATTATCAGTTGCGATTTTGCTTTATCCGATAGCCGTATTCCGCAACAGAAAGTGATGACTACTACGAATCAAAAGGAGAAGCTTCGCAAAGAAGATGAAGATGATAAATTCAATGAAGGATATTTTAGAATCTTAATTGGTTGCTCAATGTTGTAAGCATTTTGTCTCAATTTATGCATTGTATCAGTAAATTGCATCTCTGGGCTACCAAGAGTAGTTCATTATATCAAAGGCACGGATAATTTTGGTGTTAAATTCACGTGAAACAAAGACTTCAAGCTTGTTGGCTTCGTTGATAGTGATTGGGGAGGTTCCATTGATGACATGAGGAGTACTTCATACTATTGTTTCATTTTTAGATTTGGTGTTTTCTCATGAACTTGAAGAAGCAAAAAAAATGTGGCTCAGTCCACTGCCAAAGCATAATGTATTGTTACAACATCCACAATTAATCAAGTTTTGTGGCAGACAAAATTATTAAGCGATCTTAATCATGAACATAAAGAAAGAACAAAAATCTTCGTTGACAATCAGGTTGTCATAACAATTTCTCACAATCTAATATTTCATGGGAAGACTAAAAATTTTAACATTAAATTTTTGTTTTTGAGAAAAGTGCAAAAAGAAGGCAAGGTTATACTGGTTCAATGCAAAATAGAGGAGTATGTTTCAGATATCTTCACCAAACTACTCCTAGTAAGAAAATTTGAAGTTTTGAGAACAACACTTTATGTTTGCAATTCCTAAAGCAAGGAGTGCTAATATGTTGTCAGTGGGTTGTTAATTTTACTTTGTTTAAATTTTGAACGCTTCTTACTTTTCTTGACATCTTACAAATGAAAAACACACAATTCTTTCTCATGTATTTAAACTTAGAAATGAATATTTGTTTGATTAAGACATTGTTATTTGATAATAAACAAATATATAATTAATTTAAAGAGTCTGTTGTATCACTATTTCTAGAATTAAAATTTAGTAGTAGAACGAGACACAAGCCACTACTTCTTTGAACACCAAGACAGAAAATGACAACTATTGTAAATACAAAAACATGAGAGTGATCAACAATCATCATCTTCATTATCCTAATCTGAATAAAAAAACAATCAGTGTAGAGGTGACAAGGCATTGATATGAAAACAAAAGTCCAAAATTTAAAATTCCTTTTCAAATAACACAATATTCTTTTAACAACCAACAAATATCCATCATTGGGTTGTTGCATAAAATATGAAACCTTATTCACATCAAAAGCAATATAAGGATGTGCATGACATATGTATCGCAATGCACCAACAATAGTTTGATCGTGACAGGAATTCTTTAAATCTACTCTTTTCATACTTATAAAGTTTTTGTGCCATAACGATTGGAGTGGAAATAGTCTTTGCATCACTCATCTTTTCCTTTTGAAATACCTCTATAATGTACTTCCTTTGAGTCAAGAAAGTACCTCTCTAAGATCTGTTGACTAGAATGTAATCTACATATACAACCACATATGTTGCAACATCAACCTCGTTATATATAAACAAAGAGTTACTAACATTGGAGAACCTAAATTTTAGAGTCCAAAAGAAATCCTTGAGTTTAGTAAAAACGTTTCTCGAAACTTGATACAATTCATACAACATTTTCTTAAGTTCACCTACTAATGGTATCTCATCATCCTTGAATTGTTCAAAACCACTAGATTGATCCATATAGACAATCTCATTCAAACCGCCCTTTAGGAAATATTGTTACCACAGACTTGGCTCACCTACCAACCATTAATCACAACCAGATAGAGTAAAATATTCACAGTAAAAGTTTTAAGTACGAGACTAAAGGTATCGAGGAAGTCATGGCTTGAGATTTGAAAATATCCTTTGGTCACAAGTCTAGTTTAGTATCTATTAATGGTCAAATTAGAGTTCTACTCAATCTTAAAAAGCCATTTACAGCCTATGATTTTTTGCAAGTCAACTTGTTATCCAAGTCTGATTATGTGTCATTTTGTTGCAAAGCGCTATATTAAGCTAGAACATCTTCTCACCACTTAGAAGCAAATGGATTGCATACGGGGACGGACGTAGGATTTTACGTTAGTGGGTGCGGATGCGAACTTTTATATTTAGTAAAACTATAATGACATAAGTTAATATAAAATAACAACTATAGTAACTAGTAAAAGAAATATGCACATCAAATAACATTTTTTTCCCTTTTCAATTCATCACGAGCTTCATCAACTGACATAAAATTTTTGTTATCCAATTCCATCTCGAATATGGTTTTGTATCTGAGATCGAAAAAGACAAAAAAAATCTTCTTTTGGATTCTCGGAGAAACATACTTTTGAATTCTTTGGAGCATTATTGTCACACCCTGGATTTATGGGTTAAAATTTTCTTAGTATTTTGGAGACTAATTATTAATTTTCAAAGTTTTAAAAAAAATCTATTGATTTACAATTTTTTTATATTAAAAATAAAGGACTAAGTTAAAATATTAGACTCGACTTTTTAAAAGTGATCCCGAAAGAAGAAAAATATTGTTTCAAGTACCTAAATTAAGAAAGTGAGGTGGTTTATTACAGGGATAAATATGTGTATTTGATTTATAAATCTAAGGTATTTTATTTTTGAATACAATCGAACTATTGACAAATAATTCTAGAATTTTCGTATAGTATTATTATTAAAGTTTTGATTTTTTACATATATTTCAAGATGATGGATGAGTGATTGATTGAATAAAAGGGATCGAAAATAAAAGATTTTCTATTAATAATTTATTCCAAAATTTTTTTATGGACGATTTTAACCTTATTTCTAGCCTACAAATAGAGAGTTGGATTCAGTTTCTCAGCTCACTCTCTACATTTAGAATTCACTCTCTAAATGTTTTCTAAAGTTGTTATCTGTGTGCTTTCCGATCAGAAGTGCAATACCACCAGCAGTCCACTCCGGTTTCGTGTGTACGAAATTTGGAGCGACCGTGTTAACCACGGGGGACGGTTCACCTACTACAGCGATTACACACATCGGGACAAATTCGTTTCTAAGGCAGTGATTTTTACCAAGACAGGGTTTATCAATTTGTTTCATTTATATTACTGTTTACCTTTCCTTTTAGTGCTAACGGTGTGATTTTGTAGTCCATATTTCCAACATTTGAAACTATAAATTGATGATTTTTTTAGATAATATTCAGTTTTAAATCGGGGAAAAGGGAAACCAATTTGGTTATCCTATGTCTCACATAACTAACGTCTTTCAAGCCATTACCCGACCCAGGAATTCAAACCATTAGTTCACTGAAACAGTGCACCGGTGAAGGGAAACTGACAAACCTGACCAAAATGAGAAAACCTTACCCAATAAACCCCAGCAGCCTCAGATCAACCTCCCTCCAACAAGTGATGACACAGTCCACCACCAAGACCGGTCGAAGCATTAACGGTCGACGATGCGATCTCTACTCCATGCACCGTTTCATCACCTGTTAATGAGTGTTCTAAAAAGATATTATTTTTTTATTAAATCTTTGATCTTATTGATTTATTACTACTGATTTGGTTGTGTTATGCTTATTTTCGTGCACGATCTTACTTTTTAGAATTAGTAGTAAAACAGACGCAATTTGCATTTTTTTTATTTGGTCACGGATGGAGACATGGGCATGACTCTGGGCATGAAACGATCTGACGTGGCAGTTTCTAGAAGTGGCAGTTTCTAGAAGGTCCAGTTAGCAGCAATTTTCTAGAAGATCTAGTCAACACCTTCTGGAAGGTGGACAGACAGAGATATCTTATGAGACTTATTTTTAAATTTTAAAGTTTGAATTTAGAAAATATTTGGAATTATCTATTTTTATTTATTTTAATTTCTGTGTTTATCTCTTGGTTTTTAGAGGTTATAAATACCCTCTTGGGTAAGCCTAAACACACAATTCAGATTACAATCTTCTTATTATTTCTAGTTTTATAAAGTTCTTCATTTTTTTTTCTTTTTCAGTTTTATTTTTTTAAGTTTTTATTTTTAAACATGTTAAGTATGACTTTTGTCATGCTTAGCTAATTTTCTCATAAGCCGAGAGCTGAAGCGATGACTCAATTCCAACGTGAGAATTGAAAAGCACTTGAATAACTTCGGAATATCTCTCTCAATCTCTGCACTTATTTTCAAAATAAAAAAATCAAAATCAAAGATTGATTTTGTTCAAGGTGTTGTTGCGATTAAATGAGTGGGAGGGAGGGAGGATTGGCTTATTGAAAACACATTCGACTTCCTCGGAACAAACTTAGCGAGATTGCCTTGCCAACAGGAAATTGAGATCGGATTAATAGTTATTGAAACAACAATTTGAGTCGGTCTTCATGAACTTAAACGGTTATTGATCTACGACAATTGATCTTGATCAAATCAATTTTCGAAGCCGGAATCAAAGATTGACTTGGGTATTCGGTATACAAATACAAGTCACGATGATTTCCCTTGTAGACAAAGTAACTGACGTGAATCCTAAAGAGAAAATCTAATTCGATGATCCGAAGAAAATTGAGTCAAAGCGGGACTTGAGGTTGTTTTTACCGTATTCATTTTCAACCTTCAATTTTTATTTTCTTTATTTTTCTTTAAATCGCTTTTTATTATTTAATATTTTTTACTAAACCCTCATTTTTACTACTTATAACTTGATTTAAACCATTCAAACATAAATTTAAAATTTTTTTAAATTTATGAAGATTAACCCTCACTTTTCTTTATTAAGTATTTCCTTTATTTATTAATCGATAAGAATGAGTTTATTTTGAGATCATGATAGTTGTCACCTGCGGAACCACGGATAGCAACCATAATTATTTAATCCAAGAGAAACAAAATAAATGGTAACAAAGGAAAAATCAAAGAGAAGTAAACACTCAGAAAGTTGGGGTTTCTATTTTTTATAACAATTCAAGCATCGTTTGAAAGATTCAAACGGTGAAGATGTTCCTCTTGGTGGCGAGAACAACATATCTCAGAATTGACATCATTGGACGGTGAACGACGACGTTAGATGAGTTTTTGACTCATGAGAATCGAAGAGTTTTTTTTCCAGATTTAGGCCAAACGATGACGACTTTAGTCATGAACAGAAGGCCCAGTCGAGCTTGCCAGTGAAGTTTGGTCTCGAAAGGTGACCGACGATCTGCCAGTGATCTCCTGCAGAGGAACAGACGAATGTTGTTGGAGAAAATAAAGAAATAAGGGAAGGAAAGAACGGGAAAAAAAAGGATTTTATATCTCAACAGTAAAATCATGTGGGAGGTAACTAGAAAAAAGAGGGAAAATCACAGTTTTAGTCCTTTGAAATTGGTGAGAACTTAACCATGTTCATAAGTGTTTACATAATTTTATCTTTAATTAAATAGTTTAAATTAATTCGATTTAGTCCCTGATTTTAGTAATTAAATAGGCTCCACAAGTTTTTACTTTTAGCAATTGGGTCATTAAATTATTAATTAGATTCTAATAAGTTTTTTTTTCTGGCGAAGGAGAATTATTTGGATATGAATTAGTATTATGAATGGCTTGGGGTCACAAGGAAAAGATTGGAGGCTTGAATTCAAAGTTGTTCCTCGAGTCCGCGTACACGTGGGGCTTTTCCCCAGCCTCTGAACCTCCTAGAACCAGTTCGAGTTAGCTCGAATCGATTTGAGTAGACTCGAATCGAATTGAGTCAACCCGAAACGACCCGGGTCAACCCAAACCGATCTGAACCGTTGACTTTGACAAAAATTTAAATTTTTTGAAAAGTTATATTTTATATTTTCAACATCCTGAGTCCAAATCTGAAGTTCGTTTTGCCAAATTCGAACTCGGTAACCTATTTTTTGGCATTTTATCTCCCAATTCAATACCAATTTTCAGGTTTAAGTTTCGTTTCTAATGTAATTGGTTTGGCCATGTATCCGAGATATTATGGGACGTGGAATTAAAGTTAGAGGGTGATCAAATGGAGTTTAATTGGTTAACCATTATGGCTAAAAAATCGAGGTAATACATTTCTGCCTTATGTATGCTTTATCGAATATGTTGGCATTGGATTATGCATAGATGAATATGTTTGGTTACATATGTGTAGTGAATATATTTCTATACTAGATCCAAACGCGTTGAAAAGCAATTAAATTGAATAATACTCAGATCACACGTATAAGACACTAGAAGACTGATAAGAAATAATTTCAGGTTCAGTGGTTAACGGATAAAGCGATATACCTCAGAATCTTTAAATTCTAATTATTTTTCGTTAAAGGTTAAATGTTGAATATACATGCATAAGAAATTACAAAAATACCCTTAAATTGTAAAAATGGTATGTATTAACCCTAATAGTGGAATTACCCCAAGAATTTGTATTTTGACCCGATAAAATTAATGATGCACCTGTTAATTCCTAATTTATTTGGAAAATGTCTTATAATCAGTTTTAAACCACAGAAAAAGCACAAGACCTATAAATTATGATTCTTGAATAAAACTTGAAGCCTAATTTATCAGAAGTTTAACGATTGACATAATTGAATAGAATGACGATAATACCCTTAAAGTCTAAAAAGGACTATGGATGGCTATGATACCGGAGACGACCGGAGAACCTATATTTTGATTCATTTGAACCTTGGAATCACCGATTAAATTCCTGATCTATTTGAAAAACCCCAAAAATAAACTCCTACATTTGGAAATTCTTAATACGTCGATCTCATTGTTTTTGAAAGATCATTTGAAGGATAGATTACTGGAAGTGCGAAACATCACTGAAGTATTTAAATGATGGATTATCCTCAAGTTTTGAAATAACTAATGAGTCTCGACCCCAAATGACTAAATTAACCTCGAATACCAAGATAATCTAAATACCTTTATGACTTGTATCAAGTGAATGTCTTTGGATAAACTATGGGAACACTGATGAAACTAAATGATGTACAACCTCTAAAGGTCATGGAGCACGACCCAAGTCGTCGGACATTTTGGATACTATTACAACGTGAAATGAAATAAATACCAACGAAATACCTATTCGTTTCCTCAAGAACTAATCAAGGATAATTCTGATATTGATCAGATCAGTTGGTGCAGTTAGTAATAAGAAGTGAATAATTGTGAAGTATCACGATCCGAATGATTGACAAGTATCGTAGTATTGGGATTTGTAGTTCAATCGAACTTGAAATCTTGATAATTCAATGCATAATCTTGAAAACCACAAATCATTGCTCTATCCTTATTGAGTTAAATTACTGAGAATTCTCCATGAACCAAAATGTTTAAAATACCCTCGTTTGTTCGAATAATGGAATCTCTCCTGTCATACTTGAAATCTTAAGAAATTTTGATGCAAAATATCAGGAATACCTTCCTAATTACCAAGTAGCTTTGAAGAATATCTAGATCCCATAGTGTGTTCCTTATGTGACATGTAAATGTTGTACCTGTTTTAAAATGTGATTTTCTAAAATCACTGATTTAATGGCTTATGAACTATGGTTACATGGTATATGTCATCTGGTTACATGTTTTCACTAGAAAATATAATAGTTCATGATTTATGGATCATGGAATCTACTGGTTACTACTTGAACTATTTTATTAGGATATTATTTGGGCAGGTTGGAGTATTAAGGTTCATCTCTGATCAAGCTGGTAAATCCTTACAGACCTAAGGTGACCTTTGGATAGGCTCCGAGGCCCCAAGAAACTTTCTTAGGTATGCTCTCAGGCCCCAAGGCACTCCCTTAGGTTAATCATGAGACTACATATGGTGTACGGGTGGAGGGAAGTTATGTGAATTATTTCATTGTCACTCTTACAAGATTTTACTGGATCATAATCATGATATTATAATTTACTGTTAAATCTAATTTATACTAGATATTGTATGGGTAGGATTCTGGAGTATGGAGGTTCAACTCTGATCAAGTTGGAAAATCCTTATGGACCTAAGGAGACCTTTGGGTAGGCCCATAGGCCCCAAGGTACTCCCTTAGGGTGGCTCCTCTGCTGTGTGCTTAGGGTAAGTCCTTATGGATACAGTTCTGGGGAACTGTATAATGGTATTTGGTTGGAGGGTATTACTATGGTTTTTAAAATATGTTTTAAACTACAAACATTTTGAAAGAATTTATATATGTTACTCTGTTTTGTTGGAACACACTAGACATCTTATTTTCATCTCTTGAAAACTTGATCCTCTGAATGTTTCCTCTGAATTGAAATCTTCATGTCTTTTACTCGAAGTAATATTAGTAGAACCACAACTCATCCCAAAAACTTGTAGATGCGTGGATAGATAAGGAAATTTTTATGTTTGCCTATTATCTGCATGTCCTTCAACATCTCTTGGTAGTTATATATTACTGAACTTCCCAAATCACTCTTTTACTCTCTATTTCAGGTTAAAAGAATTGATCCAGTTCAGCTATCAACTCCAGTATGGGGAGTTCCATTCGGCTTTGCTTGCAGAGTAGGATACAAGTGTAATTAGAGGGCATGTATGTCACGTTTGATTGTTATACTAAGTTTGGAACTTGTATTTATTTATAATTTGTTTTATGATTTTACACGTTTTAATAGAGATTTTAATTTTTCCCGGATTTTTTTTGTGGGTCTCTCTGGTGGCCCTAATGTGACACCTCATATCAAATCGAGTCACCTGCATCGGTTTGTGGGGGTTACAATTATTCAAAACCATAACAACATTATTATTATTATAAGAAGCCAAGAAACTTACTAATTCAAGAAAGTTTTCACGATTAGTTGAACCTTGTGTTTCACCACGACCTCGTAAAGCACAACCTTGAAAGGTTAACCACTTCACAACTTCTATAACAATTTTGAGTTGCAATCGATTTATTGCAACTTGTTGAGACGTTTGTTTCTTAATCACCTTTTCGATATGTTGAATAGAGTTTATCAAATCATGAAAACTTTTTATGGCCTTCTTGTGGATTGAGTTGGCATCTTTCATGACATGAAGACGAAAATCACAATTAGATCCTTCATTAAATTTTTTCTAAGATCAAAAGTCATCACGAGTAAAAGTATTTGATCCAGGACGTCCAAGATGTTTATTAAAGAGAAAACATGGAAAACAATAAGCGACATCCTTGGTTAGTGAATATTCCAATCAATCAAGAAATAACTTATTCCATGAAGTCAAAAATCGACGTCCATACTTATCAATATATTTCAGATCATTAGAAGGAATGGTTGATAAGGAACATTTTATTCATCTAGTTGATTTGAAGGAAAATCCCAAATAGAAATTTGTATTTTGGGATCACGCTCAATAATGGATGCATCAAAGGTTTCTTGTTCAACTCTTGGAGCTTTACTTGGACGACTATCTGCCAATGGATAATTAATGGGTGTCGAACTTGGATTTGGAGAGCTCTCACTAATATGAGAATAATTACAATTAAGTTTGGGCTCTTTTTGATTAACCAAATTTTCAATATGAGAAGAACAAATATTACTTTCGAAAGATCCCTTTCTTTTAAAAAAGAATCAATTTTCTGATTATCCATATTGAGCTTTAGATTTTCTTCACTCCTTCGTTTCTCAAAAAAATGTCATATTCCACTCATTAATATCTCAAAAATTATATTATAATATTCAAATTATAAAAATATTTAATCTTACATGTTTTCTCTTAAGTAGTTAAACTAGCTCAATTCTCGCTTTTTTGTTGTTGCTAAATCTCAATTTTAACATTCTAAACCTCAATTAAGTATTCTACTATTATCACTGGATTATAAGTACTAATTTAGAAAGAATAGTCTACCTAATAACCCTAAAGTTCATATTAACCCCAAATCAAGAATTGTTAAAGAAGAATTTTCAAAATTGATTATCAATATGATGATTTTAAGTTAAGAATGAGTAATAATCTCTTATTGAACATAGGATATAACTTATGAAGTTCTAAAATCAAAGAAATTTAATGAAACTAAGATTTCACCATGGAAGCTCCTAAAGTAAACTTAAGGTTGAAGATAATATACATATTTAAAAATATATAAATGAAAATGGAATTTTAAAGCTTCAAATAACTTGAAAATACATCAAGAAACAAGTTTCTTACCTCAATTTTGAACTTCCTCGGATTGAATTGAAAAAAAAAAGGAAAGTTGGTTCATGATAAAGATGAAGAAAATTGGGATTTGGGGGGTGATTTCATGATGCTCTTAAGAATAATTCTCAAAAAATAAAGTAAGATTTGATTCTTTGATGTTTGAAATTTAAGAAACAATAAAGAAAACACTATAAATTTGAAGAAGTTTGAGAGCAAATTGGGACAAAATATAGGTCAAATGTTTTTTTGTTCTGTCGTGAAAAACAGAACCCAAGTGGACCTTGCATTTGATTGTATTCGAAAGAAGAAACTGTTTCATAACTTCTCCATTTTATGCGTTTTTTAAAACAGTCCTACTATTTTGTACATACAATTCTCATACTTTTTTATTCAATTTAATCCCAAATTCACTTCTATTTTCATCTAAATTTAGTCTAAATCTTTAATTTAGATCGAAATATAAGTTTATAAATATTAAGGGGTGCAAAATGTAAAATTCTAGAGGGGCCAGAATATAAAAATTCTAAGGGATACGAGATTAGATTATCAATAGAAAATAAAAAGAAAATATTTAAATTATAGAGCAATTTGAAATTTCTAGGGGTGCGATCACACCCGAGCACCCCTCGATCCATCCATCCATAATTGCATGTGTCCGTTTCACACTCCTCTAAGCTAGAATAAGATTGCATGAGCTTATCTCACAATCCTCTAAGCTAGCGCCTTCCTTAGGCAACGTTCTTTACTCATTCTCTCTTCGTTATGGTGAATGCATGCCAATTTTGCATGTTCTACTTTATTTCTATCATTAATTATTGTCTTATTCGAATGTCATATTACTTTTAATTTCCTAACTGACCCTAATTTAATTTCTTAACTGACCCTAATTTAATTTCTAGATTTTGTATCATGATTAATTCCTTGGATTATAAGTTTTTTCTTATTCACTGCACCAAATATTGATGAACAACATGTTAACCGATAGCTCATGATGGTTTAGAAGGTAAAAAACAAAGAAGTTAGTCAATGATTTGATGATTCATCTCTTCTATTGTGAATGGAGAGTCGTGAATCGATCAAAGTTCGATTATAAGTTTGTTCTTACTCACTGCACCAAATATTGATGAACAACATGTTAAGTGATAGCTCATGATGGTTTAGAAGGTAGAAAACAATGAAGTTAGTCGATGATTTGATGATTAATCCCTTCTATTGTGAATGGAGAGTATCGAAACAATCAAAGTTCATTTTAGAGGTTCACGTTACAAACTCCACCTCAACTACTTTTCTGAATTTTGTATCATTATCCTTGGTTCATCCCCAAGAGATCTTTCTCTTTCTATCCTACGAGAATTTTGTTATACACTCAATACTGGGGAGTGATCCAGTATTCATAGTGGGATATAACATCATAATTATGTCATTGGTGAAAATTTATTAAATGCATCTTGTTCACCACCACGTCATCCGTAGTTTCAACTAATAAAATTTATTTATTTTATTTTTTCTAAGGCGAGTCTTCAACTTTTTCCTGCATGTAAATAAAGAGTTGGTAGTTATAATTTGGAAGTTACTTGAGATTGATGATTTTTATTGGTTGAGACATGAATAACGTGATGAGTGAGTCCATCAAATAATTTTTCATTAGGTGTCTTTGAGGGAAATTGCTTCGGAACAGAGGATAACAAACAGTACTTGTGTCTCATTATGTTATGCTTTAATGATTTGTTTTTGTTAGGAACACCTTAACAAAAACTACTGTTTTGAATTCATTGAAAGAGTGGACAAAAAAATAGCGATAATCTTAGAAAAGAACTATTATCTTTGATCGTTGAATATACAGGAAGTGATGAGTTTTCGGATAAGATAATTTGCCATCACAAAACGAAATTTATAAATTAATAAAGTTTTGGATAAGAATGGTCTAATGAATATGTATTTGAAGAAACACAACCAAGTGTGTTTACTAAAATAATGTCAGAAAATCATATAATAAGGGTATCCAACAAATGAAATAGAGGGACGAGAAATAGTAATAAATTAAGTCCAAAGGACTTGTTTAAGTGTATTATTGAATTTAAGTGTCTTCTAAAAATGGTATAGGAGATAAAAATAAATGTTGTTCTTAACAGATTTTAGTTCGGATAAATATATTTACATGATGTATGATTAAAGAATCTTGATATTAATTGCGGCGATAACGATGATGTTTTTTTTCTTCTTGTAATTTGATGTTTTTTATTATTAAATTTGCTTACAAAAGAATGAAATAGAACGATAACCATTCATTCCGGATGTTAAATTAAGCATCTGTAAAATAATCTAGCCAAGGTCGATCAAGACCACAAATTCAAATAGCGGAATATAATCACTGTAGTGTCTGCTATTTCGAAGTCGTATTGCCGTTCGAAATTGATATTATTGAGTTTAGTAATGGGTAGCGGATTCACGCCGATAGTGGTTTATCGTATCCGTAATTTAATAAGGTAACGGTGGATAGTGCCAAATAACGGGACGCTATTGCCGTTTTTCAACCGTTACTAAAAAAAGAACTTAAAAATGTTGGACTCACCATCATTGTTTTGAAAATCAGACCGGACCGACCAGGTCAACTTGTTCAACCGGAAATCATTGTCTAGTCCGGTTCAAACTAAACCGGTTGAACCGTTATTAGTGAATCGGCCGGAACCGTTAAACCGTTCGAACCGGACCGGCTGAAAACCGGGAAAACCCGCCAATTTTGTTTTTTAAAAAAAAATATTAAACCAAACGACGTCGTTTGTTAAACGAGCCAAGTCGAACTCGAGTATTGCTGAGCTCGACTCAAACTTTAAAAGTAAGGTCAACTCGACTCAAACTCACGAACTAAAAATGATCAAGTTCAACTCGAACTCGAAATATAATATTGAAACTTGAACTCGAAAAGGCTTGAACTCAAAAAAAATTTAGAAGCTCAATTGAAGCCTAAAATTCGAGCTTGACTCTATGCTCACCAAAAGGCTCCATGATTTTGAATGTCAAATTACCTCTATTATTTATAGAAGTTAGTTGGGATGCTCTTTTATGTTTCTTAGCTATGTGGATTGTTTTGTTCTCATATTTTTACTCTTTAGACTTTTGGGATGTTCTTCTATGTTTCTTAGCCATGTGAGATTGTTTTTAAAAAAAAATTAAACCAAACAATATCATTTTATTATGATTTTTTAGCCACAAATTTATTTTTTAATTATAGCTATATAATTATATTTATTATTTAATATGTTTTATCTTAAATATTATGTTGTAGTTAATTTGAATCATTTTGTTTCACTTGATTTTATGGTTTTTAACTCATATATGTTATGACTTGCTTTGAATATGACTTGTGATATACAAAATTATTTTTATTAAATATTTTTGGTATTTTTATTTAATTTTTTAAATAATTATGACGTCGTCCGGTTCTTCCGACCTGTCAGATCGATTCGACCGGTTAAACCAATAAAATCGATAACATGACTGGTTCGTTAACCGGTCCGGTTCTGAAAACCATGCTCACCATTCACCAAGGCAAAGATCTAACCGTTTTCAATCGGCAGGACAACAACCAAATTTAAAACAATCGATCCGTTATAAGAAAAGGTCTGTAAACTCTAAAAAAACAGAGAGCACAACCGACCAGTAAGGAGAGAATTAGAAACCAGAGAGAGAGAGAGAGAGGGAGAGGGAGAGGGAGAGGGAGAGGGAGAGGGAGAGAAGTGAGGTGACGTGCAAAAGCAAGAGATGAACAGAAAAAAATCATTCTACCGAAAATAAGAGTTTCAAATTTAATTCTTACTTTAGAAGGTAAAGTTTAGTTTTTATTTAATTTAATTTTAATTTTACTTTTGTGATATTTAATTTTATATTTTTATTTTAATTCTATTTAATTTTTTCGTGTTTTTTAAGTTTATTCAAATTTCATTTTAAATTTTAAACTTTGTTTTTCATATTTCATTACATTTTGATTATCATGTTAAATTAGTGTAATTAAATGATAATTTAAATTTATAAAAATCATTAAAAATGACTTATTATAATTATAATTATTATGTTTTAAGATAAATTATGTAAAATTAAAAAAAAAAATTCATGATCACGACACTTGCAATAACCGTGATGATATCTTTCATGTTCTTAACCGTGATAAACGTAACACGATCAAAAACGTAACTACTAATGATATTTTAATCCCCGATCAAGACTGATCTTATTAAACAAGCATTACAAATTACGTGCTATAATTTCCTGACGCTCCATTTCGGCTCGGAAACTTGCAATAAATTCCTCAGCTTTTGCATCTATTCCATACAGCACGGCCGACGCCAATCTCACAGATTCCTCAGCACCATGCATTTCACCTTCATTGCTCGTACCTGCCTCTGCAACATCATCATTCTTCTTCTCCAACGGTTGCTGATGAACGTATCTCACCACTTCCCTCACCGGCGCATCTTTAAACAGCTTATCTACGTAAACCGGCGCCGCCGCTTTATTCTCGTAGTAGCTTTGAAACCCAAAAGGAAGAGCACGGCGTCTCTTCTTGCTCTTAAGCTGAAGGCGTTTCCCTAATAACAGTGAAGGCCTTGTAGTTTTGGAAGCAGCTTTTTGCAGCCGAATATTACTAGTCTTGGGTTTTTTGATAGCTTTGGATTTGTGAAGCTTGTGCAGTTTGGTTTGGAGTTTGGAGGTGAAGCTTCTCCATGCCTTCTTGGCTGGAGGAAACCTAATGCTCAAACAAGACATGAAGAAAGAGATGGAAAGATGGGAGGAGAGATCTGCAAAAGGATATTAAAATGTCTTATTTATAAATTCAAAAAGATAGATAGGTGAGAATATTTGTTCTTATTGTTATATGATTCCTATTCTTTGTGTTTGCAGCTTTATGAGACTTGCTTAGGTACTACGCAAGAAAATTTTATTTGATAGTGGGAATTGGTGGCAGGAGAGTACAAACCTTTGTTTATTTGATTAAGCTTAGTAAAGCAGCTTTGATCCTAAGCTAATTCAACCGACAAGTTGGAAAATCACTTCCTTCGTATAGTGAACTAATAGTATATATTTTTATAGACGAAACTAGTTTTATCGAAAAAAAAGTAAATATTTATAATAATAATATATGTTTATAATTATAATAATAAACTAAACATATAATAAAAATATTAGTTTGTAATCATTAATATAAGAAACTAGTCACTTAAGATGACACAATGGTCATTCAAGAAAAAAATTAATAAAAAACTCTAACAGAAGATAAATATTAGTAAGTTTGACCACATCGGTAAATAAATTACAAAATATGATCGAACTATTGAAAAATCACCAATAAATCATAAATTAAAGTTGAGCAACGTGAGAAAACTATCCACAAATATAAATAACATATTCAAATCTAATTCGAGGGTCTACAATAGGAAAGATTAATATGATAACAAATAAACGTCATTTTGATCAATCGTGGTGATATCAAATTTAACCTTGAGAAAAAAGATAATAAAAAATGACATATTAAGATAATGACCTAAAAGAATATAAGAGAACAATGATGAACAATTTGACGAACAAACCAAATGTACTTGTTCCTCTAATTTCTCAATTTTATGTATACTTTTATTGAGAAGTTTTTACTTTCAAAACTAAAATTATAATGATGACATGCAACTAAGATTAATAATATAAATATTCAGTCAATCGGTTCAAATGATAATTTAGAATATTTATTCATTAGTGCATTGTATATTTTAACGTTTAAAGTTTGAATTTAAGATTGAGTTGTGAAGACTCAAAGATCTTATGTGATATTTTCATGAGAGAGAGTAAATACAGGTTTTACTTTTTCTTATATCGAGATTGTCTCAATGAATTTCTTGTTAAGGTTTTTAATGAGACAACATATTATATGTATTAAAGATACACATATTTTTATCTTCTTTAAGATTTTTTCTCTCAAGATTTTTATTTTAATAAGGTTTTAAGCAACTATAGTATCTTTATGTATATCTAGTGAAGTGTTATGAATATTTATTTATATCGATATATTATGATTAGAATAATATGTATTAAATAAGACTTTGATATATTTTATTACTAAGACTTTATGTCTAAAAGGCTTAAAGTTTTACAAGATATATACTCCTTATGTCTATAAATATAGAATTTAGAGAAAATATTGTATACAATTCATATTGAAAAAATAATACAAATTTCTCTTTTTATTTGCATATCTCTTATTTTTATTCTCTTTATTATTTCATTCTTTTTATTTCATAACAAGTCATAAAAATAGTTTTGATTTTATTTATTCTCATTTAAAAAGTTTTAAATTTTAAAAGATAACTTACATAACCGAAGAATTTACTAATAAAATATAGTAATTCTTTTAATAAACATAACACATCAATCTTGTAAAATATTAGACAAATATTTTAAGAAAAAAATTAAATACTTAAAAAAATATATAATTTGATAGCAATAAAGCCAAAAAGAAACCATATGCAGTATTTGAATTAAGCAGAAACATGGAGAAGGAATGCTGATTTTGGGCCAAACTAGTACAACAACAATCTTAAGTTCCCAATGAAGAATAGTATCTTGCCCTAAATACAAGCATCATCGGCAACAGAAAAACGTTTGGTAAGGCGAGCCGACGCACCTTCCGACACCAATCCTTGAATCATCAGAGTCTTCACTTCCCATGGCGAGTATGGAAAGCCCTTCCTGGCGTACGAGTTGAGCAAGGCAGCACTCGCCTGCTTCACCAACTCATCGAAAACGTCCCCTTCTTCATCTACACCCCTCCATTCCAACAATGTCATATCGGATCTGTACCGTTCATCGCCCTCAACCCGAACACCTTCCGTACCATTGATCCCCATGGGACTATCCTCGGCCAAGCCTCTCTCCTGTTGCTCCAGGACCTGCGGATCCATAATAAACACTCAACATTATGCATCCATCCATCCCCGCCAGCCATAACATGATGAGGGCTTACTCAGTACAAGTGATTTAAATTGCGCTCGCGGTCGTATTTTCAGTTGTGTTACGTTTATTGCAGTTACGGCCGTAACAAATGCTATAACAATCACTGCGAGAATCACGTATATGATTTTTTTTAATTTGCACAACTTATTATAAAATATAATAATTATAATTATAATTATAATTATAATTATAATTATAATTATAAAAAAGAACCTTTAATGATTTTTGAAGAGCTTTCTAACACATATAAATTTCTATTAATATGTGAACATAATTTTTAAAAATTGAACTCAACATGTAGTGGGAGATAACAAAATTTTCAATGCAACAATTGGATGTTATTAAAGAAATAAATGTTTATTGAAATCTTAAAACTACAAAAGAACAAATTAACCTATAAAATTACGTATTAGTTGTTTATATACAAAAAAACATGAAAGTAGAATTAGAATTTAGAAATATAAACAATCCATTACTTCCATTATCAATAATATAATAAAATAATATGCATTACTAAAAATGAAAAAAATAAACTTATTGCATAGAATAATAAATTATAAAAATAATTTTAGTGTATAAAATTTAAATTGAACATTCAATCTCACAAATAAATTTTAACCCATTTAAAAAAAATAATTAATAAAATTATTCATTATTATTCACTTACCAAAAATCAAAATATTATAATTTAAAACTCATAAAATTAAAAATAACACATCATTTATTTAAAAGAAAACTCATGATACTATAAATTTATAACCCAAATCTAATTCAATTATTGAGAATGATCGAAACCCAAAACATTAAAAATAAAAAAAAATTAAAATAAAAAATTATTAACTCCCCAAATCTCTTCTTCTTCTATTGAGTGCTTGAGTGAGAGAGGGGAGTCATAAACAGAAAGGCAGAGAAAAAATAAGAGAAAATTGAGTTTAATATTTTTTTTAAATTCGTTCATTTTCTTATTAATTTTTAAAGTTTGTAAACTTATTTTTCTTTCTACTTCGATTCCTATTGAAAATACCCAATTTATGAACTCAAAATAAAATATCATTATAAATCTTTTTATGAACTCAAAATAATTTAAGAATAAATTATCAATTTATCTTTTATTCGGTTTCTTCTTCACCAGCAAGTCTATGTTGAAACCCTGAATGTTGCTGGTTTACTCCATCTCAACTTCGCAACTGCTCGTGATTTCCTCCAAGCTGTGTTGTTGGTGTTCAGTGTTGAGAAGGCCAAACTGATCTTCATCGTCAACCATTGACGGGTAGTCTTCATGAACACAAATTTTTTATGTTCCTCTAATAAATAAAAGAAACAGTTAAATTAAATGAATTTTAATTAGGGATTTTCATTCTCCCTTGTTGGATCGGGAACCTAAAATTGAAGTAGATGATATCCAGCTTCATCCAAGCACACATCATTCAAATTCAATATAAAAAAAAACAAAAGGTCTGATCTTTAACTTTTAATCGTAGATTTCATTTCGTGGTGTACCCTACTTCCACTACATCGACTCTTGGAGAAAAGAGAGTAAAGGATAAATTGTTAATTTGTCTCTAAATTATTTTGGGTTTACAAAAAGACTAATATTGGTATTTTATCTAAAATTTAATGGTTAAAACAAAAATAAATATTTTTATTAGCGTGTCACTTCATCAGACTAATGACACTTAACGTTCAAGTGACCAAAATTTTATAAAACGATAACATAATTGACCAAAATTTAACCTTTTTGAATTAGTGAACAAAAGTTTATAAATAAAAAAGTGACCATTACTGTAGTTTGGCCTTGTTTTCTTGGCCGTAGCTGATTTTATTTTATTTATTTATTTTTATATGATTTTCTCTAGCTAAATTCTAAATGTTGTATTGATAAATATGACATCCTTTTCTATAAATGATTTGTGGTTTTGTTGGTTAAACTTACTCTATTCTTTTGTTTTTGAATCTTGTGGGCAAATTCTTGTTCATTAAATCCCAACGTTGTTTACTAACTAATTAACTTATATGTGTAACAGAATATCTTTATTAACTTTTGTAAAAAAATATTTTTATTAACTTTTATTTTTTTATTAACCAATTATCATGTATGTTTCTTTTATAAAAATATGATTACATATAATGTAAAGTATGTTTTTAAGAAAAAATATTTAAGAAAATAAGAGATTTTGCACCTAGTCTTATTTAAATTAGTGAAATTTTTATTTTTAGGATAAACTATATAAATAGTCAACAAATTTTTATGATGTTTATATTTTGATAATTAAACTTTTATAATTTACAATATAGTCATTGAAATTTCAGTTTGCTTTTAAAATAGTCTCTACAATCAAACGTCGTTCAAGAAAATTGTGTGACACATTATCTTTTTTCCTCACTTGTGCTTCCGTCTTCCTCTCTCTCTTTATTTCTTCCCCTTCTACATCATATCTTGTAAGGCCTTTTGAACTACACACTCTTTTTTCTTACCTTTCTCGTTATTTTTTCATCTTCACTTTTGTGTTTTTCACTCTCGTCATCACCATCATCATCTTCTATTTTGTCTTCAACCTCTTCCTCTCCCTTTTATTATTTTCTTGAGTCATGACTGTCATTATTCTATAATTTTTATTTAATCATTTCCCTTGCAACCAAGAAATTGTCATAAGACTCGAGCTGACAACTGTCGTTTTGGATGTCAAATAAATTCTTTTTTCTCAATTAATAAATAAGGAAAAACGTAGTATAGAGAAATAAGGGTCGAATCCTCAGGGACTTAGAAAATCACAAATTTATGTTTGATAGGTTTTAAACCAGGCGAAAGATAGTAAAATGAGGGGTTTGGTGAAATGAGATTTAAATAGTAATAAAAACGATTAAATAAATAAAAGCAATTAAAGTAAAAATAAGAGAATAAATATTGTGAATGAATACTGTAAAAATAACCTCAAGCCTTGCTTTGACTCAATTTCCTTTAGATCATCGAATAAGATTTTCCCTCCGGGATTCACGTCGGTTACTTTGTCTACAAGGGAAATCCCCGTGACTCTATATTGTATACCGAATACCCAAGGCAATCTTTGATTCCGCCTTTGGTAATTGATTCTAACAACATATTGTCGTAGATCAATTACCGTTTAAGTTCATCGTGACCGACTCGGATTGTTGCTTCAATAACCGTCAATTCTGATCTCAATTCCCTCTTGGCGAAGCCATCTCGCCAAGTGTGTTCCCAGGAAGTCGAATTGCTTTCAATAAGACGAAACTTCCTCCCACACATATAATTGCAACAACCTCTTGACCAAAGTCAATCTTTGATTTTGAAAACTTGTTTTGATTTCAAAAAAATAAGCGCAGAGATTGAGAGAGATATTCCGAAGATATTAAGGGCCTGCTTCAATTCTCCCGTTGGAATTGAGTCATCGCGTCAGCTCTCGGCTTATGAAAAATTTAGCTAAGCATGACAAAAGTCATACTTAGCATATTAAAAACAATGCTTGAAAAATGAAAAGAACTTGAAAAATGAAAAGAACTTGAAAAGTAAAAAGAGAAAGCTTTTATAAAAACTAGAGAGAAAAGAATATTGTAATCTGAGTGATGAGTTTAGGCTTGCCCCAAGTGGGTATTTATAGTCTCTCAAAGCCTAAGGATAAACAAGAAAATAAAATAAAATAATCCTAATATATATTTTTAATTTAAATTCAAACTTAAACTAGTCTCCTAATGCAACTCTGCTCGTCCATCTTCCAGAAGGTGTGCGGAGGAAGTCTTCTAGAAACCGTCGCTGACTGGACCTTTTAGAAACTACCACGTCGTGCCCAGAGTCGTTCTCATGTCTCTAGCCGTGACCAAATAATAGCATTGTGCAATTGCAATATACATTCATTCATTAATCTCAGTGCTCATAGCTCAACACCTTACCGGGATTCACTCAAATCACTCAATGTGTTTGGGGTAAAGAATTGCTCAATGTCAGAATTGACACGATATTACCATAGGCCTGCAAGTAAATCAAATCTCTACTACTCATATGAACAAAATGCATAAATCAAAGGGTCTTTTATCAAATCTCCACTACTCATAAGAACAAGATGCATAAATCAAAGGGTCTTTTATTGGTTGTAACGGGACTTAGGTAAAGGTGGGGAAAAGGCTAAATATATGGCTAAATGTTCAAGGAAAGGAACTAACAAATAATAATTTCAACTCCATCAAAACAAACATTAAGCGCAACAAGATAAAAAGACAACCTATCAAACAACAAATTTCTTTTCGAAATGCACTGAATTTTTGTTCTTATTGTTGTTTCATTCTCCATTCTTTTTCACGTCTTTTTTCTCTTTCTTTTTTTCTTTTTTTTCTCTATTTCAAACATCTTTTTTTTCGAACTATTTTATTTTTATTTTTTTTCGATGGAGCATACAATGGATCAACGGTTCACTTGCCCTAAAATAGGTAAAAAAGAGGGATAAAATAAAAGGCTCGGGTTTATAAATGTGGTGAGAATAAAGAAGCGGAAAAAGGCTCAAAAGTGGTTAACTAAGGGGAAAAAATGCATGGGTAGGCAATTTAGCAAGGGAAAACGGAATAGTGAATTCTAAAGTGCCCAAATCATTTTTAATCATCATGTTCATGTGTAATCTCGACAGCATTTAACACACAGGTTCTAGAATATCAATACCAAATTTGACACACTCAATCCAACAAAATGAGAGCGAAAATGATATGGTCGTAAAGGCTCAAATCTTACCAAATTGTTTCATGCATTGATCTAATCACATTGCAACCAACAAAGTCATGGAATATCACAAAAACACCAATTTATCACAATTCATACTATTCGCTATCAAGAACATCCTAACCTAAACAATCATGTGTTCCCAAACAAGCATAGCATTCCAAAAATATTGAACAAGACAAAGAAATTCAACGAAATTTCCTACAAATCCAACCAATACATACTAGCATCGAAACATAAAGATAAACAAAGGGAAATTCAATCATACACTCTACTCCCCCTCACTTAAAGCTTTTTGCCTCAAAACATAAAACTAAAGTGCAACAGAAGGGATAGGTACTCCCCGGATTTAGTGTCGACAACAGCCACAGCCTCGGCCGCGATGAGAGGCGCTATGACGTAAGTAGGAGAGAATCTCAGTGATGTTCGTCTCGATAGAGTGGAGACGGTCGTGGAATTTATCCATTTGGGATTGCATATCTGGGCAGGGTACTGTAGGTGGTGGTGCTGGTGCGTTTCGGCGCACGAAGACTCACTCACTGCGAGGAGTGAAGACACCCAGTGGAACGAAGTAAGGTGCTCTCGGGGTTCTCACAAATAGGCCCATTGAGTCCAAGCATCGCTCATCTAATGCATCTGCAGAAAAAAGCATAAGTAAATCATGTTACATCAAAATTAGTGATGCGAGAAGCTAAATGAGTAATCTAAGGGCCAAGGATAAGCGGGCGATTGGATCAAATAACGATCTCAAAGGCCCTAGCAAACCAGAATCCCAAGTTCACACGTTCGCTGGCTGTCATGAACCATAAAAAGAATAGCTCGACTCAGCTTAACGAGGATGATGAGTCGTTCCAACCAGAATAATTATAAGCGAGGAAGTGATGGATGTAACGCAAGGTCGGGTCGTGGATAAGATGGGCTCGCATTGCACAAGCATTGAAAGTGTGGTCGGCTAAACCGGTAAGTCCCTCATAGGCCATGTCGGCATCGAAACTCTGCAGAATCTCAAGTAAAGAGGTTAAATACACATGATTCATGATATTCGTCACGAACCCCATAATAAGATTAAATTCCGATTTAGACATTGAGAAGTAATTTCCACATAGTTGGAATGTTATAACATCATGCGAACTAACATTAAGCAGACGTTGGGGCGAAAAATTAAAAGTGGCATAGAATTCAAACACAAGTTCATAAAAGGTTCCACAGTTAATCATCGGATATAATTCCCAACCAATAGAAGCAAAGTATACATGAACAGACTCACGTAAATGCAATGTTTCTAAAGTAAGAGTCGGAATATACTTAGCTACATGGAAAGGGCAGCGTCTTACCGACTCGAAACGTATCAGTTCGTCATTGGAGAATTGTAAATACCCGTGCATTGTCTCCTCGGGAGGGACAGCATATGACCGCCCCCGTCGATTGTGCTCTGGGTTTTCGTGGGCTGGTGGTGGGCTGTTAGGTGCATCCTCCGGGTTAGGTAGACGAGTCGGTGAAACATCACGTTCGTGGTGCTACCGAGAGCCCGACGTCGTAGGTGATGGGTCCAGGGCTGGAAAACTGGCAGTGAAGTCCTCTGTAAAACCATAGATAGGGTGGTACATTAGCAAAGGTTGAATCGACACATGACTAGAGCTTACCTCGGGAGTGTTATCCGAGGACGCCGAGTGCATCGAGTAAGATGAGAATGTCATCCGTCGTATGCGTGATGATGTTGCTTCGGTCGATATTGAGAGAAACAATGGAGATGGAGATCGTGGAGGGGACAGATGGTGAGATGTGCTTGGCCTGGGACAGAAGGAGGCAGTCGGCGCAAATGCCTAATGATACGACGATATCAAAGCTTGGCCACAACTTTGCGACGATTGAACCGAGGGTGGCGGCGAAATGAAGTCGGAATCACTCGGCAACTCGACGAACACCGGTGCGTTTGAGCGACGACGTCCTCCAAGGACAGTGGGTAGAGGAGCGTTGATGTTATCGGGACGGTTTCACGTACGCACCATAGTGGATTAGGGAGAAGCGGGTGGTCGGTTGAAGCGAATAAAATTTGCCGGTGATGCCGCCATTGGTGAGGAGAGGAATGGACGTCGGTTTTGCGTGTGTTTGGGGAGGTCTATCGAGTTAGAGAAGATAAAAGGGGGTAGGTTTAAGTTTGGTGTCTGTCGTAGGGTGTTATAATTTAAAGTAATTGGGGATTTTGTTTGTTTGTGTGGATAAGGTGAGTTTAAAATTGAAAAGTAAATTGATAGAGATTGGGGTTTACTTTTTTATGATAAAATGTATTTGAAAATTGAAAAAGTATAGTGATAATAGGGATGGGGCCCATGGCATAGTAAGAAGGGGGATTGGGGAGTTTGGGCGACAGAAAGGAAACAAAAGGTGGGAAAATTGTTTTTGGGTTTTACTAACGTGCGCCAAAGCCTCCCTTGGGTTTTGCTAACGTAAGCCATTAATGAAATGGTGCACACAAACTTCTCTTTTTTTTTTGCTTTGTTCGATCGTGTACTACACTGTAGGTTCCGAAATTGCCACTGTTCGAATGAAAATTCCACAATTCTTTGTCGTTTAAGCTTGAATAAAAATATTTGGTTCCTGCAAAATGAAAATGGAAATTAAATTAAACATGCTTGATGAAACAAAAAAAAAAGTAAAATAAAAATAAAAATATAGCGGAATCGAAAACAATGGGTTGCCTCCCATGAAGCACTTTTGTTTAACGTCGTTAGCTCGACGACCTGATTCAGACTACAGGTTCTTTTAAGTCGAGATCTTTAATTAAGCAAACTTCGCTATTCTCATAATACAATTTAATCCTGTGTCCATTTACTTTAAATCAAGTGCCCGAATTGTCTTCAATTTCGACTACGCCATGAGAGAATATTCCAGTTACCGTATAAGGCCCGCTCCACTTTGATCGAAGTTTTATTGCAAAAAGTTTTAATTTTGAATTAAAAAGAAGAACTTTTTGCCCGATAGAAAAAGATTTAGAAACAATTTTTCGATCATGGAATTCTTTTGTTTTGTCCTTATATATTTTGGAGTCGTCGTAAGCATCTCTCCGGATTTCCTCAAGCTCTTGTATATGTAATTTCTGTGTTTCGCCAACCGCTTCTAACTCCATATTGCATTATTTTACGGTCCAATATGCCTTGTGTTCTAGCTCGACAGGTAAATGGCATGGCTTACCAAACACAAGGCGATATGGTGACATGTCGATAGGTCCTTTATATGTGGTCCGATAAGCCCACAAAGCGTCAATAACTTCAAGCTCCAATCCTTGCGATTTGGATTAACTATTTTCTCAATAATCGTATTTACTTCACGGTTTGAAATTTCTACTTGTCCGTTCGCTTGCGGATGATAAGTTATGGCAATCCTGTGACTCACTCCATGGTTTTTCATAAGTACATCAGTTACTCAGTTGATGAAGTGTGTGTCGCGGTCGCTTATTATTGCTCTTGGTGTACCAAACCTAGAAAAAATACAATTATTTAGAAATTGAATAGTAGTTTTAGCATCGTTGTTTCGAGTGGCTTTAACTTCTACCCACTTCAAAACATAATCAACCGCGAGAATTATATAACAATTGCCAAAAGAAGAAACAAATGGACCCATATAGTCAAGTCCCGAAACATCAAATATTTCACATATATGTATAGGATTAAGGGCATTTCATTTCATTGACTCAAATTACTTGCACGTTGACAATTATCACAAGACTTACAAAACAAGTAACCATCACGGAAAATATGAGGCCAAAACAAAATTTTATGAGCTGTCCGCTTCGGTCCAAAGTGTCCACCACACGAATAAGAATGACAGAAATTTAAAATTGAGCTTACCTCACTTTCAGGAACACTTTGTCTAATTACCTGGTTTGATCAATGCTTCCAAAGATACAAATCATCCCAAATGAAGAAACAAGATTCTCTTTTAATACAGTTTACTTTAGCTCTCGTTAAACCAGATGGTAATTTATCTGTAGCTAAGTAATTGACTATATCTGCGAACCAAGGTATTGACGTTTGCGCCATCATCAAGCTTTCCTCCGAGAATTCTTCACGAATGGGAGGATCAACTGTAGTGATTGGAAGCTGGCTTAAGTGATCGGCTACTAAGTTCTCACATCCTTTCTTGTCCTTGATTTCCAAATCAAACTCTTGGAGGAGTAAGATCCAACAGATTAGTCTTGGTTTCGCCTCGTTTTTGCTGAGCAAGTACTTCAAGGTTGCATGGTAAGAGAAAACAACTTTAGTTCCAAGAAGATATGATCTAAATTTATCTAATACAAAAATAATAGCGAATAATTCTTTTTCGGTTATTGAATAATTTCGTTGTACAGAATCCAAGGTACGGGACGTATAAGCGATAACGTGAGGTTCTTTCCCGATCTTTTGTTTGAGCACATCCCCAACACTTCCATACGAAGCATCACACATAACTTCGAAGGGAAAGTCCCAATTCGATGGTTGGACTATGGTGCCGAAACCAACTTTTCCTTTAATACGTCGAAGGAATTTTGGCATTGTTGGTCCAAATTGAAGGCTTTATCCTTATGTAATAGCTCACACAATGGTTGCGCCACCTTAGAGAAATCCTTAATGAATCTATGGTAAAACCTGCATGACAAAGGAATAAACGAATTTCCCTCACCGTAGTGGGGTAAGGAAATGAACGTATTATATCGGTTTTCGCCTTATCTACCATAATTCCTTTAGATGAAACAATATGTCCTAGAATTAAACCTTTATCAACCATAAAGTTACACTTTTCATAATTTAAACAAGGTTAAATTCTAGGCACTGATGCAACACATTTTTCAAGTTTAATAGACACTCGTTGAATGAATTACCATAAACAGTGAAGTCGTCCATGAAGACTTCAATACATTTCTCAATAAAATTAGAAACAAATACTAATCATACACCTTTGAAATGTGGCAGGTTCATTGCAAAGTCTGAAAGGCATACGTCGATAAGTGAAGGTGCCGAAGGGGCATATGAATGTTGTCTTTTCTTGATCTTCAGGTGCTACTGGAATCTGGAAGAAACCTGAAAATCCATCAAGACAACAATAGTGAGATTTATCAACTAATCGTTCTATCATCTGATCTATGAATGGAAGAGGAAAATGGTCTTTTCGAGTTAAAGAATTCAACTTCTTGTAATCGATGCAGACTCTCTATCCATTCTGAACTCGTGTTGGTACAAGTTCTCCTTCAGAATTTTTGATCACAGTAACTCCTATTTTTTTAGAAACTATATGTATCACACCTACCCATTTGCTATCCAAAATTGGATATATAATGTCTGCATCTAGGAGTTTTTGTATCTCATTTTTTACCACTTCCATCATTGGTGGATTTAGTCAGCGTTGACCTTCACGTGTTGGTTTTGCGCCTTCTTCAATTTTAATTTTATGCATACAACTAGATGGACTCAACCCTTTTATATCGGTGATGATCCATCCTTTAACCTCCTTGTATTAGAGCAAAACAGTGATTAAGTCTCTTTTCTCCTCCTCGGATAATTTTTTGATATGATCACTGACAGAGTGTTATTTGCTCCGAAGAAGGCGTATTTCAAATGATCAGGCAACAGTTTCAGTTCAACTTCGAGTGCCTGCAAAACAGAAGGTAAGACTTTAGGCTTAGAAGAAATAATTTAAATTCAGTATGATCAGAATTCACGTTTTCATCATGATCCTCTAGCTCCCTGCATATATCAAAGGAAAAATTAGTCCTTAAAAATTCATCAGCCAAAAGATCAATTAAATCGACATAATTTAAACTTTCCACTTTATCAGGATATCTTATTGCCTTATATACGACAAATTGAACGATCTTACCGTCAAATTCCATAGTTAAGATTCCGCTCCTCACGTCAATTTGTGTGTTTGAAGTACTTAGGAAAGGGCACCCCAAAAGGATATCAGACGGTGTGCTCGTACGATCATTCTCCATGTCGATTATATAAAAATCAACGAGAAATATCAAGTCGTTTACCTCCACCAATACATTCTCTAAGAGTCCTTCTGGATAGATCACTGACCTGTCGACAAGCTGTATTGAAATCTATATATCCTTCAAAGGATCGTTAGTAACCATTTTATAAACAGATAGACGCATTACATTAATTGATGCACCAAGATCGCACATTTCTCGTTTAATCTCAACCTTACCAATTTTACAAGGGATTGTAAACATACCTTGGTCCTTTATTTTAGGTGGTAATTTTCGTTAGAAAACGGCTGAGACGTGTTCTCCTAAGTTCACTTTCTCAACCCTAGTAAGCTTTCTTTTGGTCGTACATAGATCCTTTGAAAATCGGGCATACCTTGAAACCTTCCGGATAACCTCGAGGAAGGGTATGTTAACTTGCACCTTCCGAAGTACGTCTAATATTTCCTTTTACTCAGCTTTTTTTATCCTTTTTAACTAACCTCGATGGAAAATGTGGTGTCGCGTCATAGGGAGATGGCGTCGAGTCATCTATTTGTTCTTCGTTATTCTCTTTCTGGGATCCTGAATCATCTGTCTTATTCTCTTTTTGGACTGTTTCGTCTGATGGAACAAGTGACGCAACTATTGTACCACTCCGAAGAGTGATGGCACTGACATTCTCCCTCGAGTTTACTTCAGGAAGCTTACCTTGTGATTCTAAGTGGCCTACGGTTTGAGCCAGTTGGCTCATCTGTTTGTTTATCTCTTGTAAGTGGGCTTCAATACGATTCTGGAATTTTTCATGAGAAATTGCTAACCTCTCGAAAATTGGCTCTAATGATGTTTTCTGCGGCTGTTGTGGTGGTGGAAATGGTCTCTCTTGATAGCCTTGATTCGATCTTGAGTTCTGAGCATAACTGAAGTTCAGATGATCCCTCCATCCTGGGTTGTATGTATTACCGTAGGGATTGTAAGCTCTTTGGGGAGGTCCCAAAAAATTCGTGACCCCATTGGCTTGAGCTATTGTGTCATCTTGAATCATTGGACTACCGTCTGTCGGATGATATGGAAATGTACATATTCCACATAATCGGTTTTGTCATCTCTTTCCTGCAACAAGAGAGTTTACGAATTCAGTTAACTTATCTAATTTATTTTCTAAGAAAGATGAACTTATCTCATGAACCCTTCGATAAGGTTCATTATTTGCGCGGAACTGTTGGGAATTTACGACCATCATGGATATTAAGTCCCTTGCCTCAGTAGGAGTCATATTCACTAAGACTCCACCGCTGGCAGCATCGATTATCTTCATTTCTTGGGGAGATAATCCTTCATAAAAGTATTAAAGGAGTGTTTGTTAAGTTAACCCATGTGGGAAACTATAACATAACTTCTTAAACCGGTAGTCGTAAAATGACTCTCCATCAAGCTGCTTGATTCGAAGTATTCTCCTTCGTAGTTCAATTACTTTCTCCGTAGGGAAAAATTGTTAAGAAAAAGATGAGTCATATGAGCCCATGTAGTAATAGAATTAGGGGGAAGATAAAATAACCACTCTTTAGCCGAATCGGCCAAGGAAAAAGAAAAAGCTCTAAGTTTGATTTGGTCCTCGGTTACTCCCTGTGGTCTCATGCTGGAGCAAACCATATGAAATTCCTTGAGATGTTTGTGTGGATTCTCTTTTGGCAATCCACGAAATGTAGGGAGGAGATGAATAAGGCAGATTTTCAACAGGTATTGAGTTTCTCCTTGGCGGAAATCAATGCACATAGGCCCTTGTTTTGTGGGTGTTGCGGCTAACTTCCGGATAGTAGGATCGGCCATCAAATTTGTATTACCTAAATTTGATTCTTCTTTTGGATCTGTTTATTTTCTCCTTCTTTCCCGAAGCGTCTGTGCGTGGAGTCTCCTAGCTTTGGCTTCAATCTCCGGGTCGTACTCCACTAATGTGCCCGGATTAGTCCTGGTCATAAATCAAAAGCAAACAAAAATTAGTAACTTTGGCGAAGTCCCCGACAACGACGCCTATTTGATAACTGTCGTTTTGGATGTCAAATAAATTCCTTTTTCTCAATTAATAAATAAGGAAAAATGTAGTATAGAGAAATAAGGGTTGAATCCTCAGGGACTTAGAAAATCATAAACTTATGTTTGATTGGTTTTAAACCATGCGAAAGATAGTAAAATGAGGGGGTTTGATGAAATAAGATTTAAATAGTAATAAAAATGATTAAATAAATAAAAGCAATTAAAGTAAAAATAAGAGAATAAATATTGTGAATGAATACTGTAAAAATAGCCTCAAGCCTTGCTTTGACTCAATTTCCTTTAGATCATCGAAAAAGTTTTTCCCTCCGGGATTCACGTCGGTTACTTTGTATACAAGGGCAATCCCCATGACTCTATCTTGTATACCGAATACCCAAGGCAATCTTTGATTTCAGCTTTGGTAATTGATTCTAACAACATCAATTGTCGTAGATCAATTACCGTTTAAGTTCGTGGCGACCGACTCGGATTGTTGCTTCAATAACTGTCAATTCCGATCTCAATTCTCTCTTGGCGAAGCCATCTCGCCAAGTGTGTTCCCAGGAAGTCGAATTGCTTTCTTTAAGCCGAATCTTCCTCCTACACATATAATCGCAACAACCTCTTGACCAAAGTCAATCTTTGATTTTGAAAACTTGTTTTGATTTCGAAAAAATAAGCGCAGAGATTGAGAGAAATATTCCGAAGATATTAAGGGTCTGTTTCAATTCTCCCGTTGGAATTGAGTCATCGCGTCAGCTCTCGGCTTATTAAAAATTTAGCTAAGCATGACAAAAGTCATACTTAGCATATTGAAAACAAAGCTTAAAAAATAAAAGAAAAATGAAAAGAACTTGAAAATTAAAAATAGAAAGCTTTTATAAAAACTAGAGAGAAAAGAAGATTATAATATGAGTGATGAGTTTAGGCTTACCCCAAGTGGGTATTTATATCCTCTCAAAGCCTTAGGATAAACAAGAAAATAAAATAAAATATCCTAAGATAATTTTTTTTTTAATTTAAATTCAAACTTAAACTAGTCTCCTAATGCAACTCTGCTCGTCCATCTTCCAGAAGGCGTGCGGAGGAAGTATTCTAGAAACCGTCACTGACTGGACCTTCTAGAAACTGCCACGCCACTCCGCGTCGTGCCTAGAGTCGTGCCCATGTCTCCAGCCGTGACCAAATAATAAAAAAATACAGAATGCGTCCGTTTTGTCACTAATTCTGGAAAGTAAGGACATGCACAAAAACAAGCATAACACGACAAATTCAGTAGCAATAATTCCACAAAAACGAAGAAATAACGAACAAATATTAACGATTCTAAACCCTCATCACGAGCACATCTCATCCTTTAGGAAGTCCAAGAAATCCATCCTCCTTATGAAAGGCTGATTTTTCAATTCTATCACTATCGCTATTTAGCTTCTAATGTTTGTCATCGTAATACTTATCATTAAATACAATCTTTAGCGTCCTATTTATAACACTTCTAAATCAATTTAAAAGTCATATGAAGGTCGAAAATGTCACATTCGATAATCAAAATAAAAATATGATTTAATTAAAATCTTCAGGTGTATATAAAATACACTAATCATATCCTTGAGTTTTAAAAGATATTTTGTAAATATTTTCTTGTAATTATTTAATTAATCAAACTCTTAAAGAAATCAAAATTTAAGTATTTTGACAACAAATGATAATATCATATTCAAAAAAAATTAAATAAGATAATTTAAAACTTATGCATGTCAATAATAATAAATTTAAGACGAACCTTATTTTCACTTGAATCAACGACTCTTTCGATGATGCAGCCTCATTTGATCTGACTCGAGCTCCTCAATTAGTACTTAACGTCTGAACATAAATCACATTACGAGCTTTTCTCTTAATGATGCTTGTTGTACCTTCACCAAACATCTTACACATCTTAGAGTCTCAAATGTTATACCTCCCCCAAACATCCTACACATTATGAGCATAGATAAGATCCCAAAAGAGTACCTCCGAAGAAAGAACCTTGAGAACTCTAGAAGACATAGGGAAAATATCTATGAAAGAAGAATCTCAAATATCTAACATCTCTCGAGAAATCGTGACATATTTCATGACCTCTAAGAGGTCCACATGATCTATCAAAGCCAAATCTACTACCACTTAATTGTATCCATCTAGCTTGCTAGCTTATGAGAAGTCATAATGACTCTATGCTTAAATCCAGCTTTAAGAGCCACTATAAAACTGCTCGAAAATGATCTAGAGAAGGATGAAACCACCTTACCCTCACTCATCTCTTTTTTACCTATTGATGAAGACAAAATACTTTAACACCGACCAATGATCGATTTACCATCGGTTATGAATCTCTCTAAATCAAAAGGGGTAAACTTGCTATAGAAATTGTAATCCAATTGTTTCTATCAACAAATGGTGCAATGACCGTAGAACACCACCTATAATGAAATAGTCAGTCAAAATGCACCCTAAAAGGCAAAATAGCCAATATCACCCCATCTTCCTTCTAAAGTCTCAACGTACTTTGTTATTTTTTTATCAATGCTTACCAAGAAGAGTAATGGAGCTTGCATACCGACCGAAGATCCCTCATCAAATAATAAAGACGATGTGGTATGCTTTATTTATCCATATTCTACTTTTTACAATAACGAGATTAGGTTGGTGAAACTGCTTAAAACCTTACTTTTACAAAACATGTCTTCTTCACCTACCCCTAAGTTAAGGCCCAATGCAACTACATCCAAAGCAGTGACTGAACATATAGACAAAGAACTTGACCATCAACTCCATCAAGTATCACTATCATTTCATGCTAAAGAGCCTACCATAAAGAATCCGTAGATGATGCTACCACGAATTTTGTTACCACTACGACATCACCATGCTTGAGGTAGCCTAAAATCAGGTAAGCTACTCAGGTAAATTTAAGCAAGCACCACTTAGCTAACCATTGCAGGAGATTCCTTTTCAATCGCTCCAGAGGTAGCTTTAAAATGAAGTGAGCCTCATCTTAGAAAGCGAAGCAAAAAGCTCCATAATCGCTCATTTAAAAAAATGAGTTCAATAAGCCATACAGGTAATGTTAACAATCATTGTGTAGTTAATAGAAATGAGAGTTGTCTCCATATTAGTCTTAGAAACTATGAATTAGTTTAGACTAAACCTAATAGTTAGATCTTCATCTTTTCTTTAGACTTAGACAATACTTAGACTAAAACTTAACTATTTCTCTAACAAAGCTAAGGCAAAAGATACTTCTGCTAAACCTATTGTGTGTTGTTGCAGACTAAGTCGCAATATATGCCATGTTATACTTGCTTTAGCCAATTAAGTTTAGCAGAATAGCAATGAGAGGGCACTTCCCTAGCATGTTTGTCAAGACCTTTAGCTTCGTAGAGTCGATACTCAGTAGTTTAATTTAACTATGGTTTAGTCATCTATGTATCCAAGTCTGGGAAATTGTGAGTTACAACCCTAGGTGCAAAAACATGTCTTTATCATTTATTGTTGTCTTTGTTTATTTGTGTTAGTACTTAGACTCTTCCATCCACTATTTAAACTCTTCCATCCACTATTTAATCATCTTGCAAGAAGTAATTGATTCGTTCACACTCTACTCTCTATAAGATATGATACTCGACACACGTTAATAAGTTCACTTTATTACTTGTTGCTATAGTTTATGCTTGCTTTTTTGTGGATACGTTCACAAAATAAACCAAGCATCTGTAACACCCTAATCCAATTTGACCCAAAATTCGAAAGATTAGAATGTCACACGGAACCACCTAAGTGGCTAATCATTTTTTGAAAACATTTAACCAAATTTAATATCCGAACATAATATAAATATCAATGTATACTACGATTGCAAAATATAAGTATTTAAAATATGAGGGAGCTCCCAACAACAGTCTCCAAATATAAACATGTGTAAAATAGAGTTTACGACTTAAATAAATATCAGGATCTATGATAGTACATGCCCTCTACAATACTCGAGACAAACTCTGCTAAAGGATTGGGTCTAGAAGTCCTGAATCTGGCGACGAGCTCTTCAATTGGAACCTAAGAACATGCCCACAGAAACACATTCCATAAGCTGAGCTCACAAACTTAATGCCACACAATTAACCCTACTATACTACATGCATCAACATATAAGCACGTGTACACACCATTTTTTACCCAGTGGAATAAAAAATAGTTTCATACATTAAAAAATGACGTTAGGGAAGTCTTTGAAAAGATTTGTGAAATGTTAGGAGCTGCCACCAATCATTTTTAAGATGCGGTTGAAACACCTAAAATCAGATAACTTTAATAAAATATTTTATTTTACCAAAAATACCAAATCTGGGTCTACGAAAACAAAAAATCACACTCACCACGCCTGCAAAAACGACATTTACTTGACCGTAAATATTTTTATCTCGACTTATGAAAGAACTAAATGTATTTTTAGGTTAATAATAAAATTTTAAATTCTCAAGAGTAATTTTGAATTCTCTAACGGCTAAGTGAATTAAAATTATGCTCGAAAATCCTAAAAAATTGTAAATTAATCTATATAAAATTTCAAGGATGAAGTCTTTCATTAGATATTTCAAATATTCCCCAATGTCTAGAAGAATATTGAAATTTGACCATATTCAAGAAGACACCTTGATTTTCATGAATCATGCTAAAACAAGGAATTTACAACTGTTTAAAATACTTCAAAAGTTTCTAACGTATAAGGAAATTTAGAAATATTTATCAAAGTCCTAAAATTCCTATGATATTATTTTTAAGAAAAAGATATGTTCTCTCATTAAATGGCTTCAAAAATCATCCAACGTCTAGAAAGATATCGAATGCCCAATTAATTTGATAACATACCTCGTTTAAAATAATGTGGTGAGAGTATAAAAAATGCATTTAGACGCAGCAAAATACATGAATACGTCATTCAAAGGGTTCACTAATCGTTCTAAATTCTAGAAACTAATATTCTCTAGTCCTAGCAATGAGTACTGAATTCTCTAAATAAGTCTCTAATGCATAAAACGAAAGGAATAAATATTGAGATGCAAACTAAAAGGATTTAAAAGCTTTAACTCATTCAATGTCTAGAATAAGAAAGACCCTCTTTTAATACTTCAATTTTATTATAAAAATATCAAAAGTAAAATAATTTTTAGTGAGTATATAAAAAATTTCAATTTGCCTAATCATCTAAGACAAACCAAATTCTCTTTAAAAGCTCTTTTTGTCGGGATAAAATATTAGTATTTTATGAAATACGAAAATGAACCGATGGGATTTGGATTGACTAAAGTCTAAGACAAAAGAAATTCCCTTCGATTCATTTTTATTTCACGATAAAAATATAAATTAATTTATCTATTTTTAATTAACTAATTGTTAAAATTAATATTAATGACGAATATTAAAATTAACAGAAAGATCTATCTAATAATAAAAACAAAAGAAAAAACTAAAAAAAACCCTTATGGTTCATATAAATAAAAAAAGAAATAATGTAAAACAAACAAAGGAATATTAAAAAATCAAAGCTAAGATTACGCATATTAAGAAAACAAAAAGATAAAATAAAACTATAAAGAAACTAATTTATTAGGATCTACAAACCGTTAAAAATAATAAACAATAAACTAATACAAATTAAAACCAATATAGAAAAGAAGGGAATGTGCTAGAATCCAGAAGAACAAAATGATATTCAAATTACTGTGGGATTAAAGCCCAATTCCACCAAATATTCTTATGAAGTAAATAGTATAACTACCCAATCAGGACATAAAAAAATAAAACACAAGATTGGGGACTATAATGCAAAAATACGGCTAATGTCAGAGGTTTTGAGTACGAATAAACCATAGATTTGATTCTAAATAAGTACCTATTACAAAAAAAAATGAAAAAAAATAGCATACTAAGGACGTGCAATTCGAAATAAAAATAAAAAGATCGCCACAAGGGACTAAATTGTAAAAATAGGACAATAGTATAGGGACCCTATCAAGAATAAACCAAAATATAACATTGAATACAAAAAGGGGAAATAGCACAATGAGGACATATATTCAAAACCAAAACAAAATAACACAAGCTAGTGACCAAAAGATAAAAATGCAATAATCCTCTTTTGTCCTAACATACTAAAAGTGAAATAAAAGGGAAAAAAATACCCCATTTAGTACCCCAGATTCGACGTAATACCTAACAAATCATGGATATTAGTGACCAAAAATTGGAATTACACATAAAGCAATGAATAAAAGATGATTTTCCCTTAAAATGTTAATATAAACCTTTTTCTCATCAATTTGTGTAACCTGTAACCTAATTTTCACCAAATCAGTTGCCTAACACCTTTTTTTCTCCCTATCTCAATCACGACCATCATCAACAAAACTACAAAAACGTCGCTATGACCACCGGACTATAACACAACTCTAACTCGACCTTTTACCATGACAGCCAGGCGTGTTAAATCCGACCCCAGACAAGCTTGACACTCTCTAGCCTATCCCCCTCTCTTATTATTTTACTTTTATTTTCGATCTCAACTTGCATGCATAAAAATCAAGTAATAACAGATGATTCAAGCCCGAATATCTTTGAAAAAAATTATGCTTTAAAAACCAAAAGTAAAATACAAAAAATAAAGAAGAATAAATAAACTTTTTTTAGAAAAGTTCTTTTTGTATTTCCTTTCAATCTGCCGAAAAAAGTCATCTTTTACATATTTTCGAGAGGTTTTTATAGACCCCCTTTGATTTGCTCATCTGACCATCATCATTCTTCTGAGTATGAGGTCTTGTTAGATCAGTCAATGCCATAGAGTTGGTGAAGTTGTCATTGCATTATATACCCCGATTTTCCTTGATTTGTGTTGGATTTGATATGATTTCTTTTTTTTACTATGTTGATGAGGTGATGATGGTGGAACAGTGAAGATAGAATGCTTCATTAGTGATAGACGATGATAACAGGGTTGCTAGCGGTGATAGGTGGCAAGATTAGGGTTGAAGTCAACCAATTTATGTTAAAGATGTGGGCTTAGGGTTTTAGTTTAGGCCCAACAAAAAATGGGTGTGTAATTGGGTATGATTTTGGATGTGTTGGGCCATTTTTAATAACCGAGTCTTATAGTAATATGTTTATTTATTTTAATAATAATAATAAAAAAAGGTTGGGTAAAATATGATGATTAGAGTTGACCCTCTTTGCTCATTATTATGAAACAAGAATAAAGCAAAGTTATAAAACATAATTTTTATCCGACCTAAACTGCTGAAATTCTTGAGCTACAAGTTCTTCTCATTATGAACCCTCCGCTAAAAATGTCGATCCACCTCCTTCTGTGATGAAATCGAGCAAGGGTTGAACAAATTATTCTCATTATGGACTTGTTTTATCGGAAACGCTGATCCACCTCATTCTATAATGAAATCGAGCAAGGGTTGAACAAGTTTTTCTCATTATGAACTCGTTTCATCGGAAATGCTGATCCAACTCATTATGTGATGGATTCGAGCAAAATGGTGAACAAGTTCTTCTCATTATGAACTTCTTTTATCGAAAATGTTGATCCACCTCCTTCTGTGATGAAATCAAGCAAATGTTGAACAAAATGGTGATGATGACTCATTCTCCTTATGCGATGGATGAGTAAAGGTTGAACAAGTTTCTTCTCATTATGAACTTCCCCCTCATTGGGTGAATTTTCATTACGAACTCTCCATTGTGAATACTAATCTATCTTATTCCGGGATGAAATCGAGCAAAATGGTGAAGAAATTCTTCTCATTACGAACTTCTTCTTTGGAAATGCTGGTCCATCTCATTCTCTGATGGAATTAATATGTAAAAAATTATCATATGTTAGTGAAAATATATTTAAAGTACCCGAAGGTCTTGAAAAGATCCATTTTTCTAAAAAACTGAAGACGTGGACTAATTCTATACCTAGAGCTTCCTTCTTCGTCGTGAAATTGTGAATTAAGATCTTTGCTGATATTTTTGAGTCCCTGTCAAATATTTAGAAACTGATGAAAGTTCATGAATATTCATGCTCCTATTTTGCAGATGTCTAAGTATGTATGACGTCATTTTAGTGTTTTATGAGTTTTGTTGTCTTGTTGGTATCCTCCTCTTTTATTTTCTAAGTCTTCGTCTTTGTTTCTTCAAAATTTTTCTTTATGCACAAATACAACCCATTTTTTCATTCCCTATGGGTTTTCCCCCTAAATTCTTTAGAGCACCTCATTCAGGTTTCCAAGTTATTGCTAAAGATATGATTTGTAGAAAATTGAGCTATCATCAATTTATTGTCCCCTTTATGCCTTTAACCAAATTTATTCACTTTGTGACGCTTTGTCATACACTTTTACCAATGAACACAAGTGTTGACATCAACAACTACTTTGGATTCCTCTCATTAAAAGGTTAACTTAAATTAATACCAAGAAATCTTTTGTTTTATTTTGGGCTATATTAGTCTACTCATAAGATACTTTAAAAATGAACACCTCTGAAGTTTTGATAAGCTTGAAATCTCTTGATAAAATCTCAAAATTTACATAAAGTCTTAGCAACCCCAAAAATGAGAAAAATTATAGAAATAAAAGGCAGATGTCCCAAGGATCAATAACATAAGGGTTCTTGAACGAATCATTCCGATATAATTTGGAACACTGGTGAGCTTCTGTCTCAAAGATCTTAATGTTGCGCAATTGTCTACAATTGTGAAGCTTTTATCGGACTACCAGGCTTTCGAGAGGGTTTAATTGTTGGATGCCTAATATCACAATGCATTTGAGTTGCCTTTTAGGATTTCAACTCAAATCCTTGTTTCAAGATGTCTGTTGCGAATTTTCATCTTGAATGCGCCTTTTTTTTCTTCTTTCATTTTTCTTTTATCTTTTTCTTTTTGTATTCTTTTAGGCATAATATTTATTGACAAAGTCTGAGTTTACTAGGTTCCTCATCAGTTCTCCATCTATCTTTTCCAACATCAATGCTCATTCGGAAAAGGCCTTTTTGACGACATATGCCCTTTCTAATTAGGCGTCCATTTCCCACAGAAATCTTTATGAATAGGAAAGATCTTTTTAAGCACTAGATCACCCTCTCAAAATTATCTTGGACGAACCTTCTTTTCATGAGCTCACATCATCCTCTTCTGATACATATGTCCATGGCATATAGCTTTCAACCTCTTTTCATTGATAAGATTCAATTGATCAAATCGAGCTTGGGCCCATTCAGCTTCATCTAGATCTACTTCTTTCAAAATATGAGGTGATGTGATTTCAACTTCAATAGGTAAAACTGCCTCCATTCCATAGACTAAAGAGAAAGGAGTTACCCCTATAAACGTCTTCTTTATGGTTTGATAGGCATATAAGGCAAAGGATAACTTCTCATGCAAGTCTATATAGGTTTCAATGATCTCTGTGATAATTCTCTTAATGTTCTTGTTTGTCGCTTCTACTTCCCCATTAATTTTTGGACGATAGGTTACTGAGTAGCATGCTTTATTTTGAATTGCACACAAACTTCATTCATCATCTTATTATTCAAATTGGTAGCATTATCTATGATGATTCTTCTGACAACACATACCGGTAAATTATCTAATTCTTTATGAACTTACAAACTATAGACCTTGTGATATTGGAATAAGAGGCAACTTCTACCCACTTAGTGAAGTAATCTATAGCCACCAGGATGAAACGATGCCCATTGGAAGCTTTCGGTGTGATCGTTCTTATGACATCCATACCCTACGTAGAGAATGGTCATGGTGCGATCATCACGTTCAACGGTAACAGAGGTGCATGAATCTTGTTTGCATATGTTTGGTACTTATGATATCATAGCACATAGTCAATGCAATATGTTTGTAGTGTTGCCCAGTAGTATCCATATCTCATAATCTTCATGGCCATATAGAGACCATTGACATGTTTTCCACATATTCTGCCACACACTTTCTCTAATATTCTTTTTGCTTATTTGGCAGTTACACATCTTCTGTAAGAAACTTCCCCATCTAGGATATACCCATAAGCCATTCTTTGGATTGTCCCCTTTTCAACCTTATATGCACATGGAGGATACGTTCGATACTTAATATACTGCAGAATATCATAGTACCATGGATGTTCATCGGTTTTTTTTTATATGTTATAACAATGCACGGGAGTTTCATATATTTGTATTTTTATTAACATCATATGTGCTTTCTTGTTTACTTTAAACAGTACAATTAATATAGTTAGAGCATCAACCATTTGATTGTCTTCATGGAGGAGATAGTTGAACGTAACCTCCTCAAACATTACATCAACCTCGTAATTGATACACCACTAACCAGGAATCTCCTTACACCTCGAGTACTTTAACTTTTATCTCTATCGCTGCTCTTAAACCCATGGCACAAGTTTCGTATTCTTTCATATTATTGGAGCAAAAGAACTCCAATCAACTTGTAAAAGGATGTAGACATATTCTGGAGAAATTAACACTGTTCCAATTTCTTGTCCCAAAGCATTAGATGCTCTATCGAAATATAACTTCCAGAATTTGTCATCTGAAACAATTCATTATTCAATTAAAACACACATCAGGTCCCCATCTGGAATGTTAAAGTTCAAGGATTTATAGTTATTTGAGGCACGACTTGCAAGAAAATCAACTATGGCACTTCTTTTTATTGCTTTTTAGCTCACATACACAATATCGAACTCAAATAATAACATTTTCCACTGAGCCAATCTACATGTCAGAGCTGGTGACTCCATCAAGAACTTTAGTGGATCAAGTCTGGATATCAACCAAGTAGTATGATACAACATGTATTGCCTGAGCCTATGGTTGCCCAAATCAAAACACAACATAGCTTTTGAATTAGTGGGTACCGAATTTCACAACTGGTGAAATTCTTACTCAAATAGTAAATGGCTTTCTCCTTCCTTCCAGACTCGTCATGTTTCCCCAGCACATATCCCTTTGAACTCTCAAAGACTGTCAAATAGAGAATTAATGGTCTATTGAGAACTGGTGCTACAAGCACCAGAGCATTGGAAAAATACTTCTTAACAATTTCCAAAGTTTCTTGGCACTCACCATTCCAACCTTTGAGGTTATTCTTTCGTAGAAATTTGGACAATGGATCACATTTGTCGGTCAATTGAGAGATAAATTGAGATATATAATTTAGCCTCCCTAGAAAGCCTCAAACTTCTTTTTGTGGACGAGGTGGCGATAAGTTTTGAATTTCTTTTACTTTATCTAGTTGGATTAAGCTTTAACTGATACTTCCTTAATCTTTGGAAAAGTTTTCTTAAGTTTTGAGTGTGTAACTCTTCAGTTAGGGACTTAACAATCATGTCGTCCATATAAACTTAAATCTCTTTGTGCATCATATCATGGAAGAGGGTCACCATGGTTCTTTGGTAGGTTGCCCATGCATTTTTCAAACCAAATGACATTACTTTAATGCAAAAAGTATACAAATGTATTTTTTCCATGTCTTCTGGATTCAGTTTTATTTGGTTGTACCCTGAAAAGCCATCAATGAAAAAGAGACATGAATACCCTGCAGTGTTATCCACCAAAGTGTCTATATGTGTTAGAGGAAAATTATCCTTTGGGCTAGCTTTGTTGAGGTCTCTATAATCCACACACATACGAACCTTCCCATCTTTCTTTGGCACGGGAGCTATATTCGTTACCCATATAGGATATTTAGCTTCTTAAGTGAACCCTGTATCGATTTTCTTTGTTACTTCCTCATTGATTTTTAATAACATTTCTGGCCTCATTCTTCTAAGCTTTTGTTGAACTAGTTTGCATTCAGGCCTGATTGGAAGCTTGTGGACTACTATATATGTACTTAATATTGCAATATCATGATAAGACTATGCAAGGATGTCCTTCAACTCTTGAAGTGAATCAATCAATTATTGTCTTACTTTTGTTGACAGCGTAGTGCCAATCTTTACTTTTCTTCTTTCTTCGTTAGTCCCCAAATTCACGATCTCAACTTCTTCTTTATATGGTAGGATCTACTTTTCTTTCTTTTCCACCAGCCTTAGTAACTTGCTAGGAACATCACAATCTACCTCATCCTTTCACTTATTGACCTCTTTCAAACACATGGTCCACTCAAAATTTATCTCATGATTAGGTTCGAGAACATTCACGCTATTGACATTGTGAAATCTGCAAGGAAAATTGAAATGGAATATATATTTGTATATAGACAAAAGTTTATGTAATAAATGTAAGGAATGAAGAATAAAGAATATAAAAATGTATGGAATGTAAAAAAAATGATTGTCATTCGAGAAACAAATAAAAAATGTCTTTCATTAGATATTGAGTAGATTTAACACGGATGCCTTTACAAAAAAATCCCTTAATACTCGGGGGAAAAAGTATAAGAGTTGGTTATGAGTATTACTATGAGCTAGTCCTAAAAACTATAGGGAGATCCTTTGTAGTCCAGTTAGTGAGCTTTTCGCCAGGGAGGCAAAGGCAGATTGTAGCCAAATATTTTAAATCATTACTGCCTTTAGTGATCATGTTGATGCATAATCCTCCCGTAGCTTCATCAAACATGGCTTAGTCTTTCATCTACTATTCAATTTTGATAGCATGAACCCGTTTTTGCTCTAAATTTTCCACCCCTCCATATTTGAAAATATTTCTCAGGTGTGGAAAACATGCGCTCCATTGGGATATCCTCTCACTTCAAACAAGCCCTCATTGCTTCACTTCTCTTATTTATCTCCTTGTTTCGTTGTTGAAAATTGGGTTTGAACCCTAACCTAGAGTAGTCCCTCTTCATCTTGACAGCCACATGACCTAATATTCTCTGTAAACATTTTCCAAAGCCCTCAACAACAAAAGTCGAATTGAAAAATTCAAGAGCTTGGAAAGAACACTCAGGAGCCTCTTTATTCATATCAATGTAAGAGGCATTAGTTGTTACAAAAGCTATAATATCTTGCTCAATTCCCAGACTAATCAACTGACCATGAATTACAAATTTTAACTTCTGGTGCAAAGGCGAGGGAACTGCTCCTGTAGAATGAATCCAAGGTCTTCCCAGCAAACAATTATAGGTTTGGTGAATGTCCATAATCACAAATTCGACATTACAGATGTTAGAGTATGCCCAAAGACCAATCATATGATGATTGTAATAATACTTTTATTTACCGATTTTATTGAATAAAGGCATTACCGTTATTATTTTCAGTTATATATATGTGTTTAACATAAGCTGGAAGATAATAAAGTCCATATAATGACATAATTGTTATTATTTAAAGATCCCTAGTCAAGTATTATTTTGGCATGGACAATAATAATACGCTTAAGACTAACATGTTATTGATTGATGACAACGAGTTGTCATTGACATAGAGATGTCAGAATTGATACATGATTATATTGTTAGAGAACAATGTATTGGATTGACCCACCATGAGCATATGTCTTGGATTATTATGTGACAGTCATAACATTGCTCATGGTGATGACTATATGTATGATCCTCATACTTGAGATCAATATTATCCCAACATATATTGTTGTATGTTTTGATGCAGCTAAACAAGCTCCGTAACTGGTTGCTCTATAAAGACTGTTATTGAATATATCTCAATATATGTAGTGGGTGTGTATGATTAAGATACGATATGTCCTTCCTACATAATAGGAAATATATCACAGGCCACTTGATTGAGTAAGACTAGAAACGCATGGCCATGCTCGAATAAGTTGATATGAGATATCATAAACTATTCGTTAATTAAAGTCTACTCTAGAAATCAAGAAACAATAGATGGGCTATACAAGTGTGACTATTCCAAGACTTGTGCCTATTCTAGATATAAAGGACATAAGGATATAATACATAAAAGAGTTAATCACCAAGATGATATGTCGAATCATATTTTCTTGTAACTTAGGTGACAATGATATATTGCTAGATGTCACTCATTGTATGTAATATTAGAATTGTTCTAATAATTACTTCTAATGTTATAAGAACCTACAGGGCCACACCCTAAGATTGAAACGAGCAAAGATGTACAATTTGTTGTACGTTACTAAAATATATCTAGAGTTAATAAAGTATATATTTTAATAATCCTGAATATTTAATTTCAATTAATTAAATATAGATTTAATTAATTTGAAATAATAAAATCCCTGATATGATTAGGGTAACTTGGATATAAAAGGATTATTAAATTCCAATTAATTAAATATAGATTTAATTAATTTGAAATAATAAAAACCCTAATATGACTAGGGTAACTTGGCTATAAAAGGGTGTGTTAGGTCTAGCAGTCGTTTTTGTAAGAAAACACACAAAACTTTCAGCCACTTTCTCTCAAAACTGTTTTGGGGAAAACAAAATTGCTCTCAATCGGGTGAACTGAGTAGAGACCGAGACGTGATTTTGTGGAGGCTTACGATTCGAACCGATCTACACCAAAAAAATTCACTGCTTTCCTTGCTGTTTTTCAAGGAACCCGCTGTAAGTATTCGCATCTTTTCTTCCCGATTTTAGTTTTTCGTACTTGGATCGCTGGTGAGACCGTCGAGTTTTGTTTCCGCTGCGCCATCGGGTGCGCCGACGGTCCCAACAATAGACTGTTGGACCGATCATTAATGGGACCTCCATCTTCCCAAGCATGTCTCTCTGAGTTCCATAGAAAACACTAATGATATTCTGATAGGGCTTCATGTGCGAAGCATCAACATGCACCATTTGTAGAGTAACTAAGGGCATTATATTCAAAGAAGAACCATTATCAATCAATATCCTTTGCAACACATGACCATTACAATGAGTCGTACTATTCAATTCTTTGATAGATCCTGTAACAATGACATCCTAGTGGCATGTATACACTTTTTAACTCAAACCAAGCTCGGTTTAGTCCCAGAATCGACTAAACTTGTAGCTCTGATACCAATAAATCTCGGACTCAACTTTCCTTTGCGTCCAAACTGCAATACCTTTTTTTCCAAGGTGATAATTTAAGAAATACTTCTTTATCACCTTCCTGGTATTCAATCTCATTTATTTTCAGGTCTGCGCAAGATTTTTGTCGATCAATAACTATCTTGAAATTATCTTAAATGATATTTTCCCATTACAAGGTCCATTGTAACTCGTTCTTATTCCCACTAAGGGATAGAGATCGGTTACAATAATTCAGAAGGCACTTGATGCTTTATTTTAACTCACTTACATGTCAGATATTTAAAAACAAGCTCGATGATAACTCTTTTCATACATGTTTATAAACTATTTCCTTGATAATATAAAAATTCATCAGACTTAACCTTAAAGTCTTTAGTTTCACCTTTTTCTTCTTGTTCTATCTTTGACAAGCATGACAATTTTCATCTTTTCTCTAACGATCCTTTTTGTATACACCTTTAAATCAATTTCTGTTTGTTCTAAACAAAAATAAAATGATTTACGAATTCAATTGTATAAAATTTATCCTCTAATCATTTTTTATAATATATGGTGATTTTCTAAACTTACTGTCTAAAACATAAATTCTAAGCAAATTTCACCAATTTGCATTTTCAACTTTTTCACTAATTCTATTAGCTCAACAAATGCACATATATGCATGCATCACAAATAACATAAAATTTTAAGAGTCACTCCTTACCATAGTAATTCCATCACTGACTCATCGCAAGATAATGTTTGTTCGATAACATAAGTACAAATTAAATTTGCACTCACCTGGTGTTCTTAGCTTGCAACTTTCCTTAGAATTTCCCATTTCATCCTTAAGCTTTTTCTTAGCTTTAATATTACTTGATCTTGCTTTCAAGCACACAATCTAAATGAGCACCATTGCAAAACATATACAAATTCAAACCAAACGTTAGAATCTTACTAACATATGAATACTTTGGAAAATAAATTCCTAACAAATTTTTTTATGCTTATTCGATACAATTTATATGTCACAACATAAATGTTGACCTTAATATTTTTAATTGACCATTCAAGTTCCTTTTATACAAAATTCACATAACATTTTCACTTAAACATTAATTTCCAGCATAGTACATCAACTATTGAACAATTACATAATAATCCATAATTTTTTAAAAATTACCAATTTGGTCCCCTAACTTTCCAAAAATTATAGAATAGTCCCCAAATTTTTTTAAGGCTTGTAGAATACTTCCTACATCATTTCCATCCCAAACATATTTGTTTCATAATTTTTCTCATCCTCTATAGTCAAAGCCTAATGCTTATATGTTAAGATTAGGTTTTCATGATTTTACTCGATTTTTATTCGATCCAAGCATGAAACCTGATAATTACCTCAATACCTATCCACATAACCCTCATAATCTTCGAAAGTCAAAGACGAACAAAATATTTTACCATTTTCCAATTTTACCAAGCAAATTTCCAAAAATTACAACATTGTCATTTTGATCCAACGATCCAAATTAAACATGAAAATAAATCTTCAAATCTAATGATCCATATTATTTTCCATTATTTTAAAATGTGTAAATAATAGTTCTAAGCTTAATTTATCATCCTTCAATTATTCTCAAAATTTCTATTCGATCCGATTTACCAATTTTTTACCAGACTTTAACATTTTCTAGTTTTTAACAAAATTTCTAGATCAAGAATCTGATTTCAATAAACCCACTTTCAAGAGTAAACTATCCATTTATGGAATAATGTTTTTTGGAAAAATTACCATTTAGGTCCCTAAACTTATCCTAATTTTCTCCTCTAGCCACCAAACTTTCAAAATTTACATTTTGGTCACTAACCAAAATTTTGGGGTATTAAAGATCCCATACCATCATAAGAGATCTCATCGTCAGTGGAAGTGATATAATTGTCAGTTGCTATGTGCCTCACAATTCAATCAAACTTATTGGTAGATATATCCTTAGGGACAAACCATTGGTTTAGTAGTTTCAGTAAAGCATTACGATGCACCTCTGAATTCATCAATAAATCAAATATTGAAATTGTTTTTTGTTTGTGCAACTGCTCAACTGTATTGTACTCACTATGCTTTAGAAATCTCAGAAACGCTTGTGCTTTGGCCTCGGTCACAGGTTCATTAATCATAGGCGGAGGTTCATCATTAAATATCTTTGACACCATTGCTATGTTTTCCTTTGCCTTCACTTTCTCATCTTCCTTTGTGGTTTCAAGAGAGTAGCATCTCCAACTTCTGGTGAAGTGACCAACCTCGTTCACTATATTCATTTATATTTTTCCTTCCATGGTGGGTTCTTCCTTTTCGATTGATTCCACTTTCACAACAGGCCCTGATCCCTCTAGTACAAATATACTGGAAGCATAATTCCACAAAACCTTTATAGTGTCCTTGAACGAAAACGGTGAAGGAGCAGTAATCATCACTTTTAGGGTTTTTGACACTGAATCCGCTATTTTGGGTCTAATGGTAATAATAACAGGTTTTCCCGCTCCAAAAATAACCATAGAATCAAGCCATTGGACCTTGAATTTCCTTATTATCCATTGGATCTTGAATCAAGCCTCTAAATTCGTAGCAACAGTGAATCTCTTGCCCCTCTACTTAATGGTAGTCACAATACAATCTGACATCAATGGGATTTGGTTTCATATTGCACTTAATCATTCTAACCTCATATAGATGCTCGAATACCCAATTTAGAAGGGATTTAATTTTTGAGACATTCATTTTAAATCTCCTATTTCTACCCTCACCAACCATATTTACTCATTGTCCTTCATGAATTAGTAACAAATGAGTATTTACAGGGGATAATTGAACTCCATAGTCTTGGTATTGATAATATTTTGCACTACCTTATTGAAGGCTAAATAATTTTCAATGTCATGCCCTAGGACACCAACATGGTAAGCAATGTGCATTTGCATCATACCAATAGGGATATGGAGGTTAGAGAGGAGTTAAGTGATATGGTCGAACCATATACACTTTTAACAATGAGTCATATGTTATTCAGATATGGGACCGACATATGTGTGAAGGATAGTCTCGTAACCTCTCTTTTTGGTCTCTTGTTTTTATTCTTGTCTTGATGTAAGGCTATCCAAGCTTCTTCAATAATGGAGAAGTTGATAGCCTTGTTGTTTCCCGATCTAGGAGAGACACCAAATTCCACACTTGAATATATAAGTAATCTGCACAAAAGTAATGAAAGAAAGGATTAATGTAATAAGATATGAAATATTGAAAAGAATTTAATAAGAAATAGAAGATTAGAATGGTTATCAAACTGGGCTGCGAAAATGATGAATAATTATCATTCAATAGATCATGAATTGGCCTTCAATGATGTTATTGGATGTTACTTCAATGATGAGTGAAGGATGGCTTTAATGGTGATGAAATGATAATGGAATGGTGAAGGTGATGGCGTGAAGAAGATGATGACGGTGATGGTTTAAGTAGTATCTTAAATAAGCTAAAGAATAAGAAAAGCTATAAAAAGCTTATCCCTGTTCTCTATAATCTTAAGTAAGTGATGGTATGTTGGGACTTGAACCCTCTAGTTATAAGAACTATAAACTCAAAGTATCAAGGAAAGGGATTGATGCCACAAACTTAGATATTTTGTTTAATTGATTAAGTTCTTAAAGAGCTTACAAGAGAGAATTCTCTCAAAGAGTTTAATATATTCAAAGGGTTGAGTTACAAATGAAATGCCAAACCCTATTTATAGTTTTCAAAGGGTTTAGGCCGAGAATAGACACATGATGGTTCGGTTAAGGTTGAAACCCCTTTGAAAATACATGATTTTAATGAAGATACATGCTCTTGGCCGAATGGTAAGGTGTTGGTTCGGCCCTAAGTATGTTTTGAATGCATTTAGAAGTTATTTGGGCACCAAAATGAGGATGAAGGAGTGTTTGGCCGAATAGGAAGTATCCGTTGGTGTTTTGGCGCCTATTTGATGTCACATGGCGGCACATGCTTGAATGATGCACATGGAAACCTACTTGAATGCACATGGGTCTTATTGTAATGCTTTGGTGACGTTGCAACCATAGGATGATGTCTTGAAGTCCATGGGCATCCTAGAGATGAACTAGCTTCAATGGTAAGCTAGGTGAGTGTCTTGGTAGCTAACTATGTGAGCTATAGATTGATGAACTCAAGCTAGTTAGCTTTGGTCTTCTCAGCTTCTCAGCTACTCTCCCAGCTACTTCCAGTTATCTTTAGTCCAGTTTTCGGTAATTTGGTCCAAAACTCTCCTCCAGCTATGTTCAGCTACATGTTAGCTCCTCCAGTTAAGTTGAAGCTCCTTAAGTGATGAAATGAGTTGCTATAACGTTCATGAGCTAGTGTGAGATGCTATTCTTTTTCTTTTAGCTAACCAAGCTACCATAATATGCATTGCTTTGTGTTTCACCTATAGAAATCAACAAACAAATAAAGTAAGCAATGTGTGAGCTCATTTAAAGAAAAATGCATACTGCCGTGAAGCGTTTGAGTGATATGAGCTATAAATGATCGTCTAGAAGCTAAGATAACATGTATATAAGCTACATAGAAGGCATATGACGTTCATGACCTTTAAGAAAACATATATGAGCTAGAAAAGAGATGCATGCATGCAAATGAACTAAAGAAACATGGGTTTAGAGCTAGTGAGCTAATGCAAACATAACATGAGTTATAATAACATGACATAAGTTAATGAATGAAGGAATGCATGTTGTCATGATATGTAAATGATATGGAAACATAATAAATGAATATAAAACATATGTATGAATATCAATAAATGATGCAAACCTTAGAATGAATGCACATGTTATGATAGTTCAAGTATAATATGCAAATGTATTCTCATAATAATATATAGTGCATAAATAAGTAAATATAAGATAAAGTAAGGTATAACTCCCTTAGATTGATCTTGATGGATCTTTAATGATGTGAGTATGTCATGTAGAAAGTTGGTGCTAGACAGGATCACATCATCCCCCTTCTTTTAAGTGATTTGTCCTCAAATTGAAAGGTGACTTCTCCTTAGTGTCCTCCTATCGATTAGATGCAATAGGGATCTTTATGAAAAAATTCTTTTCATAAGTCATGTCCTTTGAAAAATTTCTGTGAATGTACATGACCTGAAAAGAAAGATTACTCTTATAAGTAAAAACACGATTGAATATAAATAAATGAAAATTGCATTTCCTATTGGTGTTTGATGGATGGTTATAAATCCTGTCTGTTGAAGACATGTTGCTTTGAATGATCATGTTCCTTGGCATCCAAAAAGTCATGTCTATTGGATCATGAAAAATCCAATTTTATGTTCTTGAAGGGTCACGTTCGTTAAGCGTTTATGAGTCACGTCTCTTGGCTCTTTCCCTTAACAAATTTTGTCATTTGAATCATCCTTGCCATCACAAATTGATAAGATAATACCATAGGCATTAATCAAATTACTGCAAAATAAATCAAAATAAGTAAATGGAAAATTATTGACAAGATGAATGGAAATATCAAACCACGGTGGATGTTTAATGGGCGTTGGTTGTTTAATGATGGCGAACTCCATTGGTTGTTGAATTACCTTCAACATGTTCAATGTATTTGGAATGTCAATGGCTACAACTCTTGGCACTTCAAGTGACACTTCATTTGAAATATCAAGAGACATGTTTGGTGAATCACCAAAAGTCACATCTGTTAGTTCTCCAAAAGCCATGTTTCTTGAATCATCTCCTTGAAAGAATACATCTTTTTGGATTATCCTGCAAATCAATAGGAAGAAAAGATGAAAGAGTAAGGTTATTTAAAATATGTTCTTCATTCTCCTCTTCATCTCCATATTCATCCTTTTCAACTCCAACATCTTCTTCATCCACTCTTTGATTCTCATTATTTTCAACGTTTTCGTATGATTCCATGCTTTTCTTCAAACGGTTCTTGTCCTCATTCACTTGACTAGGAGAAAGTGAAGTCAAAGTGATTTTCTTGCTATTATGGGTGATAGGATATCTGTTTGTAAACCCATCATGTATTGCTCGTTTATCGAATTGCCACGGCCTTCCAAAAAGTATATGTCCAGAATCCATTGGTACAACATCACAAAGAACTTCATCTTCATATCTCCCAATTGAAAAGGGAACAAGTACTTGCTCTATGACTTCTAACTATTTATCTTTATTTAATCCTTGCAAAACATATGGGTTGGGATGTTTGAACGTTGTAAGTCCCAACTTCTTGACCATGTATGTGCTTGCAAGATTTATACAACTTCCACTATCAATGGCTATAAGACATACTTTACCATTTACATGGAAACGAGTATGAAATGCATTCTCTCTTTGCTGAATGTTCTCCATTGCTTGGGAAGAGGAAAGATCAAGTAACTTTGTTAGTAAAAAAATTGAAATTTGAAAAATAAGACCTTACAAAATTTCACACAACAAAACCTCATGGTCACTCAAAACAAATTCAGATTTCACTCTACTCACACTCGTGTTTGCACTCGGGGATGTGTTCATTTGCTTTTTCTGATCCCCCTTTTGTTCTCACCCTCTCTGTTGCCTTTTTCCTCTCAATTATCTCTTGTGGGTCCTTTAGAGAACTAACTCAAGATTGAGCAAGTTTATTTGTTTGTTGCATCGGCTATAGGAAATGGTTAGTATAGAAATGGATATGGTAAAGGTAGGATACAATGGGTAAGAAAAGTTAAGGTAATGAATAGAAATGATGAAAGAAAAAGGTAATTAAATAACTTACAACACAAGATGTAACACTTACTATCTTCCGTCACAAGAAACAACAAGGATACCTCCTTCAAGTTTGATGTTGGGCAGATTGTAATGTGCTTCCTTTTGAGTGTATTTGCAACTTTTCTTTACTTTTTCTTTTGCTTTGAATTTCTTCTTTTCTTTCTTTTTCTTTTTGTACTCCAAATTTGATGTATGAGTCTTTTCTTTTTTTCTTTTTCTTCTTTCTTTTTCTTTTTGTTGCAGCACTTTGAATGTTAATCCAACTAAGCTCTGAATACCGCTTGATGTAAGGCTATCCAAGCTTCTTCAATGATGGAGAAGTTGGAAGCCTTGTTGTTTCCTAATCTAGGAGAGACACCAAATGCCACACTTGAATATATAAGTAACCTACACAAAATGAATGAAAGAAATGAAAGATTGAAAAGAATTTAATAAGAAATAAAGGATTAGAATGGTTATCAAACTGGGCTACGAAAATGATGAATAATTATCCTTCAATAGATCACGAATTGGCCTCCAATGATGTTGTTGGATGTTACTTCAATGATGAGTGAATGATGGCTTTAATGGTGATGAAATGATAATGGAATGGTGAAGGTGATGGCGTGAAGAAGATGATGACGGTGATGGTTTAAGTAGTATCTTAAATAAGCCAAAGAAGAAGAAAAGCTATAGAAAGCTTATCCCCGTTCTCTATAAATGATAAAAAGAAATGAAAGATTGAAAAGAATTTAATAAGAAATAAAGGATTAGAATGGTTATCAAACTGGGCTGTGAAAATGATGAATAATTATCCTTCAATAGATCAAGAATTGGCCTCCAATGATGTTGTTGGATGTTACTTCAATGATGAGTGAAGGATGGCTTTAATGGTGATGAAATGATAATGGAATGGTGAAGGTGATGGCGTGAAGAAGATGATGACAGTGATGGTTTAAGTAGTATCTTAAATAAGCCAAAGAAGAAGAAAAGCTATAGAAAGCTTATCCTCGTTCTCTATAAACTTAAGTAAGGGGTGGTATGTTAGGACTTGAACCCTCTAGTTAAAAGAACTAGGAATTCAAAGTATCAAGGAAAGGGATTGACGCCACAAACTTAAAAAGTTTGTTTAATTGATAAAGTTCTTAAATAACTTGCAAGAGAGAATTCTCTCAAAGAGTTTAATATATTCAAAGAGATGAGTTACAAATGAAATGACAAAGACTATTTATAGTTTTCAAAGGGTTTAGGCCGAATAGACACATGATGGTTCGGCTAAGGTTGAAAGCCCTTTGAAAATACATGATTTTTAATGAAAATACATGATTTTAATGAAGATACACGCTCTTGGAAGAATGGTAAGGTGTTTGTTCGGCCCTAAGTATATTTTGAATGCATTTGGAAGTTATTTGGGCGCCAAAATGAGGAGGAAGGAGTGTTTGGCCGAATAGGAAGCATCCATTGGTGTTTTGGCGCCTATTTTATGTCACATGGAGTGAACATGATTGAATGATGCTCATGGCAGCCTACTTGAATGCGCATGGGTCTTCTTGCAATGATTTGGTGAGGTTGCAACCATAGGATGATGTCTTGAAGTCCATGGGGAGCCTAGAGATGAACTAGCTTCAATGGTAAGCTAGGTGAGTGTCTTGGTAGCTAACTAGGTAAGCTATAGCTTGATAAACTCAAGCTAGTTAGCTCTGGTCTTCTCAGCTCCTCAGATACTCTCCCAGTTACTTCCAGCTACCTTTAGTCCACTTTTCATTAATTTGGTCCAAAGCTCTCCTCCAACTATGTTCAGCTACATGTTAGCTCCTCCAGCTAAGTTGAAGCTACTTAAGTGATGAAATGAGTTGCCATAATGTTCATGAGCTAGTGTGAGTTGTTATGCTTTTCCTTTTAGCTAACCAATCTACCATAATATGCCTTGCTTTGTGTTTCACCTATAGAAATCAACAAACAAATAAAGTAAGCAACGTGTGAGCTCATTTAAAGTAAAATGCATGTTGTCGTGAAGTGTTTGAGTGATATGAGCTATGAATGATCGTCTAGAAGCTAAGATAACATGTATATAAGCTAGGTAGAAGGCATAGGATGTTCATGACCTTTAAGAAAACATATATGAGCTAGAAAAAGAGATCTATGAATGCAAATGAGCTAAAGAAACATGGGTTTAAAGTTAGTGAGCTAATGTAAACATAACATGAGTTAGAATAACATAACATAAGTTAATGAATGAATGAATATATGCTGTCATGATATGTAAATGATATGCAAACATAATAAATGAATATAAAACATATGTATGAATATCAATAAATGATGCAAACCTTAGAATGAATGCACATGTTATGATAGTTCAAGTATAATATGCAAATGTATGCTCATAATAATATATAGTGCATAAATAAGTAAATATAAGAGAAAGTAAGGTATAACTCCCTTAGATTGATCTTGATGGATCTTCAATGATGTGAGTATGTCATGTAGAAAGTTGGTGCTAGACAGGATCACATCATGTCTGCTTTCTCAATTCTAGGCTGGGTGATTGTAATACTCTTTGGAGCATTATTTTGACTATATGAGTTCACATTGCCTACTTCATTCTCTTTCTTCTTGTAAGTAGGCTTTTTATAATCAGACTCATCTCCTTCATCGATTCTGCCAATCTTAATGTCATTCTTAATTAATTCACCTGAGATAATCAAGTCAGCAAAATTATTGGTTGCATTTCCCAATAGATATCCCAGGAGCCATCAAATTGTTTAAAAAAATCACAACAACCTCTTTCTCTAACAGTGGCAGTTGAACCTGAGCAGCCATGTCACTCCACCTCTGAGCATATTGTCTGAATGTTTTGTTATGCTTCTTCTCCATGTTCTGGAGAGTCTATCGGTTAGGAACCATATTAGTGACATGACAATATTGCTCCAGAAAAGCCTTAGCCAAATCCCTCCTTGACTTGACGTGATTCCTAGTAAGCTAATTGTACCACTTGGCTGCAGATCCAAACAGACTGTCCTGAAACTAAAGTATCAACAACTTTTCACTATCGACATATCAAGACATCTTCCTATAAAATATCATGATGTGGGACGAAGGGAAAGTGGTTCCATCATACTTTTCAAAATCAAGCACCTTGAATTTTGACGGAATGACCAAATCAGGGATCAGACTCAACTTTCTGGCATCAAACCCGTAAAACGACTCGACCACTTCCACAGACTTCAACCTCTCTTCAAGACTCTTCACATGTTGAGTGAGCTCATTAGTTTTCTTTTTCTCTTTTGAATATCTCATTTAGATCATGAACTTCATTTTCAACATGAAAGTCTCCTAACTTTGTCCTAGTGGCCATGGGATAGTTGACATGGGACGAAGCTCCAGTTTGATGATGTGGTGGATTCTCATTAGTAAATAAAGCAGGTGGATGAAACTCTTGGTATAGAGGATTCCGAACGGGGATGTGGATATGGGTGAAACCCAGAGGATGTAAAGGGTCCTCGGGAACACTCTTAGCCTTAGCTATATGTTTTATGAACATATCTTCCATTCCTTTCGACAAACCTTCATGTGAATTAGCAATGTAAACCTCTAACTGAGCCAGTCTCCTTTTCACTTCATCATGCATCTCCTTTTTGCTCTTTCTTAACCTGAGTAAGTCTTCCATAAACTCCTTTAGTCATTCTTCTTGTATCGTACGGGTGTGGTGTGCTTTTGTTTTTAGTGGGGGCCAGTATCACTGCGATCGAAATTTGTTTTATTACTTAGTGTCGTTATTTAATGAATGAATATTATGTTGTATGAAAAATGCTTGCATGGACATATATGACAAATAAATGAATAGATGTAAAAGGCATCAATATTATGACAACAAAAGTACAGCTCCATTGATCATAGTGTTTGGGTAACATCACTATTCAATAATAGCAAGCTCTAATACAAAAGATACTAATATAAAACCAGTGTTTAGATGGCATGGACGCAAGCATCCTCTTGTTGTATCCATAGACAACTCTCACTTACTTGTACTGATCTTCAGCTTCTTCAAGGAAATTCAGCAACCGCTGTCCTAATCTTCCTTTAATTGGTAATACCTCGATCTCAAGTCAATCTTGGAAAACACTCTAGCTCCATTAAGCTATCAAACAAATTGTTAATCCTCATAAGTGGATACCAATTCTTTGCAGTTAGCTTATTCAATTGACGATAGTCAATGCACAACCTTATTGAATTATCTTGAAGCTCTGGACTCGAAACACGAGTGTCCACTACATGAGCTAAGAATGCCTCACAACCCGTGTTTATTAAATTTTAGGCCTCAAAGGCCGAAATAATCCTTGAGGTGCAACTCAGCTCCTTTCTCGCCATTACAATCTTAGTGCCATCTGACTTATGAAGTTTGAGTTGTATAGCTCTACACCTCAGACTCATGTTATGCTCAGATAACCAATCCATCCTAAGAAACACATCAAACTCCTAAAACAATATCTCTATCAAGTCAGTTGGAAATATTTGTCCTCAGATCTCTACTGGACACTTACAGTTGACCTTGTCCACTGACACATATAATCCTAGTGGACTTGAAACTCAAACCTTGAATTCTAAGTCTTCGACTGAGTTATATATCTATTGGATAAGATCACGGTAAACATAGGAGTGGGTTGACCCCAGATCTACTAAAACTTAATGGGTATACCAAAAACCATAAAGATGCATGAGATGACATCGAAAACCTCACACTCCTCCTAAGCTAGGAGGCGAACCTAGCCTCAAGACTGACTGTGAATATGGTGGTACCTCTACTCTACTATCTAGAAACTGAGGTACCTCATCTCTAGAAGGATCCCTGACCCCTATGCTCTATCTGAGTCAATCTCTAAACAGCTGGTGGCACTACATTTCATGCCTCAGGGTAGTCTCTGATAAGGTGCTCGAACAGCCCACATCCATAACATGCTCGAGAGGCTTGAATGCACTCCCTCTAGTGTCTCCTACCACAAAGCCTATAAGTAAGGGGTTGCATGGTCCTAGATTATTCTCCAGTTCTCGCTACAAAAACTAAAGCTAATGGTATCCTACAACCCTCCAATCCATATTTACGAGTTAAGCCCTTTCTCGTCCTCTGAGACTGAGAGGATGAAGGTCTCCGCGAACCTAGAGACTTTCTCGTCCTCTGAGACTGAGAGGATGAAGGTCTCCACAAACCTCGAGAGTCTCTATCCCTCTTGGTTAAAGTCTAGGATAGTCCTGCGGTGTTTGGAACTCGATGACTCTATCCTATAGTGCCACTCGATAGATTAAATCTCCTGCTCTGGACTCGCTTAATCGCCTTGGCTTAGATGGTCAACTTAGGAAATATTCTGGGTAGATCGACTTCTAGGTGAGTAAGGATGTCTATGTGGAGGCCCTCCTTGAACCCCATACTATGGTTCTCTTCTTTCGTAACTTACTCTGATGTGTAGCTACTCATGCACAAAAACTCACTCTCATACTCATATACAGAGTGTTCACAATGGGTGAGGTGCAAGAATCGGTCCCTCAATTCATTAGTGTGGGTCTCACCGATGTAATTCTGCCTGAACTTTGATAGAAATAACTCCCAAGTCGCTTGTCCAGGCTCTATCTCCAACTCTACAGTCTCCTACCAATCTATCGCTTCAACCTTCAGCAAGGTGGTGATGCACTCCAAGTTACCTTCGGGGGTAAGATAAAGTTGTCGTAAGGTGCGAAGGGTCTCGCGGAGCCACTGGTCAGTGGCTAAAGGGTCATTGTCACCTGGATCCATAAAATTTGATTGTCTTGTAATGGCAGAGTCTCTCAATTGGGGACTCTTGAGGGGCCATTAGGGGTAGAGCAAATGGAGTAGGTTAAGTGGGTGTCCTAGGGATAACCCTTATTATAGGCCTAAATGCATTCGTGAAGTCTCGGAAGAATGTCCCTTTGTTTATCCCTGCCTTCCTTGGGATACCCACATCCTCAGAGTCAGGAATGAACTCGTCCCTGTTTCTTCAGCTAGAGAGGCACGACCCTCCTGACTTTGGTCGTGGTTTTCCATTTACCCTCGAGGTTTCCATCAAATCCTCTATAACTTTAAGAACAAAAATAAAATCAAAGACAAATCAAACCATGAAAACAAGATAAAAGCTTACAACAACATGCTTGAATCCTTAATTTCATTTTAGGTTTAAAGGAATTTTACCAAGCCTTGAATTTAAGAATGAACAACACCAAACTAAAGGAATTTCACCTAAGCTCATAAAACTAAGTTTGGATTAGACATTCACTTAAAGGTATAAAGGAAAATTTTACTTTCTCTCTCATTCATGTGAGCATTGAGTGACTATAAAAAATATTAAAGATAAGACATCTTCCCTTTTATTCAGTTAGTGTTGGGCACAAAATGAGAAATTTAGATATTTTTCAAATTAAATACATATTTTCTAATATCATGACATTTATTTATATGAAAATATTAATTAATAAATTTCTAATTTCTATAACACCATTTTTACGCATAACCAACAAATTCCCATCAAAACCCACCAGTATATGCTTTTGGAGTAATTGCCATGCAAAGTTTCATCTTTTACTCACTTTACAACCCGATCCTTAAACTTTGAATTTTAGTTTTTAGTTTTCAATTTAATCTCAAATTGAACCATCCTTTAGTCCAATGAACTTAATTAAATTACACCTTTTAACGATTTAAAAGAATATTTTAATCTTCAAAAAGATTATTTTCAATCATCAAATTTAAAAAAAAAATAGTTTAAGAAATAGAAGATGTTATAAATCCCCCCATCATTAAACAAGTAATATATTAACAAAGTAAGTCCATCATAACTTAATTAGTATGAGCAAAAGGGAACCAATTTCCTCTTATACTGCTCTAACGCGTCACATGTAAGAAATAAAATATATAAATTACTCTCTTTTCTTAGGAGTCAGAGGGACATCTCTATCTTTCGAGATTGACTATTAGTGGCTCTCTTTCCTATCCAAAAATGATGAACCATAAATTATCGTTCATTTTTCACCAATTATAATTAATTTAACCATCATGAACCACCACCACATCTTTTATACATCAACAAATCTTTACTTTTACAATTCATCATAATTAACTTTAATTTAAAATGATAAAGAAAAGACCTCTATAAATATAATTTAAAATTTTAGCTTTTTTAAAAATCAAAGTTAAAATTTTCGTGCGAACTTGTTGTCAAAATATTAACTATGAATCTTTTTATAAACCCAAAATAGTTTAAGTTTAAGGAGAATTTTTCAGTTTAACCTATATTAATATTTATCTTTGCCAAAAATCTATCCTCACATTGTGTCGCCTTCTCGTTGCCTCCACCGCTTGTGCCCGCCAGTTTTAACCTCAACATTAATGTAATTAGCTCCTAACTTCATGCCTAATGGAAGCAAATCTAATATTTCTTTCTCATTAAAATTTGACTGGTAAGAAATATTCTAAAATTTAGTTGATTCATTTTTCCATTTGATTGTCATTGACATAAGCTGTTATTAAAAACATATGGTAAACTGATTTACAAAGTTTGATTTATTCTTCAGTCACTCAAACTATTCATGCCATAATCCAATCACATCAATCTTACTCTCACACTTGTAGCTTCTTATTCTTTAGAATTGAGATGCCATCCCACAACAACACCAAGATTTGCAAAACGAAGTAGAACTATGTAATTCAAAAACTTATCACTTGAAAGTTTCTCAGCATATGATCCAGATGTTGAGTGATAATTGTCGTTTTGCTATCAAAATAATTTCGGCTTCTTAATAAGTAAAAAAGTGAGAATAGTATAGAGAAGTAGGGTCGATTCACATGGACTCTGATGTTTCTGATTTAATGGACTTTTTGATTTAGAAGAAGATAGAATTATAGATAAAGATAAAAAAAATAAGAATAAAATAATAAAATAAATAATAAAATATAAATCGTTTTAAATGGGAGATAAGAATAAAATAATAAAATAATAAATAATAATTATAAGATAATGATAAAGATAAGAAGGGGGAGTTTTTAAATTATTTAAAGAAATATAATATGATAAAAATTAAATAAACAAATAAATAAAATAAATTGAGATCAAGAGACTTATGGTAAGAACATCCTCAGACTTCAACTTTGCCTCAAATTCCTCGGATCATCGAAATAGATATTTACATCAAGATTCATGTCGGCTACTTGTCTACAAAGACAATTCCTTGTGACTATGCTTTGTATACCAAATATCCAAGTGCACTCTTAAATTTCGGTTTGTGAGTTGATCTAAGCAACAACAATGTTTGTAGATCTTAAAACGTTGAAGTTCGAAAAGGTGCCGACTCGGATTATGTTGTTTCAACAATAGTTGATTTCGATCTCAGTTTCCTTTTAACAAACAATTTTGCTAAGTGTGTTCACATGAAGTCAAATGTGCTTCAATAAACTGATCCTTCTTCCCACGTTAACCATAACAACATCCAGACCAACGCCGGCTTTTGGTTTTGAAAATTGTTTTGATTTGAAAATAAGCCCATAAAACAGAGAGAAGAATTTGAAGCGATTTAAGTGCCTTACAATTCTCGCGTTTGGAATTGAGCCTTCGATTTAGCTTTCGGCTAAAAAGAAAATTAGCTAAGCATGACCAAAGTCATCCTTAGTATATTTGAAAACAAAACTTTAAAATAAAATAAAGAAATTTCGAAAACTTGAAAGAAAATAGAAGAGAGAATTTTATAAAGCTAGAGAGAAGAAGAAGAGTAAATTCTCAGTTGTTGAGAGATATGTTTCTAGGCTTACCCTGATAGAGTATTTATAGCCTTAAAAATCCTAAAAACAAGGTAAAGATAATCCTAAAATAAAGAAAATAAATCCTAATTAAAGTATTTAAAACTATTTGAACTAAAATACCTAAAACAAAGATAAGATAAAATATAATATAATATTTAAAATAATATTATAAAACATGAGTTTAATTCAAATCCGAATAGCAAAAACGTACGGTTGATCCATTCGTTCTTCTAGAAGCGCTGATTGGATCTTCTACAAGGCGCTGACTGGACCTTCTACAAGGTGCTGATGTCATCGCCTCGTCAGATGTTTCATGCCCAAAGTCAAGCCTACTAATCCAACTTTGATTCCGAAAATAAAAAAACTGCAGAATTCTGTCCTTTTAGTGCAATTTCTAGAATCTAACGTCATGCACAAAAATGAATAAAAACGAACAAATAAGCCACAACAACTAATGATTACGGAGCAATTCAAAAGCAAAATAATAACTAGATAAAGCACTTATCATTGAGGTTGTTCTATCAAAGATAAATATTATATTAGATTATCCAATCTAATTTAATCTAATTATAGTGAATTCAATTATACCTTGTATAAACCTTACATTATGTACACATTTGACTTTCATTGTCTTTGTAAAATTAGATTATTTTATAATCTTTTATATATCCATCACATGTAAATATGAAAATTATCAAATATACAAATCTTTTACATGATAATCAGAGCCTAGTATAATTTCTCTACTTGATTATTTGTTTCGCTCTCTTTCTAACCAAATATCTTCTCATGGCTCCATCTTCCACACCAATAATCTTCTGCATCTCAATGCACCAACCAATTTTCTAAACAAACTTACTTTTGCCAACTTTCCTATTTGGCATCGACAAGTAGAGGCTACTGTAATTGGATTTGGGCTTATAAGTTATATTGATGGTTCTAGGCTTTCCCATTTCAGTTTACCGATGTTGTAGGAAAGATAATAATCTTGAATATATGCAATGGTACCTTCCAGATCATATCCTTATCAATGTTGTTCTTGGCAGTTGGGATGATCTAGTCCAACCTCTCATTTCATCTAATATCACCATTAAAATGGAATAAGATACTCTAGTTGAAAGTTATGTCCGTGCATCTCTTGGTCGTATTCTTGCTCTGAAATCTAAGCTAACTCGTAATTCACGTGGTTCTCGATCTATCTCCGACTACATAAAAGACATACAATATATTTCCTCCAATCTTGCCTTGGCAAATTGTCCTGTTTCTAATACAAATATGTTGATTTCTATCGTTAATAAATTAGGTGATGGTTATTGTCCAATAGTTGTTGCTCTTCGTGTGCGTTACACCGACCATAATGCTTGAATTTTCTGAGATCTTAACTGACAATGAATATCTTCTTTAAGAATCTAAGCAATCCACACTTCTTTCCGCAACAAATTCTGCATAGCGCGCTAATCAAACTCATGGTTATTCAATTAACCGTTCTCTAGGGAAGAATGGAAGTCATTCTAGACGGTAAAAATATTGTAATTTTTGTAATTTGCTAGGGTATTTTGTCCGGGATTATCATAAGCTTGTTTGATTCCTTCACAACAACAACTTTTATCAGTCGTCAAATCCACTAGTTATCAACGTTGCTACTACTCGTCCATCATCTAAACCGGCTCCTTGGATGTTTGATAATGGTGCTTCACATCATACCACCATAACTACTACAACACTTCAAGATCTCTCTGCTTATGATGGTCTTGATACAGTTCATCTAGGTAATGGTAATTCTCTACCTATATCTCACATTGGTCGATACATGGTTCCCACATCTACTAAGCCTCTCTCTCACACAAAAATCTTATTTGTTCCTTAGTTACTTACAAACTTGGTGTTGGTTTCTCAATTATCTGAAACTAATCATGTATCTATTGAATTCTTTGACTCACATTTTTTATTAAGGATCAACCCATGGGAATTCCTCTTCTTCAAGGCAATGAAATTGGTGGTTTCCACTATGCTCTACGGTCTTTTCTTCCTCAAGTAAATTCAATCAGTTGCTTGTTCATACACCGACTGCATCACAAGTTTGTCATTTTTCCGATAAAGTCTTAGCCTATATATTACACACATGTAATATACCTTATGACTCCACCAACTTGAAATAATTTGATTGTTCTTCATGTCTTACCAACAAAAGTCATAAATTGTCCTTTGGTTAAAATGTTATGGTAAGTTCTCTTCCTCTTGAACTATTGTATTTTGATGTTTGGAGCACTAAACATATGCCACATGATGTATATTCATATTATGTGGTGTTTTTTAATCAATTCACCAAGTATAGTTGGTTATACCCGAAGAAGAAGAAATATAATGTTACAGCAATTTTTTCTCAATTTAAAAGACTTGTTGAAAACATTTCCAACCAGACCGTTGTGTACATATTCTATGGTAATGAAGGTGATTTTGTTAAGATCATGTCCTTAAGCTCTTGCCCATTCTGAATTTAGAAGGCATTTCACACTTACTTCACCGCCTCATACTTCTCAACACAATGGGACTGCTGAATGGAGACTAGTCTTTCCGTACTTCACTTTGCATCTCTTCCAATAGAGTATCAGCCTCATTCTTTTCAAGAGGTTGTTTATCTCATCAACCGGATACCAATATCGATACTAGACAATATGTCTCCATACTCCCTACTTTATCTACAATCACTGAACTATGATAACCTTCAATCATTTAGATTCTTATGCTTTTCTTGGTTATGATCATACACAAATTATAAACTTGAACTACGGTTTGTTGAATGTTTTTTCCTTCGATACTCCATGAAATGGTTTGCTTATAAATGCTGTGATCAACCACCAACAAAATTTATGTCTCTCGTCATCTTCCATTTTTCCTCATATTTTCCCATTTGTTGCACAAAATGCAATCACTATGCCACAACATTCCTTTTCGATATTATTTCCTGCTCTCTCGACATCCTCTCCTCCAACTCTATTTGTAACACCCATTCTCATATTCATCACCAAATACGAGTCAGAGATGTCACATGAACTTATCAAATCATTTCTTATAAAAAAAATCGGTAAAACTTTGTTCCTTTAAAAAAATCATTCATCTTAACAATTAACAACATGCCATTTAATCGCGTAAAACGAAAAATATTTTGACATTAAAATCAAAACTATTTTCGAGCAGCAATCTAGCAGTTCAATTATATATCATATAGTAAGTAAAATTGCCTAAAAATTGCTTAAACTAAAATTTATCTTGAAGGAATTTAAATTAGTTTATTAAAACATTAACTGACAATCCATTATTTTAAATTATTATAACTAAGTACCATTCTTTAATATATATATATATATATATATATATATATATATAATGACTATGTTTTGGAAAGGGTTTGGGATAGTTTTTTTATATATATATAAACTATTCCAAACCCTTTCCAAAACATAGTCATATCAAAATAATCACTAACACATATCATTCATATATATGCCAACTAGAAAATCAAAAACATGTAAGATGTTATTACTGATACTAAAGAAGAAATCCTCAATAGATGATGCCAAAATATCTCCTTACTCCACTTGATATCCTTTACAAACTCGTGAAAATCATCACACGTTAAGTATATTTTTAGGTAGACATTTTTCATAATTAAAATAAATCATATTAATATATAAAAATATCACATATATCATAATTCAAAAAATATAATATAAGATTATATGATAATATAGAAATAACTTATATCAAAGTCATCTTCTCAAATTATAACATGAAAATTAATAGTTCAAATGTAAAGCATTTTATGTGAAACAAAAGTATTCGATGAAAGATTTACTTTCAATCGAATCAATTAAAATTGCACTTTTCAATTCATTCAAATAATAGCCCAACGTATAATAAATGAGAATACATTGTATGTGAGTCACATGAGTATACGCAAATTGGATTTTTAGTGCCACGTAGGATGTACAAATATGTGCTAATAATCAAGTATACCATAGTACAAATATCATATTACTATGTATCTAATGCAACTGCGTACATTAGTACCAAAATTACATTACTATGTACATAATGCAACAACTAATACTCCACCTCTTGACATGCCAATTATACCAAAGACTCTCAATGTACTTACAATGGGCATTTTCATCAAAATTACGTATCATTCATTTATCAAACTATATCCATAGATATACATATATCAAAATATCATATAATAGTGTAGTGGGTAGTTCATGCACAAAATTATTCAAATCTCATTTAACAAAACATTATGAAAATATTATTCAAGATTGGCTCATCGTAAGCCTTCTTTATATCATATACAATAATATAAGATAAGAATGCACTCACCTGGTATACTTTACTAACAAACCTTTCTTAGTGATTCAAGCTTCACTCTTGAACCTTTTCATTATCTTTAAGCTTACTTTGATTTCGATTTTGATCACGATCTACACGTACATAATTTTAAAAATGCATACATTTCAAAGTGCATGTTTGTGCCTTTCCATAATAGGTGCATAATAAAAAAAGAATTTTCTAAAAATTCTTTTAATGCTTATTTGATACCAAATCTAATTCATATGATCCATATCAACCTTAACACTTCAAAATTCCATTAACACTTCAAATTATAACTTCAAAACTCTTAATATCCAAATCAAAGAATAATTCCCAAAACCATTCCTAATTTCATAATCTAATCATCAAAAATGATTTATTTTGGAATTCATCTCAATATTTCCATAATATTCAAAATGGTGCATATCCATTTAACCTTGAATTCAAACTTCCAACAATTCATTTAAACATTCTATACCAATGTCAAATAAATTTCCACATCAAACCCATTATTCTTACACGTGTCGAAATGGTTCTTTAACCTTTCCATGCTTCCAAATTAATCCAAACAACGTTCTAAAGCTTTTACAATCATTCATTTACCATGTCTAACCTTAAAATAATTTTTTCCAAAAGTTTTCTCTAGTTTTCTTGTTATAGTCGAACCTAACATGTCACCTTAAACATGATTTCCATCTTGATTCAATCATGAATTCTACTTCCAAACACCATATCTAAGCATTATTAATCAATCCAATATCAAAACAAATTCAAACTTTCAATTTCAATATAAACCCTAGGTGGTTGAATCCTATATATATATCATTTCCAATTGTTTTTCATCATCTTTCAAGCATGGAAATAATTCAACAACATCAACTACATCATAATCAAATCATAGAATATCAATTTATAACATATCCTTCATCCACCCTAATCAAAAACTTAGGGTGCTAAGCATGAAAACATGAACTAATGTTACCAAATGATAGAGAACTTCATATAGATCAATTTTGTATTTCATGCTTTCGTCAAGATTCCTAATAAAATATCTTGAAAAATCAAAAGAAAATTTTTTTGCTTTACCTTTGGAACTCATGACAAAGCTTAGAAAAGATGAGCAAATTCATGAATTTTGTATTCTCTATTTCTAAGCCATTTGTCATCTTATTAATAAAATGAATTAAAAATTCATTTTATAATAAAATGACCACTTTACCCTTGAAATCCAATGCTCATTATCTTTCCACATGTCAAAATATTTATCCAAGGGCTCTAAATAATCCCATGAATTAGTAGATACCAACTTTGCCTTTGAAAATCCCAAAATTACGATCTTATCATTTTCATCCAACAATTTAGATTTAACATGGAAAATTAACTTAAATCCAATGGTTCATATTAAATCTTATTATTTTAAGGCATGAAAATGACATTATTAATCTTGTCTTATCATCCATCAAAATATCTAAATATTCGATTGGATCTGATTATCCTAATTTTTTTGAACTTTAACGCATTATTATAGCATTTAATATAAATTACGTACGAAAAATATGGGTAACACGAAACCATCACTCTAAGGGGGTAAATTACTCGTTTATGGGACTAAAAATACATAAATTTTGAAAATTACAATTTAGTCCTTAAAGTTTTGCTAAGTTTATATTATGTCCTCAAACTTTCAATTTATTCATTTTGGCCACTAACTAAAATTTTGGGGTATTACACTATTAGTTGAATTTCCTAGGAAAAATGATGAATAAACTACAGTGTCGACACAACAACTTGATGATTTGCCGAAGCACTAGCACCCTTGGTTGTTATGCCAAAGTATAATGATGTACCTGTTGATAAAAAAGATCCCTTGCCACAGTAAAATATTCGACAACCATGCATTTATCGGTCAAATTTGATGTATTTTAGTCCTTCATTTGTTAATACCACTACATGTCACCCTTTACGTTCCATATTGGAGCCGAAAATTGTTGCTTAGGCTCTTAAAGATCTATTATATAGGCAAACTATGGAAGATAATCTTATTCTTGATGTGTAATAACACATGGGATCTTGTGTCACAATCTAAGTAATCTTTCATATAATGCAAATAGATGTTTCGTGTGAAAAGGCGTCCAGATGGCTCTATTGATCGATACAAAGCCATATTAGTTGTAAAGAAGTATTCTCAAGAGCATGGTCGAGACTATTTTGAGACTTTTAGTCTTGTTAAGAAACCTATTACGGTACGTATTATCTTTACTATTGCATTTCATCATGTGTGGCCTATCAAGCAGCTTGATATCAATAGTGCCTTCTTAAACGACACTTTGCATGAGGAAGCATATCTAGAACAACATTCGGGATATGTTAACCCTACAAAACCTTCTTTTGTTGATCACGTAAGACCTTGTATGGACTAAAACAGACAACAAAGGCATGGTACATTGGGCTTTCTCAATTTTTTATTCAGTTTGGCTTTCAAAAATCAAAGGATAATGCATCACTCTTCATTTACAATACAAAGAGAGTCATTTTGTATCTTCTAGTATATGTAGATGATATTGTGATTACTATTAATAATGACGACTTCATTTCTCATTTCACTAGCTTGTTATCTATGAAGTTTGCATTGAAGGATATGTGGCTGCTTAACTACTTTCTAGGGATTGAGGCCATTTTCACTCTAGTTGGTTTATTTCTACCTCAGGCGCAATACATATCAAACAACTTGGCACAGTTTCATATGAAAAATGGCAAGGCAATTTCAACACCTATGTCTTATTCCGACAAACTACCTCCATTGAGCCATCTATGTCGCTATATATCTTCAGTTATCGATGGTTACTTGGTCTCCTTTAGTAACTCATAATTACTCATCCAAATATTACTTTGTTGTTAATCGTTTGTTACAATACATGCATGGCCCTATACTTGTACATTGGACATCAGCTAAACATATCCTGCATTATCTAAAAGGTACGTTATGTCATGGCATTTTCACTCGACATCTTCACTTTATCCCATTGCCTTTGTCGATGTGGACTGGGGTGGATCTTCTACAGACGACAAATCCAATACTAAATATTTTCTATTTATCTTGGTTTTAATCTTATCTCATGGAAGTCAACTGGTTTGAAAATGGTCTCTCGTTCTTCCACAAAAGTTGAATATTGTGTTGTGGCAAATGCAATTATTGAAGTACTTTGGGATCAACACCTACTTCAAGAAATTGGCGTAGCATTAAACAAACCACCATCTCTTTTTTTGTGATAATCTCAATGCCACATATATTTGTAGGAATCCAGTTTTTCATTCTAGTAAAAAGCATCTTACACTAGATTACTTCTTTAATCATGACTTAGTTACTGCAGGTTCACTACTGGTTTAACACGTTCTATCCAAAGCTCAAACAGAGGACACTCTCACCAACCCGCTTGGAAGAAATCTCTTTCTTCATTTTCGATCCAAGATTTGTGTCTCTGATGGATCCTCTATCTTGCAGGGGCTATCAAAGATAAAGATTAAATTAGATTATTCAATCTAATCTAATTATAGTCAATCAAATTATTCCTTGTATAAACCTTACCTTGTATACACATTTGACTTTCCTTATCATTGTAAGATTAGACTCTTTGTAATCTTATATATACCCATCACTTGTAAAGGTGAAAATTATTAAAATACAAATCCTTTAGATGTGCTACTAGGATTAGCATCCCTTGTAGAGTTGTACTCCCTGAACCTGCATAATATACAAATCCATGAAATATTTCAAAAACTCTTTGAATGCTTGACCATTAATGTTTAGATAAACAACTCGAATTTTCTGTCCACGCATGGTCATCACATTTAAAAAAAAGGCTTAAATGCCCCATTGCCCCATGAACTATACCATTTGTACCGAGTAGCCCTTAAAGTATTTTTCGAGACATTTTGTCCCCACAACTTCAAATCGTTACCCCGTTTGCACCAAATCACTAACTCCATTAAAAAAACAAACAGTTAAATTACACATTTAATCACTCAACTATTTATGTGATTCTATTTTGGTTACCCGACTATTTATTCATCAAAAATATCATTAAACTTAACTTTTTATTACATTTTTGGTCACTCAATTTTTTAATATTTATTTTTACATATATTATGAACTCTAAACTACTTTCTTTGTTTACATCTTATTCACCAAAAATATATATATATATATACATATATGAGTTTTTAATTTAAATTTTATCATATATATTATTTTCATTTTTATTATTTATTTATTTATTTATTAAATCGTTAGTATAATATTGCAACCTAAATTAATTGAGGATATAATTTTAATACTGCCAGTGATCATACAGAAATTTCTAATAATAACTACATTTTAAATCATTGGTACTAGTTATTTCATACTTGAAGCATTAATATAATTATTACTGTGATTTATAAACTAAATGCAATTTGCATACAATTATTATGAAGAAAGGAATAAAAAAGAAAGTAAATGAACAAAAACAAAGACAAAAACTTTGTTATTAAATCCTTTTTAACCAAATCGCAGATGAAATGATGTTGATGGTCAGAAAAAAATGACGTTATATCTTGATTATTTAAACTATTTTTTATATTACAAATAACAATAAAAAAATATGTATGTTTTGTTACAGTCTTGTGGTGCAATAATACAATCGAAAATTCCATCGTCCACTTATTTATCTATTTTTATAGACTTATCAACCAATCAGTAATTTTGTTCTTTTCCCTTACAATTTAGTGTATTAATCCTCTAATTTTGTTGTAATAAAACCTCTAATCAAAGATATTGACCGCATAAATATATTTGATTCTCATCTTCATATATAATACATCAATAATAATATTAATCAAATTAAGCTTAATAAATTAATTACATGCATTATGCTACATTCGCTCCAATAATTATTATATATACAACAATAAACCTACACGTTATATCATATATGCGAATTTCTGAGTGATTTGGATCATTTTGGTTCGCCCATCAGGGTTCATAGTATATATATAAAAGTAAATATAAAAATAATTGAGTGACCAAAACGCAATAAAAATTTAACTTTAATGATGATTTTGAATAATAAAATAGTTAGGTGATCAAAATAGAATAGTATAAATAGTTGAGTGACTAAATATGTAAATTACCCATATGTTTTTTAAAGGAGTTAGAGATTTGGGACAAACGGTTTAAAGTTGAGGGGGCAAAACGTTCCGAAAAATACTTTAAGGGATAACTCGGTACAAATTATGTAATTCAGGAGGAAATGGAGCATTTAAGCCTTAAAAAAACGACCCTAATCATTAAACTGTTAAATAAACAAAACTTAGAACACAGGCTGTTCGGAACTCTGCTGGAGGAATTCACTAGGTTTGTGGATAATCTTGGAAAGCGTGTTCCTAGAAGAGCTTTTTTGGGAATTGTTTAGTCACTATGGAAAAGTGTCCAGAGTTTTTATCTCGGCCGTCAATCGACGAGAGAAATATAGAACTTCCACGTTTGCTTTTGTTAGATTTTCGAATTTGAAAGTTATAGTTGCAACTATTAATAAGTCTTTTATAGATGGTAGAATGGTTATTGTATCGAGAGCTAAATATTCAACATCCTCTTCGAAACATAGAACACAGTCAGGTCAGGCCTCTATTCGGTTTGAGTCTTGGGTTGTTTTGAAGTCCCCGTTGGTGAACTTGGATGTTAGGAAGGCTCTTACACTCAGGAACCCTTTGGCCTCTGTTAAAGATAATAGATCGCATCGAGAATTTCTTCTGGGCAACGAGGAAGACCCTGGTTTTCATGTGGAACAAATTTTCATGTATTAGATCGGCTGCTAATGTAAATTTTCATGATTCTATGAGGCTCCGTACATGCACAAGCAACGGAGGTGGCAAGAAGCCGACGCAGTGTGGGGATAGAGTTTTAACCAATATGAAATATTATAAAAGGTATCCTTAAACTATTTTGGGTTTTGTAGACATTCATTTTTTCTCCATTTTATTATTATTATTATTATTGTTATTATTATTATTATTATTATTATTATTATTTAATATTATTATTATTAATGATATTATTATTATAGGCCCGAATACAATTACAACTGGAGCCCAAATCTGATTTAGGCCCAGATCAGAGAGATCCAGGCTCGGTCCAGGTCGTGTCCAAACCCGAACCCATTTAGGGTTTCTAAACCCTATCTCTAGCGCCACCGCCTTGGATAAAGGATGAACAACTACCGCCTCCACTGCTAGGTGCCTCATCCAGCCACTGCCGACGCTCCGCTGCTGCCACGCCTTCAGAGGAAGCATGGACAACTGCCCACGTTGAAGCCCTAGGGTGAGTCACCACTATAGTTTGGTGACTCACCGAAGATCGCTCCTTTGACCGGTCCGGAAGGAGCTCTATAATGGCTTATAAAAGCCATCACCTGCAGAGAAGAAAACCACAACCAACAATACACGAAGACAACAACACACACAACAAAACACGGCGATAGAAAAAAAACCGAATAGAAATTACGAGGAGATCCATTCGAAAGACAATCATTTTCAAACAAAAAAGACGAATAACAACGCAGAGAGTAAGAACAGAAGAAAATTGAAAAGATAGAAACTCACCGAGGAAGCCAAATCATCGTCAAATCGTCGTTTATTTGAAGGTAAAACCGTAGATCTAGACTGATTAAAGGAGTTTTTACTTAAAGGGAGTTTAGATTCGAGTTTTCGGTGGAAAAAGGGCCATTTCAGAGTAAGTTTGTAAATTTTGACCATCGTGAACAGTGGTCGGCAGTGGTGGTCGGCGCTGGAGCAAGGCGGTCGGCTGGTGACTGGTTTCCCTCTGACGAGGAAATCCTAGAGAGAGGCGAGAGGGTTCTCTTTTTATAGAGAGAACCATAAATGAAAAAATAAAGATGGATTGGCCTTTACGGCTGATTTTAGGGTTTAAATACCCTCATAGTAAAATTATGTTTGCAGTCCCTCTAAGTTCTATAACTTGTTATTTTGATCACTAAAATCAATTTTTTTAGTTTTAATTTTGTCTTCAAGTTTTACTTTATTTTATTTTAGTCATTAATTAATATAGATATATATTTAAGGTAAAATACATTACTTAATCCTTTTAATTATAATATTTAATATTTTAATCACCGATTAATAATTAAGGCTAAATTACACTATCAATATATAGCTTTTTAATAATTTGAATTAGGGCCATGAGTTTTGATATTTTACATTTTAATACTATAATTTTAATTTTCTTTATTTTGGTCACTATTTTATTTTTATTTTTATTATTAACCCTTTAGTTTTAATATTTTTAATTTAGTACTTTAATTATTATTCTTTATTTTTTTATTTTAATCATATATATATATATATATAAAAGGATAATATTTATTTATTAATATTAAGAAAGGGTTTGTCTTAAAGTAACTAAATGTCATTTTCTGATATTTTAAATAAATACCCTACTTATATATATATATATATATATATATATATACTTTAATTATATTTTCCTTAGAATTATCCAATTGAATTTGAAATAATAGGATCGTAAATTAAATTGATATTTGAATTCTTAAATTTCTCTTACTAGAGACAATTTATAATCGAAGGGTACCGATTTTGGACGTTATAAGGGTGTTAATCCTTCCCTAATCGTAACCGACCACGAATTCCTTTTTATTACTAAAAAGAATGAATTTTTGGTTAAACGCACACCGGTTTATCTTTTAACTGATGTTTTCTTAAAAACTCTCTTAAAAGGTGATTTTGAAGTATTCGACATATCTAACCCAAAAAGGTCAATGGCGACTCTAAAACATTTCCTTAAAAAAAGCCCTTTATTTATTCACATACTTTTCCGCCAAGGAAATCCGTACCCGGGCGAAAATCGGTTACTACAGCTTGGCGACTCTGCTGGGGACCCTGGTCAAACCTAAAACGATTATATATTGTCTCTATAGTTGAAAATTGAGAATTCAATTTTATTTAATTTATGATTCTTTTGATTTCTTTCAATTTTTCCTTGTATATTAATATTTTATTGATTTTAAGATATTAGGATTCATTTGTTTAAAATAGTTGTTGAGAATTTCTCCTCACTCACAACACTAGCATTGCATAACATAAGCTCTGTACTCGAGCTCTTTTCCCTTTTAAGTGGGAGTGAAAGCGACGTCTTCGTGAGAATTTATTCTCTGTGTCAGACTTAGCAAGTAGCTTTCGGGGTTCATATACTCTATGTCTTCATGAGAATTTATTCTCCATGCCAGGAATAGAGAAATGTGCCCTCTCGAATTGAACTCGATCCGCTTAAGTCTGTAATGGACCATGATTGAGGGTTTGGCAGCCCCTTGGGCACCAACAAGGATAATTCGAGTACCTTTACTCATAGAACCAAAACCCTGCATATAATAAACCCTAGAAATTCACCTGATCTAAGACATGCTGAAACTTTGTCTGTAGGTGTACACAAAGGAGAAATAAACTCTAACTTTCATTTTTAATTTATTTGATTTTTTTTCTCTGAATAAATGCATGTGAACTAGAAATCATGTAGTTATGTTAATTTTTCCTAACAAAGCATGGAACTAGAAAGCATGAGGTTATGATTTATATACCATGATAGATAGAATCTTTTCTTTCCATTAATTTGTACTAACCATTTTGTTTTTTTCTTTCTAATTTTTATTCAGTTTTTATTGTTCATACATTTTATTTTGCTCTAACTTGTTTATATTAATTTCTTTTGTTTGTATTACATTTATATTGCTCAATACATTTCCAAATCATGCATTAAAACATTCATTCATTAAAATAAGGATTTCAAACGAAGTGATCTTGGTTCTTACTTGTAGCAAAAATGCTTGGCATCTGCACGACACAAGAAAAATTTCTAAAGAAACTGAGGATAGGCTAGCCAAATTTGAAATAAAGTAGAAAGAGATGCAAGAAGAATTGAGGAGCAAGTTGGCACAAATTGAAGCTAATATCGTAAACTCTCATGTTGATCTACTGAACAAGATGGAAGAAATGTTTGGGAAACATTTGACCACTGGAAAGAGTTTTGTTGAAAACCCCACATATCCTCTTGGTGTTACACCTGTTCACATTCCGGGGCACACCTCTATGTATCAGGAAATCAAACCCACAGTTCATTTCACTGTTAGAACCCACAATATCAAGCTGGAGCTTCATTCCCCACTGACTGTCCTACTGCTTCTGGGTTGAAGCCAAAATAATTTTGTACTGATAATGAGGTACCTGACTCAAATGAATTAATTGAGAAGGAAAAATTCACCCAATGACTGAAAAATATAGAAGAGGTTATAAAATCTAGAGAGATGGTTGAATCATTTTATGGTTTTGACGTCGAAGAGCTAAGTTTGGTCCCCGATTTGGTTCTCCCACCAATGTTCAAGGTTCCAGATTTCAAGAAGTATAATGGGACCACATGCCCTTCATTTCATATCACCATGTACTGCCATCGAATGGTTGGCTATGTAGAGAATGAAGAATTATTGATTCACTATTTTCAAGACAGTTTATCTGGACCTGCATCCAAATGGTATAATCAGCTAAAATTTTCTCAAATCCGTTCTTAGAAAGACTTAGCTCAAGCCTTTTTGGGTCAATTCAAACACATGGTTGATATGGGCCCTGATCGAATAATGTTTTAAAACATGAATATGAAGTGCAATGAGAGCTTTCGACAATATTCGCAACGATGGAGGGACATGGCTTCTCAAGTGCATCCACCAGTGACTGAAATGAATATCACTACTTTGTTCATCAGTACATTAATATTTCCCTATATTAATCACATGATAGGGGCTTCCACTAATAATTTCTCTGACATCATCATGTGTGGAGAAATGATCGAGATAACTATCAAGAATGACAGGATAAGAGGCTCCGACAGTACTGACATCAAGAAGGAAGCCAAGATCAATACATTGAGGTTTTATTCAGCTAATCAACCGACCAAACCTTATAGAATGACCAGAGAGAAGACTCCTATCAATGAAATTCCAATGACATATGAATAACTGCTCCCATTACTACTTCAGTCGAATCTTGTGACTCTAATTCAGTCTAAACCAAAAGAACCCCCATTTCCTAAAGGGTATAATATTAATGCCATATGTAGCTACCACATAGGAAGCTCAGGGCATACTACTGAGAATTATGGAGCATTGAAGCGCAAGGTTCAAAATTTAATTAATTCAGGAGCATGGACATTCGAGGAATGATGAGGCATTCTAAATAAACAAGTGGAAGTTTCTATATACCACTGTTGTACCTTCTATTGTCAGCATCTTGTTTGAACATGTTTTTTGTTCCTTTCTCCACCTTTTGTGTAATGAATAAATTTGTGTTGTTTTTAAGGTTATGAGTATTGAATCAATTTTGCAATCTTGTTGTTATTTGAATACCAACTGGATTAAAAAACTCTTTAAAATGATTAGACTTATAATCTTTAGCAAAATATCAAAATTGAAAACTAGAAAAACAAGGACCCTTGACTTTACCTCAGAAGAAATACACCCAAATCTATCCTCTTACAAATATGAGATATCCTTCTCCTATTGAAAGGAACTAGACAAAAGGCTTGGTATTTATATATAGGAGCGTACAACATGGGGCATCGTTTGTGTATTACATTACAAAACCGACTAGACTACTTTTCTATTGATGACGTTTAATGATAAACGTACTCTTCACAAATAGGTAAATCTAGTTTAAGTTAGATGCTTGAGAATTGAACTCTAACGAACGGATTTTTTCTGACTTCTACCAAAACACCTAGATTATAACACGTTCTTCTTAACAAGCTTAAGAAGTTGGAGTTATATATAATAAAGCTTGAGTTATCCCTCTAGAGCAATTGGTTAATCGCCCCGGCTTTATGGATAATATTGAGCTAGCCTATTATACTATTATATGCAATAAAGATTGAGCTATCCCTCTAGAGCAATTAGTTAATCGCCCTGGCTTTATGGATAAGTTTCAAATAGCAAAAAAGAAAAAGAAAAAAAAGAAAAAAAGAAAAAAAAGAAAAAAAAAGAGAGGTTATAAAGATGGATTAAGAAAATTAAGAAACACTTGTTATAATCAACTTCACACAAGCACTCAGAAATTTCGTTTTTAGACCGATATTTTTGCACTGCTTTGGTTAGATGAGTCTAAGTGAAATATTCCAGAGAACTCAAATAGAGGTATTCTAGAAAGTGTAAATGAAATATTTGTGCATTTTTTAAGGCTCAAATCAGTAAGAAACAATGTTGAACACATTCTGAACGTTCGTATCAGCAAATATTGGGGCATGCTGAAGGCTTATATCTTGCAGAAAGATCATTGATTTGAGCAAAGATTTCCAATGAGACATAAATGTATGAAGAATGAAAATAGTGAAACAGTGACAGTGGAGCTGACTATACATAACTGCTTTGTTCATCATATAGTTGCATTATTCCGGTGAATAGATGTTGGCAAGCCAAAATGTCCCACTTGTATTCCCATTGAGTTTTGTTCTTAGTTGTCCTTGTAACGCCATACAAAAGCTCTGAACACTATGCAAAGAGCTTCACTGATAAGAAATCTGGGCAGAAGCCACAGGAAAGGATGAATTTTTTGTCAAATGTTTTACGAACATCTAGGTAGAAGCCATAGGAAAGGATGAATATGTTGTCAAACATTTTACGAACATCTGGGCAGAAACCACAGGAAATGATGAATGTGTGGTCAAAAGTTTTACGAACCAGTTGTTATGATGCTGAACCAATGTTGCGATCATATGGTGTTTCCATTTGTTGACCCAAGATGAATTTGGTCTTCTTCAACCACAAGGTTAGAAGTGAGAACTGATGAATAATGTTTTCCACGGAAGGGACGTTGAAATTTTAACAACAAGAAACTAGTGGAGCCAACTAAGGTTGAACGATAGGTTGTTGTTAAACATCTCGATATGATATGGTCTGAATGGATTTGTTCGAGATCTAGTTAGATGTGGAGACATGAAAGAAATTAGGATAAATCCTCCTTATGATGTGTTTCAAGAGTCAAATTAGAATAGACACTACTCTCCTAATTAATTTCAGTTGAGTTTGACATATTTACATCTAAATTCTTCAACGATGATAGATTCTCTTTTCAAAGGTGAAAGCTTTATTGGATTTCTACACAAGTCCAGGCGAAGAAAGCCGGTGTTATCAAAGATAAAATAGGGCAACAAGGTCATAATTCTGACTGCAATAAGAGTTTCATAAATAAAAAATTTCTTTTGAGTATTTAATGAAGCAAAGAAGACACAAAGATGCAAGTGGATCAGATGGTTAATTAGAAATGCCAGCTTGAAATGACATTTTGACTAAGTGAAGGAAGACTGAGTTCGCCACTTTGAAGTCAAATAAAGATGGACTCAACATTCATTCATCATATTTAGGCATTTACAAAAATAGGGGTATTTCAATTCATTTTATCAATGTTGAATATTTGACAGGAATTCCAAATATTAGCAAAGATTTCAGCAAAGATTTGAAACCTCACTCGAGGGATCAACATTTCAGGAAAGAAGGAGTTCGTAATAAGAAGAACTCATCTGAAGAGGAAGAAGAAGTTCATAATCTGAAGAACTTATTGAACCTTTTGCTCGATTCTATCGCAGAAGGAGATAGAGAAACATCAACATTTCCAAAAGGAGTTCGTAATAAGAAGAACTCATCTGAAGAGGAAGAAGAAGTTCATAATCTGAAGAACTTATTCAATCTTTTACTCGATTCTATCGCAGAAGGAGATAAAGCAACATCAACATTTCCAGAAGGAGTTCGTAATAAGAAGAACTAATCTGAAGAGGAAGAAGAAGTTCATAATCTGAATTAAACTTTTTGCTTGATTCTATCGCAAAAGGAGATAGAGCAACATCTACATTTCCAGAAAGAGTTCGTGATAAGAAGAACTAATCTGAAGAGGAAGAAAAAGTTCATAATCTGAAGAACTTATTCAATTTTTTGCTCGATTCTATCAGAGAAGGAGATAGAGCAGCATCAATGTTTCTAGAAGGAGTTCGTAATAAGAAGAACTCATCTAAAAAGGAAGAAGAAGTTCATAATCTGAAGAACTTATTCAACCTTTTGCTCGATTCTATCGCAGAAGGAGATATAGCAACATCAACATTTCCAGAAGGAGTTTGTGATAAGAAGAACTTATCTGAAGAGGAAGAAGAAATTCATAATCTGAAGAACTTATTCAACCTTTTGCTCGATTCTATCGCAGAAGGAGATAAAGAAGCATCAATATTTCTGGAAGGAGTTCTTAATAAGAATAACTAATCTGAAGATGAAGAAGAAGTTCATAATCTGAAGAACTTATTCAACTTTTTTCTCGATTCTATCGCAGAAGGCGATAGAGCAGCATCAACGTTTCCAGAAAGAGTTCGTAATAAGAAGAACTCATATGAAGAGGAAGAAGAAGTTCATAATCTGAAGAACTTATTCAACTTTTTGCTCGACTCTATCGCAGAAGGAGATAAAACAACATCAACAACTCCATCTTAATCAAGAAAAGTCAAATGGACAAAAAAATTATTGTCTTTTCGTCTTTGCTCTATTCTTGTTAATACAAGAATGAGCAAAGAGGGGCAGCTGTAGACATTAATTATTTCCCCATTTTATTATTATTATTATTATTATTATTATTATTAATGTTATAATTATTATGATCGGCCCGAAAATAATTACTACTGGAGCCCAAATCTAATTCAGGCCCAGATCAAAGAGATCCAGACCCGATCCAGGCCTCGTCCAAACCCAATAAGACCCAAAACCCATTTAGGGTCTAAACCCTATCTCCAGCGACGTTTCCTTGGATCAAGGATAAACAACCGTCGCCTCCACTACCATGTGCCTCATCCAGCCACTGTCGATGCTCTACTGCTGCCACACCTCCGAAGAAGCCTCCAAAGGAAGCATGGACGACCGCCCACGTTGAAGCCCTAGGGTGAGTCACCACTATAGTTAAGTGACTCACCGAATATCGCTTCTTTGACCAGTCCCAAAGGAGCTCTATAATGGCTTATAAAAGCCATGACCTGTAGAGAAGAAAACCATGACCAACAATACACGAAGACAACAACTTAGCAACAAACACAACAAAACACGACGAGAGAAAAAAACCGAACAGAAAATACGAGGAGATTCATTTGAAAGACAACCATTTTCGAACAAAAAAGACGAATAACAACGCAGAGAGTAAGAACAAAAGTAAATATAAAGGATAAAAACTCACAGAGGAAGCCAAATCGTCATCAAACTTCTGTTTATTTGAAGGTAAAAACGTAGATCTAGACTTATTAAAGGAGTTTTTGGTTAAAGGGAGGTTAGATTCGGGTTTCGGTGGAAAAGAAGGCCATTTTGGAGTTTGTTTGTAAATTCACGGTGGTGGTCGGCGCCAGAGCAAGGCGACTGGCCGGTGACTGGTTTCCCTCCGGCGAGGGAAACCTAGAGAGAGGCAAAAGGGTTCTCTCTTTAAAGATAGAACCAAAAATGAAAAAAATAAAGGTGGATTGGCCTTTAGGGTTGATTTTAGGATTTAAATACCCTCCCTCATACGACGTCATTTTAAGGGAGGGTTATCTGTGTAATTTCCCTTATGGGAAAATTATGTCCGCAGTACCTTTGAGTTCTGTAACTTGTTATTTTGACCACTAAAATCATTTTTTTAGTTTTAATTTTGTCTTAAAGTTTTACTTTATTTTATTTTAGTCACTAATTAATATAGATATATATTTAAGGTAAAATACTCTATTTAGTCCTTTCAATTATAATATTTTATATTTTAATCACTGATTAATAATTAAGGCTAAATTACACTATCAATATATAGATTTTTAATAATTCGAATTAGGGCCATGAGTTTTGATATTTTACATTTTAATACTATAATTTTAATTTTCTTTATTTTGGTCAATATTTTATTTTTATTTTTATTATTACCCCTTTAGTTTTAATATTTTTAATTTAGTACTTTAATTATTATTCTTTATTTTATTTTATTTTAATAATATATATATATATATATATATATATATATATATATATATATATATGAAAGGATAATATTTATTTATTAATATTAAGAAATGGGATGTCTTAAAGTAACTAGATGTCATTTTCTAATATTTTAAATAAATACCCTACTTATATATAAATATGTATGTATATATATACTTTAATTATATTTTTCCTTAGAATTATCCAATTGAATTTGAAATAATAGGATCATAAATTAAATTCATATTCGAATTCTTAAATTTCTATTACTAGAGACAATTTATAATCGAAGGGTACCAATTTTGGGAGTTATAGGGGTGCTAATCCTTCCCTAAACGTAACCGACCACGAATCCCTTTTTATTACTAAAAAGAATGATTTTTTGGTTAAACGCAGATCGATTTATCTTTTAACTGATGTTTTCTTAAAAACTCTCTTAAAAGGTGATTTTGAGGTATTTGACCTACCTAACTCAAAAAGATCGATGGCGACTCTAAAACATTTCCTTAAAAAGCCATTTATTTATTCACATACTTTTCCGCCAAGGAAATTCATACCCATACAAAAACCGGTTATGACAGGTTTATAAAATAAACTATATGGATATTTATTTAAAATTTAAAGGTTAAAATAAAAATTAATTAACAATAGTCAAACTCCAACTAATTAAAACTTAATTACTCTTTGGCTCGATTCTTTGGTCGATTTGGAACAACTGTAATATGAGGATTTTTTATCCGAAAAATATTGAGGAGGAGACTGTTTTAGAGAGGAGTAGGCACCTCGAGTTTGAAGCTATCCGAGCTCTTAAACTAGTATTACCAACAGTACAATCTTCTGATCGGGTGAACATCGTGCCTGTTTCATGGTCTCTGCCTCTTCTTAATTGGTGTAAGGTTAATACTGATTGTTTCCGAAGTAGAGTTAATGGCTTCGCTTCTTGTGGGGGGCTTATTCGATCTTCGATGGTGGTTAGATTCTTGGTTTCTCTACAGCTATTGGGATATGCTCTATTGTTGAGGCGGAGCTCTGGGGTGTTCATGAAGGTCTTACTCATGCTTGGAACCTTGGTGAGAGACAAGTGATGTTGGAAGTGGATAGCTTGGAGGTTTTTCGTATGTTGTAGCAAACCTTTCATAGAGGATCGTCCTTTACCCTTCTAGACCGAATTACAGAGCTGCTAAACCGGCAGTGGAATGTGAACTTGAAGAGGGCCGCTAACCAAGTTGCTAATAAGCTAGCGAAGATGGCTGGAATAGGAGGTGTTGTTGACATAGTTTTCTCCACGCCACCTTTGGAAGTTGCTTCTCTCTTGCAACAAGACTACTCTGCTCATGATATGGAAGCTGTTGTTTAACTCTTGTTCGTGCTCTTATTTCATAAAAAAAAATTAATAAAGTGATAACTTAATTTATTAAAATTAAAATTTTGAAATTTGATGACAAAAAGTATACAAATATTAAACTAAAATGACCAATGTTACAGTTTACCCGATAAAATACCACCAAGAGGTTTAACAGAAAGAGCTGTACAACCTGGAAACTCTGGAAAGAACGAACAAAGCATTTCGGTTAAAACCCGGCAATGGTTTCTTTGTCGACATGGTGTCGATACTTACTTCACAAGATGGAGTACACCTTCACGCTCGGCATGAAGGTCGCATCTTCTCTATCTTTCCTCTGTTCACATTTAGTGTTTGATTTCGAATTTTCTTTTTTATGTTTTCTCTAATGCATATGCGGAAAACTAATGATTCCGGAGCATTGGGTGTGGCTTATTTCGTATTTTTGATGACTTAGAAACGGATTTTGAGTTCTTTTGATGATCGTTTTATAGGGTAAATGTGGAGACTTTTCCTTTTGAGTGTTTGGGTAGTTCACTCATGTTGTCCATTTCTTCTTTTCTAATGCACGAACTTTTTGTTTTGGATTGTTATAAAGTTTTGAATTTAGGGTTTTGAGCTTGGATAATTTCATCATGATAATGGTTCTGGTTTTGGAATTCCATAATCTGTTTGTACCTTTATGATTTATGCATCTTTTTTAAATAACAAAAATAATTGCATCTAGTGAAATTCTTAGCAAGTGTATGGAAATTCATCGACTATGATATGTCAATTCCTTATTTTAACTGATATTGTTATGTAAATGATTTGCTTGAAACATTTTCTTTGACAGAATATTGAACTCAGTGTTCAAATATAGGTTTGATTAGAACAAAGGCTACAATCGAGTCACATACATTGTGGAATGCTGTATAGTCTAGATGCAAGTATGATTCTAGAAACCTATTTGATGGAAAAGAAATATGACAATCTAAGTCCATCAATGCGGGGTTTGTTAAAAGGTAGAAGATCTTATATAAATAGGGTAGATGGGGAAATATATCAGATTTTTGGTACCTGGTGAAGATAGTGAGAGTGATTACTCTTTGTTCTTTTTCAATTTATACCACACTGGAATATTTTTGTGGCGCTGGCTTTTCAATAGTTCAAGAATAAGTTTGCAACTGCAATTTTCATTAAATTAAGAAAATCTTGTAGTAGAGGATTAGAGGGTGGCATAGGGTTTCGACCATTTTTCGTATCACTAAATCTTTTTCAGTAAAAAAGTTGGAAATTTAAAGAAGATTAGAGGAATATTAAAAAATAGAATAAAGGTTCATCAGCTATATTTGTAAAGTCGTTATGCTTAGTTTATGATGTTGAGATACTTATTGCTGACACTGGAGCTTTTTATTTAGGTGGCTTCTATGGTTGGTTCCTGCTTCCGTTTTGTTTTGCTACATAAATTTTATTGGCTTCAGAAATCGCAGAACTTTGGCTACGTATTTTCTTGCTAGCATTCTTATACTATTTTAATAGGAACTTGATGTGGAACAGAGCTATGTGAGAGGTCAAATCAATGAACAGGAATTACAGGACGCAGTTTGAAAATATTTATTTCAGGGAAAATTGACTTTCTTACACTGGAGTAAAGGAGAGGCGATGGCCCCAACTATTGGCGAACAAGGGGGTACTCTTCTTGTACGGAAGATTCAATCCACAGACCCAAAGTAATGCTTCTATTACAGCATCTGAGAAATTAACTTATGGTTTTGTAACTCTGGTTTGAGTTGGTCCATTATGAATCATAATGAATTCATTTAAACACCTGTGAATGTAACCTCTGTGAAGGTTATGCTGTTCGTTTAGGTTTAATTATTGTAATCATTCTGAGCATCAGTTTATCACATATTTCTGAAAATAAGCAGTGGTAAAAAGTATGTTAACTTGGCATCGTCACCCATGAGCTTGATGATTCAATCAATGCTCTCTGAACCGAATCTTGTTATGATTTTCTTTCTGTTCAATATATCTTTCATATTGGGTTTGGATACGATTTCAAGGGTTACTAACTTTATGATTTTTCTGGACAGCCGAATTTTTGTTGGGGATGTCATTGTTGTGAAGGACCCTGAAAATTCTGATAACTATCTCGTCAGAAGATTGGCTGCCACTGAAGGATATGAAACGGTGTCTAAGGATGAAAAAGATGAGCCATTTGTTCTTGAAAAGGACCAGTGCTGGGTATTGGCTGACAATGAAAAATTGAAGCCCAAGGCATAAAATATTAGTAATACAACCAATAAAAGTTTGGGTTGTTATTCTTATTATATAAATCTATAAAACAAACAGTAATCTGGTTCACATATTTGATTCTAGAGGCTGCTTGTTAGCTATTACATGCATTATTAAACTTTTTTTATATGGTTTTGACGAACCTGACCCATATTCTTCATTATGCTTTGTCTTCGTTTTTTCTTTGTTTGAGATGATAGGACGCTAAGGACAGTCGGGTATTTGGTCCAGTTCCCATGACTGACATAGTTGGTCGAGTTATATATTGTCTGCGAACAGCTGTTGATCATGGTCCTCTTCAGAATAGGTAACTCCTTTATAGTAATTATTTAACTAAAAAGCATTGGTTTCACATTAGGTAAAAGTTCTGTTGATTGTGTTGAAAATTTTATGTTCCGGTCACAGTCATTACAGCATGCGAAAGGATTCTCCAGTGTTGGAAGTAGAGCTGGATATCGATGGCATGGTGAAGAATCACAAAGCCTAAACTGTCTACACTTAACTGTCTATCTATCTATTGTCTTTGTTACACCTTTTCTTCCCTGTGTAGATATCTTAAACTTTAACATTGAAATGGAGATAATAAAAAAATCAAAGGGGGTATTTAGGTTCATGTGTTATTCGGAAGGATTGTTGTTTGATCGTATGAGATGCAAGGCAATTGTGGAAATTTCATGATGCCATCTTTCCTTGGGCTGTCTGCTTTGTGTTGGATTTTGAGTTCCAATTATATTGAACAATTGCTTATGGAACGTCTATAGTTTCTAGATTGAATAGCTTAGTTATATTTGGTTGATCCTTGGAGTCTCAGGAACAGGTTCCTGGCCTCTTTGGTTTGTGGTTTATTTTCATTGAGAGGAAGCATGGTTTGTTATGTTTTTTAGGCAGAAAACAGAAAAATATATGTTAGGATTCAAATCGGTGGGTGTCTTGTACCTTGAAGAAAGTTTTGGCGCAAAAAACACAATCATGACTTGGAATATGATGGATGGTTGGAATCTAAGAGCAAGAGAAATATAAATTGATGGCTTGAAACCTGATATTCATTCAAGTGCAGTGATAGTGTTGTACATCAATCAGCGGTTGAATCTGCAGGACTTGATAAGTAAGAAGAAGAGGTCTGTTCTGGGGCAGTTCATGCAAATGGTGTTAAGTGATGATGTGGACTGGATGCATGGTTTAACGAACCGGACCGGTTATCGGCTATGCTACCGGTTCACTGGTTCAACCGGTCGAACCGGTTCGATCGGTCTGAAGAACCGGACAACGTCATAATTATTTAAAAAATTAAATAAAAATACTAAAAATATTTAATAAAAAATAATTTTTTATATCACAAGTCATATTCAAAGCAAGTTATAACATATATAAGTTAAAAACCATAAAATCAAGTGAAACAATAATTCAAATTAACTACAACATAATATTTAAGGTAAAACATATTAAATAATAAATATAATTATATAACTATAATTAAAAAATAAATTTAGGGCTAAAAAATCATAACAAAATGATATTGTTTGGTTTAATTTTTTTTTAAAAACAATCTCACATGGCTAAGAAACATAGAAGAGCATCCCAAAAGTCTAAAGAGAAAAAAATATAAGAACAAAACAATCCTACATGGATAAGAATCATAGAAGAGCATCCTAACTAACTTCTATAAATAATAGAGGTAATTTGGCATTCAAAATCATGGAGCCTTTTGGTGAGCATTGAGTGAACTATTCTTTCACTTCAATCAAACTCGAATTTTAGGCTTCAATCGAGCTTCTAAATTTTTTTCGAGTTCAAGCTTTTTCGAGTTCAAGTTTCAATATTATATTTCGAGTTCGAGTTGAACTTGATAATTTTTAACTCATGAGTTTGAGTCGAGTTGAGCTTACTTTTAAAGTTTTCAAGTTCGAGTCGAGCTCAGCAATACTCGAGTTCGACTTGGCTTGTTTAACAAACGACGTCATTTGGTTTAAATTTTTTTTAAAAAATTGACGGGTTTTTCCGGTTTTCAGCCGGTCAAGTTCGAACGGTTCAGCGATTTCGGCCGGTTCACTAATAGCGATTCAACCTGTATAGATTGAACCGAATTAAATAACGATTCCCGGTTGAACTGGTTGAACCGACCAGTCCGATCTGATTTTGAAAATACTGATTGGATGAGTAAATTCTTGGTGGACGTCTGCCTTTTCACGACCTATCATTCTGTTTTTGTCATGAATATGATATTAGTGTTGTCCTCTTTGATTATTACGTGGGTCTTTCAAAACTTGTCATCCCAAGCGTGCGTCCTCATGATTACGATGGGTAAATTGATAGCGTTTTTACCCAAAAATATCTAAATATATATTATTTACCTGTCAGATGTCGTTTCTCCAAATATTATTGATTTAGCACCTTTTGGTAGTAAAGCGTAGTTGATCAAATGCGCCTTGCATACGTGGATGGAAGGTGCGGATCATCAAGCGCACCTTCTGTCCAAGCTGGCGCCATAGAGTAAAGCGTGGGTTCTCAAGCGCGCCTTCGATGGGATTCTGACACATGCTGGAAGGTGTGGATCATTATCCGCGCCTTCCATTATTCCCCATTGCCCCTTCAATTATTTACCCAGGCCGACAATTGATCATCCCCTCCCCTATAAATATCGACTCAAATGTAAATATCGAACCACACACAAATTCAACAATATTCTTCCTCTATCAATTCTTTTTATTAAGCTAAGTAAAAGATTTTATAGTTTTTAGAATGTAAAATTATTTTTATTATATTATATTTATTTCATATTTAATTGTTTGACCAAATTTATTGTATTAATTATGTTTTATTTCTTTTTGTGATTTTAAAATAGAAGACAAGATTATATCTCGAGATATTTTTTTCGATACAGTAATAATATTAAATTGTGTTATTTAAATTATTGTAAATATTTTAAAAAAAATTAGTATTAGTTTATATTTCAATTCGTATATTAGAAACAATTAACGTCGTTTTTTGCGGATATAAGACTCAATATTTCAAACTCACAAAATGATGTATATTTCAGCTATTGTTTATTATGATGGAAAAATTTGGGAAGATAGAATCAGTGTTGTCTTTGCATCAAATGATTCTGTCAGCTTATCCCTTCAAGAGGAACATTACTCTTGAGGAGCTAATCACTAAAATTTCAAAGAATATCTATGTTGGAAGTACTAGAATATTGTCCTCATTTCAGTACAAATTTCCAACATCACTATTTCCATTAACTTATACAAAGTTCAAACTTTCCAACGATGACGATGTTGCTATGATGGTTGATGCTCATAATTAAAATTCAGACGTTGTTATATAAATGTATGCCAAATTTTTTGAAGTATATGCGGTTCGTGATATATCATTATGCTCCCACTATGGGCTGGCTCAACAAGTTAATCAAGTTGACAGCTCAACTCAAGTAATGTGTAATGATTTTAACTCGTTAATGGGAAATCCACATCATGGTACCATCTTATCAAGTTCAATGGGGAAACATTCATCAGCAACTTGTTACGATCTTTACCGATGTGCCTCTACGAACAATCTGTATGGCATCATCGCTTCCAATTAAGGGAAAGACATTTATCTACCAATTTATTTGACCTGAATATGGAGATGCCCTCGATGCAGTAATTTGTTCAGTGTCCATTTGATACAATACCTTCAAGTTCCAGGGGAGACATTCAACTACGAGCTTCTTCGACCTCAATGTAGATATGCCTATGACACAACGTTCAGTTCAAAACCCATTTGATACGATGGCTTTAAGTTCAAGGGGAAGACATTCAACTGCCATCTTGTTCGACCTAAATATCGGCATCACAGAGGAACCCTAATCTCCACTATAAGAACCTCTTCGTGAGCCCGGTGAGAATGGTATTGAGAATGGACAATTCGTTGAGCCCAAATCACTACAGCTCAACATAGACTTCGATGATGATGATGTAGATGAAGTTTCCGCAAATACGATGCACATTGAACCTCCAACACACATATATGAGCTAACTATGATGCATTGTACGAGCCAGAATTTATGAATATGCCTAATGTCGGTGAGTACGAATTTAACTCATCAAGTCATAATAATTCACTCTATACTTAGAATAATTGTTGTTAATGCAAAATATTAGCATAAGTGCTTTGTGGTAAGTCTGAACATGTGAGGTTGTTTGCAAAATATTTAAATCAACACTTGTCTTTATTTTGTTTATTTCAATAGTCTGCATATTTATTTTATCTCAACCAAACTTTTCTGCAATCATACATTATATTATTTCCTTGTTTTATTAATATTAGCTTTTTAGTTTGACAAGATAATAGGAATTAGCTTGTGACAACTTGTTCTAGTTGTGGAGAAGATTAAAATCGTAGACCAATCCCAGAGGAGATGATAACTCACTTACCCTATATTACTTGATTCGATTGTGTATACCTGCACAAAATTGCTTGCCTTAGTATATACATTTACAAACGATCAAGTTTTTGGCGCCATTGCCATGGATTGGCAACTGACGAAATTTTTATTCACCATAGCAAGTTTTTCTTGTCGCCTTATATTTATCTTGTCTAACGTAGTTTATTATTTTCTTTTGTAGGTTTTTATTGCATGACCCTGAGATCTGCTGGTAAACCATTGAAACCATTCGACCCTGAAGTTGAACAATCATTCAGACAGAGGCTACGTAACCAAAGAACCAGAGAACATTTAAACCAACTACAATTACAAGGCAACAACATGGGAGATCACGACGATCCAGATGCAACAATTAATCTTCAAGTTGCAAGACCAAGAGCGATACAAGATCATTTGAACCCAATTCTTGATGACCTCAATCCAGGAATAGTGGCACATGAGATACAAGCAACTCATTTTGAGCTTAAACTAGTGATGTTTAATATGCTAAATTCTATCAGCCAATTCGATTGTTCACCCAATGAGGATGCTAGACAACATATTCGTGCTTTCCTTGAAGTATGCGACTCGTTTCGATAACAAGGAGTGTATGAAGATGTGCTTAAACTAAAATTTTTCCCTTATTCCCTACGCAATAGAACGAGAGCTTGGCTCAGTGGAGTTCTTTCAGGCTCGATGGAGTCATGGGTAGATTTATGCTAGAGTTTTCTACTTCGATATAATCCGCCCAATATGAATACACAGCTTCGCAATGATATTGCAAGTTTTTTCCAAGGAGATGATGAATCAATGTACGAATGTTGGGATAGGTATAAAAGTCTACTTCGTAAATGTGTCAACCATGGATTTCATGACTGGACTCAAGTAGTTATGTTTTACAACGGAGTTAATGCACCTACTCGAATGATGTTAGATACCTCAGCAAATGGCACTTTACTTGACAAATCACCCGAGGAAGCCTTTGATATCCTCGATATGATAGCAAATAATGATTATCAATTCGCAAATACAATATTAGGAACCGGTAGAAAAATATATGGAGAATATGAATTAGAGGGTAATGATTCAGTAACTGCTCAGTTTTCTACCATAACTAATATGTTGAAAAATTTACAACGTCCTAATGAGGTAAGAGAAGTCAAGGTGACCAACAAAGCATGCATATTTTGTCACGACAACCATCATGAGAGTGAATGTCCTGAAAACCATGAGTCCACTAATTTTGAGGGCAATTACAACTGGAGCAATAATAACCCCTATTCAAACACGTATAATCCTGGTGGAGACAACATCCAAAATTTTCATGGAGTAATCAAGGGAACAGTAACAATCAAGCAGCCAGTTACAATAGGCCACATATGAGTAATGCAGACCATCAATATTTTCAGAACCAACATCATCAGTTGCCCTGGCAAAACAATAAAGGTACATCTTCTTCCTCTAATACTAATTCCAATACTAAGTCTTTGGAGTTGTCATTGCAGGAATTTATAGCCTCGATAAAAGAATTCATGGCCTTAACAAAGACCTTGATGCACAAGCATTCTGCAACAATTAAAAATCTAGGAAATTTGTTACAAAGCCAAGCCACACTTTGGTAAAGCCATAGTTCATCTCTAAGAGCATTGGAGAATCAAGTGTGCCAAATTGCTATGTCATTACATTCTCGCCCATAAGGAAATCTCCCTAGTGATACTGAAATCACTAAGCATCATGGAAAGGAGCAATGCAATGTACTTACAGTAAGGAGTGGAACACATGTCAACCAAAACTACAAGTTTGGGGGAGAACACCTGAATAATCATCGCCATGGCATAACCCAACCAGAGGATCAAACTGAAAATGAGGAATAAGATGAATCACATAAAGAAAAGGAAAAGGATGAAGGCTCAGAAAAACATTGTCCAGATAATGAGAAATTCATAATCAAGGCCAGAGATTCCTCATCACCAACAACAGATAATGTGAGACCTCCACCATCGTTCCCTCAACGATTGAAAAAACATAACGATGAAATCCAGTTTAAGAAATTTGTTGATGTTCTGGACCAGTTGTATATCAATATGCCCTTGCTTGAAGCCACTAAGCAAATGCCTTCCTATGCCATGTTTCCTAAAGACATCATTACAAAAAAGAGAAAGGTAGAACATGTTTCCATGACAATAGAAATCTATTATGCAGTAAGCAAACTCCCACCAAACCAAAAAGTCCCTGACAGTTTTATAATACCATGCTCAATTGGTAATGAATTTGTAGGACGAGCTCTTGTTGATTTGGGATCAAGTGTAAACTTGATACCAAAGTCCATATTTAAAAAACTAGAAGGGTATCATGCTTGTCCAACCACAGTGATCCTATAGCTGGCCGATCGGTCTTATGTGCGGTCCGAGGGCAGAATAGAAGACGTCATAGTAAAGGTGGACAAATTCATACTTCCAGTTGATTTCCTCATATTAGATTGCGAAGACAATTAAAATGCACTTATCATTCTGGGATGACCCCTTTTAGCCACTGGAAGAATCCTAATAGATTGTGAAAAGGGAGAGTTCACAATGCGAGTAGGAGAGCAAAGCGTCACAATCAATGTCTTCAACTCAATTAAATATGTGGACGACTCAGATGAATGCCAATACATTATTAAAATAGAAGAGGAGGAAAAGGCAATCCTTGGACATGATGAATCTCTAAAGCTAGAAAATACAGAGCTTTGTGCCATGACTCTATAACCGAGACGCATAAATGAGAAAACTTTAGCCCATACAAATTATTTTCAGAAGACAATATTGAGAATTATGGCACTGGCAACAGAAATCTGAATAAGACACACAATGGGTTCCCTGAAAATGACACCAAGGCATAATATGAAGGAAAGACAAAGGAACAATCGAGGCTCCTCCATAATAGACCAGGTACGAAATTCGAACCCTTAGATTTTGATGAAGTTAATTCTCCAGAATTATATTTACAACATGTACTGAATTTGGAACTTAAAACCTTGCTATCACATTTGAAGTATGCATACTTAGGAAGTAATGAAACTTTACCAGTGATAATCTCTGCCAATCTAACCTCCGAAAACGCTCTAGGATGGACAATGACAGACTTGAAGGGAATTAACCCTACCATATGCATGCACAAGATCAATTTAGAAGATAACCACAATACTTCGATAGAACCCCAAAGAAGGCTCAACCCGATCATGAAGAAGGTAGTCATTAAGGAAATTATAAAATGGTTGGATGCCGGAGTGATTTATCCTATATCCGATAGTTCATGGTTGAGCCCGATGCAATGTGTGCCAAAAAAGGGTGCTGTGATCGTGGTTAAAAGCGAACATGATGAGCTCCTCACTACTAGAACAGTCATGGGTTGGCACATATGTATGGATTACAGGAAGCTTAACAAACCGACAAAGAAAGACCATTTTCCCTTTCCTTTCATCTACCAAATTCTTGATACTTTAGCGGGAAAAGTATTTTATTGCTTCCTCGATGGATACTCAGGATATAATCAAATAGCCATAGCACCGGAGGATCAAGAGAAACCCACTTTCACATGCCCATATGATACCTATGCATTTAGACGGATGTCGTTTGGGCTGTGTAACACCGAGAGGTATTGTTACAACAACAATCTAACAAACCAAGGGTTGTAGTTAACGCTGAGTGGTATTGCCATAGCAACCATCTAAGAATACTTAGTAATCCTGTCTGGCAACATAAGCAAGTCATTATAATTCATTCTAGACTTAGAATAATTGTTGTCAATGCAAAAGATTAGCATAAGTACTCTGTGGTAAGTCTGAATATGTGAGGTTGTTTGCAAAATATTTAAATCAACACTTGTCTTTGTTTTGTTTATTTCAATAGTCTGCATATTTATTTTGTCTCGACAAAACTTTTTTGCAAGCATACATTATAGTATTTCCTTGTTTTATTAATATTAGTTTTTTAGTTTGACAAGATAGTAGGAATTAGCTTGTGACAACTAGTTCTAGTTGTGGTGAAGATTAAAATCATAGACCAATCCCTGAGGAGACGATAACTCACTTACCTTATATTACTTGATTCAATTGTGTATACTTGCACATAATTGCTTGCGTTAGCATATACATTTACAAGCGATCAGTGACTAACCATACCACTACTTATAGAGAACTGTGAAAACTACAAAAACATTGACATCCAAGACTGTGATCCATGCTAAGTTGGCGGTGTCTGTGGTGAAACCCCACCCGCCAAATAAACATCATATGAAGCCCACATTAAATCCATTGACATTACAATATAATGTACGATAGGAGTTGTCATAAAACCTTGTTGTGGAATATAAAACGGTTGTGGTGCCATTTGAAATGGTTGTGATGCCATCTGAAATGGCTACGGTGTCATCTGAAATGGTTACGATGTCATCTTAACCGTTGGTGTACCCATGTATAGTGGTAGGCTGGGAATGTAAACTTGTGTAGATTGTGTATGTTGTGATGGTTCCTGTTGGGAAGTTGAGGATGAGCCAAAATTACATGTTCCCCATCCACGAGTCAGGGGACTATGATGCTATGACGGTGGATGCTTTCCTCGGCACTGATGAATGCTCCTGCCTCGTGCTTCCTTGGAAAATATGAATGTCTTCCCGAACGTGTTGAACCATTGATAATATTCAGTCGCAACCAAATAATGATACACATAAATCTACTCCCAAGGGGAAATGTGTCCACGTCGATCCTCCCAGATCATTATCCACTCCCTGTGCTTTATCATCCAGTTGACATCCTTTTTGCCATGTTTATTGACGTTATACAGATGGTCGAGATTCCTAGGTGCTTCATGAATATATTGTACGAAGCCAAATTGGCAGAGCACATGATTAACAAGATGCCACTCAACAATAGCATAACATATCATAGGGACTACCGCCATCCATACATCTGATAAGCCACTCAAGTGAGGTGGGATGCACAACCTCATTTCTTCAGTAGAATAAATAGCTCATTCAAACTAAAAAAAATATATATAATTAGTATAAATAAAATATTCTAATTAAATAACAATAATTAAAGGTAAATGATAAAATTTAAATGCATACCTCCATACCAGCCTTCTGATCAATGAGTAGCCTGATTTCTTCCAATTCGTCTGGTATATCACGATGATCTTTTATTCTACATGTCCACCTATTCAATGTAAAAAATATTTCATTAGATACTCACAAAAAATTATTTATGTACAAACTCAGTATAGAAATTACCTAAACAATAACGAGAAGACCAACTGATTATTCATGACCGGACATAAAAAGGGCATGTGATACCACTGGTATATCCAATGGAAGTACATGCTAGACACACGACTTGGCTGGTCACAAGGCTTGCACATGGGCTATGTGTGGTGTGGTCTCGTGTATGGGTTGAAGGTAGGCAACAACTAGGCACGTCCTAGCTTTATTCAATCTTGTAGTAAGCTAGCTAGGCAAGTAAGAGCTGATGTGTTACAAGCTTGCTAACCGTGACTTCATAAGCTTCCTAGCATCTCCTTTAGCTATGTTCAGCTATACTTGGCATCAGTTATAGTAACTTGACTTTAATTTGTTCATCCACCTAGGTTTAGCTGCATGCTAGCTCCTCTAGCTGTGTTGAGATTTCCATAAGTCTCCATGAGCTGACATAACCTTTGTGAGCTAATTATGAGCTGCATATGAGCTATAAAGGCATGTCATGAGCTAAGAACTATATGATATAATATAGGTGAGCTAATGTATATGACTTAGGAGCTGATTTGAATGGAAATTAGCTAAGAAATGAATGAATGAACATGTTGCCAATTCATGAATGAAATAAAACTTATCTAAATGAATGCAAGACTAATATAAATCAATAATATACTTGAAATAACATAATGCAGTAAGTAATATAATGATGTGGAAACATATATCATTCATGGAAATCATATAGTATGCAAGTGAATGATAACATATGATTCTTCAAGCATATTTTAATGAGAAAAAGCATGCTTATAACATTAAGTGATGCATATAGAAAATAATAAAGGATAAAGTAAGGAATAACTCCCTTAGAATAAACTTTGAAGAACATCCATGGTGTGATCAAGTCATGGAGAAAATTGGAGCTAGTTTGGATCGTATCATCCATCATATCTCTTATTATTACAAAAACTTTATCGTCGTTATTAACGACTGACCAAGAGAATTGAGATGCCTCCTCCACCCTCCACAATATTAAGATGCAAACATCTTCACCCTATCATTCTGAGAGAAGCCATCCTCCACACAAGATGTTATTTTCTGCAAGAAACGTCATATTTTATAATAGTTTTTATTCTTCGAGGGAGCTTGCACCTCTAGAGATGTCACTCGAACTATTATTCTCCACTTTCGTAAATATTGAAATGCTCAAACCCCTTTATTGGAATAAATACACCTATGTTTATTATCTAAATTTCTTTAGAATATGTTGAATTGTCTCTTCTCTAATTAAGAGAGTTGAGATGCCTCTGACCACAGAAATGCCTTGAACCATAAACCGTAGAACAATAAAGTTGCCTTCTTACCTATAAAATTGTAAGTCACCTTTAAGTATCTTTTACTGTCCCACCTAGGGGTAGTATCTTCCGCTTAAACATGAGCATCCATATGCCATTGCCAACACAAAGATGATTTTGCATATCAACCTTATTGCCAATAGTCGCTTTCGCCCTAATTTGGTTTCAATATAATATTATAATATTATAATTACTTGTTACAATTTTACAGGCCCGAATGGAAAATAAATTTAGCCCAAGGCCCGATTACAACCCGAAGCCTATATTATAAGTAAATCTTAGCAGACTTGACCCGAATAGTCCAATAAGCCCGAGGAGCAAACCCCAAATACTACTAGGATTTTCACACAGGTTCCAGTGCCTCACAGATCCTAGCCATCCGATCCAGAGATAGATATAACGGTCACCAGTGCAACCAGCAAAACCCTAGGGTACTCATTGTAACCCTAGGGCTATTCCAGCGTCGCCATATAAGCGATGATGCCTCCGCCGCCGAACGCTCCAACCAGTGCATGCCATGGTGCTGCCATATCCTCTCCAGTTTAAAGCAATCTGAGTGCATTAAATGCACTTAGCTTCTACACCACATAACTCACCACCCCTAGGGTGAGTCATTACCGTAGCTCTTGTGGCTCACCGGGGTACAGCCTTTTAACCAGTCCAAAGGGAGCTACAAAACCCCTATAAATAGGGTGAACCTACAAACAAACAAGAGGAGACAAGCAAGCAGACACATCAATTACCCAATACACAAAATCAGAAAATAGAGTGAAGAAAGCGAAGCCTTACCATCATCAGAGCACCTACGCGCCTCCACGTTCCATCGGAGAAGACGAAACGTCGAAGGTATAAACCTTAGATATGCTTTGATTGAGGGTTGTTTAGGGTAAACAGAGTTCGATTTAGGCTTTAGGTTAGAAAGAGGAAAATTTCTGGGTATTTTTATGTTTTTTGCCACCGTGGGTGGTGGCCAGCAGTGGTGGCTATCGGTGGCACAAGACTGCCGACCGGCGGTCAATCTTCCTCAGGCGAGGAAACTAGAAAGAGCCGAGAGAGTTCTCCCGGTTAGAGAGAGAAGACGGGAGAGGAAAATAAGGCTTAAGGCCTAATAAGGGCCTATATATATCCCTCCCCAAACGACGTCATTTTGGGGAGGGACCTTCGTGTAAATTCGTGTATGGGCAAATTACACTCGCGGTCATTGTAACCTTGTAACTGTTCATTTTAGTCATTAAAAAGTATGTTTTATACATTTTAGTTTTATCCTTTAATTTTATTTAATTTTATTTTAGTCTCTGACCATAAATAAATATATTCCAGGTAAAATTACGTATTTAGTCCTTTAAAGTTTAATTATTTATATTTACATCCTATATTAATAAATCAAGGTAAATTACATAATTAATACATAATTTTGATATTATTTCAAATTAGATTGATTAATTTTACCATTATATATTTTAATCACTATTTATTATATTAATTATGATATTAATATATTAAGTTAATTTTACAATATGTTATTATAATATAATATTATAAAACTAGTAAATATTATTTAGTATTTATTTATATTAAATTATTTGTAAATTAAGAACAATTTTATAATTTTTCGCAAAGACAATAATTAATAAATATCAGTACCAATTTTGGGCGTTATAGGGGTGCTAATCCTTCCCCATACGTAACCGACTCCCGAACTCATTTTTCTAGTAAGCAGACTCGAGTTGTATTATTTTAATATTATTCTTAGGAATTTTATTAGAATAATATGACATTTTGGTGACCAATCTCACCAAATTAAAAAGATTGGTGGCGACTCTACAACTTGGTGTTTCATATGATTCAAGAAAAACAAACACTTACTTTTTCGAGATTAGTTACACTCTTTGAGGTGTACTATTTGCACTCTCCGTTGCCGGGCAGAGAAACGTCTCGACATCTTGGTGACTCCGCTGGAGATTCAAAAAAGAGAGTCAAACCACCAATTAATTAATTAATTTTCTTTGCAATAAATAATACTTTTTTTAAGATTGTTATAATTATTTTTATTATTTTACTAACTTTTGTTTTTATGTGTACAGATTTAATTTTGGGTCTTTAGCATAGAATAATAAGATGTACATTATTTTATCCTTTTTATGCTTCTCCTTACCCACTGTGCATTGTATTCATGACATGAGCTAAAACCCCGCTCTTATCATGTTTAAGTGGATGAGAAACTACTCCCTCGTGTGGTTTCACCTCCGTATGGGATATGGGACCATTCTTTGAGCTCACACCTTATGTTTCTCGTGTGGTTTTCACCTCCGTATGGACATAAGGAACTGTGTTCCTTCGAATTGAACTTAATCCGAAAGTCTATAATGGACCAAGATTGAGGGCTTGGCAGTCCAAGGGGACACCAACAAAGGACAATTCATTAACCCTCTTACCCTAGAGCCAAAACCCAGCATATAGTAAACTTAGGACTCAAGTCTTGGCAAAACCTAACCCGAATAAGTATTTTAAGACTAGAAAATGAGGAAAACCTATCTGGATCTTTTAATTGTTACTTTGTTGAAATAAATACACGCGAACTAGAAATCATACGGTTAGGCTTGTTATTCTGAATAAGGTATGGAACTAGATAGCATAAAATTAGGATTTTTAATTACTCTTAATTAATTTTTATGCTTCGTTTTCATTTTTGTATTTTGCATTTTCATATCATGGTGTTGATTCATGACTGATTTTGTATAGAAAGCTGGAAATATGGAACAAAGAGTCCAATATGAAGTAGAAGACAATGCATTTGTTTTAAGATGGTCTGAGCAGTCTCAACTTATCAAGGGAAATAGTATGTCACCTGGATATGTGTCAGATTTGGTCAGATATACACATATCAACATTCGCCAAAATAACATGGGTGAGTTGAAAGAAATCTGGGAAAAATGGGAAGCAGTGGACAAGTAGCTATTTTATCAACTATATGGTGACATTGCTTATTTTTTGGAAATTCCTATTGACCGACATATGTTCAGAGCTCTATCACAGTTTTAGAACCCTGCCTACAGTCGGTTCACCTTTGGCAAAGTAGATTTGACACCTACTATAGAGGAATAGCAATCTCTTATTTGCTTTCCGAGATTCTACGAAGACAGAGTATATATCAAGTCATCTAATACTACTCATTTTAAGAAGAGAGTGTTTTTATTGGTCGGGATGAGTGAAGAATGGGCTGCAAGAAATATCAAAAGGAAGGGTGATAGTGAATGTATTACTTGGACTGCCTTGAAAGAAGTAATTTACCGCCATCCAGACAAAAGAAAGCAGATTGATATGTTGGCTTTAGGAATTTATGGATTAATCATTTTTTTGAAGATTATAGGGCATATGGATATATCAGCTATAGACCTGTTTGAAAAATTGAACAAGAATGCAGATTCAGTTCCTACCATATTAGCTGAAACATTTTATTCCTTGAATTCATGCAGAAACGAAGGAGAGGGACGTTTTATAGGTTGTGCACCTCTATTATTGGTATGGATTCTGAATCTTTTTAAATATGAAGAAAGAGCTCCTGGATGCGTATTTATGGAAGAATTCTCACCTCTACAAGATTTCCTTTCTCGTAAATGGCCTGGAGGTTACGATGAAGAAAAATGGATGAACATTTTCCAAAATTTCGAAGATAACGACATATTATGGTGAGCCTCATGGAATACTTCTTCAAACATAATGTATAACTGTGGAGAGCACGATTGAGTTCCCTTGCTTGGCATATGGGGTTTCGTAGGATACACACCTTTAATGGTCTCTAGAGAATATGGATCAAGGTAGTTTATTCCTGCGACATCTGGTTTATCAGAATCATAATTTGCATTCAGAAGTGATCAATACAAGGAAAAGATCAGAAAGGTTGCTGAGGCTTGGAAATGGATTCATCGAGTAAATTTATTTACTTTCAAGAATGTTCAACCTATCAAAGAGCATTTAAGAATTATACCATCTCCATTAGAGCTGGCAAAGCAAGAATTTGAGATCGAACGAAAGCAATGGAGAAAGACTTTGCAAAAGCTGGAAGAAGAAGTATACCACAAAGAAATTGAGATAGACATCCATAAAGGGCGAGCATATCAAGTTAGCAGGGTTGAAAAACAACTCAGGATAGATTTCAATGATCTCCAGTCAACCTATCAACGAGTGGTAAAGACTCAGATTATGGAAGGATCAAGCAAACAAGAGTCAACAGTTCTAAAAAGAAAAGCTGAAGAAGGTAAAGAGGAGCTCAAACAAAGTAAACACCATGCCAAGATACTTGTCAAAGAAAAGGAGGCATTAGAGCAAAGACTATTGGAAAATCAAGCTCAAAACCAGAGATTAAAAGGCAAGATCATAAGATTGGAAATTGCACTTCGAAGTCAATAAAGTAACTCAGAAATTAAAAATCTGAGGAAGCAAGTAAATGAGATGGAAGCCAAAGTTCAAGATCTTCATAGAAAGGCGAATCAACTCCCTATTGTCCCGTACGAAGGAATTTTGCAGTGGTGTTATAGTTGGGAACGCACTCAATAGAAAGTCAAACAAAGAGACGACCTCATTGCAAAGTATCTAGAGCAAGTTCAGGGAGTGACACAATATTTAGTGGACTTGACATACGAAACTATCACTTTGAGTGAAGAATTTGAATCAGGAACCAAATAAGCTCATAAGGTCTTTGAGTTACTTGAACATATATAGCACTTAGGAGAAGTTGCTCAGATGTATATGTGATGTTGTATCTGTACTATGTTTTAAAGCTTTCTAATAAAACTTTGTTTTAATATAAAAGTTGTTCTGAAGGAATCGTCTCAATATCAACACCTTGAATTTAAATATTGTGCATAAACATTTTGACATTATATTTCTCATACTTGTTAATAAAATCCATATTCATTAAAAAGGTTTTTTTTTTCTTTTTCGAAGAATACTGGACCCCCTAAGCATCCATATAATACCATAAAAAGGGAAATGGACGATAAGATCGCTCAAATTGAAAGAAATCAGCTTGAGATGCAAGAGAATTTAAAAATAAATCAGGAAGAAATGCATGAACAGTTGCTAAAAGCCCAAAATGAAATGATGGAAAAATTTGCAAGTATGTTACAAAAGAAAAGTATGGACCAAATAAATTCCCTAGCCATTGGTACTTTCACTAAGGATCATTTGTATCCTCCAGGCTTTACACCAAGAGAAGATCGTCTAAAATATAGAGTAATTGACGAGCCTTTATACCCTCTAGATCATGCAACATCCCATGTTAAAGCCAGTCATGAGCATTTACTTAACCAGGAAGGGTAAAAATGAATTTACCTAGTCCTTTTATAAACCAACAACAAGTTGAGAATGTTCTAGATTTTGATCAAGAAGAAAAGAAAGAGTCAAACAAATAATTGGAACAACTAATGGAAGAAGTTAGGGTTATGAAAGAAAGCTCTAATGTATATGGAATTAAAGCCAAGGAATTGAGTTTGGTACCTGATTTGGTATTACCACCCAAGTTTAATATCCCAGATTTTGAAAAATTTGATGGTATGAAATGTCCTTCTACCCATATCATGATGTTTTGCATAAAAATGATGGGTTATATAGGGAATGATCAACTACTGATCCATTGTTTCCAAGAAAGTTTAACTGGTTTGACTATCCAATGGTATAACCAATTAAGTAGAGCTCATATTAAATCTTGGAAAGACTTGGCTAAATCGTTTTTGGAACAATATAAACATGTGAAGGATATAAGGCCTAATCGAATGGTACTACAGAACATGGAAAAGAAATTCAATGAAAGTTTCAGGCAATATGCCCAGAGATGGAGGGACATAGATATACAGGTACATCCACCAATGGAAGAATAAGAAACAAATGTACTCTTTCTGAACACTTTGAAAGCTCCTTTCTTTACCCACCTCATAGGGAATTCTTTTAAAAGCTTTGTTGACATAGTTACAGCAGGTGAAATGATTGAAATGATGGTTAAGAGTGGGAAACTTGAAAGTGGTGAATCTAGTAAGAAGCCATTTATGAAAAATAAAGAAAATGAGGTAAATGATGCAAGGAAATATGAGTCCAATAATATTACAGTGTCTCAACCTCAGGATATTAGATCTTCTACACAAAATTTTTCCAAACAAGAGACAAGGAAACCAAGGATGGAAAGAGATAAACCTCAGTTTGACCCAATTCCAATGACATACAAAGAGTTATACCAGATATTATATAAAAAGCATATAATATCACCTTATCATGTATCACACATACAAGCCCCACATCCTAAGTGGTACAATGATAACTTGCAATGCGCATATCATGTAGGAGCTCGTGGACATTCTATAAAAAATTGCATCGAGTTCAAAAGAATTGTTCAAAGCCTAAGAACAAAGAATGTCATAAATTTTGGTGATAAAGAGCAACCAAATGTTGCTCAAAACCCATTACCAAATCATACAGGAACATAAATCAATGTAGTTATAGAGGAAAAATGAAAACATATGATAAGGCGAGTCAGTGAAGTAAAATCACCTATGTTATGGGTATGGACTCAAATGAGCAAAGTTGGATTGTTAAAATATGATTAGACAGCAGAACAATTAAATTGTGGAAATATATGTCATTATCATGGTTATTAAGGACATATTAGACAACAATGCTCAGATTTTCGGGTTTTAATACAAAAAATGATGGATGAAAAGGAGATGAATTTTTTCAAGAAAGTATCAGAAGAAGAAATGGATATTTGTGCCTCTGACGGATCATCTAGAGAGTTTACAACTCTAATTATCATTTAATTATCACACCAAGGACTCGAGTACAAGATAAGAAATCTCCAAAGATGGTTATCACTTCACCATCCCTGTTTCCTTATAAGGATAACAAGCAAGTTCCATGGAATTATGAATGCCAAATGAAGAGTTAGATGAAGTTGGACATTTTACCAGAAATGGGAGATGTTTTTCTAAGGAATTTGAGAAACAAGGTCTAGTTGATAAAGGGAAAAAGGTTGTGCTACAGTTAAAAGAGGATAAAATTTTCATCAATGAACCTGTAACTGAAAATGAAGCTATAAAATTCTTGAAGTTTCTCAAGCACAGTGAATACAATATTGTTGAACAGTTACACAAATTGCCAGCTCGTATATCAGTTTTAACATTTTTAATAAGCTCTGAAGCACATCGTAATGCTTTTTTAAAAGTGTTAAATCAAACTTTTGTACCAAAGGAATTGCCTGTAGACAAATTAGACAAGCTGATTACAAATATGCAGGCTAACAATTTCCTTTATTTTTCTGAATATGAAATTCCTTCTGAGATGAATAGTAGTCCTAAAGCTCTGCACATTACAGTTAAGTGCAAATGTCATATTTTATCTCGAGTGTTAATAGATAATGGCTCGACTTTGAATGTAATGCCATCAATGACCTTAAAGAAATTACTAATTGATAGCACACTCATGAGAAGCAGTCAGGGCATTGTTTGAGCTTTTGATGGAACCAAGAAGGAGGTATTAGGGAAAATCGATATTCCCTTAACTATTGGTCCGGCTATATATGAGATAGAATTCCTTGTAATGGATATTATACCCACTTACAATTATTTGTTAGGAAGACCCTGGATTCATCAAGCAAGGGAAATTCCATCTATATTACACTAAAAGGTAAAATTTGTAATAGATGCTAGGCTGATATGTCTTAATGCTGAAGAAGACATCATTGCTTCAGTCTCTACCACTGATTCATATGTCGAATTGGATGAAGAAACAATTGAATTCTCCTTTAGATCCTTGGAATTTATCAACGTAATATTTGTGGCTGAGGGGAAAAGGATGCCTAAACACAAAATTTCCAATTGCACAAAAATGGGACTCAGATTGACCCTAGGGAAAGGGGAAAAACTGGAAAAGGATTAGGATTCTATTTGCAAGGACCAGTTAATCCAGTTTTACCTATCTCCAAGAAAGATTGATTTGGTTTAGGATATGGACCAATAATAAAAGAGAGAAAGAGGGACATTAGAAAGAATCAAGAACTTAGAAAAGCAAAGTTAGCTGGAGAAGACCTTACATGGGAACCAATGACTTTTCCACCATTAAATAATACTTTTGTGTCTAGAGGACATAGTTTTCAAGAGAACCAGCAAAGCAAATGGCTGATTGTTGAAGATGCTTTGAAAGAAATGAGTATTAATGTCATATCAGATGATGAATCTGTAAAAAAGAAAGCTATGGGCATTTACTCCGCATCATCGGATTTTGAGTTAAATTATTGGACTACGGAAGAATTGCCTGTAGTTTTCAAGTCTTTTTTAGAGTAAAACACCAGAACTTTCGATGTTGCCTTTATCCTTAAGCAATAGTTTGATTTTGTGTAAAGGGTTAAATTATGTGTCTTTCCTTTTCCAATAAAAGATCCATTAGTTCTAAATGGCAATAAGTTTTTAATGCATTTTCATGATTATATATATTCTTGTTTATTTTTCTTTCAGGAATTAGATATCAATGACATAGATGCTAACGATACTGGATTGGGAATTGATTTTGAGCAGCCTATGTGTCCTGAGGAAATTCAGAGTTATGATAATAGTGAAGGATGTGGTTTACCTTCCGAGCTATTAAAAATGGTAGAAAAAGAGGATAAAAAAATTCTACCTCATAAGGAACCTATTGAGATTTTGAATTTAGGGTCTTATATGGATAAGAATGAGGTAAAAATTGGCACTATTTTATCTGATAAAGGGCGACAGGATTTGATTAAATTGCTGCAAGAGTACAAGGATGTATTTACTTGGTAATACGAGGACATGCCAGGGTTAGATACAAAATTAGTAGTACATAAGTTGCCAATAAGATCAGAATGTAAGCCAGTGCAACAAAAGCTGAGAAGAATGAAACCTGAAATTCTACTCAAGATTAAGGAAGAAGTAAAAAAATAATTTGATGCTGGATTTCTTAAAGTAGCCAAATACCCTAAATATGTAGCAAATATTGTCCCTATAACAAAGAAGGATGGTAAAGTCCGTATGTGTGTTGATTAGCAAGATCTGAATCGAGCCAGTCCAAAGGATAATTTTCCTTTACCACACATAGACATGTTAGTGGACAATACTGCTAAGAATTCTTTATTCTCATTTATGGATGGTTTCTCTAGCTATAATCAAATCAGAATGTACTCTGATGATATGGGAAAAAACAACGTTTGGCACCTTATGGGGAACATTTTGTTATAAAGTGATGCCATTTGGACTTAAGAATGCAGGGGCAAATTATCAAAGGGCTATGGTAATATTATTTCACGACTTGATACATAAAGAAATAGAAGTTTATGTCAATGATATGATTGTCAAAGCCAAGTCTGAAAAAGAGCATGTGGAAAATTTAAGGAAGTTTTTCCAAAGATCAAGGGAATGTTAGTTAAAGCTCAACCCAAGTAAATGTACATTTTGGGTGACATCTGGTAAACTTTTGGGATTTGTTGTAAGCCGAAATGGAATTGAAATAGACCCAAATAAAGTTAAAGCTATTCAAGATCTTCCACCCCTATGAACACAAAAGGAGGTTCGAGGATTTTTAGGAAGGCTTAATTATATAGCTCGATTTATTTCGCAACTAACTGAGAAATGTGATCCTATTTTTTGCCTCCTTAGAAAGAATGATTCTGGGACATGGAATGAAGAATGTCAAGAAGCCTTTGAGACAATTAAGAAATATCTATCAATTACTCCAATATTGCTACCACCTATCCCAGATAAACCTTTAATTCTTTATTTATCGGTCTGGGAAAATTCAATGGGATGCGTATTAAGACAACATGATCAAACTGAGAAGAAAGAAAGAGCTATTTATTATCTCGGTAAGAAGTTCACTAAATGTGAAACTAGATATTCTTTAATTAAGAAATTGTGATGTGCTCTGGTATGGACCACTCGAAGGCTTAGGCAGTATATGTTGTATCACACTACATGGCTTATATCCAGATTTGATCATTTGAAGTATCTGATGGATGTACCCGCATTATCTGGAAGATTAGCTCGTTGGCAAATTTTGTTATCAGAATTCGACATCCAATATGTCAGTTGAAAAGTAGTAAAAGGGAGTGCAATAGCTGAATTTATTGCAAGTAAAACTTCTCAAGAATATGAGCCAATAAATTTTAATTTTCCTGATGAGGATTTGATGGCAATATCAGTAAGAAAATCAATTACATCCGCTAATGAATATTGGAAGTTGACTTTTGATGGTGATTCGAATGCTTTGGGGCAATTTTAGTTTCACCCAATGAAGAGCATTATCCGTTTGCTAGCAGACTTAATTTTGATTGTACAAACAATACGACTGAGTATGAGGCATGTATTTTGGGTCTTAGAGTTACCATTGAATGTAAAGAAAAAATGCTTAGGGTTTATGGGGATTCAACTGTAGTAATTTACCAAATCAGAGGAGAATGGGAGACAAAAAATTTCAATCTTATAAAATATCAGAAATTGGTTCTGGAACTCATCAAAGAATTTAAAGAAGTGACTTTTGATTACATCCCTAGAGAAGAAAATCAAATGGCAGATGACTTGGCAACTTTGGCAGCCGCATTTAAGGTAAATGAACATGCAAGTATGATGCCTATTGAAATGCAGGCTTATGAATATCCAACTCATTATTTTAACATTGAAGAAGAAGAAGAAAAGAAATCCTGGTACTATGATATCTTGCAATATATCAAATATCAGAGTTATCCTGAATAAGCAACCGAAAATGATAAGAGAACCATCCGAAGAATGTCATCAGGGTATGTACTCGATGGGGAAGTCTTGTACAAAAAGAGCCTGGATCAAGTCCTGTTGAGATGTGTGGATACCAAGGAAGCCAAATTAATTCTTGAAGAATACACGAGGGAGTATTTGGTACTAATGCTAATGGGCATACTATGGTTAGACAAATTATAAGATTTGGATACTATTGGTCAACTATGGAAATGGACTGCATTAATTATGCCTGAAAGTTTCATAAGTGCCAAATCTATGGAGATAGGATACATACTCCTCCTCATCCATTGCATGAAATGACATCTCGTTGGCCATTCTCTATATGGGGAATTGATGTTATTGTACAATTTTTTCCAAAAGCTTCAAATGGTCATCGCTTGATTTTGGTAGCAATAGACTATTTTACCAAATGGTTAGAAGCAACTTCTTATACAAACATTACTCAGTCCACAGTTTGTAAATTCTTGAAAAAAGAGATCATTTGTCGATATGGTCTGCCAGAGAGAATTATTACCGACAATACTTTGAATCTGAACAACAAAATGATGAAATTAGTATGTGAACAATTCCAGATAAAACATCATATTTCCACCACCTATCGCCCAACGATGAATGGAGCAGTTGAGGCAGCTAATAAGAATAGCAAGAGGCTTATAAAGAAGATGACTGAAACTTATAAGGATTGGCATGAGAAACTACCATTTGCTCTGTTAGCCTATCAAACTTTAGTACGAACATCAACTGAGGAAACTCCTTTTTCATTAACCTATGGGATGGAAGCAGCCTTGCCAATTGAGGTAGAAATTCCTTCATTATGGGTTATATCAGAAGTAAAGCCAGATGAGGTAGACTGGGTACAAACCAGATATGGCTAGTTGAATTTGATCAAAGAAAAAAGAATGAAAGCAATTTGTCATGGTCAGATGTATCAAAAGAGGATGATATGAGCACATGATAAGAAAGTTCGCCTCCGATAATTTTACGAAGGGGATCTTGTTCTCATAAGGATTTTACCTGTTCAAAAGGTTTAGTCTGGAGGAGCTTTAGTCCTTACGGAAATGGATATACTTGAATTACCTTACCCAATAAATTCAGATGCAGTTAAAAGATATTTTGCATGAAAGGAAATGAGGATTTAAGGAACTACATGCCTTCATCATAATTTCGAGGTCCTTTTAACAGAAGCTACACTCAAATGACTTTACGGTGTGCCAATTTAAGAGCATTTATGCTATTGGTGTTTGAAGATGCCTACTGTACAAATAAAAGTTTTCCATGTAAATGTTTTGCACGAATAAAAATATATATTTTCTTTTTAATTTTTTTTGCAAAGCATCTTGATTTGAAAAATTAAAACATGTAGTTTAACTTGAAGTACATAAAATCATGGCGCATTACTGTTCAAAAAGTCTTTGAAGAATATTGATATTCTGAGGCTGGCAATGTTTTAACATATGATGATATGATACATGGAGCATAAAGAAATTTTAGATACTTGATATGAAAAATTTATCATTAATTAAAGGGTTTGTCATTTGCACTGGTGAAATTCAAGAAAAACAAAAGCAGGAGCAGGTTTGAAAAAAATATATCAAGATGGTCAGTTGAGATGAAATCGATAATTAAAAGGGGTCCTTGTTCGAATAAAAAGTGGATATCCCAAAAATTTTGTCTTTGCACACATTTTAGGCATAAATAGGATCATGACATTCATAAATGCATGATAGAAAACACAATGTAATATTTGCAATTTTTTTTTTTGAAAATTTGAATCTCGAGATTTGATTTCCATGAAAGAGTAGTAGAGGAAAATCAACCTTGAATCTGATCCTCACAGAAGAGTAGTGAAACATATTCTTTCAAGTCAATCCGATCTCCACGGAAGAGTAGTGGAAACAAGAAATGCAATCAAGCCTTCACAAAAGAGTAGTGAATTAATGCAAATCCAGCCTTCACAAAAAAAGAGTAGTGAAGCAAGATCAGATCAAAAGTTTGATCTCCACGGAAGAGTAGTGGAACAAATTTTTATCAAATGTAAAGTCAATTAGACGAAAACTTCTTGTCTTTTTATCTTTGCTTTATTTTTCTTAACACAAAAATAAACAAAGAGGGGCAGTTGTCAATAGTCATTTTTGTCCTAATTTGGTTTCAATATAATATTATAATTATGATATTTTATATTATATTATATTATTATAATTACTTATTACAATTTTACAGGCCGAATGGAAAATAGATTTAGCCAAGGCCTGATTACAACCCGAAGCCCATATTACAAGTAAATCTCAGCAGACTTGACCCGAATATTCCAACAGGCCCAAGGAGCAAACCCCAAATGCTACTAGGGTTTTCACACAGGTTCCAGCACCAAAAAAATCCTAGCCATCTGATCCAGAGATAGATCTAAAGGTCACCAGTGCAACCAGCAAAACCCTAGGGTACTCATTGTAACCCTAGGGCTATTCCAAAGCCGCCATAGAATAGTTGATGCCTCCGCCGCCGAACGCTCCAACCAGTTCATGCCACGGTGCTGCCATATCCTCTCTAGATCGAAGCAATCTGATTGCATTAAATGCACTCAACTTCTCCACCGAACAACTCACCACTCCTAGGGTGAGTCACCACCGTAGCTCCGGTGACTCATCGGGGTACAACCTTTTAACCACTCAAAAGGGAGCTTCGAAAACCCCTAAAAATAAGGTAAACCTGTAAATGAACAAGAGGAGACAAGCAAGATCACACAGCAAGTACCCAATACACAAAATCAGAAAATAGAGTGAAGGAAGCGAAGCCTTACCATCATCGGAGCACCTACGCGCCTCCATGCGCCACCGGAGAAGACGAAACGCCGAAGGTATAAACCTTAGATCCATTTTGATTGAGGGTTATTTAGGGTAAACAGAGTTCGGTTTAGGCTTTAAGGTGAGAAGAGGAAAAGTTCTGGGTATTTTTATGTTTTTCGACCACCGTGGGTGGTGGCCGGCGGCGGTGGCTATTGGCGGTGTAGGACTGCCGGTCGGCGACCGATCTTTATCAGGCGAGGAAACTAGAGAGAGTTCTCTCGGTTAGAGAGAGAAGAGATGAGAGGAAAATTACACCCGCAGTCCTTGTAACTGTTCATTTTAGTCATTAAAAAGTATGTTTTATACATTTTAGTTTTATCCTTTAATTTAATTTAATTTAATTTTAGTCCTTGACCGTAAATAAATACATTCCAGGTAAAATTATGTATTTAGTCCTTTAAATTTTAATTATTTATATTTACATCCTATATTAGTAAATTAGGGTAAATTACATAATTAATACATAATTTTGATATTATTTCAAATTAGATTGATTAATTTTACCTTTAAATATTTTAATCACTATTTATTTTATTAATTATGATATTAATATATTAAGTTAATTTTACAATATGTTGTTATAATATAATATTATAGGACTAGTAAATATTATTTAGTACTTATCTATATTAAATTATTTGTAAATTAAGAACCAATTTATAATTTATCGCAAAGACACTAATTAATAAATATCGGTACCAATTTTGGGTGTTATGGGGGTACTAATCCTTCCCCATACGTAATCGACTCCCGAACTCATTTTTCTGGTAAGTATACCCGAGTTGTATTATTTTAATATTATTCTTAGGAATTTTATTAGAATAATATGATATTTTGGTGACCAATCTCACCAAATGAAAAGATTGGTGGCGGCTCTACAACTTGGTGTTCATCTGATTCAAGGAAGATAAACACTTACTTTTTCAAGATTAGTTACACTTTTTGAGGTGTACAATTTTCACTCTCCGTCGTCGGGTAGAGAAACGTCTCGACACTCATTATCCTAAAAAGAGAAATGAGTTGCCTCTATCCCAAGGATGACAAAGTAGAGATGCCTTTGAAATATTTTCCATCATAAGCCTCGAATCAAAACACTTTATGATATTTTCACAATAAAAACTGGGACAATTGTTATACATCTAGAGATGTCCTCCTGAAATAGTATCTCCACCCACATTTCATCGCATACTCCCTAGATGACCACAACCCATCGGTTAGACCTCTGATAGACTCATGTGATCTACTAGAACATAATTCAAGATCTAATAGTCATATCTACATAAATTGTTGACCTACAAATAGTGATGATTATCTTTTACCTGGCATCAACATCTAGGATCACTATAAATACCTCTCAATCATGATCGAGAGGGGCTCCATCCTCTTTTCTGATTCAATATTTCCCTCAACTCTATCATCTACATTATTCACCTTCTGTCTCACACCACCTTTTTCCTCTTTCTCTTATAAAAGATCATCGACAAATGATCATCTTTTTACTGTCTGTGATCCTTCACCCAAATTAAAAAAATTAATGAACCATTAATGGATGACATATCTAGTTCCCATCAACAATGAGGTAGAATGTTTTATGACTTGTCGGCTCTCTCTATATACCGTTTGAGGGGGAAAATGATTAAGCTAAAATTGACAAATGAGGATTGGATTCTAGCGGCCTCGATGCTTTTAATGATTTTGAGTGGGTGGTAAAGTTGAGGCACTGAGCCCCACCATTACAACATCGTGGTTTAAGCAGCACGTAGCTTGCCTCTCTCTCCTGCTCCTCAACCTTTATAAATAAAAAAGTTTTTCATTTTTGTTAATTAAGACTTTAAAATCATGCATTTGAGATTAGCCTCAACAAATAGAGAAAATAACCTCAGTGACCGAAAATACCTTATAATATACGATTTTAAACAACTTTTTTTGGATTTGCGAAAATGACCAACAAATTCACAATATGAACTCCAATTTCGCAACCCAGTTTCCAAATTCGCAACGCGAATTTGTAAATCGCAACACAGAAGTCAAATTCGCAACACATAAGTCAAATTCACAACACTGAAGTCAAATTCGCAACGCAAATCTGTAAATCGCAACGCGAATTTGTAAATCGCAACACAGAAGTCAAATTCGCAATGTGATAGTCAAATTCACAACACTGAATTTCAAATTCGCAACACAAAATTCAAATTCGCAACGCGAAAGTCAAATTCACAAAGCCCGTTTATTTTCGCAATGTGAATTTTATTTTATTTTCGAATTCGAAACACAATATTAATTCGACAACACAAATGTAAACATCATTATCGCAAATCATAACCTAAAACCCTAAATCACAACTCAGTCCCATCTCCATCTCTCACTCTCTACGGCGACATCTGTCCCCATCTCCGGCGAAATCCCTCTATCTCCATCTCTCAGCCCTTACAACCATTCACGGTCAGAAATGGAAAATGAACCATCGAGTGTTAGTTTTTTTAATCTCTTATTTTTATTTTGAAATTTTTGTATTATTATTAGATTTTTCTTATATTGATGATAAATTTACTGGTAATTTCAATATATATAGATTAACCATTTCACTGAGATTACTTAGTAAATTCATTCGGTTGTTGCCAATACTGCTAAACTTTTTAGTCTTTAACCCTATGAAGTTAGTATTTGTCTTTGTTTTTTGGTTGAAGTAATGCAATTCATTCAAGTTTCAATTTTCAGAATAAGAGTAGTTTTTGAAACTTAAATTCGCAACGCGAAAATAAAAATCGCAATGAGAAAATCGCAACGCGAAACTAAAATCGCTTTACGATTTTCATTTTCGCGTTTCGAATTTAAGTTTCAGAAACTACTCTTATTCTGCAAATTGAAACTTGAATGAATTGCATTACTTCAACCAAAAAAACAAAGACAAATACTAACTTCACAGTGTTGCTAATTTAAGTTTCAAGAATAAACTACTACTCTTTATGTTGTCCTTGAACCTGCAGTAAACCTATATGTTATCCTTTTATGTTTATATAAGTGCTTACTTCTGGAATGTTATCTGATGCATTTTGTGAACTATGATGGAATAATGACTTGGGTGAATACCGTGCTAGTTTGAAACATATTTGGCTTTGTTTTCACTGTTTAATATAATGTCTGTTTATAGTGTATAATTTGTAGTTTTTGGTATATCTAACTTGGTATGTTTATTGTTTTTGTAGAAATTTTTTTCGGCTCAATTGACCTTAAGGAATAAATTAAGCCTAGCCACTAAAATTGCGTCGACGCTTACACCTCTACAAAGAAAATTATTTGAGGATACTTGCTTCGGGCCATGGCTGAAAGTATAACACTCGAGTGGAGATGCTATGTTGACACATTTGTTTCTTCAGACCATGACTAACGATCTTTGCCAGCTCAGGAAAAACCCGAGATAACCATGATGGGCGGGAGATATGACTAGTGTACTGGGTTACTTCATCGTGTTTGAAGCGTAGACCAGTGATTAAGCATCTCCACTCGAGTGTTGTACTTTCAGACCATGAAGAGATTATTTGTTAAAGATGGTTTTACTTGGATGGATGACCTTGATGTTGTCCGAGTATGCCATTTATTACTTTTGTATGCCGGTTTTTTAGGCAAAGAGGGCTCACAACCTATTTATGAGGACCTAATATTATTGGTACAGGACCTAAATGCATGGAACCTATTTCTGTGGGGTTCATATCTATGGAAAGCTACCTGGAAGAAGTTGTCATCTGCCTTTGAGGACCGAAAAATTTTACGGGGTGATGGTTCTAAATACACTTTGGCAGGCTTTATTTGGGCCTTTAAGGTTAGAATTTCTATATAATGTTTCCAAGTTTATAATTAATTATTTAACAATTATTGATGTTTGTGTATTATATTGTTTGTAGATTTGGATATTTGAGGCTTTTCCCAGCATGCGGACATATGCGATAAAAAAATTCAAATGATATTCCTAGGGCTATTACCTGGAAGAGGATCCGCATGTTGGATTGGGAAGAGTTACTACCATATACGACGATGAATGATGTAAGTTAACACACAAATACTACCATATAGTTAAACAAGTTATTACTAGTACACGTTTAACTTTGTTTGAGCTTTTATATTGTTAGGAGGCCAACTATCCATTACAGAGGCTGACACCCATAGAGGCTGAGCTTGCCACTGATTGGTGGCAAGCTAGTAAGCGATTTTTTGATGGGATGGATGATGAGCACCCCCACTTCGAGAGCCATCACCTGATCGGGCTGATTCTACAGCTCGACACCCAAAGCCATCACCTGATCGAGCCTCTTCTCCACCTCCACCATCAAAATATTCCATCACATCATCGAGCCTCTTCTCCACCATCACCTCATGATAGGTGATCGACAAAGAGGCCACGGCATTTATCTCCCTATTCTCCACCTCCACGAGATGAGTTAGGGGAGTTACGTGATGAGGTCGGTGCTTTGCGTCATGAGGTTGGTACTTTACGTGAAGAAAATGGTGCATGGCGTGATGAGGTACGGTCTTTACGTGGTGAGGTGGATGTTTTACGTGATGAGGTATCTACTTTATGTGATGAGGTAGCCGCTCTACGTGAGATTGTTTCAACGTTGCAAAATGAGGTTCATACTCTACGCAATGAGGTAAATTTGTTTAATACTATACTAAAAATGCAAATAACATTTTTTCAGAATTATTTATTTATTTACTGATTTATGTATTAATTTATTTTCAGCGGCCCGATAAGGTAGATACTTTGCGTCAGATTTTCTTACACGATGGGGTTCATGCATCAGACGTCGTGCACGTGCCATTACGTCTCCTTTCACCCCACTAGTGCCAAGACTCCGTAAGAAGAAGCCCGATTCACCTGTCATCGTTCAAGAGGCACCTCCTATCATTCAAGAGGCTCCTCTAATCGTTCAAGAGGCCCCTCCCACCATTCAAGAGGCCCCTGCCATCGTTCAATGGGTCCCTCCCACCATTCAAGAGCCCGATTCACAACACGTCATTTGTCGACTTATTGATAAACCCCCTCCCGTACCCGATATGATGGATATGTGTTGGCTTTCGTATGAGTTACCGGCCAGTACCATTCCTCAGCAGGAGAGAGAAATACTACCAAACACATTATGGATAATACCCTTTGGGCTAAGACCGCAGTTGATTTTTAACTACATGAGCGGAGCAAGGGGTGTTATTCTGACATATGCAAACTCGACAATGTTATGCATTTGTTTCTTGATCGGTCTTGGTGGGGTATTTTATTAGGGGTTGAAGATAATGGCTATTTCGAAGGGGGGTAAGTCTTATATTCTTCTTATATTGCATTTTGATTAATTTTTTTAAAATTTATTAATAAATTCACTAATATATGTATTTTTTTATAAAACAACATATTGATGCATGGGTGTCACGTCTTCTAGTAATAAGGAAATTGAAGAAAATAAAAAATACTCGATGAACTATTATGCCGACGTCTTTTCACGTAGCTCACTTGAAGGATCTGAGAGATTCTTCATATACGTTGGGTAATGGAAAAGCTAAACTTTATCCTGCGTGGTGGGAGGTCGATAAGGTTAGAATTTATTTTTTGAATATTTTAAAGGTGTTCATAATTTTTATTTGATGTGCATAATTATTTATGATTGCAGGTGTTTATCCCTATTTTGGAATGTCGTCATTGGCTTCTCGTCGAGCTTCAGCTCCCATCTCTGAAGACAATGGTATATGACAGCATATTGAATTACATACCATTGTCTGATTTGAGAGATATTATTACAAAGGGATGGAGCGCTCATTTGGCTAAATACTTGGTTGCGATTGATTATTGGACTAATTCTGGAAACAAAAAGCCAAATAAGTTCAAAGTTACAATGATCAGAGACGAGACAGCACCACAACAAACGCAGGGAGCCAGAGGGGATTGTGGTCCTCTTGTATGCATGCGCTTGGAACGTTTGACGACAGGAAGTAAAAAGTTTCTACCTCCCACAGATAGAGATAGAGGTGCAGTAGGCTTGTGGTTTCAGTATTTTATGGCTAGATCGATATATGTGAGACGCTGCCTACCTGCATCCGTGTGCTGAAAGTGTTCATAAACAATTGGTAAGTTTGAGCAAGTGTTGTTAACATATATACTCTTTAATTGGTTTGAAAATATTTGGTTAAGTAACTAGAATTCAATAATTTGTTGTTTGTTGGTTTTAGATGTGTAGAAAGTGTTGTTTGAGCAAATTTTTGGTTTCTGCAGGTTAATCCTGAAGTGAGCTGCGTGAAATTAATGTATTTGTGCATAAACAATAGTCTGGGGTACACTTTTTTGCTTGTTTAATTGAATTTTACATTGAAAGTTGTTTTGTTTAATTGATGAGGAAATAAGAATTATTTTTTGCTTTTTTAATTGATTTGTAAAAGTTGATTTGTTTAATTTGATGTGTAAATATGAATTATTTTTTTGCTTGTTTAATTGATTTGTAAAAGTTGATTTGTTGTTTTAAAATTCAATCTGCATTATGTTGAAGGCAAAAAAGACCTGTTGAATGTACAAATTAGCAACGCGAAAGTCAAATTCGCGTTGCGAAATAAGCGTCGCGATAGTCAAATTCGAAATGCGAATGTCAAATTTGCAACGCGAAATAAGCATCGCGATAGTCAAATTCACAACGCGTAAGTCAAATTCGCGTTGCGAATTCAAAGAAAACACCTTCACAAAGATAACATACAACAATCTGATAAGTGATAACAACTGAACAAATCATAGCAATGTTCAAACTCAAGTTACTAATGAATGTCTAACTGAAAATGTATGCATTCACACATAAAATACACATAATACAACGTTTGCATTTAAAAATCACCTAAGTTAATAAGTCCCAAAAGGTGAAGCCGGTTCTGATTGGGATTTTGATTTTGATTGCGATTTTGATTTTGATTTCCTTTTGCTTGGAACCATATGAGCTTTCTATTTTGATGAGTATCCATATTTTTGTAGAGGAAAAGATGATTGTGATGGCACTGGTGATCCACAGGTCAACCTTGTATGACCACTTTCCTTGCACCGACTACATGTCGATATCCTCTTCTCTTCACCCTTAGATGGTATACGATCGTGATTTTTTGGTCATGCCAGGTAGCCTGCTTTCCATGACTGGTGGCAAAACTGTTTGTAAGTCATCTAGTATGTCCCACTCAGAAGGATGTAGAATAGGGTAGACAATCTCGGCATAAGTTTGTCGATATACTTATGTAGTATAGCAATCCATAGCGTATGTGCTTGAATCATCTTGGTTTAGATGAAGAGCAACTTTTATAACATGGCCACACGGATAACCAGATGTTTTCCATTTCTTACAACTACACGTCTTTGCATTTAGATCGACAAGTCCATTTAAGTTATTATCCAATACTTCAAAGAAAGTGTTTGAACATGATTCAACTCTCCATGACGTTGACTTCACAACACATTTCATTATCTTTTTTTCAGTCCATGGTGTAACACGACGTTCCAATGTTCCTGTAAATTTGAATAAATAATAGTTAGTAAAATATATTAAATATGATAAGTTACGAATTTAAAGAAATAATACATGTATGGTTTCTTTTCTTGTAGTACCACTGTTGAATAGAGGCTCGAAAAAACTCTATTAACATAGTAATGGGTAATTTTCGGGAATGACGACTTAGAGCGTTGATTGATTCTGCACTATTAGACATCATGAAACCATATCTTGCTCTAAGTTGATGTACTCTTGACCATCTTTCAAACCCGACATCTTCTAGTGTTTGAGCATATTGAGGCAAAACACGTCTTAAACAATTTATATGCTTATTAAAATCCACTTCCCGATAAGCTTTTACAACCTTCCAGTATGTCCATTTGTGATTTTTTATACCATTAGACCTTGATTTTAGATTTCTATACAAATGAACACCACAAAGTCCATGAAAAGCATCTGGGAAACACCTTCTAACAACATTGTCAATTGAGTTTGTTCTATCGGATATGATTGTCAGATTGCTAATAGGACCTATACAATCCCTAAGATGCCCCATAAACCATGTTCATGAATAAGAGGTTTTAGATTTACCAACCCCATAAGTTATTGGCAGTATCTCATTGTTAACATCCATGGCTACTGCTAATAAGTTTACTCCAAGGTATCGACCTTTTCAAATGTGCTCCGTCAACTATAATAATTTGGCGCATGCAAGTAATAAACGAACGAATCTACAAAATCATATACACAAGAAATATAATCATTTAAATTTGAAATGCATGCAACTAACAAAAATGAGTCAACAAAATTATAATGATTTACTAACCGCTACACCAATGGTGATAAACAGCAACTCAAAGCGTCTATCTCTATCTGTTTTGATATGAGTTACCGACCCAAGATTTTTCAGCTTTAAATTGTAACAATAAGCCGTCAGTTGGGCAAACGATGCTTCTGGCGACCCCCTCAACAATTACAAGGCATAACATTTGGCTCTGCAAGCTTGAGAATATGAGATACTAATCTTGAACCGAGCATTCATGTCAATCATAATTTCATGTCCCTGATATACCCTTCTATTCAAAAACATTAACTCAGTCAGAAAACCACCCAACACCTTTTTGTTTGCCTATCTATGGTGAGGAAAAACTTGGGTTCTTGAACATGTATGTTTATCAATAAAAGTCCTAACTTGAAACATTTCGCAATCTTTTATCCTCTTTGCAATCATACGCCACGTACAGTTTTTTTCAATCATACACTTTGTTTCGAAACGATCTTTGCTTGATTTGTTAACTTTTAGTTGATAGCCATCTTCCATATATTTTGTATACAAAGATATCTTCAAGTCTTCCTTTGTATCAAAACAATCATCTTTATTGACACGAATAACTTTTGTATAATAATCAACTGCTATCTTTACCAACTCTTCTTCTGGTATCTGAAGTAATTCTGGCATATTCCAGTTATACTCCCGTGGCATTTTCTTCTTTTTATTTTCTTTGGGGACTTCTTTTTCTTCTTTTTATTCTTCAGGGTTATATGAATTACAGAATGGTTGTTCAACATGTTCATTCACAGTCGTAACTTTCTCCTCATTATCATCAACAATATCTTCCTCGACAGCGGCTATTTCATCATCAAAATTCAGGTATTGACCAATATCAAAATCATTACATGCAAGGTCTGTTTCTTCTTCTGAAACATCATCAAAATCCGAGTATTAACCAAGATCAAAGTCCGGTTATTAACCAAGATCAAATTTCGAATACTAACTAGTACTCATAATTCTTTCTGTTGGCTCATAATCGTCTAACTGGTCAATAGGAAAATCAGAATTTGGTGCTGAAAGTTGATTGAGATTTGGATTAGGAAAAGGTTGTGGGTTTTGAGATTGTGTTTGATATTGCGTTTTGTATTGGAAATATGGTGAAACAAAATTTTCTTGGTGATGAAATTGTGGTAGAACCATTAAATTTTGAGATTGATAACAACGTTGTACATTGTGAGCACCATAAACTGGGGTTGAAGAACTTAGTTGATTACTACCCACTATTGACCCAACTTCACTACTTCTAGGTTCAACAACATATAATGTAACATCATCTTCTTGCGAAACACTAATGTAAGAAATGAATCGTTCAACATCTTCATTGTCGGTTAACAAATAAACTTTACCTTTTCTCTGATAAGATATCCTAAATCCACTTAGAGTCTATAAATTCAATTTCTTTGCAACACGTAACATTAGAGTTTCATAAGTTAACTTTTTTAATGACAGTTTTAGTTGAAGATTCACGGGTAAAGGCACATATTGTAAAACACCATGAACATTCTCCCATGACCCTCCAAAACACAAATCTATCCAAACATGATCAACATTAGATGATTTTATTCTATAAATTGTAAATTAATTTACTAAACAAACGAGCTATAAACTACATATCATCACTAACTTAGAGAAAAACATACCTTTATTAAGTTGATAGTTGATAATTTGGGAGAGAAATCATTGAAAAATTATATAGAAATAAAATTATGTAAAACAAATTAGAGATGAGGAAGGATGTCGTTGGATATAGAAATAAAATTATGTAAAACAAATTAGAGAGTGATGGATGGAGATGGAATGAGTTGCGCTTTAGGGATTTAGGTTATGAGTTGTTGTTGCTGTGGAGTTATATACCCAAAACATTTGTGTTGCGAAACTAAAACCTGTTGCGAAATTAAATTCGTGTTGCGAATTCAAAAATTGAGTTGCGAATTTGAAATTCAGTGTTGCGAATTTGACTATCGCATTGCGAATTTGACTTCTATGTTACGAATTTGACTTCTGTGTTGCCATTTACAAATTTGCATTGATATTTACAGATTCGCGTTGTGAATATGACTTTTGTGTTGCAAATTTGACTTCAGTGTTGCGAATTTGACTATCGCGTTGCGAATTTGACTTATGTGTTTCGAATTTGACTTTTGTGTTGCGATTTACAAATTTGCGTTGTGAATTTGGAAAATCGCAACGCAAATTTGGAAACTGGGTTGCGAAATTGGTGTTCGCGTTGCGAATTTGTTGGTCATTTTCGCAAATCCAAAAAAAGTTGGTTAAAATCGTATATTATAAGGCAAATTCGGTCAATGAGGTTATTTTCTCCAACAAATATGATTGAAATTTGAGAAAGTACTAGATTGACCCTGTGACCGACAATTGGAAGACAAGGATAAGAGTGAGTTTTGAAAGTAAAAGCTATGGTTGTTTCAAAACAAGTGATAAGACTAGAGACACTTAGAATCTTAACCTTTTCTCCATATGGGGAACAAATTCCTGCAAAATCTGTCCTCTGAAAACTGGCAAATATGTATTATTTGATTTCCAACGTCTAGGTAGATAAAACGCGTACCAAAAAGTTGGGATCTTTAAGATATTTGTTGGGATGAAAACGAGTCGAGTTATAATATTCTTGAGTTTTGGTTCGATTTAAAAGTTTGTGAATTTAAAATTATTAAAATTGATTTAAATTTAAAATAAAAAATAAAATTCGGCTAAACTCGAAAATGAAAAGTTAAAAAAATTCAAGCTCGACTCAAAACAAAAAATTAATATTTTAAAAAAAACTTGAACTCAAAATATTCTCAGATTTAGTATGATTGAAGCTTAAACTCGAGCTCGGTTGAAACTCAAAATCCTAGGGATGTGAAATCAAGTAATCATTCAGGTTTCAGTCATATAATTTCATATCAAATCAAATCAGATACATGTTGTGTCAGATCAATTTAATGGTTTGACTTGGATAAGGTCAGGTTCAGGTCGAATAAGTCCAAGTCATTTTCAAGTTGATTTGAAATTAGATTCAGTTGGAGTTCAGGTCGAATTAATTTCAGTTCGGATGGATGTCAGTTTAGGTCAAAATTATTCAAGTCCAAATCAGTTAAATATCAAGTTAATTCAGGTTTGGATCTACTTTAGGTCGAATCTCGTTTAGATCGGGCCACATCATTGACAAACAAAGTTCAGGTTGGATCTTATCGGGTACAAATTGACTTCCAATCGAGTCATTTTTAGCTTAATTATTTTTCGCCTTTCATGATTGTCGAATTGTAATTTGTAATTGTATATGATTTGGAGTATTACAAAAAAAAAATGTAAATAATTATGAGTCAATTTTGATAAAAATATAATTTTAAGAACTAAATTAAACAAACATGAAATTACAAACTGAAATTTAACTAAATTAAGATGAGGGATCAAATAGAAATAATTATAAAATGTGAAGTTGAAATTAATATAAAATAGCTAAATTGCATCCATTTAAAAAGTTGGTTAACAAAAGTTTATAGAGTTTTGAGATTATGATATAATTTATAGAGTTTGAAATGAGATTATGTGATTTATAGGGTTTGAAATAAATTACAAAAATATAAATAAGTATAGGCCAATTTCATATACAAATATAATTTTAAGAACTAAATTGAACAAATATGAAATTATAAATTTAAATTTAAATAAATTATACAACATGCAAATATAAAATTGAAATAAAATATGAAGTTGAAATTAATATAAAATGGACTAAAATATATTCATTTCAAAAGTTGGGGAACAAAAGTTTATAAGGTTTTGAAAATTATAATACAATTTTAAAAACTAAATTGAACAAACATGAAATTACAAACTGTAATTTAAGTAAATTAAACAATATGCAAGGATCAAATTGAAACAATTATAATATATATATATATATAATAAGTATATATATAATACATGTGATGAATGTTATGATGCATATATATATATAATGTACATGATACTTATACATCCATTATACTTATTATATATATATATATATAATAATAAGTATATTATATTTATAGGTATATATATATATATAGTAAGTTTATTAATTTAATTTTAGAAATATAATATAATATAAATTTAAATTAAATTAAATTTTAAAATATTTAAAAATAAATTTTAATAATAAAATTAATAATAAAATAATAGATTATAATTAAATATAATTAATATAAATTATAATTAATTATTATAACTTACAATTTATTTTAAATTTTAAAAAGTAATCCTATTAATTATCATAATTTATTATAAATTTAAAATCTTTGATAAATTGTAACTTATAAGTAAGGTAAATATAGAATCAATTCAATAACAAGTTAAATCATTTATAGGTTGAGTCAATTACAAGTCAGGTTAATTACAGGTCGGATAATACAAATTATTTACCAGGTTATTCTTGGGTTCGGATTCATATCAGTCGGATGTAGTCAAATTTATCAACAATTTCTAGTTCCAACTCGGATTTAGGTAAACTTCAATTAGGACTCGAATCGATTTCAGATCACCGCCACCTTGGGTCACAAATAATTTTGACGTAAGTTGATTTCAATCAATTTTACAGGTCATGTTAGCTTTTTACGTCCCTACAAATTGGAGCTTGAACTTAAGTTCCAACTTGAACCTTAAGTGCATTGTCTTATATTGTATTCTTTTTTTATTTTTTTTAAAATAGTATATTATTAATTTAATTTTTAAAAAGTAAAAGTTTAATATATTTTTTAGTTGCTCACAAAATTTTGAATTAAGTATCAAGTAACTTACTTAGGCTCCTTTAACACTCCAATCGAACTCGAGTTAAGCTCATTAGATGTCAATATTGATTGAACTTTAATCAAATTGATCTCTAATAATTCATGATCTATCTCGTTCTATTTACTACCTACATACGTGTTATAAGTATAAAGAAAAGATGATCTGCAACTTAAAATGCCTCGGTTTTCATCCAAACTAAAATCATAATCTTTACTAGATGGTTGATTTGTGTGGCTGGTTGTTGGGTAGGTGTGTCCCAACCTAGTTTTGGAGTTTTGTAAGCTAATTTCTAAAACAAATGGGGGCAATTAATGAAGCGGATCCATGTTTTTTTCTTTTTTGTTATTATTATTGTTTAAGCTTAGATTGATGGAATGGGGGAGGCTGAGACATGATTCAACTTAAGCCACTTATTGGACATGGGAGCCTCAGCCTGTCTTCTTTATCTTAACAAAAATTTGCTCTTAGCTGCCAACCCATCAATAGGGGAAAATTGTATTATAAGAATACAACAAAGAGAGAAAAAAGGTGAAGGTTTTTTTTTTACAACATATGAATATGATTTTCAAATATATTATCTTTAAATAAATAATCAATTTTGTATAACAAAAAAATTGTTTATAATCTATCGCTGCAATAAATATTGATGGAGGCTTTTTATACATTTGTTTCTATTTATTTATTTATTAACTTTGTTGTACATTTTCCAAATCTTCTCAAAACATCAAAGTCTTCAGTCTTCCGAAAAATTCTTCCGTAAAATTATATCAAGATCTTCGGGAATAAGGTCTCAGGAAGTCATATGATCTTCTAATATGACTTTTTAACACAATCTCTGGTAGACACCACGTGATCTGCAAAATTAAGCCAACAAATTATATCTATTAAGACTGTCTACATATAAGTACTAATAATAACTTTATGACTTACACCTGCATTAACTATCATTATAATTTTTTTTTTTACCAAAATTAAGAGAAGGATCAAGAATCACTCCTCACCTCTTGTTCTCCTCTCATTTCTCATGAAATGAAAGATCTTGATATTAGTCAACCATCGTATAAATCATTGATTGTAACTCTCTGTTCACGTTAAAAAAATAATTATTAACTACTAGATTATCTAATTCCATCAACAAAGTTATTATTCATTCTCAATAATAATATATTGTGAGTTTCTTCTTTATTTTAATGGATAAAGATGAGGAAAAAAATTGAACTTTGTTAAGAGTCAAAAACATGATGATAGATTATGGCTTCCTCACCCATATAGGGCGTTGGAAAAAAAATTTCGTATAAGACTCTCACCAAATTATTTTCTGAACTAGGGTGTTTTCTACAGTCTCAAGGGAAAGGACACATGGATTATCATGCGATTTTTTTTCATGGAATACAATGCATCTTCCACTTTGTAGAGCCAAAAAAATAATTGATGGGGTGAAGACGTGCAATAATCTTAGGGTCTTCTTCAAGTTACTGTTCCAAACACCCTAGTCTGGAAAATAATTGTCTGAGTAGACTATTTGGGGAATTTTTTTTTCAAACACAATATTACAACCATTTCCCCGATAGATTATATATATATATTTATAGAAAGCATTTGATAGATGTTGATATAAAACATTTCAGGTATAATATCTTATTTATAAACTTGAAGAATTTAATGTGGTCCAACAATCAAATTCTTGACCTGAGTCAACTCAGTCCGAATTGAGTCAACCCAAATAGGCCTGAGTCAACTCAAACTAATCTGACTCGTTGACCTGCCCAGAGTTGACTTTAACATTTGACCAATGTTGGCCATTAACTTTGAACAAAAAGTCAAAATTTCAAAAAAGTCATATTTTATATTTTTCGGCATCTTGAGTCTGAATTTGAAGTCCGTTTCGTCAAGCTTGAACCCAATAAGTTATTTTTCAATGTTTTATCTTTCGATTTGAATAGTTTTCCCAATTAAGTTTCATTTTTGACGTTATTTATTTTTCTATATATCTAAGGTATTATTGGACACTTAAATCAAGTTTAAGGGTGATCGAATAGAGTTTAAAAGGTTAACTGATGTGTCTCGAAGACCGAGGTAATACAATACTACTTCTTACATGCTTTTTGGATCATGTTGATATTGGTTAATTAGGTTTAATTAATTATTACCGAACTCTAGTTGAATTCCATAAAAAGTTAGTAAACTAAATAGAACTCAGATGACTCGCATAAAAAATTGGAAGATCAATAGGAAATAAATTCGAAGTTCAATGATTAATTAGTAAATCAATAGACATCAGGATCCATAAATTATTATTATTTTCTTTAAAGGTTAAATGTCAGGATACATGGATAAAAAGTTATGAAAATTCCCTTATGGGATAAAATTACTAAAATACCTTTGTGTTTTAAAAAGACCAGTGATTGTCCCTGGAAGTGGAAATAACCATAGAAAGCTATACTTGACCTGATAATACTATTATATTCATCTTCTAAGTTCTAGTTTTGTTTAGAGAAATCCTGAAAATCAATTTTAGCGTCCGAGTTGGAAGAAGAATTAGAAATTTGATCCTTGAGTAAACACATGAAGATGGATTTACCAGAAGTAATGCCTACGACAAAATTGAGCAATTTGACTGAATTACCCATGAAATTAAAATGAGACTTGGATCTTTCCAGAACATGGAAATGACCTATGATTTCATTCTTGACTTGATAGAACTACAAACTTATCGGTCAAATTCATGCTTTGGTTGAAAACCCTGATAATCAATTCCTAACCTTTGATATCATAACATACATGGATATTTTGATTTCTGAATAAATATCTGAAGATCAATTTATCGGAACACTTTCTATGGTGAATGGATTGAAATGACCAAATTACTATAGAATTTTAAAATGATTAGAATAACACCGAGTATAGAAATAAACCTAAATACCCTTATGATCTGGATTAAGGAAACGTATATGGATAAGTTATGAAAGTACGAGTGAAGCTTTAGAAGTGGTAACACCCCTAAGGATTTTTTAAGTACAACGTAAATATGCTAGCCATCCCCGTAACTTTTGTAATATTGCAATGGAATACCACTTGAATACATGTCTGTCTCCTTGATGTACGTTCAAAGATAGCAGTGGAGGGGAACTGTTCAGGTATTTATGTACTCAGTAGTAAGAGGTGGATATCTGTTAAGCATTTCTAACTAAATAATTGGTAATACCACGTTGTTGAAGCCTGATAATCATTAAAAATCCGAAATATTGTAAATTTCTATTTTATTCTCCTTAGACCAAGTACCAAGTTTTCTCTTAGTAGCAAAATGACTAAAATGTCCATGATGTCTTATCTAATGGAAACACTCTTGTTATATCAGAATCTTATATAATTATGCTGTAAGGCTCCTAAATACCTATCTAATGTACACAAAATCCTAAATGGTCCTGAAGCATCAATTTCTAAATTTCTGATCAGATCTGATAGTAATCAAATTCCTTTTTAATAAATATCTCATTTATGAAATTTGAACAACTTGTTGAAATTCTTATTTCCCTTCCTGATAACTACCAAGTGCCTACAAAAATAAATGGATTCTCTAGTTGTTCTCCATACTGATGTGATCATGTTTAGCACCAATTTTCTTCATGACATGCTCATATCATTGAATATCCATCAAGCTCAAACTAAGGGAGTTCTTTCTTACTTTATCTTATATTTACTCATTTATGCACTATATATTAATATGAGAATACATTTGCATATTAAACTATACTTGAATTATCATAACATGTTCATTCATTATATCCTATGGTTTGTATCATGGATTGATAACCATGCATATAATCTATAGTCCACATCTTAATATTATATGATTATTGTTTTAACTATTATATTGTGTTATTTGTTAAGGTACATAGGCAACCATATATTGGGAGCTGACTTAAGCTAGAAAATGGAGTCCAAAGCTATAGGAACTTAACTAGGACAACTCTGGGGAAGCTAAGGATCAATTTGGAGAAAAGTTATCAACTACACTCCGAGTTCATAGATGGATTGAGCTGGACTTTTAAGCTAGCTAGGCTACTCAAATTAGTTGGAGAGCTTCACCAATGTGACCCATCAAAATACTTCAAATCTAGGCCAAATCAATTTTCACAGTTCGTACCTTTTCGCGAAGAGGTGCCTTTCCAGGATGTAACTTTTCACAAGGAACTGTCAAAAGACTTACCAAGATATATCTCACCTATGGCTAGCTCACTTTTAGCCCACTCACCTTAGAACAAGCTCATTCATGAAATGTTACTTTCCAAACATTGTGACCTTTTGTGAAAGTTGTTGTCCATGAAGATGTCTTATCACTTAGGTGCACATTGGTGAAGCACTTTTAGCCAAATGAGTCCTAATTCAGGAAGAGACACAAGGAACACCAAGGTGACTATTCGACCAAGTCACACACGTGTTGCACAAGGGGGAAGTTTGGATCCAAAGTGAAAGAGAATAAGTATATTCGTCCAAACAAGATGTAACCACTCTTAGTCGAATCATCGTGCCTCCTTTTAAAATGTTAGCTAAACGATCTCCATACTAAAGGACTTATTCATTCATTTAAATAATTAAGCACATTCATTTAAACATATTCATTGGCCGAAACATTACATGCCTATTTGGCCAAGGCATTTCTTTCCTATAAATAGGAAGAAATTTCATTTGTAAAAATAAATCTCATTTTCTAATCAAATCTCTTATAAGTTAAATCTCTCTTTCAAGTACTTTAAGAACTATATCAATTAAGCAAGTATATTTCTATACTTGTGGCATCATTCTATTCACTTTGAATTCCTATATTAAATATCTAGTGGGTTTAAGACACTTCTACCATCCCTCAAGCAAGTTTATAAAGAATAGGGCTTTGTTTCTTAGTATTGTTTCTTCTTCAGTTTGAGATACTTTTGTCACCATAGACATCTGTCTTTATCACTACATCAACCATCTTCATCAGCACCATTGAAGGCCACAATAATCATCATATATCTTCCGCTACCAACTCTTTTATTACTTTATTTCTATTTCATTTTTACTTAAGTTTATATCATTTCAATTTCTAATATTTCCTTTAACTTTCCTTCGTTACAACCATACTTAAAATTCAAGGGCATCATTTGTTGTCTCTCCTAGATTGGTAACACAATAAGGTTATCTATTCCCTTTTTCCTGAAAAGTGTATATTTTCCTTACATCAAGCGATATTCAGAGCTCAGTTGGTATGACACAAAGAAGTGCTATTGGCGTGCAACATATAAAAAATAAAAAAAAGAAGTGCAAATCAAATTCAAGACTCCTAAAATACACAAAGGAGTACAAAAACAAAAGAAAAGCACAAGAAGAATTTCAAACAAATAAAAGAAAAGTAAAACAAAAGAAGGTTCATTGCAATTTCAATACCAAAATAGTAGAGGCATATCTATATCAACCATAATTGAAGGACATATCCTTATTGTGTCTTGAGAAACGGTGTAGTAAGTGTTGTTCTTGGATTGTAAGTTCCCCATTTTTTTATTTATTTTCCTAAATCATTTCTTTTATTTCTATCTTCTTTTCCGTCATAACCTTAATTTGCAGCCGAAACACAAAAGAGAAAAGAACTTGTTCTAATCTTGAGTTAGTTTCTTTAAAAGGACCTAACAAGAGAGATAGAGTGGAAAATGACAGATTGAGAAAGTGAGATCAGTAGGGGAATTGATAAAGCCAAGCAATATTCTCGAGTGCAAACACGAGCGTGAGTGGAGTGATCTTTCAATTTTCTTTGGAGTGAAATTGCAAGGCTTTGCAAGTGTGCTGGTAAGGTTTTCATTTATTATTATTATTACTAACAATGTCTCAAGTTTTTTCAGATCTTCCAACAACTTTAGGAAAAGTTCTTGTTGTTAAAAGAATTTTGAACCTATAATCCATGGAAGATAGCCAAAGGGATAACATCTTTCACACTCGGTGTCATGTAAACAACAAAGTTTGTTTCATGATTATCGACAAAGAAAGTTGCACCAATGTTGCAAGTACACATATGGTGGAAAAGCTTAAACTAAATATGATCAAACATCTAAATCCGTGCAAGTTACAATGGCTGAATGATGGAGGCGAAGTGAAAGTTACCAAGCATGTCACAATTTCGTTTTCAATTGGGAAGTACCAAGATTAATTCCTTTGTGATGTGGTACCAATAAGTGTGTGCCATTTACTTTTAGGGAGGCCATGTAAATTTGATAAATGGGATGTTCATGATGGCTACACCAACTGATATTCATTTTTCAACAATAGAATGAAAGTCATTTTGATTTCACTTTCACCTAGCCGAGCGAATGAAGATCAAACTCATTTGAAAATGAGCATTGAGCCAATGAAAGAACAAGTCAAAGAAAATAAAATGGAAGAATAGAATTTTGAAGGAAAAAAAGAGTTAGAGTTGAAAATAATGAATTTGGAGACAAGAAGAATGATGAACAACCGATTTTATCTAACGATTCTTTTTCTCATATTCTTGATTTTTCTTTCATGCAGAATAATGAAAAGACTTCAAGGGATGATCCAATCATGTTTCTAATCATAAATATTATCAAACAACAACCATGTTTTGATAAAGAAGTTTTAAACAAAGAACCAATACAATTATCCATGAAGAACATCAAGCTTTCACTTATATTCATAAGTATTGATGGGTTTATTTTCTCCACTCTTTTGGAATTGATTTTCTTTTCTACTAATCTGATTATGGTTGTAAGAAATGAAAGAATACATAAGTTTGAGAAAGAGCTACACCAAAAGATGAGAGGAAACAAAGAAGATGATTCAAAACTTTTTCCTACCATGCATAACTCTTTAATGGTTGTTTCCATTTAATCAAATGTGATCATTTGGAAAGATACAAAGGTAAAAGCACATGATGTTTCCAACCATCACCAAATAGAAGTTGAAGGGATAAGTAAATATTCCAAAATACATAATGTTTCGAGCCAAGTAGTAGTTCAAAGGAAAAGTCCCTTCACCAATGAATATGATGTTTTGAATCAAGGAAAAGTTCAAAAGACACATACCTACACCAAAGGACATGTTGGTTACAAACAACACCAAGGAGACGTTTAAGAAACTAGTGCCTTTACAAAAGGGAATTATGTTTCAAAACAATACAAAGGAGTTGACATGACCTACCTACTTGAAGGATTTTAAAGGTTAAGACACTTAACCAACCATCATGGTGATTCAAAGAAAGAAGAGGAAGAGTTATATACCTTATCCAAAGGATATGTTGTTTCAAGAAAAGAGATTGTTCAAAAGACATGCTTCATAATAAAAGATATAATGTTTCCAAATGACATCAAGGAGGACTCTAAGAGATGCAAATCTTTACACAAATATATGTTGAATCAAAACAACAAAAACGAGATGGAATAATGAGATTGAACATTTTATGGGGAACATATTCTCAAGAATAACATAATGATTCAATCATCTGTACATCAAGAAGGACTTCAATGATAAGATACTTCGATTTGAGAACAAATCACCTAAAATAAGGGGGTGATGTGATCCGATCCTGTCTAGCACCAACTTTCTTCATGAGATACTCACATCATTAAAAATCCATTAAGCTCAATTTAAGGGAGTTATATCTTACTTTATCTTATATTTACTCATTTATGCACTATATATTATTATGAATATACATTTGCATATTATACTATACTTGAATTATCATAACATGTGCATTCATTCATTATATCCTATGGTTTGCATCATTGATTAATAATCATGCATATAATCTATAGTCCACTTCTTTATATTATATGTTTATTGTTTTAATTACTTAACTTATATCGTGTTATTTGTTATGGTACATAGGCGGCCATATATTGGGAGTTGACTTAAGCTAGAAAATAGAGTCCAAAGCTGTGGGAACTTAACTTGGACAACTTCAGATAAGCTAAGGATAAATTCAGAGAAAAGTTGTTAGTTGCATTTTGAGCTCATAATTAGATTGAGCTGGACTTTTGAGCTATCTAGGCCACTCAAATCAGCTAGGGAGCTACACCAATGTAATCACCCATTAGAATACTTTAAATCTAGGCCAATTTAATTTTTCATAGTTCGTACCTTTTTGTGAAGAGGTGTATTTTTTGGGATGTGACTTTTAACAAGGAGTTGCCAAAAGACTTATCAAGATATAACTCACCTATGGCCAGCTCACTTTCAGCTCAATCACCTTAGAACAAGCTCATTCATGAAATGTTACTTTTTAAACATTGTGACCTTTTGTAAAAGTTGCTAACCATGAAGATGCCTTATCACTTAGGTGCACGTTGGTGAAGAGTTTTCAGCCAAAGGAGGCTTAATTCACGAAGAGACATGAGGAGAACCAAGCTGACTATTCAGCCAAGTCACATACGTATTGCACAAAGGGAAATTTGGTGCCAAAATGAAAGAGCACGAGTCTATTCAGCCAAACAAGGTGTAAACATTCTTACTCGAATCAGCTTGCCTCATTTTGAAAAGTTAGCATAACCATCTCCATGCCAAAGGACTTATTCATTCATTTAAAGCATTATGTACATTCATTAGCCGAAACATTACATGCCTATTTGACAAAGGCCTTTCTTTCCTATAAATAAGAAGATATTTCATTTGTAAAAATAGATCTCATTTTGTTATTAAATCTCTTATGAGTTAAATATATCTTTCAAGTTATTTAAGAACTATATCGATTAAGCAAGTATATTTCTATACTTTTTGTGTCATTCTATTCAAATTGATTCTTATAATTCCTAGATTCAATATCTAGTGGGTTTAAGACACTTCTACCATCCCTCAAGCAAGTTTATAAAGAAAGGGGCTTTGCTTCATAGTGTTATTTCTTCTTCGGCAAGTTTCAGATATTTTTATCACCATAGTCGTCCATTTTTATCACTACATCAACCATCTTCAACAACACCATTGAAGGCCACAATCATCATCATATATCTTCTACTACCAACTCTTTTTACTTTATTTCTATTTCATTTTTAGTTAAGTTTATATCATTTCAATTTCTAATCTTTCCGTTAACTTTCCTTTGTTGTAACCATACTTAAAATTCAAGGGCATCATTTTCTATCTCTCCTAGATCGGGAACATAATAAGGCTATATATTCCCTTCTTCCTGAAAAGTGTAGATTCACCTTACATCACATACACATAAATATTTTCTCTGATTTTAAAAAGTATAAATTTGATATTTGAAATAAAAAAAATGGTTTATGATATCTGATTTATGAGCTTTTGTGTTTGATCTCTAGTTTCTAATGTTGGATACATCTAATTCCTAATTATGATATTATTGTTTAACATGTTTTATATTCGGTATTGTCTGGGATCTATTATGGAGTTATGTAGGTTCAACTTCAAATAGGTTGGTAAATTCTATAAACCTAAGGCGACCCTCGGGTGGACCCATAGGTTCAATAGGCCTAGTGGTAAGACCATATAGACCATAAGATTCTCCTTTAAGGTGGATCATTTGCTTTATGCTTAGGGTAGTCCTTATTGACATGAGGGAACTCCCCTCAGTGGCTCATACTCTTTGGCTAAGGTAAGTTCTTTTGGACCCAATGTGTTCCCTTGGGTTGGCTCCTATGCCCAATGGGCCTAGGGTAAGTCCTTATAGATGCAGTTCTGGGGAACTGTACATGGAGTGTTCTGGTGGATGGTATCACTGTGTTTTTAAAAATATGTTTTACTAGATAAACTACTATTTCTATTTTTAACATGCTAGACTTCCCAGCTTAATTTCTTGAATCCGTCTCTCTGAATATTTCTTCCGAATTGTATGTTTCATGTCTGCTTCCTGAAGAAATAATTATGAAACCTCAATTCATCAATAGGATCTGAATATGTCTAGATAATTAAGGAAATTTTCATGCTACATCATCTATTTTCTTGTTCTTTAGCATCTTTTGGTAGTATTTTATTACCGAGCTTCCCAAAGCTCAATCTTTTGGTTACCATTTCAGGTTAAAGGAAATGATCTTGTGTAGATCGACTTCAGTATAGGAGTTCCTTTTGTGTTGTTTGCAGGGTACGGTGCATGTAATTAGGGGGTATATAGGTCACTCTTATTTTTATATTAATGTCTGAAACTTGTTTGATATTATATATAATTGAAATTTATTTTTAGTTTCTAAATGATTTCTAAAGTTGTACAATTTATTTATAAAGTGTTTTACAGTTTTTAAATGGTTTGTCAAAAACTATTTTATTTTCTTGTATTTTACCGTGACTATAGTGACCCTAATGTGACACATCAGATCGGATCAGATTAGGTAAGCCAAAACTTTAAGGTCGAGTCCCCTCTCTGTAATAAGTATACCTACGTATTCTTTATGTTAGGGCTTGATCTATGCATAAAAAATATTATCAACATTCATCCAAATTTTGTAAAGTGCCTTGTGGGTAAATTGAGAGTTACTCATTCGAGAATACTGACCTGGCTCCTGATAGAAAATTGGAATATGTTACCCAAACATTCCGTGATGATAATCTCTTAACCAAACCTCATAAGAAAAAGTTTTAGATTAAGAACTGTTACCCAAGCGGATTAAAGAGTAAGGTATTTGGTTATAGCATCGACAAGGTGTTTTTTGCCTAAAGTTTTGCATTGATGAACTAAATTGATGAATTTCTAGAATCATTATTGTTCCAATTCTTTGGTATTGAAACTTGATAAGGATTGGGCCTCATACGTCAGTGGTTTGATCAATATGTGATTAAAGGAAAGCTTTTGTGTACATGATAAAATTGTAAAACTCAAGATGATTCTGCTACATCTAAAAGAAAATAGCTATATATGTATGTTGCACTAAAGGTAAGAAAATAGCTATATATGCATATTGCACTAAAGGTAAGAAAATAGCTATATATGCATATTGCACTAAAGGTAAGAAAATGTTACTCTGATTAAGGAGGGATAATTAAGGTCTGGTTAGTTCTACAATTAAAATCCTATTTATATTTTGAATTTGTGATAAGAGAGAGTTTTAACGAGTACACATATTCAATCAGTTAAGGTTCAATAGAGAGATCATGGTATTGTAAAAGTTGTTTAAAAGAGTGAAGAATTCATGAAAGCTCAATTTCTGGTTTTCTTTGACTTGGATAAATTTCAAGGAAGAAATTCCTTTTAAGGAGAGGAGAGTTGTAACACCCCCAGTTATAGTTTCTTTTAATTTGATTTTTATTTAATAATTTTTTAGGACCAATTTGTAAGATTATGGAAATTTTAAGGCATATTTCAAAGTTTTTAAAAGTTTAAGGACCTAGCCCTACGTTTTTCCCTCCTTAGACTGCTATGAAAAAAATGAAATAAGGTGAGATTTTTTATAAAAAGTGTGATTTGGGGAATTGAATCCCTGACCTAAGGTGTGACCAACCACACTCCTACCAACTAGGCTAGGTCACTATAAAAATAATATAAATTAAGTTTTAAATCATTAAATCACTAAACACCCAAAAAATCTCCAATCAAAATCGAGTCATTCTCAAACCTAAAATCCCTAAATTTTGTTAAGTTCTCTGTCCACCAACCCTTCACTGATCACTGCCTCCTCTGGTAGTCGTGATCGACATTACCCCAATCATCATGATCTTCATCCACTCACAACTAAAACCCCTATAACCGTTCTTCATGGATCAATGTTGTTAGCCGTGAAAACCCCACGAAGCCTCACCAGAGAACCCCTTCATTTCTACTATTTTTGTTAATTTATAGTCGATTCTAACGCATGCTCGCCACACTACCACCACTATTGGACTCTTGATGCCTTGTGATCAAAACTTTACCAGTATTGCTCTCCAACATCATTGTTTTTCTCTGTCGATGTTCAATAAGCTCTCTGATTCTTTTCTTTTTGTTTTGTCTCTATTATGGCTTGATTTTGAGATAATTTGGACTAATTATTGTGTTTGGATGTATTCTTGTTGATCGATAGCCCGAAACTTCCCTCGTCGACGTAGAACGTATTACGACGCACCTCTATCACGCGAGGGGTTGGTCGTCTGATCTTTAACCGGACCGAATCAACTTGAACCGAATTGAGTAACCCCGAACTAGCCTAAGCAAACTCAAACCATTTTGACCTATTAACCATTGACCTGCTAGAGTTCTCTTTGACCATCGTTGAGCGTTGTCTTTGACCACAAAGTCAAAATTTCTGAAAAGTCATATTTCATATTTTTGGACATCATAAATCCGAATCTGAAGTTTGTTTCACCAAATTGTTTTCCCTATTAAGTTTCATTTATGACATAATTTATTTTTCTATATATCTAAGGTATTATTGGACTTCCAATACAAGTTTAAGGGTGATCAAACAGAGTTTAAATGGTGATCAAACAGAGTTTAAATGGTTCACTAATGTGGCTTAAAGACCGAGGTAATACAATACTACTTCTTGCATGCTTTTTGGATCACATTGATATTGGTTAATAAGGTTTAATTAATTATTTTTGGACTCCAATTAAATTCCAAAAAAAAATTAGTAAACTAAATAGAACTCTGATGACTCGCATAAGAAATTGGAACTAAATAAATTCCAAGTCCAGTGATTAATTAGTAAATTAATTGACACCAGGATCCATAAATTCTTATTATTTTCTTTAAAGGTTAAATATCTGGAATACTTGGATAAGAAATCACGAAAAATACCCCTATGGGAAAAAATTACTAAAATACCCTTGTATTGTATAAAGACCAATGCCTATCCCTGAAAGTGGAAATAACATTGAAAAACTATACTTAACCTGATAAAACCACTGTATTCATCTGCTAAGTTCTGGTTTTGTTTAGAGAAATCTCGACAATCAATTTTTCCCTCCGAGTTTGAAAAAGAATTAGAAATTTGATTCTTGAGTAAATACCTGAAAATTGATTTACTAGAAGTAACGCCTATGACAAAATTAAGCAATTTGATTGAAATATCCATTAAATGAAAATGAGGTTTTGATCTTTCTAGACCATAGAAATGGCCTAGGAATTCATTCTTGACTTGATAGAAGTATGAATTCATAGGATTAAATTCATGCTTTGATTTAAAAACCCTAATAATTGATTCCTACCTTCGAGATCGCAACATACATGGATATTTTAATTTTTGAATAAATATCTAAAGATCAATTTGTCTGAGAACTTTATATGGCCGAATGGATTGAAATAACCAAATTACTATGGAATTCTGAAATAATTAGAATAACCATGAGTATCAAAATGACCCAAATACCTTTATGAACTAGATTAAGGAAGTTTATATGGATAAGTTATGAAAGTACCAGTGAAACTTTAAATGTGGTAATTCCCCTAGGGATTTTTGGAGTACAACCTAAGTATGTTGACCATCCCCGTTACTACTTCAATATTGGAAAGGAATACCACTTAAATACGTGTCTGTCTCCTCAAGTTACGTTCAATGATAGCGGTGGAGGTGAATTGTTCAGGTATTTATGTAGTCAGTAGTAAGAGGTGGATATCCATAAAGCGTTTCTAATAGGAAAATCGATAATACCATGTTGTTGAAGCCTGATTAGTTCGATAGGATTGAAAAACATGATAATCATTAAAAATATGAAATATTGTAATTTTTTGTTTTATCCTCCTTAGAGCAAAGTACCAAGTTTTCTCTTGGTAGCAAAATGACTAAAATGTCACTAATGGCCTGAGTAATGGAAACACTCTTGTTATATCAAAATCTTATATAATTTTGATGTAAGGTTCCCGAATACATCTCTGATGCACCCAAAATTATAAATGGTCCTGAAGCATCAATTTCTAAATTTTTGATTAGATCCCTTAGTAATCAAATTCTATTTTAATAGGGATATTGTCTCTGAAATCTAAACAACTTGTATAAGTTCATGTTTCCCTTCCTGATAGCTACCAAGCGCCTCCGAAAATAACTGGATCCTCTAGTGTGTTCCCCATGTACATAAATATATTCTATGATTTGGAAAAGTATAAGTCTGATATTTGAAATAAAAACATGATTTTTATTTATAGTTATGAGCTCTAGTTTCTGATATATGGTTTCTGATCTTTGGTTTCTGACACTGGATACACCTGGCTCCTAATTATTATATTATTGTTTAACTTTTTTTATACTGGGGTATTGTTTGGGATTTGTTATGGAGTTCTACAGGTTCAACTCCGATCAAGTTGGTAAATCCTTATGGACCTAAGGCGACCCTTACGTGGGCTCCTAGGCTTAATAGGTCTAGTGGTAAGACCTTATAGACCCTAAGGTACTCCCTTAATAACTCATTTGCTTTGTGCTTAGGGTAAGTCCTTATGGACATGAGTGAACTCCCTTTAGGTGGCTCCTACGCTTCGGCTAGAGTAAGTCATTATGAACACAAGGTGTTCCCTTAGGTTGGCTCATACGCCTAATGGGCCTAAGGTAAGTCCTTATGGATTCAGTTATGGGGAACTGCACATGGAGTGTTCGGGTGAAGGGTATCACTGTGTTTTTAAAAATATGTTTTAACAAACTACTATTTCTGTTTTTGTTAGAACATAATAGACTTCCCAACTTGATTTCTTGAATCTGCCTCTCAGAATGTTTCTTCCGAATTGTATGTTTCTTAGATGCTTCCTGAAGAAATAATTATGAAACCTCAATTCATCACTAGGATTTGATTATGCATGGATAATTTAGGAAATTTTCATGCTTCATCATTTATTTACTTGTTTTGTAGCATCTTTTGGTAGTATTGTATTACTGAGTTTCCCAAAGTTCACTCTGTTAATTACCATTTCAAATTAAAGGAAATGATTCTGTGCAGATCGACTTCAACGTGGGAATTTCTTTATCGTTACTTACAGAGTACGATGCATGTAATTTAAGGGCATGTAGGTCACTCTTGTTTTTATATCAGTTTTTGAAACTTGTTTGATATTGTATATAATTAAATTATGTTTTAAGTTTCTAAATGATTTATGAAGTTGTACAAGTTATTTATAATGTGTTTTACAATTTTTAAATAGTTTGTCAAAAACTATTTTTATTTTTCTCGTATTTTACCTTGAGTCATTATGGTGACCCTAATATGCCACATCATATAGGATCGGGTAACCCTATTAGTTTAGGGGTATTACATTTATAATTTGATAAGGGACAGAGTTATAAGTACAAACAATAATTGGTTCTTAAATCGTCTATATAAATGGGTTATAGTCCCCAAGAAATAGACAATCTCATATTTTCACTTATCCCCGTTAGAGAGTTTATACTCAAGAGAATTCTAGCTTCTTGGAAGATCACAATCAAACAAAGATTCAATGATTTCAACTTATCAATTGATTCAAGTACGCTTCCATATCTAGTATTTTATTTTTGATGATTTGGCATTATTAGTCCTAGTTTATTTTCATATTTATTATGATTTATTCTAAAAAGTGGTATCATTGCCTCATCATGTTGAATCATTAAGAATTGATTAATTTATATTTTTTTAGATTGATTCATTGTTGATTTTTCTTTCAGCTTTGATTTTTTGAATGAATTAAATTATATCATTTGAACATTAGGGTTTTTTCTCATGTGATTTGATATTCTTGATTATTATTATTATTTTTTAGTAATAATGACAGATTGTGATTTGTATATAAATGTATGTATGTATGTATGTATGTATGTATGTATGTATGTATGTATGTATGTATGTATGTATGTATGTATGTATGTATGTATGTATGTATGTATGTATGTATGTATGTATGTATGTATGTATGTATGTATGTATGTATGTATGTATGTATGTATGTATGTATGTATGTATGTATGTATGTATGTAGGTATGTAGGTATGTATGTATGTATGTATGTAGGTATGTATGTATGTATGTATGTTTATTATTTTTTTTTATTTTCTCTTTATCTTTTATAAATTTACGTTACTGGATTTGAAGGCTTCATCGCCTACTTTGCATAATGTTCACTTTTGAGGACTTCTGGGTTTTTAAACAATTAGTAATTTATATTATTGATAAGCAATAGTAGACTTTACTACCGTAATAATCTTTTATATAGTAAGAAAAATATCTTTATTATTATATTTTTATAATTTCTTTGAATTTTATGATTAAGTGAATCTTGTGATTTTATTCCTATTTGGTATCGAACTTATATTATATTAATATCACATGTACTGTATTAAGGGTTTTGGTATTTGCATAGATACAAATATTAATGTTTATATTATGCACTCAATTAATTCTATCATTTACATTGCATGATTGTTGCAATTTGTGACTATTTTGTTTAAAATTTGTTTGCTGCATACAAGCATTAAGAATACAATTAATTGTATGACTTCGATTTTGAATTTAGATTTAATTTGGGCATGTTATTTTCGCAATTTGTGACCATTTAGTTTTGGTAATCTGTATTAAGTTTTGATTTAATTTTTGAATCCATGATTAAGAAATTATTGAGAAATAGTCAAAGATTAAATTTTTCAATTTCTAATAACGTCACTTAAACAACCTTTACATGTTTTATTTCGGAAACTATGATATGATTAGAAAATTCAATATTATTTTTTTCATGTTAAGGATTATATAATATATATTTGACATTGATATATTTGATTCATTCTGATTAAAGATTTAATTAATTAGTATATTCTTTGATTTTGACTTCTGGATAAATATTTATTTGAATTTGATTTTTTTTGTGGTTTATGAAGTTATGAATTAAATTCATGTTTAAGGAATTCTTTAGAAACAATAAAAAACTTGAGTTTCCAATTTTTGAAAGCACCATTTTTGTAACATTATTTTGGGTTATTTTAGATATTATAGTGCAATAAAAATTTCAGTTTTGATATTTTATTGTTATAGAATATTAAATTTGAATATTGATATTTATTTTGAGAATACTTAATCAAGCAACAAGTCGTTAAAGAGGCCCTAGTTATGGAAAATATTTTATTTTAAAATATGAAGGGTTATGTGCATGTAACTTAGGATATTTAGTATTAAACGGCCCAAAGGAAGATTAATAGTTGACATAAGGGCATGTACAACTTTGGTAATAAGCATGTGAAAATTATTCGGTTTGATGTGTGAGTGTTAAATCGGCCCAAAGGAAGACTTTTGCTTGGCATGTTCTTATTATCAGTGTTTGATTACCACATCAGATATCACTTAAGGTAAATATTTTATCTAAAGATAAAATATTAATGGAGCATCTGATATCTTGAGATAAGGTTTACGTGTATTCAAATTTATTATTATTTTCATTATCTTTTAATTTAATTGAAAGATAAATTAAGAGAAATTGATTGATTGACAATATTTCTATGGTTTTATTTATATTATTAATTCAATATATGTATATATTCAATTTAGCTTTCAATTTTGATTATTGGTTAATATATATATATATATATATATATATTGAAATAAATTAATTCATATTATGGCTATGTATGATATTTTGATAGATTAATTGAAACATAATGCAACCAAAGTGACCTCTTTTGTATAGACTGATTTATTTAAAATATCACGATCATTATGTGTTTCTTATGATTCATGCATTTATTAATAGACCAGAAAGAAAATTAATATTTAGCCGGATTTCAAGTGACACATGTGGTGATAATATGTGACAATTAAAAGGTATTTTATTTGAGCATTACATTAGTCCAAAGATTAGTCTTTTGTTTGACATAGCGTATTGTCAATGTTTGATTACTAAAGCAAGAGTATCATTTACTATTAATATTGCTGTCCAAAGACTTGATATTGATGTAGTGTTTGGTATCTTGTGGTGGGAATTAACCATTATTTTGAATTTATTGTTTACTTATATGACCTTGTTGTTTATTTTGTTCATCTAGTTATTTTGCTATCACGATTTATGCTAATATAAACTTTATTCTCATGCTTAATCAGAAAAATTTCAAGTAATGAAAAAATGCAGTCACATAAGGTTTTGGTTGTATGAACATGGAATTTGCAAAAAGGATTGTCAATGTTTGATTACTAAAGCAAGAGATCATCATTTACTATAATATTGCTGTCCAAAGACTTGATATTGATGTAGTGTTTGGTATCTTGTGGTGGGAATTAACCATTATTTGATTGTTTACTTATAGACCTTGTTGTTTATTTTGTTCATCTAGTATTTTGCTATCACGATTTTATGCTAATATAAACTTTATTCTCATGCTTAATCAGAAAAATTTCAAGTAATGAAAAAATGCAGTCACATAAGGTTTTGGTTGTATGAACATGGAATTTGCAAAAAGGAAATAACAATTTTAACTTCTCATGGGGAATAACATCCTTAATTGGTGTAAAGATTGTTGAGAGGTCAAATTTGTTCAAACTGTACAAGTTTAATGGTCATGAAACACAACATTTTAGAAGCCTTTAGGGGCACATGATCTAAAAAGATTACTAAGGCTAATGATTTCCATGACGAAGTTGAGAAATATTTTTTCCAAAAAACAATAAGTTTTAAATGACATCACTTTTGATTTCTTTTGATTTTTATAAAGTATAATGGTCAAGAAAATGTGATGGAGTACATTATGGATATGTTTCATATTTCTTCCAGACTTAAGACACTTAAGATCAAATTTTTCTAAAGAATTATTTGTTCTTATAATTTCAGTATTACTTCCTATAGAGTTTAATCAACTCAAAGAAAGAATTTAACTCATAAATGAGTCATTTTTCATTATGTATAAGAGGAAGAAAGGTTGAAGCATGATAAGTTTAAAAGTACACACTTGAAAAGTGTATATAAATATAAGAGTAAAAATCAAATCAGAATGTAGTTGTTAAGGGTCCAACTCAAAAAAGACAACAATATGATAGAAAGGATTGTTATATTTTGTAATAAGGTAGGACATATGAGGAGAAATTAAATTCTAAAACAAAAAGCAACTACTTTGGTTGTTCTATGTAATTTAGGGATTACAAGTTTTATGACTCATAATTAGGAGTATTTCTAATATGATATATATAACATTATTTTTTATGATGTTGACTTTGGAGGGAGAAATAAAGTTTAATGAATTGTTCTTTAGGTGGGATTGAACTATAAATCAATTCTTATGATCACTTTTGATAATATCCATGTGTTCATACATGTCGTTAATTTAGAAGTGAATTTAGAGCCTCAAAAAGTTAATATTCAACAACTCTACATTTTAGGTGCATAATTATTATAGAAGAACAAACCTAACAACCTCAAAGAACAAGTTTCATTAAGAAGATCCACGAGATGAGAGAAATATTATTTTAGATTATTATGTTTTTATAAGAAATAAGAATGATAGTGGAATGATGAAATATGATCTAATTAACTTTTGTCATGTCATAAAACTTCTTATTCTGAAAAGTGGATTAATGCCATGTAATAAGAGTATAAGCTCTATACAAGATAATAAAGACTAGGAATGTAAATTACCCCTAAAGCTTTTTTAAAGTTGAATTCCCATTAAGAGGAATGATGTAAATAGGAAACATCTCTTTTTTCTTCACCATCTTCCTTCTCTTCTTCTCCTATTCCTTTCTCTCTTCAATTTGTCATTGTGAGAAGCTCAAAGGTGATAGTTTTCTTTCTCCTCAACCATAATTCACAATCCTTAAGGTAATAAAGTTAATCTTTACATCTAGAGCTTATTTTCAAGTCCACTTTCTCATGTTTAGGTTGTGGAAGCCATCAAAGAGGTTTAGTGGGGGTTTTAGTTTTGGAGACCTTAGGGTGATTCTAGCTTGTTTTAATGTTTAAAATCACATTTCTACCTCTCCTAAGTCTTTTATATTAACTAATAACTCATAAAATTGATTATTCTAGTGAGAGGAGTTGGTGAAAGAAAAAGGTGAAGGGAAAAGAGAAAGAGGTCCTTGGGTGAACTTGAGGTTGTTTATCCAACACCTAGGTGTAAGGTAACACACTTCTAACCCCTCCTTATTTCTTGTAGATAAACATGTGTAATATTGATGTTTGTATGAGTTCATGACACATTTGGGTTGTATTTGAGTTCATAGCATGGAAATGAGGATCTGGTGTTGTTCATGCATAAAGTAATTACATTTCATGACCTTTAACTCTACATAAGCCTTAAATATTGTTTGGGGGTCCTGGGAATTCCTTGGGAGTGATTTCTAAGATTTTACATGATTGAAAATATAGTATTCTAGGCTTTAGTATCAATACTAGATGAATAGTACCGAAAATGCTCTTTGTGTATCCCAAAACAAATGATGTTTTGGGCTGGCAGTATTCATACCCGTTCATGTGATATCGATATTCTTATCGATACTCTAGGTGTAGTATTTATAATGGTATAGTGATCCAAATTTAAGTTGTAAAACCTTAAATTTTGTTTAGTGACCAAAATGTAAATTTTAAAGTTTGGCGACCAAAGTATAAAGTTGAAAAATTTAGGGACCAAAAAGTTAATTTTCAAACTGTTAGGTAAGTGTGGGGTTTTGTGGGAATCATATTTTGGATCTAGAATTTATGTTAAAAGCTATAAACTATTAAAGTCTGGTAAAAGTTCGGTAAATCGGATCGAATAAAAATTTGGAGAAATTGAAGGTTATTAAACCAAGCTTAAAAATATTATTTCCACGTGATAAAATGTTGGAAAATAATATGGATCATTGGATTTGATAAGTTATTGTCAAGTTTAATTTGGATCGTTGGATAAAAATGGCAAGATTGCAATTTTGGAAAGATTGCATGGGCAAAGTTGGAAAGGGTGAATTAATTGGTTCATCTTTAACTTTATAAATATGATAAGGGTTATGTGGCTTTGTATTAAGGTAAATATTAAGTTTCATTAAGGGTAAAATGGATATTTCTCATTAAATGAATATTATATTAATTTAAGCATAAATAAAAGCCAAATTAACATGAAATTAAAGGAAAATTTCATCAAAACGAAGCTATTTTTCATATCCATTTCGTGCTCCCCCATACCTAGGTAAGAGATATTTTATTTTTCAATTTTGAGCAATTTCCTTTCGATTTTTGATCTAGTTGTGAACTAGAAAATTGTTTTATTCAAAAGACGCTATCATTTGGTACCATTATTGCATGCTAATTTGGTTTGTGTTCAAAGATTCCAAATTTTAGGGTTTATGTTCATATTAGGGTTTCATGATTTAATGAAGGATTTAGATGTTTTTGAGGTTGTAGAATTATTTCCAAGCATGATTAATGAATAAAATAAACTATACATGGCTACATATGTTAATACAAGTTTCGACCTTACCCTAGCTTATGGGAAAAGATTTTATTTGATAAAATTAATTTAGGGGTTTAATTATAGAGGGCTTGAAATGTTGAATAGAGGTTGATTTCATGCTTAATTCAAGTGAAAACATTGAATTCGTAACACATATATGGTTTAGCCTTGAGGAAATAAGTTGGGGAAAATTTTAAAAAAAATCCCATGGCTTAGAAATGATATTTGGAAGGTTCAACAAGCCTTAGAAAAATTTTGGGTCATTTTTAATTTTTCAAAAGTTGAGGGATCATTTAGGTAATTTTAAAAAGTTATGGTATGATTATGTAATTATTCAATAATTAATGTAAATTGTTGGAAATTACTGTTTGAGGGCTAAAATTGAAGTTATAATGTGAAATTAAGTCATTTTGGAAATTTGTCAAAGTTTAAGTACTAAATGGTAAATATTGAGAAAGTTTGTGGCTTAAGTAGTAATTATGGTATTGTTGAGATAGTGGGCTGGAAATTTATTGGGCTTAGTAGGACCTTGAATTGAAGGAAATAATGGCAAGGGTCTATTCTGAGTAAAAAGGAAAATATAAAATGAATTTTAAAAGTATTAAAAAATAATAATACTTTTGGGTATTATTATCATGTATAAAATGTTAGCAAGAGTCCTAGCATGTCTTTTGTATTTGTATGTGCTTGTATGGATGCTTGTGTAGATCGTGATCAAAACAGTGATACAAACAAAGCGAAAAGCAAGGAAAAAGTCATCAGATATTGATAGTAAGGCATAATAGTAAGGCATACCAAGTGAGTGCATTTATTATGTACTTAAATGATATGTGGACAAATTTCAATGAGTTAACCTTGAGTGTTTTTACTAAACATGTTTTGAATGCATTTTGAAATATTTTTATAAAGCTTTATGAAAATGATTTTATGAATGATTTTTAGGGTATGAATTACCCTAAAACGAATGGATGTGTTCCACACAAATGATCATTTATTGGTTCTTTGGAATAAATGTTTAAAATGTGCTTTGGATTTTAAAGCCTATTGTATGTACAATGAGAGTCATAGGTGTAATTGTAATACCATAAATAAGGTGGTATTGTAGTAGTACTTTGTGTACTGAAGCACCATGTATGTAATTGGCATACTTGGTGTATGATGGTTATTGATCGATTTTGTTTAAGGCATTTGTTTCATATTCATATTAGTACCTTTGCATATGGATATTTGGAATTCTAATGATAAGTATGCTAGGCATAAAAAAATAACGTTTCGCAAGTTATTTGATGGAACCTTGACTTATCAAATCAATTTAATTTGTTAATATACTTTATACGATTAAACGCGTATTTCGATCTTTTATGAAATATTTATGTTTTAATATTCCTCATTTATTATATTATGCATCACTAAGCATATACATAATGTGTGATGATTTTCACGCCTATATAATAGCATACAATCGGAGTGACGGTACTACTGACATCTTGTGTCAAGGATTGCCTCATCAGTAACAATATGACATCTCTAGATGTTTATTTTGATATTACTAGCTGGCATGTACTTAGATATCATATGATGCTCTGATAAGACATATGGTATTTGGTATGTAGTAATATATTATTTTCGAACTTAAACTACTATATTATAGACTAAAACACTATTTTACATAGTAGTAGTTAATGGATGTTTAAATATTACATTATTAAATTATTTTATAAATAAAAAATATTTTATTAGTTTTCATGTACATAAATGTTTTAAAAGCCATTGACATCTATGACTCGTGTATAGGGATGTATACGGGGAATGGGCGTTACATTTATTTGTATTAGAGCTACAGGTTTAGCCGATTCTCGTCCGAAAATGAATGTATTTTGTATGAACAGTGTATACATTCCACAAAGATGTCAAAGTTACTGATATGATGTCAATATGATATGATTGATGTCACTCCTCACTAAGTTGTTATGTGTTGTGTGTCGATCCAAATAGATCTGAGAGGACTTCAATATATGGCCTTAGAAGAGTTGGAGCTGTAAGGGATTTTCTTCCATTCTGTAGAAGAAATGGCCCAATGTTTAATGAAGTTTCTGAATTAGAAGAATCCATTAAAAAGTTTAAATGGATTACAATAGAAGTTGAATCGGATGAGGATCCAGAGATTATTGAATTTACTGATGACTTTGAGGTTTCAACAGGTAAGCTTAAATATTTGAGGAACATCTAAGTTAAGCATTAAGTTGCTTAAAGAAATATTTGATTTGAGTTAATTTTGAGTTTTAGAAAACGAGTAAGCAGTAAGTAAATTGTTCGTTAAAAGTTTAAAGAAAGCTAAGTTCTTAATGAATCAGATAATACTTATGTTATCAATTGAAAGGATTTAAAGTGAGCTTGAATGAGAGTCGATGTTGAGTTTTATGGACTTAATAGAATTACCTTGTAAAGGTAATTTTTTGGAATGTATTGATTAGCCCTTACCATGCTACAATGAATTATCGCTTGAATGAAATTGATTTTCAACAACTTGAAAATTTTTGAGTTCGTAGTGGTAGGAAAAAGAGTAAATTTGTTTACTAGTGTGATTTTAGCAGTAGCTGCTATGAAGTTATTGCTACAAGGTTGTCAAGATTTCTTAGTAAATGATGTGGACACTTAGACCTTCATAGTTAAATTGGAAGATATTTCAATGTTTGAGAGAATTAATAGGTGATTCCAAAAAGGTTATTTGGATTACCTCCTGAATGTAGTAAAGAATTCAAAATAGAGGTATTTCATTGGAACATATAGCTAGTGAGATAATAACAATAAACCCTATGGGTCATAGTGCAAGAGTGGCTCGGATATGTAGAAAGTGTCCATTAAAGATTCAAGGGGTTGTGTGTCCAACGAACCTGATGGAATTACCTTTCGACGAATTTAAGATCATTTCAAAAATGGATTGGTTGTCTTTGCATTATGGATATATAGATTGTCACAAGAATCAATTATTTCTGAAAAAATACGAAGGGTTTAGGAATTATAGTAATTGGTGAAAAAAACAAAATCACTGCCCAATGTGATATCAGTAGTGGCTGCGAGGAATTTGATGTCAGAAGGGTGTACAACTTTTTTGGCTAATGTAATTGACACTTGAATATCTAAAGTGAGGTTGGGTAATATTCCAACATTTTGAGAGTTTCCAGATGTCTTTCTAGATGAATTACATGGTTTACCTCCACATCGCAGGTGGAATTCAAGATTGATGTTTACTTGGGTACTGAGTCTGTTTCTATGGCTCTGTATCGAATGGCTCCTATCGAGTTAAAAGAACTAAAGGCCCAATTACAAGAGTTAATTGATCAAGGTTTCATCAGGATGAGTACTTCACCTTAGGGAACACTTGTGTTGTTATTGAAAAAGAAAGATGAATCTATGCGTTTATGCATAGATTATCGAAAGCTGAATAAAGTAACAATCAAGAATAAGTATCCTCTTCCGAGGATTGATGATATGTTTGATCAATTGAAAGGCTCAGTAACGTTCTCTGAGATTGATCTTCGGTCTGGGTACCATCAATTGAAGATTAAAGAGGAGATTGTTCTTAAGATAGCTTTTCGGACTTGGTATGGATACTATGAGTTTGTGGTGATGCCATTCGGTTTGACTAATGCTCCTGTGACATTTATGGATTTGATGAACCGAGTATTCCAACATTATTTGGATCAGTTTGTGGTGGTATTTTTTTTTGGATATTTTGGTGTATTCAAAGATGAAGGAGGAGCATGATGCTCATCTTCTTATTGTTCTTCAAACTCTTTGAGATAAAAAGTGGTATGCCAAACTGTTAAAGTGTGAATTCTGGTTGACAGAGGCTGTTTTCTTTGGCATGTTGTCTCGGTAGCATATATAAGAATATACCCCAAGAAAATTCAAGCTATAGTGGATTGGAAACCCCCAAAGAATGTTTATGAGGTTTAGAGTTTCTTGGGACTTGCAGGTTACTATCGAAGGTTCGTTTTGTGATCCCAATCAGCCATAACTTTCTTCTTGATCTGATTAAATCATTGAAGTTCACCAAGGCTGATTCAAAGGGAGTTCTACCTTACTTCATCCTATACAAGCTCATTTATGCACTATATTTTATCATATGTTTGTATTTACCTCTTAGGATATGCTTATCATGTGATATCATTCATTGCATGAATTTTCATGAGTTTTATTAGTGATTTCTTTAGTAAGTGTGTTGTTCATTTAAGCATACATTGCAATTAAATTATCTAGTTCATTTAGAGAAGTAGTTCATTTATGCCTTTAGATCATTTAGTAAGCTACTTCATTCATCAAACTAGTTCATATATTAGCTCTTAATTGTTTCATGCATGTTTTCAATTAAAGATTGAATAAAGTTCACCTTTTTGTCTAGGTGCATGAGTGAAGTTGAACAGTTTCATCAGATGCAAGAATGTGAGTCAGAATGTCTTCCAATTCTGGATGTGATACAGATGTGTTTGGTTCCAGAAATCAATTGGAAATTATTCCTCTATTTCTTACCTTTCCAACGCCTTTTTAATCACCTTAATCCGATATCGGGAGCTTGAGATATGATCGATTTATTGAAGACAATACAGGCTAGAATTTTATTACGGGAATTTTATGCATGGATGATATGGATGAGTTTGAGCCAAGGGAGAGTCTTTTCAACTTCATCCAAGTGACAATCCATTGAAGGGCTCTTAATTCAATCATTCAAGGAATTCAAAGGTTATTGTTATCATCTAAATTCAAGGGTGTTCATATTCTTCAAGGGACCATGCAATGAAGGCTGATTTAATTAACTTATTAAGACAATTTTCAGCATGGAATAGCAAGAGTGTTCCACCCCTTGGACGAAATTAAGGCCAAATTCAGCTTCAAATTGTCTAGATTCATCCCAAAATGATCTAGAATATTCAGCCAACCTTCAAGATAAGAAGACAAAGCATTCAAGTGCATTTTATTGCTAAATTGATGAGAATGTTTTCATCTTTTGAGTCTTTTTATATGCTGCTTAGAAATACTATAAATAGGCACCTTTGGGATCATTTGTAGATACACATTTGAATATTTAAAACAAATTTGAGAGGTTACTTTCATTCTTGTTCTCTTGTAGAACTTTATTGACTTCAAGATAGTCTTGTAGTCTTCATCCATTTTCTTTTGTTATAACATTGGTTCCTAGCTCATCTATAGCTAGTGGGTCACGTTCCATGTACTTCCACTTTGATTCCATCTCTTTATATTGCTGGTTCCTAACTCCATATAGTTAGAGGGTCACAATCTATTTTCTTTTCAATCCATCTTACACATTCCACGCCATTACCAAGCCATACCTTCGCCATACTTCCATTTCATCCAAACTACAACTTCCATCATCTTCTGTACTTAACCAAATCCTAAAAATCATTTCCATGTCAATCCTTAATTTCCATTACATCTCTATCTTTCATTAACATCTTACAAGTCATGATTTTCAGGTTAAAGGCAAGCAATTCAATCTCTTACTAGAATCACGTTCGGGCAATCATATATATGACTCGAAAACTTATAATCAATATCATATCAGTTCGTAAAGAACTTTTCGATGAAAACGTCCCCCCTAACCAATCTTTTAAGGAAAGATGTGCCTTTTATTTGGATATATAAGTGCCAAAAGAGCTTTGAAACGCTAAAGAAGATCTTAACAGTGGCACATGTGCTAGTACAACCATAATCTAGTAAAGATTATGTGATTTTTAGTGATGCATCTCATAATGGTTTGGGATGTGTGCTTATGGAAGATGGTAAGGTTATGACCTATGCTTTGAGACAGTTAAATACTCATGAGAGAAATTATCCGACGCATGATATCGAGTTGACATTTGTTGTGTTTAGTCTAAAGATTTGGCGCCATTAATTATATGGTGAGCGGTGTTACATTTATACCAATTACAAACGTCAAAAGTACTTGTTAACTTAAAAGGTGTTAAACTTGAGATAGAGAAGATGGATAGAAATTTTAGAGGATTATGATGTGATCAATGATTATCATCCCGAGAAGACTAATGTGGTAGCTGAGGCACTTAATCGAAAAATTTTACAGCCTTCAGAGCTTTAGATGCGCATTTGTCTTTGAATGAAGACAACACCTTGATTGTCGAGTTAAAGTTAAAGTGGATGCTTTTAGATTGGATAAGAGAATTACAAGGGAAATACGAAAAGCACTTTGCAAGAATTATACAAGTAGAAAATGGATAAATTAAGGACTTTGAGGTCAGGTCTAAAGGATGCTTGTACTATCGTGGGAGACTTTGTATTCTTGACAATGAAGAACTAAAGAAATATATTCTTTTTGAGGCACACTATAGTCCATTGGCTATGCATCCATGTGGAAACAAGATGTACCAAGATTTAAAGAGTGGTTTTGGTGGCCTGGTATGAAAAGAACTATTACAGAATTTGTGGTAATGTGTGTGACATACCAACACGTGAAAGCTAAACATCAAGTGCCTTATGGATTGTTGCAATTGATCTTGATTCCTGATTAGAAATTGGAATGAGTAACTATGAACTTTGCTACAATGCTACCTTTGACTCCTAGCAAGAAAGACTCAATATGGGTGATTTTTTATAGATTGACTAAGATAACTCACTTTATTTCAATTCAGACATATTACTCGATGGATAAATATGCTGAGTTGTATATAAAAGAGATAGTCCGACTACATGAGTGCCTGTCTTGATAGTATGTCTGACAGAGATTCAAGGTTTACTTCGAGATTCGGCAATTCCTTGTACGATGCCTTAGGTACTCAATTGAATTTCAGTACAAGTTTTCATCCGTAGATAGATGGTCAGTTGGAATGGGCGATTCATATATTGGAATATATGCTAAGGGCATGTATGATTGAGTTTAAGAGATCATGGGAAAAGTAGTTGTCTGTAGCATAATTTCCTACAACAACCGTTATAGTCAAGCATTAAGATTGCCCCGTATGAAGCCTTTTTGTTGAGAAGGTGTCAAACACCTTTAAATCGGTTTGAGCTTAGGGATCGAGATCTTGTTGGCCCCAATTTACTGAAAGAGATGGAAGAAAAATTAAGGAATATTCAATATAATCTTAAGATAACTTTCGATCAGTAGAATTCTTATGCAGACTTGAAAAGAAAAGAGATTGAATATCAAGAAGGTGACAAGGTATTTCTTAAGGTATCACATTGGAAGAAAGTATTGCGGTTTGGATGCAAAGGAAAGCTAAGTCCGATATTTATTGGATCTTATGAGATTCTTATAAGAGTCATACCAGTGGCATATCAGCTAGCGATGCCTCCAAAGATGGACAAGATCCATAATGTTTTTCATGTTTCGATACTAAGAAAGTATTAATCATATCCATCTCATTTTATCACCCAAGAGGAAATAAAGATACGGTCGAATTTGACATATGAAGAGGAACCAGTTGAGATTCTAGCTAGAGGAGTCAATGAACCGCAGAACAAGACAATTTCTTTGGTAAAAGTTCTATAGCGAAATTATAAAGTCGATGTAGCTCTCTGGGAAAGAGAAGAGGACATGAAAAGGGAATATCCGCACCTCTTCACATTAGATACGTACTAAAAATCGAGGATAAATTTTTCTTAATATGGGAATCGTAATGCCCCAAATTTTTGTTAGTGACCAAAACATAATTTTTTTAAAGTTTGGTGATCAAGGCATAAAGTTAGAAAAGTTCATGGACCAAAAATGTATGTTCAGAATGTTAAGTAATCTAACCCTGTAAATAAATAGTTCATCGTTAAGTGTGGGGTTTCATGGGAATCAAATTTTGGATCCGAAATTTATGTTAAAAGTTATAAACTGTTAAAGTTCGGTAAATCAGTTCAAATAAAAAATTCAGAAAAATTGAAGGTTATTAAATCAAGCTTAAAAATATTATTTCCACATGTTAAAATGATGGAAAATAATATGGATCATTGGATTTGAGAAATTATTTCCAAGTTTAATTTGGATCGTTTGATGAAAAATGGCAATATTGAAATTTTGGAAATATTACATGGGCAAAGTTGGAAAGTGTGAATTAATTGGTTCATCTTTGACTTTATAAGGATGATAAGGGTTATGTGGCTTGGCATTAAGGTAAATATCAAGTTTCATTAAGGGTAAAATGGACATTTCTTATTAAATGAATATTATATTCATTTAAACTTAAATAAATGCCAAATTAACATGAAATTAAAGAAATATTTCATGAACCGAAGCTATTTTTCAACTTTATTTTGTGCTCCACCATACCTAGGTAAGATAAATTTTATTTTTCAATTTTGAGAAACTTCTTTTGGATTTTAGATCGAGCTATGAACTAGAAAATCGTTCTATTCGAAAACGCTCATTTGGTATCATTATTGCAATCTAATTTGGTTTGTGTTCAAAGAACAGAAATTCTAAGGTTTATGTTCATATTAGGGTTTCATGATTTGATGAATGAATTAGATGTTTTTGAGGTTGTAGAATTATTTCCAAACATGAATGGTGATTAAAATCAACTATACATGGCTACATATGTTAATACAAGTTTCGGCCTAACCCTATCTTATGGAAAAAGATGTGTTTTGAAGAAAATAATTTAAGAGTTTGATTGTAGTGGGCTTGAAATGTTGAATAGAGGTTGGTTTCATGCTTGAATCAAGTGAAAACATTGAATCCCAAACACATATATGGTTCAGCCTTGAGGAAATAAGTTGGGAAAATTGTATAAAATTCTCATGGCTTAGAAATGATATTTGGTAGGTTCTACAAGCCTTAGAAATTTTTGGGGTTATTTTGTAATTTTTCAAAAGTCAAGGGATCATTTCGACAATTTTGGAAAGTTATAGGTTGATTGTGTAATTACTCAATAATTGATGGATATTGCTGGAAATTACTGTTTGAGGACTGAAATTGAATTTAGAATGTGAAATTAAGCCATTTTGGAAATTTGTTAAAGTTTAAGTATTAAATGGTAAAAATTGAGAAAGTTAGTTGCTTAAGTAGTAATTATGGTATTGTTGAGATATTGGGTTGGAAATTTAATGCTGAAAATTTATTGGGCTTATTTTGGCCTTGAATTGAAGGAAATAATGGCAATGGCCCATTATGAATAAAAAGGAAAATTTAAGATGAATTTTAGAATAATTCAAAAATAATGGGCCATTTTTGGTATTATTATCATGTATAAAATGTTAGTAAGAGTACTAACATGTCCTTTATATTTGTATGTGCTTGTGTAGATCATGATCTAAACCGTGATACAAGCAATGCGAAAGGCATGAAAAAGGTCAAAGAGTATTCAGATATTGACAGTAAGGCATACTAGGTGAGTGCATTTATTATCTAGTTATATGATATGAGGGTGACTTGCGATGAGTCAACTTTAAGTGTTTTTATTAAGCATATTTTGAATGTATTTTGAAATATTTTCATAAAGTTTTATGAAAAACATTTTATAAATGATTTTTAGGGTATGAACTGCCCTAAAACGAAGGGACGTGTTTCATACAAATTATCATTTATTGATTGTTTGGAATAAATGTTTAATTTGTGCTTTGGATTTTAAAGTCTACTGTATGTACATTGAGAGTCATAGGTGCAATTATAATACCATAAATAAGGTGGTATTGTAGTAGTACTTTGTGTACTGAAGCACTATGTATATAATTGGCATACTTGGTGTATGATGGTGTTGTAATACCATAAATAAGGTGGTATTGTTGTATTACTTTGCGTACTGAAGCACTATATATGTAATTGGCACACTTGGTGTATGATGGCTATCAATCAATTTTGTTTAATGCATTTGTTGCATATTCTTAGTAGCTTTGCGTACTTTCAACACTTTGTATGCAAGGATGGTAGTCGTACAAGATTATTACTCCGAAAATGGTTAGTATAGTATTGTTGTGTACCATAATACCTATACATCATTACGGCACTTAGGTGCTTATTATGTGCCTTGCATTCACATTTTTCATACATTGGATTGTGAAGGATATTTTGGAATATTCTAATTAATAAGTATGCTAGGCAAACAAAATAATGTTTCACATGTTATTTGATGGAAACTTGGCTTATCAAGTCAATTTTATGTGTTATTATATTTTATATGATTAAACTCGTATTTTGATCTTTTATGAAATATTTATGTTTTAATATGCCTCCTTTATTATATTATGCCTCACTCAGTGTATACATAGCGTGTAATGATTTTCACACGTAGGTAATAGCATACTATCAGAGTGATGGTATAACTGACATCATCTGTCAAGGATTGCCTCATCATTAACAATATGACATCTCTAGATGTTTATTTTGATATTACTAGTCGGCATGTAGTTACACATTATATGATGCTTTGATAGGACATATGGTATTTGGTCTGTAGTATTATATTATTTTTGAACTTAAACTACTATATGATAGACTTAAACACTATTTTACATATTAGTAGTTAATGGATATTTATATACTTATTAAATCATTTTATAAATAAAACATATTTTACTAGTTTTCAAGTACATAAATGTTTTAAAAGTCATGTGACATCTATGACTCGTGTATGGGGATGTATACGGGGAATGGGTGTTACATCAATAGCCATTTTTGGTATCGATACAAATAGTGGGTATCGCTAACTCAAGGGTCAATATCGATACTGAAGGGCTCAATATCGATACCCTCATCTTAAAGTGGGTAAGATTCCCAATTTAATTGTAAGTGTTCGGGAATAGAATTAAGAGTCGTTGGGACTTCTCTAATAAGCTTACAAGTGAGAAAATTAATTTTGAAATACCATAAGATCAATGATTTGAGATTCTATAAGACTTATTCCCAAGTTTGAAGCTCAGGAAATGATGAGGAACCTGATTCACTTTGTATGAAAATAGTTTGGTAGAGTAAAGTTTATCTGAATATATTCAGTTTAGTGATTGAGCACTTAAAGTGCTAGTTGGGATTTATCCTGATGTTGTGTGACCCATACCTTTCCTAGAGGAGTAGACTAGCCCGACAAGGTACCGATGCTGCGTGACCATACCTAGCCTACAGTATTAGGGGGAGGATGATGTTGTGTGACTAGATCTCACCTAAGGTTCTTGTAGTAACCAAATAGGGGTGTGAGTTTTGTGATGCTAAGTGACCCTGAGATACAATATGATGCTTACATTTATTATTGTGTTAATGATTGTATTCAAATGTTCATGACTATACTTGACGCATGCTTATATGTTGAATACATATAGTATAATAGGGTTATTTGTGTGACACTGAGCTAGTGCGCTCATCATATGGAATGTGTTTCGGTGATCAAGTCCTTAGGTGTCAGTTCGAGGAGCTCATTGCCGAATTTCAGGATTTCAGGATTTCCAGACTTGATCCCTTATCAAAGTATGTTTCGAGTAATATAGTGGGCATTTACTGTCATAGATCCTTTTGTATTATCGAGTCGTAAACTCTATTTTAAATTTAAGAATCTTAGATACTATTGTCGGGAGCTCCCTCATATTTTGTAAACGTATATACTTGGTATTTTGTTATGTCTTGAATTTATTAATGGCTCTAAATAATTTAAAAAAATGGTTACCCACTTATGTGGTTCCATGTAATATTCTAATCCTTCGGATTTCAGATTAGATTGGATTATGGTGTTACATTCATAGGTTAAATAGATATTTTAAGTAAATTTCAAGGATCAAATTGATATTTTATCCAAATTTGAAGTTTCAAATTAATACTTTATCTAAAGTTTAGAGGTGAAATTAAAAATTAACATCTTATACTAATTTAATACGTAATCAAACTAACAACATTTAATATCTCAATTGTCAAAATATTATAAATCAATAATAAGAAATCACAAAAAAATATACCAATGGTTAATATGACTGATAAAAAATTAATTTAATGGATATAAATAAACACTTATAAAATAAAAATAATCATTTATATAATTCATCGGAATATTAATAAAAAAAAGTACGTAAAGAAATGGACACATGAAGTGATTGACTTGTGTCTTTTTATAAGACGATGCAAGTAAGCAAAACTTGTTATAAGACAATGAAGTATCGAAACTAGGGATGTTATAAATATTAGATTCGATTAATTCGATCCGATTTAAAATTATTGAATATTTATTTTAAAAACATCCAATTTTTCAGGTCAGGTATTCGGTCCGTTCAATTTTTTGAGATTTTGGGTCGGGTTGGTCCGTTAAATTTTTATTTATAATTATCAAATTATTTTACTTTAACATTTAAAATTCATAATTTCTTAAAGTTATCACCGTAATATTCTAAATTTTTAATTTCTAAAATTATTTTACATTGGCATTCTAAATTATTTTTTAATATATTTATTTTAACTTTGAAATATTTAAAATTTAATTATATTTTTAATTTAATTTTTAATAACTTTTCTTTCAATTATGTAATTTTCATTTTTAAACTTTATGAGTGAATTTTTCTATATAAAATTTTTAAAAATAATATAATTTAAAGAATAAAATGGAAAAAATATGAATCAGGTACATATGATCCGAAAATATGGGTACTCGTATACTATGGGTACCCAGATGTAATAGACTGTGACACAAACTAATATTTTGATACTTGAAAATTTTGGGTATATGATATTTCGGATAGCCGAATAAACTAATATCTGATTTTAAACACCCCTAATTGAAGCGATGCCTTTCTTTTAAAAGTTCTAAATAAATTTAAATTGATAAAGGAAAAAGTAAAAGGACTAATAATGCAAAATAAAATAATATGCAACTTGGAAGGAGGGGACATGTGCCTTTGGATTTCAGGTTAGAGGGGTTGTTTCAAGAAAATATAAGGGAAAAAGTTAGCAAACCCTTTCATTGGTACACATTAATATATATGTGAGAATATTTTGTATAAATGGATGGATGCCATATATTAGTTAAGAAAAATAATTAATCTGCTGGAAGAAAAAGTCGAGTAAACCCATGCACGGCTTTCTTATTCAAATATATTGTGTTTTTTAATTTTTTACGAAAGTAATATTCTTTAAGGATTATCTTTAAAAATTAACATTATCTCAAACACTTTTTTGAAATAAATATCTTATATAGCATAACTTTATCTAACGTGATATTTCAATCAACACTTTTTATTATTAAATTTAATTGTCTATTTTAATTCATTCAACCGTCATAAATAAATGAGAAATTTAAAAGTTTTATAATGTATAATTATATTATATCTTATATATATATATATATATATATATATTTCAATAAGTACTTTATATTTCTTATCATTTTTATATTTATTGTATTTTAGATATTGTAGTTTATATATTTTATGTTTTAGTATGGTTATTTTATATTTGCAATATTATTTAGTATTTCCTTTTTTGATATGTTTTGCATATTATATTTTATATAATTATTAAATTTTTCACGTGGTTATTAATTTTTTATAGAATTTTAATACGAAACGTATTTCTACCAATAAACTAAATATGGTAAGGAAACTGATTTTGTTACTAATTATATTTTGTTAATTTTTATTTAAACAATAGTTTTTAGTAAATAGTTTATATATTTATTTTCAGTTGCCAAGATGATGACAGTTTTGTTACTAATCTGCGAGCATTTGAAGCAAGTTAGATTTCTTGATGTGTTTATGGTGCCCGGAGATCGTAAGCTACGATCATCACTTATTTTCACATCCATAAGGAACGGCTCCTTGAGTCCTTGAAGCGCAATAACTGCTCCCATCTCTGGAGAGGTTTGAGTTCGATCTGGCCAACCTTTTGCGAGAATATTAACTGGTCCCTTGGAAATGGGAAATCTATTAGCTTCAGGAAGGATGACTGGATTAATGATCTAGGACAGCTGAAGGACCATTGCCTACAACCGACGTTTATTGATGGAAACACACTCAAGGTCACTGATTATATCGACGAAACAAATAGTTGGAACTAGAGGTCTCTTGGACACCTCTTACTAGCGAATGTTCTACAAAGACTTTCAACAATTCCCCTTCCGTTCAGCAACTTTCAATCAGATAAAATTGCTGGGAAAGCTTCTGATAAAAGAGAGTTTACAGTCAGATCGACTTATAGAGCTTTGGAAGACGGCGATCCTGTAACCTTTGAAAGAGTTTGGAAAACTATAGCAAGCTATTGTACCCTCCCAAGAATTAAATGCTGCATTTGGATTTCAAGCAAAGAGAGACTCCTAAACAACGTGAAACGTGCTTGGCGACTCATGTCTACTTACACAAATTATGTGAGCTGCGGAGCGCTAGCCGAGGATGTGAATCATATTCTAAGAACCTGTCCTTCAGCCCTCTTGTTATGGATAAACTTAATACGCCCAAGTCAACTGGAGGATTTTCTCACTTGTAATCTCCAAGAGTGGATCAGGAGAAACCCAGAAGGCGACTCATACCGAGGAGATACAAAGACATTTGGGGTATCCCATAGTACTAAATTGCAGTCGCAACGCAGCCTAACGCCCGCAACGTAATGTTTTTTAAGGTTACCATGTCACCACAACACGCTATAAATTGCGCCACAACAAACTTTAAATTATATGAAATATAAAATTACATAGATGAATTGTTCTAATTTAATTCTTAAAATTGGATTATAAATATATATCATTAATAATATCGTAATAGTTATGTTTAAAATTAGTTACTTAAATTTGAATTAATTAAATTATTTATTAACATTATTTTAAAATTAATTTAATTTAAATTTACATTGAATTTTTCTCATATCTAAAATTAACGTGATTAATTTTAAATTAAATTTTTATATTAACATTAAGTATCATAATTATATGTTTATCTATTATTATATAAACTTTGTATAAGAGAGGAATTCACTTTATAATACTATAATAATATATGTATTTTATCTATTTACTATGAAACTATAAAATTTATCTAATCTATTACTATAAAATTTTATCATACAACATGTTTCCTACCAATTATGCATCTTATGATGCACATAATGTGATGTATTCTTCACATGGAATATGAATGAATCAAAACCAAGACAATGATGAAAATGAAAATATTTTAGATCCGTCACACCATTCATTATGGCGGTGAATTTTAAGATATATAATTTTTATATTTGTAGTTATGTATTTTTTTTTCCTTTTTAAGTTATGTAAAATAAACATTTTTATGTTACAATATTAAAAAATTGATATGATTTTAGTGATATTGTTTATATGTTATTCATTAACATTATAATTGTTATTACACATTATCCAGTATGATAGAACTTCTATTGTTTATATTTGTTTTTAATAAATTTTTATCTATGAAATTAAAATTTTATTTTCAAAATAAAATATTAAAAGATAATTGTAAAATGTATAAATATAATTTTTTAGATGTATTGTGATTTTTTAAGGAAGAGATCATGCCCGCGACAGTTGCAACAAGTTACGTAGCGTCCGCAATATCCGCAACCGCGACATCGCAACTACATCCACAACAAAATCCGCAACCGCAATTTGATACTATGGGTATCCTCTTTGAAGCTATTACCTGGACTTTATGGATTAGAAGAAACAAAGGGATCTTTGAACCTGACAATATTGAGAGAGAACCGATTTTGGATAGATGCATCAGACCAACAGAACAGATTATCAGAGTTAACCAGAACCAAAATATACAAGGTATCAACCGAAATATGCAAGAACAGGAAAGAAGAAATCATCAAGACTCGGATTGGATCAGAATTAATACTGATGGTGCACATAATATTACCACAGGTGAAGCTGCTTGCGGGAGAGTTATAAGAGATTGTAGAGGGAACTGGAAATCGGGTTTCTCCAAAAGGGTGGGTATTTGCTCTTCCATGGAGGCGAAACTCTGGGGTATCTTCGAGGTTCTGAGGATTGCATGGAGGTGTGGAGCAAAGAAAGCGGTTCTTGAAACTGAAAGTAAAGATGCAACACAAGTCATTTGCGATGGAAACCGGGATCAAGACATCTAACGATCCTATAGTACATTGGTAACATGTTGGTGTAGTAACCGTTTTTCTGCGGGAACAATCGTTTAATTATTTAAAATACAGTTAGGACTTTTAATTTTGGCAAATGGGTGATTTTTTAATTAAATTGGATAAAATTGAAAAGAGTCGTCATCAACCTTTGGGTTAGGTAGGTCGAATACCTAAAAACGTCTTTTAAAAATAATTTTTAGAAAAATCATTTTTAAGACAAAATTGATCTGAGTTACCAAAATTCGATTAAAACGGAATCGGTTACGCGTGGGGAAGGATTGGCACCCCCACAACGCCCAAAATTAGTACTGTGTCGCTTACACGTTGTCGTAAATGGTGAAATTTATGAGTCGAATATAAAGTTAAAATATGATCTATTTATTGAAATTTAATTAATTTGTTTCGAGTTAATTATTTAAAAGTATTCTTGAAATATATTAATTTATATTATATTATATATATATATATATATATATAATAGTAGAATAAAAAATATATTAAATATATATATATATGTATAACACCAAAAAAAAATGTGTAAGTTCAAATATATTAAGTATATATATACATATTAAAATAATGACTAAATTTAAATAAATGTGAAATTAAACATGTAAATTAAAAGTAAACTAGTGACCCTAAACTCTAATTTTACCTAACCTTTTTAATATATAAACTAAAGTAAATTAATGCTATTCTCACGCCAATAAATTACCCAAACATTTTTAAACTAAACCTATTTTCTTAATAAACTTATTCAACATGCAAGTTTATTATTTTATTGTATTTATAGCCCACCAGCATCGTATTCTTGCCATGTGAAGCAAGGTAGTAATCTAATCACATTATTTAGTTCGTTACTTTATTAAGAATACCTAAGAATAAAAAAACTTAGCCAAACCTAAACCTTCCCCCCCTTCTCTGCGCCGTTTCTTCACCCTTCTCTCATCTATTCTCTTTTTACTCTTCATTACTCTCTTCCTCGTTATCTTCTTCGACCAATCATTCTTCTCTATTCTCCACTCCATACGACGTTGCTCACTTCCAAGAAACCCCAACCAAAGAAACTAACCCCTAACTCTTATGCAAAGTTTCCTGAGCAACCTTCAACTCTTCGGTCACAATCCCGGTGGCTCAAATTGGTAAGCTCCTAATCATTTATTTTTCAAGCAAATACCACACACACGAATATTAGAAAAATAAATAAAATAAGCTAGATACCTCCTTATTATTACTCTCTGTGTTTGGTATTATTTTCACCTGAAAAAAATGTTAAATGCCTTTTTGTGAATGTTAATTTTTTATTTTGAGAGTAAAATAAAATAAAAATTGCTTCTAATTGTTTCGGGAAAAAACATACCAAATACCTTTTACATGTACTATTTTTCTTACAATGGATCCCCATTGTTTTGGCGTTATCCCTTGCTAATCGTTGATCTTTTGATGAAATACCCTGTACCGCTGCTATGCTCCCCTTTTTCTTCTGTTAATTGCCTTTTTCCCCTTTCTTGTGTTTTCTGCTTGCCCATTTATAGTTGCTTAGTAGTGTTCATTCCACTAATGTTTGAATAATGGGTAAGGCAGCATATTCATTTTATGGATTTGATTTGTTTAAATACATGCTTAATGGATGCTCCACTGATATGGTGTTTGTTTTATGGTTTTTTACGCATGCAATGACAACACATGGTGGCTCGGTGGAAGCTGGAAGTTTGGTAGCCGGCTAGATCTGAGTAAATCTGGATCTGGGTCAAATCTGGATCTGAACTTGGGCTCCAGCTGGGTTATATTCTGGCATGTTGGATTGACTTGTAATGGGCTACTGGTTTTGCACTTGGGTAACCTACACAAATGTAAAATTATTTAATTAATAATAATAATAATAATAATAAAATCCCGGACAAAAACGAGTGTCTACAGATGCTCCTCTTTGCACATTCTTGTGTTAACAAAAATAGGGCAAAGATGAAAAAGGCAACCAGTTTTTGTCCGGTCTTTTTTTGTTTAGCATTTGATTTGGATATCCTTCATTGTAAAAAGTTGATCCTTTGAGTGTTACGTTGCTGATTCGAAGTGTTGTGAATCGAGCAAAAGAAATGTTGAGAGCATCTTGCCCGAAGGTCTTATGGTGGCCCGAAGGACTTTAAAAATCAAGAAACCCTCGAAGGCTCAGTTTCTTAAATCTCATTTGAAAACATCCTGCACTGAAGGTCATATGGATGGCCCGAATGACTTAAAAATCAAGAAACCCCCGAAGGCTCAGTTTCTTAGATCTCATTTGAAAACATCCTGCACTGAAGGTCTTATGGATGGCCCGAAGGACTTATCATCAAGAAACCCCCGAAGGCTCAGTTTCTTAATTGTCACCAAGGAACCCCTACATATCACGATAGTCCCTCAAGTGTTCATCAAGTTTGTCATCAAGTAACCCCTACATATCACGATGGTCCCTCAAGCTTTTCATCAAGAAACCCCTACATATCACAATGTTTTCTCAAGCTTGTCATCAAAGAACCCCTACATATCACTATGGTCCTTCAAGCTTGTCATCATGGAACCCCTACATATCACGATGGTCCTTCAATCTTGTCATCAAGAAACCTACATATCACGATGATCTCTCAAGCTTTTCATCAAGAAGCCTCTAGATATCATGATGGTTTCTCAAAATATTGTGTTTCGTGCAAAACTATCTCAAGCGAGATAAAATATTTTGTTTCAAGTGAAACAATCTCAAGCGAGATAAAATCTTCTGTTTCAAGTGAAATTGTCTCAAGGGAGACAAAATTTGTTTCAAGGGAAACTGTCTCAATTTTTTTCAAGGGAAACTATCTCAAGCGAGATAAAATTTTTTGTTTCGAGGGAAACTATCTCAACCGAGATAAATTTTTTTGTTTCAAGGAAAACCAATCTTGAACGAGATAATATCTTTTGTTTCAAAGAAAAACAATCTTGAGTCAAATGAAATGTTTTCTTTTAAGTAAAACAATCTCAAGTGAGACAAAGTCTGTTTTAAGAAAAACAATCTCCAATGAGATAAATCCTCCATATTAAATGAGATTGTCTCAAGCGAGACAAAATTTGTCTGGAAATATTGAATCTGATGATGATTACTCCCTCTTGCTGTGGATGTCTTGTTGTCTTTTAATCTCATCTTCTCCTGAAAGATATGTAAAAATGTAGATGAATGCAACATGTAATGCATGACTTTTTTATATGCAAATGATGTTCTTATGAATGCAAAAAATGTTGATGCAATCTTCATTTAACTTCAAAGTGGCCATCTCAGTCTTCTTCTACTTGATCACTTCTTCCCAAAGTCTACTCAAATATTCATGTAGCAACTCATAATTTCAAACTTGCATTTTTGAAGATCCATCTAATCTTCTTCTCTCTTCTTGTCATCTTCGTTTTCTATCTTCATTTCGGAGAAAACATTTTCTTTCTCAACTTCTTGCTACGATCAGAAATATGATTGTGTTGCCCTATTTTCAGAGACTATGCGTATGACTATGCCAAACTCTGTAAAGATCAAAGGGAGAGTTGCGTCAATTATGATTTGACTTTTGAAACTCGACATCAGGAGGACCTATCCAAATTTCATGTCACCACATCTAGTCACACATCAAATGAGGCTCATTTTTAACAACAACCCATATTTCAGCCTTAGTTGATACCACTAGTCTATTGCTGTTAAGATTTTATCACCTCTTTCGTGGAAAGAAATCTTTATCATATCTCACTTTTAACCTTGGGGTTGAAGAAGACAAACTTCATAAATAGAAACACCATATGATCGTAACATTCGTTCAGCACCATAATCATTGGTTCGTAAAGCATTTGACACACATTCATCATTTCCTGTAGCTTCTGCTCAGATTTCTCAATCAGTGATGCTCTTTTCATAGTGTTTGGAGCTTTTATAGGACGTCACTTAAGAACAAAGCTCAGTGATACCACAAGTGGGATACTTTAACTGCCAGCATCAAATCACCATAATAATGCAACTGTCTAATGAACAAAGCAATTATGTATAGTAAGCTAAATTGTCACTGTTTCACCATTTCCATTCTTCATATCTTTCTGTCTCATTGGAAATATTTGTTCAAATTAATGATCTTGACACATGATGATATGAGACTTCAACATACCCCACCATTTGCTGATGCTTTCAACATTACTTCTTGCTGATGTGAGCCTTCAACATGAACTTTCAAAATGCCCCACATGAATCATTTTTGTCTGAAATAGACCTTCAAAATGCCCCAACATTATATTTCTGGTTGAAATGGACTTTCAAAATATCTCAACCTTTTCATACCGGTGTGAGCCTTCAATTGTCCCACATGGATTACTTATGTCTTTTGCATGCTGATGTAAACCTTCAAGATGCCCTACATGGATTATATGGACCTTCAAAAAATACATCAACCTTCAAGACAAAAGTTTTACTCTCAATGTCCACTGAATTTGAATCTCATGATTCCCACGAGGTACAACTTTGATAATGCCCCATTTGTTGATCATTGTGGCTCTATTCGTGCCCAAATTTGTTTATCTTGAATTCTCTCATTCTGGTGTTACTAAACAACAGTGTTGTCAAGTAACTTCGAGGGATTATCTTCTTATTATCACAAACTTAAGAAATGATCAATCTTTCTAACAGAAATTACTGATATATGTGCTTCTTCTAAGTAAGGTGGTCATCTTCTGCTTGACTGGTTGCATTCTTGCCTTTTGTTATGCATTGAGATATGTGACCTTTTTTTGAACAAGACAATCATCGTCTTCTTATCAGGTTGCTGATAATGTCACAAGAGAGTGTTATAAGTTTAATTCTCTAGACTTTCTGGCTTCTTGGACCACTTTCTTTCAAGAGTGTGAAGTGCTTCCTCATTTTGGCATCGCTTATTCTTTTTCTCAAGTAGAGGCATAATAATCCTCAACTTGCTTCAAGAACCTTTCTCATTTGAGACTGTCATGTTTGAAAATGTTTTCCTCATTTCTTTATTAAAGAATGAAAGAATTTTTTAAAATATTGTTTCTTACAGGTTCATAATAGAATCAAATCATAAGCATGAGTTTAAAGAAAATCAAAAGAATTAACAGATCTTTAATGTTTTAAAGTTATATTTCTTTGACAAGTATCAAAATTTATGGGTAAATTTCAGGTTGGCTTTCCTATTTTCTATAGTTACATCTATTGAAGATGTCACTCATCTCTCACTCTTTGTGAACATTGCCACATGCCTTACTTTTATGACTTGGTATTTTAACCGGATACGGACAAAATGACGTAACTAGCATAGCCAATTACTAGACCATCTAGAATACCTCTATTTCACTTCTCTAAAATCTTCCCTTTAACCAAAGCAATGCGAAAATATCGATCTAAAAATGAAATTTTTGTGTGCTCGTGTATAGTTGACTATAACTGGTGTTCCTTAACTCCCTTAGTCCATCTTTACCGAAACTCTTTATTTATAAAATTTGCCATGGTCTGGCTAGCTGAAATCAGCTTTATTGTAATTTTCCTTTATCAGGCTAGCTGAAGGGTTCATCTCATCACAAAGTCTTTGACTTGACAACTACAGTGGAGCACACACCGAATTGTCAAATACCCAATCAAGGTCATGGTTTGAATATAATCTATTCATAAGGCCAGGGCTTTCGAGTTTCCTCTATTACCAATTGCCTTAGCGGAATAGATCAGCTTTATTGTATATATAATAATATAACATGGATATATAACTCTAAAGAAGAACATGTTATAGTCTAGGTGGTTTGGTGGAAATCAGAATATCCCATCGTTAGAGTTCAATTCCCAAGCAACTGACTTTATCTAATTGTGAAGATTTCATCATCGAACGTCATCAATAGAAAAAAATCTAGACAATTTTGCAAAGTCACACAAAAGATGCCCCATGTTGTACGCTCCTATATATAAATACCAAGCCTTTTATCTAATTCCTTGCACTGGAGAAGGCTATCTCATATTTGTAGAAGGGTACAATGTTTGGGTATATTTCATCTGAAGTCAAATCAAGGTCCTTGTTTTACCAGTTTTCAATCTTGATAATTTGTCAAAGATGTGTAACTCTAATCATAAAGAGTTTTTAATCCTGTTGATATTCAAAGAACTGCAAGATTGCAAAATTGATTCAATGCTCGTAACCTTAAAAGCAACAAAAATTTATTTATTACACGAAAGGCAAAGAAAGGAACAAAAAACAAGTTCAAACAAGATGCTGAAAATAGAAAGTACTATAGTAGTAGATAATAACTTCCACTTATTTATCTATCATGCCACATTGCTCATAGAATATTGGGTGTGTAATTAGACCAGGGTCCTTGTCCTCATTTTCCCCCTTTCTTGATCATCTTTTGTGTCAACTTCTTTAAATGCACAAATCTCTGCTTCCTCTTGAGCAGTTTCCATCATCATCTTTTTCTTCCCTAACTTAAAATTGGGCTCAATTTTAGATCCAGAACAATTTCCTTGGTGATGGAAGTTTTGTCTTGGTTCTGAATGCTCATTGCAGCTATGATTGGGGTAGTATTCACCAGACTCCTTAAATTTCCCCCTACCTCACTTGTTTTTAGAAAATCTGATATAGGTGTCTTCTGGGTTTCATCTGCCCCCATTCCATCTTAGACCTGTGGGCCAATTTCGAATTAACTTTCCTTTTATTTCTTCATTTCTCATCTCTTTCTCATTCTTTAGCATCAGAGAAGTATCGAGAGTTAAATATGCCATACATACTTCACATTCCTTAGTTTTGCCTTTTTTCTTTTCAATGTCCTCTGATGTATGAACTTCACTTGTTTTGACACTATCAACTTTATTTTGGGGTTTGAATCCCAATTGTATAATCAATAGAGATTGACTGTTAACATCCACTTCTATGAACTTATGAACCAAAAGGTCTTGAACTCGTCGTTTGAAGTTACCGTAATTCTCGATGGAGTGTCCTTGAATTCCTACATGATATTCACAAATGTCTTTCTCATTATACCATCTCGGGTAAGGAGGCAATAAAGGCTTAGTCGGACATGGGGCAATAAGTTGGGCTTTGAGTAACTCAGGATATAACTTGCTGCACGAAATTGAAGGAAATTTATGTAGAATTTCCTTTGACATCACTGTCTCCATACAATTGTTTATTTTGCTTTCTTGAAGACCTTGTGAATGATGACCAAAATGTTTGCTTTGAATGTTTGATCCTTGACCAACATCATGAGAAAGATAATAATTCAAAAATTTATCTTTCTCGACCAGTGTTGAGTTTTTGAGGGGCCTAGGTTTCCCATCTTCAAAACATAACAACCCTTCTGTTATAAGATCTTGGACTTTTGATCTCAGAATTATGGAATTTTCTGTAGAGTGACTAAAATCTCTAGAATGATAAATGTATAAATCTTTGACATCTTGCCAATTTGGACGTAGATAAGTACTAGGAGAAATGGGTGTTACAAGACCACTTTCAAAGAGAAAGGGTAACAAGTCTAAATATTTGGAATGAGATGTGTCCTCTTCTTTTCCTTCTTGCTCTTTTTGGCCATCTTTACTGGCATTTGAACCTCCTATATGCATCTCTTCTTTGAGTCCAGCTCCACTTTTGTATTAGAAGTTTAACCCTTAACTTCTGTTTTTCCCAATATGATCTCTGTTGCATTTTCTGGAATCATACTTGATTTTTGGAGTTGACTTGAATTACCATATCCCTTAACAGGTTCTTGATCATTTTCTGCCATCGTATTGGCTGCACCACTATCATTCAGATTATCATTCGAAGTCTTCATATTTTCTTGCATAATAGGGTCCTCTGATAATTTCTTCCCATATATTACAGTAACCATCATGCTCATCAACTTGGATATCTGTTCCCTGGATTCAACTTGGAACTTAGTTGCTTCATCAATCATTTCATGTTGGGTCCTTGTGAGTTGTTCTTGGAGTTTCTCGATTCTACCAACCCTTGCTAAAATCTCATTCATGGTTCTTATCCTTCTCTAGGAAGACCAAGTTAGTTCCAATTTGATTTTGAAATTTTGTCATGGAATCCTCCATAAATTATTCCCATATTTTCATAATATATGTAAAATAGTTTGAAACAAAATGCAAATGCATGATGTAAAATTGAAACTATAAATATAACTATGCAAAGATGTAAATGCAAAAAATGAAAATGTAAATACAAATGTAAAAATACAAAGATGTGAATGCAAATGCAAAAGGTATCGATTTCCAAAAGTAATCATTCTTAGAAAGAGTTTCATTCTTCCAAAAGAACTTTCATCTTTACAAGAAAGATCAATCTATGAAAGCGGTTTGGCCTTTTTATTTAGCTTCATGATCCCAATAACTTTCTTTTCTTTCTAGAAATGACTCCAAATAGAGATGATAAGTAGTTGAACGCAGCCTTTGAATTACCTTCCCTCCAATCTATATCAATAATTTAAGGATTGGAAGGTCTCTGTCAAGACAACCAATGTAAGATTTATATATTTCTTCAATCTGTCCTAGAAATCTGCAACAGCAACCTGCACGTGTGGCAAAGTCTTTGAGAACTAGACCATGTATAGCCAGAGCAAAGGTGTCTAATCTCTTATCTTTATCTATGCGCTCGAATATCACCTTCTTGAGGCAATACCATAGAAAACACTCACTTTCTCCCATTTATTGGGTGTTCTCTACTATACAATTTTCACCTGTACCAGTAATCTTTACCAGTTTACTCTTGAAGGATTGGATTTTTGGAGGTTTGGAATAAATTCTATCCACCTGGAGGTTTTCGAAATTAAATAGAAGTGTATACTCCTCGATTGTTGGTGTCAAATCTTATCTGTTGAAAGTGAAACAGTTGTACGCAGGGTTCCAGAATCGGACCAAAGCCTTGAGCAACAGTTCATCTATTTTTACATAAAGGAGCTGAGCTATGTAATCATATTTCTTGTAAAACCTCTCTTTGGTAAGTACTCTCCAACTTTCCCAAATCTCTATTAGCTCTTGTAGATCATTCTTGCTTGAGATTGACATTTGTGATCATTTGTGATATGAAATCCCCAGAAAATACATCTTTTTTTTCCTTTGTGCTTCTTTAGATCAATCTAGAATTGCTGGATTGGATTCTTCCTTGTTATGAAAACTTTTTTCCATTTCAATGATCACTCTTCTAATCTGATGATTACTTGGTTTAATCAACTTCTTTCTTTTATTCATGATGATTATGCAAATGCGGAGATGCAAACGTAGATGCCTAAGTGATGCAATGCAAAGAAGAACAAAAAAATGACATACACAAAAGAAAAGAAATAAATTAGTATGGGCGAAATAATCAATAAAATTAAAAGACGCTATTTAAAGCTAAATATAACACCTACCCAATCATGATATCTACCCGATCATGCTTTTATTAGATAGCGATCCTACCCAATCATGATTTCTACCCAAAATAATTATTTTCAATGAAATGATCCTAACTGCATGGTATCTAGTTCACATGTTATTCAACAGAAAATAAAAAAGGTTTAGAAACACTCCTCCTTTGTGTACACTTAATTTGGGTACCTAATGGCAGTGAAAGGTTCGGTATGTCTATACCTAGAGTGACCGTTTTACGGTTCACTATATGCATGGTTTTGGCTCTAACGGGAAAAAGCTACTCGAATTGTCCTTAATGTTGGTTCCCACTTGGGCTACCAAACCCTCAATCCTGGCCCATTACAGGCTCGTACGGATCAAGTTCAATTCGATAGGATACATTCCCTTATGTCTATGCAGAGAAACAATTTATCTCACGTAGACATAAGGTATATGAACCCCAAAGATTACTTGCTAAAACCCATGCGAAGAAACAAATTATCACACGTAGGTTAAGCTTTCATCTCAACTTAAAAGGGACAAAGCTTGTAAGTGAGCTTATGGTATGCAAATGCCCGTGATGTGTGTGAGGAGGCACATTCAGCCCTTTACTCAAAAGGAAAACGAAACCACTCGGCAAAAATTTGAAGAGATCTGAAAGCAAAAATCAAAATGTTAGTATAACAAAAAATGAAGAAATTACAAACTTCAATAAATGAATCATAAATTAACTAAAAACTCGAACTCATAATTTTCATTTCAACAACAATGTATAAACGACTTACAGCTTCACTCTCTAAAAATGTCTCCAGCAGAGTCGCCAAGCTGTAGTAACCATTTTTCGGCGGGAACAATCGTTTAATTATTTAAAATACAGTTACGACTTTTAATTTTGGCAAATGGGTGATTTTTGATTAAATTGGGTAAAATTGAAAAGAGTCGCCATCAACCTTTGGGTTATGTAGGTCGAATTCCTAAAATCGTCTTTTAAAAACAATTTTAAGAAAAATCATTTTTAAGACAAAATTGATATGCATTACCAAAATTCGATTAAAACGGGTTCGGGAATCGGTTACGCATGGGGAAGGATTAATACCCCCACAACGCCCAAAATTGGTACTGTGTTGCTTTCATGTTGTCGTAAATGGTGAAATTTATGAGTCGAATATAAAGTTAAAATATGATCTATTTATTGAAATGTAATTAATTTGTTTCGAGTTAATTATTTTAAAGTATTCTTGAAATATATTAATTTTATATTATATATATATATATATATATATATATATATAATAGTAGAATAAAAAATATATTTAATATATATATATATATATAGATATATATATATATATATATATATATATATGTGTGTGTGTGTGTGTATAACACCAAAAAAATGTGTAAGTTCAAATATATTAAGTATATATATACATATTAAAATAATGACTAAATTTAAATAAATGTGAAATTAAACATGTAAATTAAAACTAAACTAGTGACCCTAAACTCTAATTTTACCAAAGCTTTTTAATATATAAACTAAAGTAAACTAATGTTATTCTCACGACAATAAATTACCCAAACATTTTTAAACTAAACCTATTTTCTTAATAAACCTATTCAACATGCAAGTTTATTATTTTATTGTATTTATAGCCCACCAGCATCGTATTCTTGCCATGTGAAGCAAGGTAGTAATCTAATCACATTATTTAGTTCGTTACTTTATTAAGAATACCTAAGAATAAAACAACTTAGCCAAACCTAAACCTTCCCCCCCTTCTCTGCGCCGTTTCTTCACCCTTCTCTCATCTATTCTCTTTTTCCTCTTCATTACTCTCTTCCTCGTTATCTTCTTCGACCGATCATTCTTCTCTATTCTCCACTCCATACAGCGTTGCTCACTTCCAAGAAACCCCAACCATAGAAACTAACCCCTAACTCTTATGCAAAGTTTCCTGAGCAACCTTGAACTCTTCGGTCACAATCCCAGTTGCTCAAATTGGTAAGCTCCTAATCTTTTTTTTTCAAGAAAATACCACACACACGAATATTAGAAAAATAAATAAAATAAGCTAGATACCTCCTTATTAATACTCTCTGTGTTTGGTATTATTTTCACCTGAAAAAAATGCTAAATGCCTTTTTATGAATATTGATTTTCGATTTTGAGAGTAAAATAAAATAAAATTTGCTTCTATTTGTTTCGAGAAAAAACATGCCAAATCCCTTTTACATGTACTATTTTTCTTACAATGGATCCCCGTTGTTTCGGCGTTATCCCTTGCTAATCGTTGATCTTTTGATGAAATCCCCTGTACCGCTGCTATGCTCCCCTTTTTCTTCTTTTAATTGCCTTTTTCCCCTTTCTTTTGTTTTCTGCTTGCCCATTTATTGTTGCTGAGTAGTGTTCATTCCACTAATGTTTGAATAATGGGTAAGGCAACATATTTATTTTATGGATTTGATTTGTTTAAATACATGCTTAATGGATGCTCCACTGATTTGGTGTTTGTTTTATGGTTTTTGACGTATGCAATGACAACACATGGTGGCTCGGTAGAACCTGGAAGTTTGGTAGCCGGCTGGATCTGAGTAGATCTGGATCTGGGTCAAATCTGGATCTGAACTTGGGCTCCAATTGGGTTGTATTCTGACATGTTGGATTGACTTGTAATGGGCTACTGGTTTTGCACTTGGGTAACCTACACAAATGTAAAATTATTTAATTAATAATAATAATAATAATTAAATCTCGGACAAAAATGAGTGTCTACAGTTGGATAAAGATTGACTAGTAAAGATAAACCAAATCCCTAGGGAATGCAATGAAATAGCTTATTGTATGGACAAATATGCATGGGACCTTGCCCTAGGTCTGCATGTTTTCAACTCATCTCCTGAAGTGGTTGTACTCAAGAGATGGGAGGTTCTTAACGTTAGACTTTGCCTAGTGTAATTCCTTTCCCAAATAATAATAATAATAATAACAATTTTCCCCGGCAAAAATCGTCCATCTCGTATGAATAAGTTATCGTAACCATCGTTGGAGTGGTCCCGGAATCAGGGTTTGACTTAAATTGATGTGTTAGAGCCGCCACCGATCAGTTTGAATTAGGTTGAACGGACACCTTAACTTACCATTTATCTTATTTGTGTTCTACCAGAAATTAATTGGATTCAGGAGTTGATTACATCCAAGGAAGTATTAGCACCCTTGTATTCCTTTTTTCGTACCAATTTGATTTCCCCATTGTCTTAATTGTGAAAATTAAAAATTAAAATAAAAATATTTGATCCAAATTACTTACGTTTGATAAGTTTTTAGAATAACCTAAAAAATATTATCGTTAGATAAAAAAAAGGTTAAATAAAAAACATAAAAAGAAATAAATAAAAGAGGTTAAATTTAAAATTAAAAATGAAATATACTGAAATAAATCGAAATTCAGTGGTCAAATTAATGCTAAAGTGAGCTGCAAGGGAAAACTAGAGAGTTAGGGGGTTAAATTACAAATATGTAAAAGATATGAATACGGATTAAATTGAATTAATTCAAAATTAATGGGCTAAATTACAACAGGTGATCAAAATGAATTATGCATCAAAAGTGTAGGGATTGCGAAAATAATTTAAGTATTTCATAATTGCATAATGACCCTCCCTATAAATAGCCCTTAAAACAAAACAAAAATTATTTTTAACCCATTTCTAAAAAAACCCTTCAAAACTCTATCAAACTCTCTCCCCCTCAAAACCGACCAGCCTATAGCTAGCCACCTTTCTCGCCTGGACCACAACTCTGGCCACTGTCTCCGATGGCCAGAAACCTAAAGGCCTACCCCAAAGCTTCCTCTTAACATTCTGGACCCAAAATCAACCTCCAAACACCCAAACAACACCCCTATCGAAGTAGATCTAAGAAAAACCTCTTGGGTCTTACCTTTGTTCGACAGCGACCGATGATTTTCCTCATTTCTGAACTGAGACCAACGTTCGACCTTGATATCTTTTATATTTTTAGTGCTTTTTCTTGTTATTTGCTTGATTTCCTTGTGATTTTTGTTGCTCGATATTTCAAGTATTTCAATTTTTTTGTGTTACTTCGATCTTTGATGTCGTGTCCCCGATGGTTCTTTTAAGTGTATATATAGTCCTCCCTGAGGGGTTGTTTCCTGCTTGAATCGGTGATAGTGCAATCCCGATTCTTTCAGGATTCGCTTGCATGTTCGGTTATGGCCGATTTTTTTATGTTTGTTGCTGAGAAACAGGGGAGATTTCCGCCGATTTACTCCCTGGTTTTTCGGTTCGGCGTTGTCATGCTGGCGCGTGATTTCCCTTGCTAGCGCGAGGTCCTCACGCGTTATTCGATACCTCCCTTGCGACGCCTTTGCCTAATGTTGAAACCCTAGCCCCCTGTTGGGTTAGGCAGAGCGCTTAGGGCCTTACTGGGTCAGGCTTGCTTTGGTTGGGCTTCACTATGGACCGATTTATTTGGGCTGGATTTGGACCTACAATTGGACCTAAATAAATATAAAGTAATATTAATAAACATATAATAAATATATAATAATATAATATATATCTATATATAATAAATAATATGCACACTATATTTATTTTAAAAACTATATAACATATATTATGTTTTCAAAAATTAAATATATTATCTATGTTTTTCAAAAACTATTTTCAAGAAGCCATATATATTATATGTTTTCAAAACCACATATTTTCATAAACCATATATTATATACCTTTTTTGAAATTATTTTTTATATATACTATATAATAATATAAATATTGTAATAAAAGCCCTTGATGCCCCAAACGAAAATGGGTGTCTACAGCTGCCCCTCTTTACCTATTATTGTGTAACAAAAATAGGGAAAAGAGAAAAAGACACAAGTTTTCATTCGGTGCAAATGGATTTTGAAGGCACGCCTGTTCCTGAGAGTTTAGTCGATCTTTGAGTTAGAAATCCAACTCAATTGTTGTAATTGACTCTTTTATCGAATATCCTCCATCGTAGAGTTGAAATTTGACTTGAAAACTCTAATAGAAGATGGCTCCCTATTGTTGAGCTGAATTACATATGACTTCTTTGTCGTGATGTTGAATCAATCTTGAGATGTCTTTGAGCACGATATCCTTCGTCATGAAGTTGAAATCATGGTTAACTCTTTCGTTGTGAAATTGAGTCAATCTTTGAGATATCTTTGAGCATGATATCCTTTGTCATGAAGTTGAAATCGTGGTTGACTCATTCGTTGTGAAGTCGAGTCAATCTTTGATTCTTCGAGCATGATATCTTTTGCTGTGAGTTGAAATCTAGCTCGATGCCTAGGTTTGGCGGTAATCCCTCATCGTTGATTTGATCTTGGGTCTTCTTCTAGCCAAATATCCTTCATCGTGAAGTTAAAATTTAACTAGACGACATTAGTTGAGAAATAGTTATCTGTTATTGAGTTGATCTATGTTGTATATGAATCCTACGCCGTGAAGTTGGGTCGATCTCTTGGGCATGATATCCTTCATCATGAAGTTGAAATCGTGGGTGACTCATTCGTCGTAAAGTTTAGTCCCGATTTAATGTTCCTCAAAGCCTAATTTCTTTTGTTGTGAAGTTGAAATCCTACTTTGATAAGCTGTATTGTTCTTCGAATTTAATATCCTCTATTGTGAAGTTAAATTGACTTTGACAAAGATTTGCAAAATTGTACCCATGTGTGGAATGCTATAAATGCAATGTTCTTATGTATGGCTAAAATGCATATGCAAAATTGCCATTTTAGGATTTTCTGCTTTAGAGAGAAATCTCAATATCTATCTATCAGTCTTGCTTTCTTGACTCTTGCCAATCCTGATTTTCTGATTCTTGGTTCTTGATTTTCTGATCCTTAACAGATTTGGAATTGGTACATTCTTGGAAATTTCTGTTTCAGGAAGAAGCCTTGATTTTCTTATGTGAATTTGATTTTGATCTTTAATCAATGTTTTTTCTACTTCTTAGTGGGTTTCAGACTGGTATTTGTGCCATTCTTTCGAGCATCATTCGAGAACTTCTATCAACTTCTAAACATATGTACTTCTCAGGAAATCTTTGTGCAGTAATTCGCAATTATCTTTTTCAAGGTGAATAAATAATTCTTATTTAAATTCAATTCAATATGCTAAGAAATTGGGTTCACTAAGAAAAAAAACCGTGTTTATTTATGAGGAAAATAAAATAGATGACAAACATTTTGAAAAGAAAAGACAAATAGGTGCCATAGATCTCGATAATGTGGACACCTTTGAACTGGCACACCGTTAGATGACTTTGAGTGTAGCTTTTTCCAAGAGGACTTCGAAGATTGTGACAATATTTGAATGTGTGCAAAGTTCTCCCAAATTATTAAGTCTCCGAAGACTTGGATGCCATGACACTTTATTGCCTTGATCTAGGACCTTTCCGTGTGCGAATCTTGGATTATTACCCAAGCCGCTCTTTTGGGTTTTTTAACTTAGATCCTCCCTTGGTTTCAAGATTCCCTTTGCAGGTTTTAATCTTAAACCCACCTTTTATTTTCTTTTTTCAATTTAGAGTGCCCTTTCGGGTTTTCACTCTAAACATTTTTTTTAATCTTTTACTGAGGGCGCCCATTCGGGTTTTCACCTTAACTGAAGTATCTTTTGACTACATCAAAGTTAACTGGATTGGGTAGTTTTGGCCCATCCATTTCAGTCAAGATTAATGCTCCTCCGGAGAAGTCATTTTTCATGACATAATGCCCTTCCCAATTCAACGTCGATTTTCCTCTAAAGTCTTTTTGAATTGACCAAATCTTATTTAGCATGAGATCTCCTTTATGGAATACTCTTGGCCAAATCTTATTTAGCATGAGATCTCCTTTATGGGATACTCTTGGGCGCACCTTCTTTTAACTACAACAAAGTTAATTGGATTGGGTAGTTCTGGACCATCCATTTCAGTCAAGATTAATGCTCATCTGGAGAAGTCATTTTTTATGACATAAGACCCTTCCTAATTCGGCGTCGATTTTCCTCTATAGTCTTTTTGAATTGGCCAAATCTTATTTAGCATAAGATCTCCTTTATGGAATACTCTTGGGCGCACATTTTTATTGTGTGCTCGAATCATTCGTTTTTGGTAGAGTCGACCATGGTGAATGGCTTTCAATATCTTCTCCTATATTAAGTTCAATTGATCATATCGAGTTTGCACCCATTCAACATTATTCAGCTTTACTTCTGACAAAACTAGGAGTGATGGGATTTCCACCTCAATGGGCAACACAACTTCTATCTCATATGCTAATGAAAATGGGGTTGCCCTAGTCGAAGTCCGCACCGAAGTTCGATAAGAAAACAAGGCAAAAGGTAACTTTTTGTGTCAATCTTTGTAAGTCTTTTCATTTTCTCCACTATTTTCTTGATACTTTTTTGTTGCCTCTACCGAGCCATTCATCTTTGGTCGGTAAGAAGTAGAGTTATGATGCTTTATGTTGAATTGTTCATATGTAGAATCAATCATTATGTTGTTTAAATTGGTTGCAATATCGGTAATGATCCTTTCTAGTAAACCATACCGACATATGATATCTTTTTCAAGAATTTATAAATAGTGGATTGAGTGACATTAGCATATGATGCTTCTTCCATCCATTTGGTAAAGTAGTCGATCGCGAGAAGGATAAATTGATGCCCGTTTAAAGCTTTTGGATGGATTTGTCCAATAAAATCCATACCCCACATAGAAAAATGCCATGGAGCTTTCATCACATGAAGAGGACGAGGCGAGACATTTATTTTATCTTCATAGACTTGACACTTGTGACATCGTCTGGCATAGTTGATGCAGTCACTTTCTAATGTGGACCAGAAATATCCACATCTCATTACTTGTCTTTCCATCATATGTCCATTTGCATGAGTTCCACACACTCTGTCATGCACCTCTTCCAATATCATCTTTGCCTCTTCTGCATCCACATATATTAACAAGACTTGATCATGACCTTTATTGTATAAGACTTCTCCATCAAAAATATATCCTGCTGCCATTATTCTGATCGTTCTTTTTTCATTTTCAATAGCTCCTTCTGGATAGCTTTGATTTTTATGTACTGCAGAATGTCATGGTACCATGGTTTCTTTTCTTTTACTTCTTCAATGTGATAACAATGAGTTGGGTACTCATATAACATCATGTCGATTGGCATCATGTCGGATTCCCTACCAGCCTTGAATGATGCTTCCAAGGTAGCTAAGGTATCTGCCATCTGATTCTCTTCCCTGGGTACGTACTAAAAAGTACCTTTATCAAACTATTTAAGTAGATCCAAAATGAGCTTTCTGTATTACACCAGTTTGATATCTTTTGTTTCTCATTCTCCTTGGAGCTGATAAATCAATAGGGAAGAATCTCCATATACCCTCAAAGTCTTTATGTTCTGTCTAATAGCAGCTCAAATCTCTAAAACATAGGCTTCATATTCCACCATGTTATTAGTGCAATCAAAGTTCAATCTGCTAGTGAGCGGGTAATGGTTTCCTTTGGTTGAGAGCAAATTTACCCCAATACTATGTCCTAACACATTCGATGCACCATCAAAGTGCATTTTCCAGGAATCTCATGTGGAAGCACTTGTTTCTTCTAGAGATATCACCATCAAGTCTTCATCTGGGAAGTCAAAGTCCAATGGTTCATAGTTTCCAGAAGCTCTACTTACTAAGAAGTCAGATATGGAACTTCCCTTTATAGTCTTTTGACTCACATACTCAATGTCGAATTCTGATAATAGAATCTGCCATCGGGCTAAACTTCCAGAGAGCGGGTACACCCATCATGAATTTTAGTGGATCAAACTTGGAAATTAACCAAGTAGTATGGTATAACATGTATTGCCTGAGCCTTCGTGTAGCCCAGACTAGAGCGTAGAAAATTTTTCAATTGGTGGATATCTGGCCTCGTAATCAGTAAACATTTTGTTAAGGTAGTAAATAACTCTTTCCTTTCTCCTAGATTCTTCATGTTGCCCCAGGACACATCCCATTGAATTCTCAAAGATTTTACTAGATATAGGAACAAAGATTTTCCTAGAATATGAGACATTAAAATAGGGGTGCAAGACTAAAACTCATTTATTTTTTATAAGGCAAATTGGCAATCATCATCCCATACCCCATAATTATTCTTTCAAAGAAGACAGAAAATCAGATCACACATATCTGTCAATTGAGATATGAACCGAGCAATGTAATTTAGTCTACCTAGAAAACCTTGAACTTCTTTCTCTGTTCATGGGGAGGTAAACTTTGGATGGCTTTAACTTTGTCTGGATCAACCTCAATACCTTTCCTACTAACAACGAAGCTCAACAACTTTCCAGATATTACTCCGAAGGTGCACTTGTTTGGGTTCAACTTTAATTGGAACTTTCTCAGTCTTTTGAAGAGTTTCCTCAGATTCTCAATATGTTCATCTTCATTTTGTGCTTTGAAAATCATGTTCCCAACATAGACTTCAATCTCTATATGCATCATGTCTTAAAACAAGGTGATTATAGCTCTTTGGAACCTTGCCCCAGTATTCTTTAATCCGAAGAGCATCACCTTGTAATAAAATGTTCCCCACATTGTAAAGAATTCAGTTTTCTCCATGTCATCTGGATACATCTTAATCTGGTTGTATCCCAAGAAACCATCCATGAACGAGAAGAAAGAATTTCTGGTTGTATTATCCACCAAAGTATCTATGTGTGGAAATGAGAAGTTTTCTTTAGGACTTACTTTGTTGAGGTTTCTATAAGACCCCAATTTAGGGGCTAAATTTTAGAAATTATAAAGTATTGAATTTAATTGGTATTTTGAAAGAAAGAGTGATTAAATTGTAAAATTTCACAGTTGGCAAACTATTTTAAGAAGTGCAGGAAATTCAGTGACTAAACCCATGATTTAACCATTTTTTATATGATGAATTATAAACTCCCCTATGAGCAGGTTCAGCAGAAAAAAAATTCCAGTTTTCCCTCTCCAACAACCCTCCTTTCATTTATGATCCACTCGCCGTCCGACCTCTGATCGATGAACCGAAACCACCATCGTGTTCTTTGTCGACTGAGGAACAAAACCCCTTAAACCTTTCGTCGTGAATAGTCACCGTTCGTTGTTAATTTCAGTCGAAAGTATCACCGATAATAACTTAATTTCAATTGGTTTTTTGTCGATTCACAACGATCCGATCATCCGTCTACGACACCTCCCGCACCATCGTGTTCCTTGTTTCGTTCAGAGTTCGTCGGTGTCATCCTTGGTCTCCGTAGATGGCGGCGCGTGAGGAGGTGAATCGGTCAAAGTTTCTGAACTGTTGAAATCGAGCTCTCCGCAGTTCAAAAATTTGAACCAAGCTTTGTAAGTACATCGAAATCACTCAAAATAATTTTTAAAATTTTTTCCGTGATTTATAGGCTGCCGGAAGACGTCCCACGCGCCCCGATTCCAACCTGACCCGACCCGTTTACCTGACCTGACCCGTTGACATGACCCGACCCGTTGACCGGTGTTGACCAAAGTTAACCAAAACTTTAACGGGATTTGACCGGGCATTAAACGACCTTTGACTTTGACCGAGTATACCTATCCTGACATTTTTCGACGTTCCAAATCCGATTCCGCAGTCTGTTTTTCGAAATTCAGAACCGAAGGCCTCGAAATTTGCAGTCAAACCCGTTAACTTTGATTTTGACCGAAAATTCCAAATTTTTGAAAAGTCATATATTATGCTTTCGACGTCCTGAATCCGAATCCAAAGTCTGTTTCGCCAAATTAAAACTATGTAAGCTGTTTTCCACTGATTTATCATCCGATTAAATCCGTTTTTTAGAATTAAGCTTTTTTTTTATGTAATTTCTATTGATATGGATCCGAGGAAATATTGTAAGATGATTTCAAGATCGAGGGTATTCGAATGGAATTTAATGGTCGATCAGTATTGCATAGAAATCGAGGTAATACCTTACTACCTCTTTATGCTTATTGGAATATGTTGATATTGGTAAATGCATGAATAAGATAATATTGGTCACTTTTGTGGAGTTGATTAATTTCTACACTCGATCTGAATACGGCAAAAAGGTTCGGTAATTGATTATGGTTCAGATGCCTTTTATAAGAAATTGAGGGATTGTTAGGATTAAATTACAAGTTATGTGCTTAGTGATAAAGAAATCAACATGGATCTGTAACTTATAATTTATTTCATCAAAGGTTAAATGTTAAAGGTACTTGGATGACAAATTATGAGAATACTTCGTTAAGGTAAAATTACGGAAATACCCTTATGTTATAAAAAGACAAGATTTGGAATATGAAAGTTTGATAAGAGGTTTTTACAGACATATTGATCTGATAAAAATATTGATGTGCATAAGAAATGTTAGTTTTACTTGGAAATTATGGATAACTGGTTTTGATCCTATGAGAGTTTGTGAATGATACTAGAAGTTTGTTAAGAGAATCGTTTCAAGATCAGAGAGTGTTCAAGAAAGTAATTAATCATAGGATCTCTAAATTATATTATTTTCGTTAAGAGCTAATATCGAAATTGTCTGGTTAAAAAATTACGAAAATGCCCTTGAGAGATAAAATAGTCTGAGTTGACCCTGAATGAGAAAGTTCTTTGAGGATTTGTACTTAACTCGATTAAGTACGAATTTAATTGTTAAGGTCATGTCTTTGTACAGAAAAATTCATGATATTCCGTTTGTAAATTTTGAGAAGGCACTTGACCCAAAAATATTCGAGTAATGAGTTAATACCTGAAGAATAATTTATGGGGGTATTATGCTGTCAGAATTGTTCAAAAGGACTGAAATAAATGATAAGATTGAATTTAAATAAAAAGACAGTATAGAAGAAAGTGATTGAAATACATCGGATCTGTAGAATGATCAGAATACCATTATAATGGAAATGACTCAAGAATATCACCAAGCTCAGGAATGATTGGATATCTTCGAGCTCAGAAATTAATGGAATAAGAAGGAGCACCAGAATTACCAAAATACCCTTATGGCTTAGACTAAGTAGTTGTTTTAAATTAATTTAGGAATCCAAGTAAATATGGGTGTTGTACTACCCTTAAAAGTTATGGAACAACTTAAGTGAGATCAACCTTAATGATATGTCTGACCCTGAACGATATAGATATTATTTGAATGCGTGTTTATCTTCTCAAGTTTGGATCGATGATAATTTTGGAAGTTTTCAGCTCAACTCTAGATCACATTCAGTACTAAGAATTGGACGTTTGTTCGACAAATCAACCACGAAGACCAAATTGAATGGAACAGAAGTACAACATGTATCTGAAATTCAATAACTTTTGAATTACTCTGGAAAATCTCGAAGTAACTGGAATATACTTGAATGCTAAATGAAACAAGTAACCTCAAGGACTGAGGATTAAGTAAGAGATTGGAATAAGTTTGGAAACTCGGATGAACTTATGTGATGTATCATTCCTATGGATTATGAACCACTAATCAAGTACGTCAGCATTTCCTGGTACAGTTAAAACATGGAAATGAAATAAAGACCATTAAAATATTTGTTCGTCTCCTTAAGATCTGTTTAGTGATGAATCAGAAGATGATACATGGATAAGAATATTTGGTATTAAAGATTGAATAACCTGGAAGGTTAATGAATTGATAAGTTGATAAGTATTGGTTCTGAAAGCTATTCATCTGGAGTTGTTGATAATCGGATTGATCTTCATAGATTGTAAAGATTCCGAATACCCTTTAGATTTCGTAGAGCTTTCGAAAATTATCCGAATAAGATGATCCTAACAAATTATATTCTGAATAACTGATGATCCGTCAGTTATTGAACTCTTCCAATAGTGATTCTAAATTCCAACATTCTATCGACATACTGAAGATCTGTGTTTCTCGGCTTGATAAGATTATCCAGTACCTCTGAATAATATATGTAAACTCTGGTGTGTTCTCTAATCATATAAATATTTTATCTGATTTCCGACTTGAATTCTGCTCTGATTTTTGATCTGGATTCTGTTCTGATATCTGTTCTGAATTCTGTTTTGATTTCTGATATCTCTGTTTAATGACGGAAAAATGTTTTAATTGGGGGGTATTGTTGAAGGAAGTATTTTCGCAGGTTCCTCGGCTTTGTGCTCAGGGCCTTACAAGTTGTATGGTTTGGGTGTATGGTTCTGGGGAACCTACACATTATGTTGTGTTGGGATGGGATGGGATGGGGGTATACATATATATATATATATATATTTTTAAAAGATCTAAAAGGTTACATGGTTTTTGGGAACACACTACATAATCTATTCTGATCTTCTGAACTCAGTCATCTGAAATATTTCTCTGAACTGAAAGCTCATTGTCCGTTTCCACCTGAAATATCAGTAGAATCTCTTCTCAGCATAAAAATCTGTAAATGTTCAGAAACATTAAGGAAATATATGCTTATCTGTATCTGCACGTTCATCAGCATCATCTGGTAGTTCTGTATTACTGAGCTTTCCAAAGTTCACTCTGTTACTCATCATTTTAGGTTAAAAGAATTGTACCAGTGCAGCTATCGATTTCAGTAAGGGAGTTTTTCCGGTGCTATTTGTAGAGTACGATACATGTGATTAGGGGGCATGTAATTGTATTTTGTTTTATATACGATTCTGAAAATTTGTTTTATTTTGAATATTGATAACTTTTATTTTGTACTCATAAATGATTTGATGAGTTTACAAGTTTTAAGAAAAGTTTTAAATTTTTCGCTATTTTTACAGTGGGTCGCTCCGGTGGCCCTAATGTGACACTCTAGATCGGATCGGGTTACCCGTAATGGTCTCGAGTTACCTGTAATGGTCTAGGGTTACATTTAGTGGTATCAGAGCTATGGTTTGAGTCAAAATTTTCAAGATAGACCGGCCGGTCGAATGTCAAAATATGTCTGATCAGTACATGCCCCTAGAATACAATCGTACCTCCCTGAGCCGGAACTCCATGTCTGAGTCCCTATCTGTAATGAGTAAACCGAAGTTTTTATCCGTTAAGGCTATACTTGTAAAAAAATGAATACCAGTAACATCTGTGTAAACAATGTAAAGTACCTCACGAGCCATGTGAGAGTTATTTATCTGAGAAATTCTGACTCGACTCCGGAAATTAAATTTGGATATGCTACTGCTTTATGAGCCTATTCTCATGATTAAGACCGAATTGATCACTCAAGGGAATTTTCGTTCAGATTCTTTTATTGAAATGAGAGAGAATTCTGATAAGAATGTATACTCAACTGGTTAAGGATTAGTGGAGGATCCGTATTTCTATAAGAGCTACATGAAAGATATGAAAAATACTGATGGAAGTTTCATTTCTGCAATAATGTGACATGAATGAATTTTGAGGACGAAATTCTTTTAAGGAGGGGAGAATTGTAACACCCCAATTTAGGGGCTAAATTTTAGAAATTATAAAGTATTGGATTTAATTGGTATTTTGAATGAAACGGTGGATTAGATTGTAAAATTTCAAAGTTGGTAGACCGTTTTAAGAAGTATAGGAAATTCAGTGACTAAACCCATGATTTAACCATTTTTTATATGAAGAATTATAAACTCCCCCGTGTGTAGGTTCAGCAGAAAAAAATTCCATTTTTCCCTCTCCAACAACCCTCTTTTCCTTTCTGATCCACTCATCGTCCGACCTCTGATCGATCAACCGAAACCACCATTGTGTTCGTTGTCGACCGAGGAACAAAACCCCTCAAACCTTTCATCGTGAATCATCGTCGTTCGTCGTTAATTTCAGTCGGAAGTATCATCGGTAATAACTCAATTTCAATTGGTTTTTCGTCGATTCACGATGATCCGATCATCCATTTACGACACCTCCCGCACCATCGTGTTCCTTGTTCCATTCCGAGTTCACCGGTGTCATCCTTGGTCTCCGTAGACGGCGGCGCGTTTGGAAGTGAAGCGGTCAAAGTTTCCGATTTGTTGAAATCGAGCTCTTCGCCGTTTAAAAATTTGAACCGAGCTTTGTAAGTACCTCGAAATTACTCAAAATAATTTTTAGAGCTATTTTAGAGCTGTTTTGACCGATTCCAACCCGACCCGACCCGTTGACCGTTGACCGCTATTGACCAAAGTTGACCAAAACTTTGACGGGCTTTAACCGGGTACTAAACGACCTTTGACCGAGTATACATATCTTGACATTTTTTGATGTTCTAAATCCGATTCCGCATTCCGTTTTTTCGAAATTCAGAACTGAAGGCCTCAAAATTGGTAGTCAAACCTGTTGACTTTGATTTTAACCGAAAATTCCAAATTTTCGAAAAGTAATATTTTATGCTTTCGATGTCTTGAATCCGAATCCAAAGTCTGTTTTGCCAAATTCGAACTCGATAAGCTGTTTTTCACTGATTTATCATCTGATTCGATCCGTTTTTTAGAATTAAGCTCCGTTTTTTATGTAATTTCTGTTGATATGGATCCGAGGAAATATTGGACAATGATTTTAAGATCGAGGGCGTTCAAATGGAATTTAATGGTTGATCAGTATTGCAAAGAAATCGAGGTAATACTTTACTACCTCTTTATGCTTATTGGAATATGTTGATATTGGTAAATGCATGAATAAGATAATATTGGTCACTTTTGTGGAGTTGATTAATTTCTACACTCGATCTGAATACGGTAAAAAGGTTCAGTAATTGATTATGGTTTAGATGACTTTTATAAGAAATTGAGGGATTGTTAGGATTAAATTACAAGTTATGTGCTTAGTGATAAAGAAATCAACATGGATCTGTAACATATAATTAATTTCATCAAAGGTTAAATGTTAAAGGTACTTGGATGAGAAATTATGAGAATACTTCGGTAGGGTAAAATTATGAAAATACCCTTATGTTATAAAAAGACAAGATTTGGAATATGGAAGTTTGATAAGAGGTTTTTACAGACATATTGATCTGATAAAAATATTGATGTGCATAAGAAATGTTAGTTTTACTTGGAAATTATGGATAACTGGTTTTGATCCTAGGAGGGTTTGTGAAGGATATTAGAAGTCTGTTAAGAGAATCGTTTCAAGATCAGAGAGTGTTCAAGAAAGTAATTAATCATAGGATCTCTAAATTATATTATTTTCGTTAAGAGCTAATATCGAAATTACCTGGTTAAGAAATTATGAAAATGCCATTGAGAGATAAAATAGTCTGAGTTGACTCTGAATGAGAAAGTACTTTGAGGATTTGTACTTAACTCAATTAAGTACGAATTTAATTGTTAAGGCAATGTCTTTGTACAGAAAAATTCATGATATTCCGTTTATAAATTTTGAGAAGGCACTTGACCCAAAAATATTCGAGTAATGAGTTAATACCTGAAGAATAATTTATGGGGGTATTCTGTTGTCAGAATTCTTCGAAAGGACTGAAAAAAATGATAAGATTAAATTTAAATAATAAGACAGGATGGAAGAAAGTGATTGAAATGCATCGGATCTGTAGAATGACCAGAATACCACTATAATGGAAATGACTCAAGAATATCACGAAGCTCAGGAATGATTGGATATCTTCGAGCTCTGAAATGAATGAAATAAAATGAAGCACCATAATTACCAAAATACCCTTATGGCCTATACTAAGTACTTATTTTAAATTAATTTAGGAATCCAAGTAAATATGGGTCTTGTACTACCCTTAAAAGTTATGAAACAGCTTAAGTGAGTCGATCAACCTTAATAATATGTCAGTACCTGAACGATATAGATATTATTTGAACGCGTTTTTGTCTTCTCAAGTTTGGATCGATGATAATTTTGGAAGTATTCAGCTCAACTCTAGATCGCATTCAGTACTAAGAATTGGACATTTGTTCGACAAATCAACCACGAAGACCAAATTGAATGGAACGGAAGTACAACATGTATCTGAAATTCAATAACGTTTGAATTACTCTGGAAAATCCTGAAGTAACTGGAATAGACATGAATGCTAAATGAACTAAGTAACCTCAAGGACTGAGGATTAAGTAAGAGATTGAAATAAGTTTAGAAGCTCGGAAGAACTTATGTGATGTATTATTCCTATGGATTATAAACCACAAATCAAGTACATCAGCATTTCCTGGTACAGTTAAAACATAGAAATGAAATAAAGACCATTAGAATATTTGTTCGTCTCCTTAAGATCTGTTCAGTGAGGACTCACACGATGATCCATGGATAAGAATATTTGGTATTAAATAGTGAATAACTTGGAAGGTTAATGAATTGATAAGTTGATAAGTATTGATTCTGGAAGCTATTCATCTAGAGTTGTTCGATAATCGGATTAATCGTCATAGATTGTAAAGATTCTGAATACCCTTCAGATTTCGTAGAGCTTCCAAAAATTATCCAAATAAGATGATCCTAGCAAATTATATTCTGAATAACTGATGATCCGTCAGTTATTGAACTCTTCCAATAGTGATTCTAAATTCCAACATTGTATCGACATACTGAAGATCTATGTTTCTCTGCTTGATAAGATTATCCAGTACCTCTAAATAATATTTGTAAACTCTGGTGTGTTCCCTAATCATATAAATATTTTATCTGATTTCTGACTTGAATTCTGTTCTGATACATGACCTGAATTATGTTCTGATTTTTGATCTGGATTCTGTTATGATATATGTTCTGATATCTGTTCTGAATTCTATTTTGATTTCTGATATCTCCGTTTAATGACGGAAAAAAGTTTTAATTGGGGGGTATTGTTGAAGGAAGTAATTTCGTAGATTCCTCGGCTTTCTGCTCAGGGCCTTACAAGTTGTATGGGTTGGGTGTATGGTTCTGGGGAACCTACACATTATGTTGTGTAGGGATAGGGGTATATATATATATATATATATATATATGTTTTAAAAAGATCTAAAAGGTTACATGGTTTTTGGGAACACACTACATAATCTATTATGATATTCAGAACTCAGTCATCTGAAATATTTCTCTAAACTGAAAGCTCATTGTCCGTTTCCACCTGAAAAATCAGTAGAATATCTGCTCAGCATAAAAATCTGTAAATGTTCGAAAACATTAAGGAAATATATATTTATAAGTATCTGCACGTTCATCAGCATCATCTGGTAGTTCTGTATTACTAAACTTTCCAAAGTTCACTCTGTTACTCAACATTTCAGGTTAAAAGAATTGTACCAGTGTAGCTATCGACTTCAGTAAGGGAGTTCTTCTGGTGTTGTTTGCAGAGTACGATACATGTGATTATGGGGCATGTAATTGTATTTTGTTTTATATACGAGTCTGAAAATCTGTTTTATTTCGAATATTGATAACTTTTATTTTGTACTCATAAATGATTTTATGAGTTTACAAGTTTTAAGAAAAGTTTTAAATTTTCCGCTATTTTTACAGTGGATCGCTCCGGTTGCCCTAATGTGACACTCCAGATCGGATCGGGTTACCCGTATCGGTCTGGGGGTTACATTTAGTGGTATCAGAGCTATGGTTTAAGTCAAAATTTTCAAGATAGACCGGCCTGTCGAATGTCAAAATATGTCTGATCAGTACACGCCCCTAGAATACAATCGTACCTCTCTGAGCCGGAACTCCAAGGCTGAGTCCCTATCTATAATGAGTAAACCAAAGTTTCTATCCGTTAAGGCTATACTTGTTCAAAAATGAATACCAGTAACATCTGTCTAAACAATGTAAAGTACCTCACGAGCCATGTGAGAGTTATTTATCTGAGAAATTCTGACTCGACTCCGGAAATGAAATTGGGATATGCTACTGCTTTATGAGTCTATTCTCATGATTAAAACCGAATTGATCACTCAAGGGGATTTTTGTTCAGATTATTTTATTGAAATGAGAGAGAATTCTGATAAGAATGTATACTCAACTGGTTAAGGATTAGTGGAGGATCCGTATTTCTATAAGAGCTACATGAAAGATATAAAAAAAACTAATGGAAGTTTCATTTCTGTAATAATGTGACATGAATGAATTTCGAGGAAAAAATTCTTTTAAGGAGGGGAGAATTGTAACACCCCAATTTAAGGGCTAAATTTTAGAAATTATAAAGTATTGGATTTAATTGGTATTTTGAAAGAAACGGTGGATTAAATTGTAAAATTTCAAAGTTGGCAGATCGTTTTAAGAAGTGCAGGAAATTCAATGACTAAACCCATGATTTAACCATTTTTTTATATGATGAATTATAAACTCCCCCGTGCACAAGTTCAGCAGAAAAAAAATTCCATTTTTCCCTCTCCAACAACCTTATTTTCCTTTCTAATCCACTCGCCTTCCGACTTCTGATCGATGAACCGAAACCCCCATCGTGTTCGTTGTCGACCGAGGAACAAAACCCCTCAAACCTTTCATCATGAATCGTCGGTAATAACTCAATTTCAATTGGTTTTTCATCGATTCATGACGATCCGATCATCCGTTTACGACACCTCCCGCACCATCGTGTTCCTTGTTCCGTTCTGAGTTCGCCGGTGTCATCATTGGTCTCCGTAGACGGCGGCGCATTTAGAGGTAAAGCGGTCAAAGTTTCCGATTTTGGGGAAAAGAAAAATGGTCGGTTTGACCGGTTTTGGATATGTTTTGACCAGTTTGACCGATTCCAATTGAATCGACCCGTTGACCGGTGTTGACCAAAGTTGACCAAAACTTTTACGGGCTTTAACCCGGCACTAAACGACCTTTGACTTTGATCGAGTATACATATCCTGACATTTTTCGACGTTCCAAATCCGATTCCAAATTCCATTTTTTCGAAATTCAGAACCTAAGGCCTCGAAATTGGCAGTCAAACCCGTTGACTTTGATTTTGACCAAAAATTTCAAATTTTCGAAAAGTCATATTTTATGCTTTCGACGTCCTGAATCCGAATTCCGTTTCACCCAATTCGAACTCGGTAAGCTGTTTTTCATTGATTTATCATCTAATTCGATTCGTTTTTTAGAATTAAGCTCCATTTTTATGTAATTTCTGTTGATATGGATATGAGGAAATATTGGATGATGATTTCAAGATCGAGTGCAATCTAATGGTAAAAGATCGAGTGCAATCAAGGTAATAATTTACTACCTCCTTATGCTTATTGGAATATATTGATATTGGTAAATGCATGAATAAGATAATATTGGTCACTTTTGTGGAGTTGATTATTTTCTACACTCAATCTGAATACGGTAAAAAGGTTTAGTAATTGATTATGGTTCAGATGACTTTTATAAGAAATTGAGGGATTGTTAGGATTAAATTACAAGTTATGTGCTTATTGATAAGGAAATCAACATGGATCTGTAACTTATTTATTTCATCAAAGGTTAAATGTTAAAGGTACTTGGATGAGAAATTATGAGAATACTTCGGTAGGGTAAAATAACAGAAATACCCTTATGTTATAAAAAAATATTTGGAATATGGAAGTTTGATAAGAGGTTTTTACAGACATATTGATCTGATAAAAATATTGATGTGCATAAGAAATGTTAGTTTTACTTGGAAATTATGGATAACCGGTTTTGATCCTAGGAGGGTTTGTGAAGGATACTAGAAGTCTATTAAGAGAATCGTTTAAGATCAGAGAGTGTTCAAGAAAGTAATTAATCATAGGATCTTTAAATTATATTATTTTCGTTAAGAGCTAATATCGAAATTATCTAGTTAAGATATTATGAAAATGCCCTTGAGAGATAAAATAGTCTGAGTTGACCCTGAATGAGAAAGTTCTTTGAGGATTTGTACTTAACTCGATTAAGTACAAATTTAATTGTTAAGGTCATGTCTTTGTACATAAAAATTCATGATATTCCGTTTGTAAATTTTGAGAAGGCACTTGACCCAAAAATATTTGAGTAAAGAGTTAATACCTGAAGAATAATTTATGGGGGTATTCTGCTGTCAAAATTGTTCAAAAGGACTGAAATAAAAGATAAGATTGAATTTAAATAATAAGACAGGATGGAAGAAAGTGATTGAAATACATCGGATCTATAGAATGACCAGAATACCACTGTAATGGAAATGACTCAAGAATATCACCAAGCTCAGGAATGATTGGATATCTTCGAGCTCTGAAATGAATGGAATAAAACGGAGCACCAGAATTACCAAAATACCTTTATGGCCTAAACTAAGTAGTTGTTTTAAATTAATTAAGGAATCCAAGTAAATATGGGTGTTGTACTACCCTTAAAAGTTATGGAACAACTTAAGTGAGTCGATCAACCTTAATAATATGTAGGTACCTGAAAGATATAGATATTATTTGAACGCGTGTTTGTCTTCTCAAGTTTGATTTGATGATAATGTTGGAAGTATTCAGCTCAACTCTAGATCGCATTCAGTACTAAGAATTGGACGTTTGTTTGATAAATCAACCACGAAGACCAAATTGAATGGAACAGAAGTTCAACATGTATATGAAATTCAATAACGTTTGAATTACTCTGGAAAATCCCAAAGTAACTGAAATAGACTTGAATGCTAAATGAACAAAGTAACCTCAAGGACTGAGGATTAAATAAGAGATTGGAATAAGTTTGGAAACTCGGATGAACTTATGTAATGTATCATTCCTATGGATTATGAACCATAAATCAAGTACATCAACATTTCCTGGTACAGTTAAGACATGGAAATAAAATAAAGACCATTAGAATATTTGTTCGTCTCCTTAAGATCTGTTCAGTGATGCCTCAGAAGATGATCCATGGAAAAGAATATTTGGTATTAAAGAGTGAATAACCTGGAAGGTTAATGAATTGATAAGTTGATAAGTATTAGTTCTGGAAGCTATTCATCTGGATTTGTTCGATAATCGGATTAATCGTCATAGATTGTAAAGATTCTGAATACCCTTCAGATTTCGTAGAGCTTCCGAAAATTATCCAAATAAGATGATCCTAACAAATTATATTCTGAATAACTGATGATCCGTCAGTTATTGAACTCTTCTTATAGTGATTCTAAATTCCAACATTCTATCAATATACTGAAGATCTGTGTTTCTCTGCTTGATAAGATTATCCAGTACCTCTGAATAATATCTATAAACTCTAGTGTGTTCCCTAATCATATAAATATTTTATATAATTTCCGACTTGAATTCTATTCTGATACATGACCTAATTCTGTTCTGATTTTTTATCTGGATTATATTCTAATATCTGTTCTGAATTCTGTTTTGATTTCTTATATCTTTATTTAATGACGGAAAAATGTTTTAATTGGGGGTATTGTTGAAGGAAGTATTTTCGTAGGTTCCTCGGCTTCGTGCTCAGGGCCTTACAAGTTGTGTGGGTTGGGTGTATGGTTCTGGGGAACCTACACATTATGTTGTGTTGGGATGGGATGGGGGTAAATATATATATGTTTTAAAAAGATCTAAAAAGTTACATGGTTTTGGCAACACACTAGATAATCTATTCCGATCTTCTGAAATCAGTCATTTGAAATATTTCTCTGAACTGAAAGCTCATTGTCCGTTTCCGCCTGAAATATCAGAAGAATCTCTGTTCAGCATAAAAATCGGTAAATGTTTAGAAACATTAATGAAATATATGTTTATTTGTATCTTCACGTTCATCAGCATCATCTGGTTGTTCTGCATTACTGAGCTTTCCAAAGTTCACTCTGTTACTCAACATTTCAGGTTAAAAGAATTGTACCAGTGCAGCTATCGACTTCAGTAAGGGAGTTATTCCGGTGCTATTTGCAGAGTACGATACATGTGATTAGGGGGCATGTAATTGTATTTTGTTTTATATACGAGTCTGAAAATCTATTTTATTTCGAATATTGATAACTTTTATTTTGTACTCATAAATGTTTTATGAGTTTACAAGTTTTAAAAAAAGTTTTAAATTTTCTGCTATTTTTACAGTGGGTCGCTTCGGTTGCCCTAATGTGACACTCCAGATCGGATCGGGTTACCCGTATCGGTCTGGGGGTTACATTTAGTGGTATCAAAGCTATGGTTTGAGTCAAAATTTTCAAGATAGATCGGCCGGTCGAATGTCAAAATATGTCTGATCAGTACATGCCCCTAGAATACAATCGTACCTCTCTGAGTCGAAACTCCAAGGCTGAGTCCCTATCTGTAATGAGTAAACCGAAGTTTCTATCTGTTAAGGTTATACTTGTACAAAAATGAATACCATTAACATCTGTCTAAACAATGTAAAGTACCTCACGAGCCATGTGAGAGTTATTTATTTGAGAAATTCTGACTGGACTCCGAAAATGAAATTGGGATATGCTACTGCTTTATGAGCCTATTCTCATGATTAAGACCGAATTGATCACTCAAAGGAATTTTCGTTCAGATTATTTTATTGAAATGAGAGAGAATTCTGATAAGAATGAATACTCAACTAGTTAAGGATTAGTGGAGGATCCGTATTTATATAAGAGCTACATGAAAGATATGAAAAAACTGATGGAAGTTTCATTTCTGTAATAATGTGACATGAATGAATTTCGAGGATGAAATTCTTTTAAGGAGGGGAGAATTGTAACACCCCAATTTAGGGGCTAAATTTTAGAAATTATAAAGTATTGGATTTAATTGGTATTTTGAAAGAAACTGTGGATTAAATTGTAAAATTTCAAATTTGGTAGACCGTTTTAAGAAGTGCAGGAAATTCAGTGACTAAACCCATGATTTAACCATTTTTTATATGATGAATTATAAACTCCCCCGTGCGCAGGTTCAGCAAAAAAAATTCCATTTTCCCTCTCGAACAACCCTACTTTCCTTTCTGATCCACTCGCCGTCCGACCTCCGATCGATGAACCGAAACTACCATCGTGTTCGTTGTCGACCAAGGAACAAAACCCCTCAAACCTTTCGTCGTGAATCATCGCCGTTAGTCGTTAATTTCAGTCGGAAGTATCATAGGTAATAACTCAATTTCAATTGGTTTTTCATCGATTCATGACGATCCGATCATCCGTTTACGACACCTCCCGTACCATTGTGTTCCTTGTTCCGTTCCGAGTTCGCCGGTGTCATCCTTGGTCTCTGTAGATGGTGGCGCATTTGGAGGTGAAGCGGTCAAAGTTTTCGATTTGTTGAAATCGAGCTCTCCACCATTCAAAAATTTGAATCGAGCTTTGTAAGTGCCTCAAAATCACTCAAAATAATTTTTATAAATTTTCCCGTGATTTATAGGCTGTCGGAAGACATCCCACGCGCCGTCACTACGCGTGGGGAAGTGAAAAATGACCTGTTTGACCGATTTTGGAGCTGGTTTGACCGATTCCAACCCGACCTGGCCCGTTTACCCGACCCGACCCGTTGAACTGACTCGTTGACCGGTGTTGGCCAAAACTTTGACGGGCTTTAACCGGGTACTAAACGACCTTTGACTTTGACCAAGTATACATATCCTGATATTTTTCGACGTTCCAAATCCGATTCCGCAGTCCGTTTTTTTCGAAATTCATAACCGAAGGCCTCAAAATTGGCAGTCAAACCCGTTGACTTTGATTTTAATCGAAAATTCCAAATTTTAGAAAAGTCATATTTTATGCTTTCGACGTCCTGAATCCGAATCTGAAGTCCGTTTCACCCAATTCAAACTAGGTAAGTTGCTTTCCACTGATTTATCATCCGATTCGATCCATTTTTTAGAATTAAGCTCTGTTTTTTATGTAATTTCTATTGATATGGATCCGAGGAAATATTGGACGATGATTTCAAGATCGAGGGCGTTCGAATGGAATTTAATGGTCGATCAGTATTGTATGGAAATCGAGGTAGAACTTTACTAACACTTTATGCTTATTGGAATATGTTGATATTGGTAAATGCATGAATAAGATAATATTGGTGACTTTTGTGGAGTTGATTAATTTTTACACTCGATCTGAATACGGTAAAAAGGTTCAGCAATTGAATATGGTTCAGATGACTTTCATAAGAAATTGAGGGATTTTTATGATTAAATTACAAGTTATGTGCTTAGTGATAAAGAAATCAACATGGATCTGTAACTTATAATTTATTTCATCAAAGGTTAAATGTTAAAGGTACTTGGATGAGAAATTATGAGAATACTTCGGTAGGGTAAAATTACAAAAATACCCTTATGTTATAAAAACACTAGATTTGGAATATGGAAGTTTGATAAGAGGTTTTTACAGACATATTGATCTTATAAAAATATTGATGTGCATAAGAAATGTTAGTTTTACTTGGAAATTATGGATAACCAGTTTTGATCCTAGGAGGGTTTGTGAAGGTTGCTAGAAGTCTGTTAAGATAATCGTTTCAAGATCAGAGTTTGTTCAAGAAAGTGATTAATCATAGGATCTCTAAATTATATTATTTTCGTTAAGAGCTAATGTCGAAATTATCTGGTTGAGAAATTACAAAAATGCCCTCGAGAGATAAAATAGTCTGATTTGACCCTGAATGAGAAAGTACTTTGAGGATTTGTACTTAACTCGATTAAGTACGAATTTAATTGTTAAGGTCATGTCTTTGTACAGAAAAATTCATGATATTCCGTTTGTAAATTTTGAGAAGGCACTTGACCCAAAAATATTCGAGTAATGAGTTAATACCTGAAGAATAATTTATGGGGGTATTCTGCTGTCAGAATTATTCGAAAGGACTGAAATAATTGATAAGAATGAATTTAAATAATAAGACAGGAAGGTTGAAAGTGATTGAAATACATCGGATCTGTAGAATGACCAGAATACCACTGTAATGGAAATGACTCAAGAATATTACCAAGCTCAGGAATGATTGGATATCTTCGAGATCTGAAATGAATGGAATAAAATGGAGCACCAGAATTACCAAAATACCAAGTAAATATGGGTGTTGTACTACCCTTAAAAGTTATGGAACAACTTAAGTGAGTCGATCAACCTTAATGATATGTCAGTACCTGAACGATATAGATATTATTTGAACCCGTGTTTATCTTCTCAAGTTTGGATCGATGATAATTTTGAAAGTATTCAGCTCAACTCTAGATCGCATTCAGTACTAAGAATTGGACGTTTGTTCGACAAATCAACCACGAAGACCAAATTGAATGGAACAGAAGTACAACATGTATCTGAAATTCAATAACGTTTGAATTACTCGTGAAAATCCCGAAGTAACTAGAATAGACTTGAATGCTAAATGAACCAAGTAACCACAAGGACTGAGAATTAAGTAAGAGTTTGGAATAAGTTTGGAAACTCGGATGAACTTATGTGATGTATCATTCCTATGGATTATGAAAAACAAATCAAGTACGTCAGCATTTCCTGGTACAGTTAAAACATGGAAATGAAATAAAGACCATTAGAATATTTGTTCGTCTCCTTAAGATCTGTTCAGTGATGACTCAGGAGATGATCCATGGATAAGAATATTTGGTATTTAAGAGTGAATAACCTGGAAGGTTAATGAATTGATAAGTTGATAAGTATTGGTTCTGGAAGCTATTCATCTGGAGTTGTTCGATAATCGGATTAATGGTCATAGATTGTAAAGATTCTAAATACCCTTCAGATTTCGTAGAGCTTCCGAAAATTATCCGAATAAGATGATCTTAACAAATTATATTCTGAATAACAGATGATCCGTCAGTTATTGAACTCTTGTAATAGTGATTCTAAATTCCAACATTCTATCGATATACTGAAGATCTGTGTTTCTCTGCTTGATAAGATTATCCAGTACCTCTGAATAATATCTGTAAACTCTGGTGTGTTCCCTAATCATATAAATATTTTATCTGATTTCTGACTTGAATTCTGTTCTGATATATGACCTGAATTATGTTCTGATTTTTGATCTGGATCTTGTTTTATATATGTTCTGAATTATGTTTTGATTTCTGATATCTCGGTTTAATGACGGAAAAATGTTTTAATTGGGGGGGTATTATTGAAGGAAGTATTTTCGCAGGTTACTCGGCTTTGTGCTCAGGGCCTTAAAAGATATGTGGGTTGGGTGTATGGATTTTTGGGAACACACTAGATAATCTATTCCGATCTCCTGAACTCAGTCATCTGAAATATTTCTCTAAACTGAAAGCTCATTGTCCGTTTCTACCTGAAATATCAGTAGAATCTCTGCTCAGCATAAAAATTTGTAAATGTTCGGAAACATTAAGGAAATATATGTTTATCTGTATCTGCACGTTCATCAGCATCTTCTGGTAGTTTTATATTCCTGAGCTTTTAAAAGTTCACTCTGTTACTCAACATTTCAGGTTAAAAGAATTGTATCAGTGCAGCTATCGACTCCAGTAATGGAGTTCTTCCGGTGTTGTTTGCAGAGTACGATACATGTGATTAGGGAGCATATAAATGTATTTTGTTTTATATACGAGTCTGAAAATCTTTTTTATTTCGAATATTGGTAACTTTTATATCGAACTCATAAATGATTTTATGAGTTTACAAGTTTTAAGAAAAGTTTTAAATTTTCTGCTATTTTTACAGTGGGTCGCTCCGGTGGCCCTAACGTGACACTCCAGATCGGATCAGGTTACCCGTATCAGTCTGGGGGTTACATTTAGTGGTATCAGAGCTATGGTTTGAGTCAAAATTTTCAAGATAGACCGGTCGGTCGAATGTCAAAATATGTCTGATCAGTACATGCCCCTAGAATACAATCGTACCTCTTAGAGCCGGAACTCCAAGGCTGAGTCCCTATCTGTAATGAGTAAACCAAAGTTTTTATCCGTTAAGGCTATACTTGTACAAAAATGAATGCCAGTAACATCTGTCTAAACAATGTAAAGTACCTCACGAGCCATGTGAGAATTATTCATCTGAGAAATTCTGACTAGACTTCGGAAATAAAATTTGGATATGCTACTGCTTTATGAGCCTATTCTCATGATTAAGACCGAATTGATCACTCAAGGGAATTTTTGTTCAGATTCTTTTATTGAAATGAGAGAGAATTTTGATAAGAATGTATACTCAACTGGTTAAGGATTAGTGGAGGATCCGTATTTCTATAAGAGCTACATGAAAGATATGAAAAAAACTGATGGAAGTTTGATTTCTGCAATAATGTGACATGAATGAATTTCGAGGAAAAAATTCTTTTAAGGAGGGGAGAATTGTAACACCCCAATTTAGGGGCTAAATTTTAGAAATTATAAAATATTGGATTTAATTGGTATTTTGAAAGAAACGGTGGATTAAATTGTAAAATTCAAAGTTGGTAGAATGTTTTAAGAAGTGGATGAAATTTAGTGACTAAACCCATGATTTAACCATTTTTTTTATGATGAATTATAAACTCCCCCGTGCGCAGGTTCAGCGGAAAAAAAATTCCATTTTTCCCTCTCCAACAACCTTCATTTCCTTTATGATCCACTCGTCGTCTGACCTTCGTTCGATGAACCGAAACCACCATCATGTTCGTTGTCGACCGAGGAACAAAACCCCTCAAACCTTTCGTCGTTAATCGTCATCGTTCGTCGTTAATTTCAGTAGGAAGTATCGTCGGTAATAACTCAATTTCAATTGGTTTTTCGTCGATTCACGACGATCCAATCATCCGTTTACGATACCTCCCGCACCATCGTGTTCCTTCTTCCGTTCCGAGTTCGCCGGTGTCATCCTTGGTCTCCGTAGTCGGCGGCGCGTTTGGAGGTGAAGCGGTCAAAGTTTTCGATTTGTTGAAATCGAGCTCTCCGCAGTTCAAAAATTTGAACCAAGCTTTGTAAGTACCTCGAAATCATTCAAAATAATTTTTAGAAATTTTTCCGTGATTTATAGGTTGCCGGAAGACATCCCACGCGCCCCCACGCGCCGTCACTGCGCCTAGGGAAGGGAAAAATGACCGGTTTGACCGGTTTTGGAGCTGTTTTGACCGGTTTGACAGATTTCAAACCGACCCGACCCGTTTACCTGACCCGACCCAACCCAATGACCGGTGTTGACCAAGGTTGAACAAAACTTTGGCAGGCTTTGACCGGGCATTAAACGGCCTTTGAATTTGACTGAGTATACCTATCCTGACATTTTTCGACGTTCTAATCCGATTCCGCAGTCCATTTTTCGAAATTCTGAACAGAAGGCCTCGAAATTGCCTGTCAAACCCGTTAACTTTGATTTTGACCAAAAATTAAAAATTTTTGAAAAGTCATATTTTATGCTTTTGACGTCCTGAATACGAAACCGGAGATCGTTTCGCCAAATTCAAACTTGGTAAGCTATTTTTCACTGATTTATCATCCAATTCGATCCGTTTTTCAGAATTAAGCTCTGTTTTTTATGTAATTTCTGTTGATATGGATCCAAGTAAATATTGGAAGATGGTTTCAAGATTGAGGGCGTTCGAATGGAATTTAATGGTCGATCAGCCTTGCACAGAAATTGAGGTAATACTTTACTACCTCTTTATGCTTATTGGAATATGTTGATATTGGTAAATGCATGAATAAGATAATATTGGTCACTTTTGTGGAGTTGATTAATTTCTACACTCGATCTGAATACGCTAAAAAGGTTCAGTAATTGATTATGGTTCAGATGACTTTTATAATAAATCGAGAGATTGTTAGGATTAAATTACAAGTTATGTGCTTAGTGATAAACAAATCAACATGGATCTGTAACTTATAATTTATTTCATCAAAGGTTAAATGTTAAAGGTACTTGGATGAGAAATTATGAGAATACTTCGGTAGGGTAAAATTACGGAAATACCTTTATGTTATAAAAAGACAAGATTTGGAATATGGAAGTTTGATAAGAGGTTTTTACAGACATATTGATCTGATAAAAAATATTGATGTGTATAAGAAATGTTAGTTTTACTTGGAAATTATGGATAATAGGTTTTGATCCTATGAGGGTTTGTGAAGGATACTAGAAGTCTATTAAGAGAATCGTTTCAAGATCAGAGAGTGTTCAAGAAAGTAATTAATCATAGGATCTCTAAATTATATTATTTTCGTTAAGAGCTAATATCAAAATTATCTGGTTAAGAAATTATGAAAATGCCCCTTGAGAGATAAAATAGTCTGAGTTGACTCTGAATGAGAAAGTACTTTGAGGATTTGTACTTAACTCGGTTAAGTACGAATTTAATTGTTAAGGTCATGTCTTTGTACAGAAAAATTCATGATATTCCGTTTGTAAATTTTGAGAAGGCACTTGACCTAAAAATATTCAAGTAATGAGTTAATACCTGAAGAATAATTTATGGGGGTATTCTACTGTCAGAATTGTTCGAAAGGACTGAAATAAATTATAAGATTGAATTTAAATAATAAGACAGGATGGAAGAAAGTGATTGAAATACATCGGATCTGTAGAATGACCAGAATACCACTGTAATGGAAATGACTCAAGAATATCACCAAGCTCAGGAATGATCGGATACCTTCGAGCTCTGAAATGAATGGAATAAAACGGAGCACCAGAATTACCAAAATACCCTTATGGCCTAGTCTAAGTAGTTGTTTTAAATTAATTAAGTAATCCAAGTAAATATGGGTGTTGTACTACCCTTAAAAGTTATGGAACAACTTAAGTGAGTTGATCAACCTTAATGATGTGTCAGTACCTGAACGACATATATATTATTTGAACGCGTGTTTGTCTTCTCAAGTTTGGATCGATGATAATTTTGAAAGTATTCAGCTCAACTGTAGATCGCATTCAGTACTAAGAATTGGACGTTTGTTCAAAAAATCAACCACGAAGACCAAATTGAATGGAACGGAAGTATAACATGTATCTGAAATTCAATAACGTTTGAATAACTCTGGAAAATCCCGAATTAACTGGAATAGACATGAATGCTAAATGAACTAAGTAACCTCAAGGACTGAGGATTAAGTAAGAGATTGGAATAAGTTTGGAAACTCGGATGAACTTATGTGATGTATCATTCCTATGGATTATGAACCACAAATCAAGTACGTCAACATTTCCTGGTACAGTTAAAACATGGAAATGAAATAAAGACCATTAGAATATTTGTTCGTCTCCTTAAGATCTGTTAAGTGATGACTCAGAAGATGATCCATGGATAAGAATATTTGGTATTAAAGAGTGAATAACCTGGAAGGTTAATGAATTGATAAGTTGATAAGTATTGGTTCTGGAAGCTATTCATCTGGAGTTGTTCGATAATCGGATTAATCGTCATAGATTGTAAAGATTCTAAATACCCTTCAGATTTCGTAGAGCTTCCGAAAAGTATCCAAATAAGATGATCCTAATAAATTATATTCTGAATAACTGATGATCTGTCAATTATTGAAGTATTTCAATAGTTATTCTAAATTCCAACATTCTATCGACATACTGAAGATCCGTGTTTCTCTGCTTGATAAGATTATCCAGTACGTCTGAATAACATCTGTAAACTCTGGTGTGTTCCCTAATCATATAAATATTTTATCTGATTTCCAACTTGAATTATGTTATGATACATGACTTGAATTCTATTCTGATTTCTTATCTAGATTCTGTTCTGATATCTGTTCTGAATTCTGTTTTGATTTCTGATATCTCCGTTTAATGATAGAAAAATGTTTTAATTAGGGGGTATTGTTGAAGGAAGTATTTTCGTAGGTTCCTCGGCTTTGTGCTCAGGGTCTTACAAGTTGTGTGGGTTGGATGTATGGTTCTGGGGAACCTGGTTCCTCGGCTTTGTGCTCAGGGTTACAAGTTGTGTGGGTTGGATGTAGGAAACATTAAGGAAAGATATGTTTATCTGTATCTGCATGTTCATCAGCATCATCTGGTAGTTCTATATTACTGAGCTTTCCAAAGTTCACTCGGTTACTCAACATTTCAGGTTAAAAGAATTATACCAGTGCAGCTATCGACTTCAGTAAGGGAGTTCTTCCGGTGCTGTGTGTAGAGTACGATACATGTGATTAGGGGGCATGTAATTGTATTTTATTTTATATACGAGTCTGAAAATCTGTTTTATTTCGAATATTGATAACTTTTATTTTGTACTTAGAAATGATTTTATGAGTTTACAAGTTTTAAGAAAATTTTAAATTTTCCGCTATTTTTACATTGGGTCGCTCCGGTGGCCTTAATGTGACACTCCAGATCGGATCGGGTTACCCGTATCGGTCTGGGGGTTATATTTAGTGGTATCAGAGCTAAGGTTTGAGTCAAAATTTTCAAGATAGACCGGCCGGTCGAATGTCAAAATCTGTCTGATTAGTACATGCCCCTAGAATACAATCATACCTCTCTGAGCCGGAACTCCAAGGCTGAGTCCCTATCTGTAATGAGTAAACCGAAGTTTCAATTTGTTAAGGCTATACTTGTACAAAAATGAATACCAGTAACATCTGTCTAAACAATGTAAAGTACCTCACGAGCCATGTAAACCGAAGTTTCAATTTGTTAAGGCTATACTTGTACAAAAATGAATACCAGTAACATCTGTCTAAACAATGTAAAGTACCTCACGAGCCATGTTAGAGTTATTTATCTGAGAAATTCTGACTCGACTCCGGAAATGAAATTGGGATATGCTACTACTTTATGAGCTTATTCCCATGATTAAGACCGAATTGATCACTCAAGGGAATTTTTGTTCAGATTCTTTTATTGAAATGAGAGAGAATTTTGATAAGAATGTATACTCAACTGGTTAAGGATTAGTGGAGGATCCGTATTTCTATAAGAGCTACATGAAAGATATGAAAAAAACTTATGGAAGTTTCATTTCTGCAATAATGTGACATGAATGAATTTTGAGGACGAAATTCTTTTAAGGATGGGAGAATTGTAACACCCGAATTTAGGGGCTAAATTTTAGAAATTATAAAATATTGGATTTAATTGGTATTTTGAAATAAACGGTGGATTAAATTGTAAAATTTCAAAGTTGGTAGATTGTTTTAAGAAGTGCAGGAAATTCAGTGACTAAACCCATGATTTAACCATTTTTTTATATGACGAATTATAAACTCCCCAGTGCGCAGGATCAGCAGAAAAAAAAAATCCATTTTTCCCTCTCCAACAACCCTCTTTTCCTTTATGATCCACTCGTCGTCTGACCTCCGTTCGATGAACCGAAACCACCATCATGTTCGTTGTCGACCGAGGAACAAAACCCCTCAAACCTTTCGTCGTGAATCATCATCGTTCGTCGTTAATTTCAGTAGGAAGTATCGTCGGTAATAACTCAATTTCAATTGGTTTTTCGTCGATTCACGACGATCCGATCATCCGTTTACGACACCTCCCGCACCATCGTGTTCCTTGTTCCATTCCGAGTTCGCCGGTGTCATCCTTGGTCTCCGTAGACGGTGGCGCGTTTGGAGGTGAAGTGGTCAAAGTTTCCGATTTGTTGAAATCGAGCTCTCCGCAGTTCAAATATTTGAACCAAGCTTTGTAAGTACCTCAAAAACTCTCAAAACAATTTTTATAAATTTTTCCATGATTTATAGGCTGCCGGAAGACATCCCATGCGCCCCCAAGTGCCGCCACTGCGCGTGGGGAAGGGAAAAATGACCGGTTTGACCGGTTTTGGATTTGTTTTAACCGGTTTGACAGATTCCAAACCGACCCGACCCGTTTACCTGACCCGACCCAACCCGTTGACCGGTGTTGACCAAAGTTGACCAAAACTTTGGCGGGCTTTGACCGGGCATTAAACAGCCTTTGACTTTGACTGAGTATACCTATCCTAACATTATTCGACGTTCCAAATCCGATTCGCAATCCGTTTTTCGAAATTCTGAACCGAATGCCTCGAAATTGGCTGTCAAACCCGTTGACTTTGATTTTGACCGAAAATTCCAATTTTTCAAAAAGTTATATTTTATGCTTTTGACGTCCTGAATCCGAAACCGGAGATCGTTTCGCCAAATTCGAACTTGGTAAGCTATTTTTCACTGATTTATCATCCAATTCGATCTGTTTTTCAGAATTAAGCTCCGTTTTTTATGTAATTTCTGTTGATATGGATCCAAGTAAATATTGGAAGATGATTTCAAGATCGAGGGCGTTCGAATGGAATTTAATGGTCGATCAGTATTGCACAGAAATTGAGGTAATACTTTACTACCTCTTTATGCTTATTGGAATATGTTGATATTGGTAAATGCATGAATAAGATAATATTGGTCACTTTTGTGGAGTTGATTAATTTATACACTCGATCTGAATACGGTAAAAAGGTTCAGTAATTGATTATGGTTCAGATGACTTTTATAATAAATTGAGAGATTGTTAGGATTAAATTACAAGTTATGTGCTTAGTGATAAAGAAATTAACATGGATATGTAACTTATAATTTATTTCATCAAAGGTTAAATGTTAATGGTACTTGGATGAGAAATTGTGAGAATACTTCGGTAGGGTAAAATTACGAAAATACCCTTATGTTATAAAAAGACAAGATTTGGAATATGGAAGTTTGATAAGAGGTTTTTACAGACATATTGATCTGATAAAAATATTGATGTGCATAAGAAATGTTATTTTACTTGGAAATTATGGATAACAAGTTTTGATCCTAGGAGGGTTTGTGAAGTATACTAGAAGTCTATTAAGAGAATCGTTCCAAGATCAGAGAGTGTTCAAGAAAGTAATTAATCATAAGATCTCTAAATTATATTATTTTCGTTAAGAGCTAATATCAAAATTATCTGGTTAAGAAATTACGAAAATGCCCTTGAGAGATAATATAGTCTGAGTTGACCCTGAATGAGAAAGTACTTTGAGGATAAAGGACTAAAATAAATGATAAGATTGAATTTAAATAATAAGACAAGATGGAAGAAAGTGATTGAAATACATCGGATCTGTAGAATGACCAGAATACCACTGTAATGGAAATGACTCAAGAATATCACCAAGCTCAGGAATGATCGGATACCTCGAGCTCTGAAATGAATGGAATAAAACGGAGCACCAGAATTACCAAAAATACCCTTATGGCCTAGTCTAAGTAGTTGTTTTAAATTAATAAGTAATCCAAGTAAATATGGGTTGTATACCCTTAAAAGTATGGAACAACTTAAGTGAGTTGATCAACCTTAATGATGTGTCAGTACTGAACGACTATATATTTGAACGCGTGTTGTCTTCTCAAGTTTGGATCGATGATAATTTTGAAAGTATTCAGCTCAACTGTAGATCGCATTCAGTACTAAGAATTGGACGTTTGTTCAAAAAATCAACCACGAAGACCAAATTGAATGGAACGGAAGTATAACATGTATCTGAAATTCAATAACGTTTGAATAACTCTGGAAAATCCCGAATTAACTGGAATAGACATGAATGCTAAATGAACTAAGTAACCTCAAGGACTGAGGATTAAGTAAGAGATTGGAATAAGTTTGGAAACTCGGATGAACTTATGTGATGTATCATTCCTAAGGATTATGAACCACAAATCAAATACGTCAACATTTCCTGGTACAGTTAAAACATGGAAATGAAATAAAGACCATTAGAATATTTGTTCGTCTCCTTAAGATATGTTCAGTGATGACTCAGAAGATGATCCATGGATAAGAATATTTGGTATTAAAGAGTGAATAACCTGGAAGGTTAATGAATTGATAAGTTGATAAGTATTGGTTCTAGAAGCTATTCATCTGGAGTTGTTCGATAATCAGATTAATCGTCATAGATTTTAAAGATTCTGAATACCCTTCAGATTTCGTAGAGCTTCCGAAAAGTATCCGAATAAGATGATCCTAATAAATTATATTCTGAATAACTGATGATCCGTCAGTTATTGAAGTCTTTCAATAGTGATTCTAAATTCCAACATTCTATCGACTTACTGAAGATCTGTGTTTCTCTGCTTGATAAGATTATCCAGTACGTCTGAATAATATCTGTAAACTTTGGTGTGTTCCCTAATCATATAAATATTTTATCTGATTTCCGACTTGAATTATGTTATGATACATGACCTGAATTCTATTCTGATTTCTGATCTAGATTCTGTTATGATATCTGTTCTTAATTCTGTTTTGTTTTCTGATATCTCCGTTTAATGACAGAAAAATGTTTTAATTAGGGGGTATTGTTGAAGGAAGTATTTTCGCAGGTTTCTCGGCTTTGTGCTCAGGGCCTTACAAGTTGTGTGGGTTGGGTGTATGGTTCTGGGGAACCTACACATTATGTTGTGTTGGGATGGGGGTATATATATATATATATATATATATATATATATATATATATGTGTGTGTTTTAAAAAGATCTAAAGAGTTACATGGGTTTTGGGAACACACTAGATAATCTATTCCAATCTCCTTAACTCAGTCATCTGAAATATTTCTCTGAACTGAAAGCTCATTGTCTGTTTCTACCTAAAATATCAGTAGAATCTCTGCTCAACATAAAAATCTGTAAATGTTCGGAAACATTAAGGAAATATATGTTTATCTATATCTGCACGTTCATCAGCATCATCTGGTAGTTCTGTATTACTGAGCTTTGCAAAGTTCACTCGGTTACTCAACATTTCAGGTTAAAAGAATTGTACCAGTGCAGCTATCGACTTCAGTAAGAGAGTTCTTCCGGTGCTGTTTATAGAGTACGATACATATGATTAGGGGGCATGTAATTGTATTTTATTTTATATTCTAGTCTGAAATCTGTTTTATTTCGAATATTGATAACTTTTATTTTGTACTCATAAATGATTTTATGAGTTTACAAGTTTTAAGAAAATTTTAAATTTTTCGCTATTTTTACAGTGGGTCGCTCCGGTGGCCCTAATGTGACACTCCAGATCGGATAGGGTTACCTGTATCGGTCTGAGGGTTAAATTTAGTGGTATCAGAGCTATGGTTTGAGTCAAAATTTTCAAGATAGACCGGCCGGTCGAATGTCAAAATCTGTCCGATCAGTACATGCCCCTAGAATACAATCGTACCTCTCTGAGCCGAAACTCCAAGGCTGAGTCCCTATCTGTAATGAGTAAACAGAAGTTTCTATCAGTTAGGGCTATACTTGTACAAAAATGAATAACAATAACATCTTTATAAACAATGTAAAGTACCTCACGAGCCATGTGAGAGTTATTTATCTGAGAAATTCTGACTCGACTCTGGAAATTAAATTTGGATATGCTACTGCTTTATGAGCCTATTCTCATGATTAAGACCGAATTGATCAATCAAGGGAATTTTCGTTCAGATTCTTTTATTGAAATGAGAGAGAATTCTGATAAGAATGTATACTCAACTGGTTAAGGATTAGTGGAGGATCCGTATTTCTATAAGAGCTACATGAAAGATATGAAACAAACTGATGGAAGTTTCATTTCTGCAATAATGTGACATGAATAAATTTTGAGGACGAAATTCTTTTAAGGAGGGGAGAATTGTAACACCCCAATTTAGGGGATAATTTTAGAAATTATAAAGTATTGGATTTAATTGGTATTTTGAAATAAACGGTGGATTAAATTATAAAATTTCAAAGTTGGCAGACCGTTTTAAAAAGTGCAGAAAATTCAGTGACTAAGATTTAACCATTTGTTTATATGATTAATTATAAACTCCCCCGTGCGCAGGTTTAGCAGAAAAAAATTCCAGTTTTCCCTCTCCAACAACCCTCATTTCCTTTCTGAACCACTCGCCGTCCGACCTCCTATCGATGAACCGAAACCACCATCGTGTTCGTTGTCGACTGAAGAACAAAACCCCTCCAACCATTTGTCGTGAATCATCGCCGTTCGTCGTTAATTTCAGTCGGAAGTATCGTCAGTAATAAATCAATTTCAATTGGTTTTTCGACGATTCACGAGGATCTGATCATCCGTTTACGACACCTCCCGCACCATCGTGTTCCTTGTTCCGTTCCGAGTTCACCGGTGTCATCCTTGGTCTACGTAGACGGCAGCGCGTGAGGAGGTGAACCGAGCTTTGTAAGTACCTCGAAATCACACAAAATAATTTTTAGAAATTTTTTCGTGATTTATAGGCTGCCGAAAGACATTCCACGCGAAAAAATGATTGGTTTGACCATTTTTGGAGCTATTTTGAACGATTTGACAGATTCCAACCCGACCCGACCCGTTTACCCGACCCGACCCGTTGACCGGTGTTCACCAAAGTTGACCAAAACTTTTATGGGCTTTGACCGGGCATTAAACGGCCTTTGACTTTGACTGAGTATTCATATCCTGATATTTTTCGACGTTCCAAATCCGATTCTGCAGTTCGTTTTTCGAAATTTAGAACTGAAGGCCTCGAAATTTGTTGTCAAACCCGTTGACTTTGATTTTGACTGAAAATTCTAAATTTTTGAAAAGTCATATTTTATGCTTTCGACGTCCTGAATCCGAAACCGGAGATCGTTTCACCAAACTCGAAGTCGGTAAGCTGTTTTTCACTGATTTATCATCCAATTCGATCCATTTTTCAGAATTAAGCTCTGTTTTTTTATGTAATTTCTGTTGATATGGATTCGAGGAAATATTGGAAGATAATTTCAAGATCGAGGGCATTCGAATGGAATTTAATGGTCGATTAGTATTGCACAGAAATCGAGGTAATACTTTACTATCTCTTTATGGTTGTTGGAATATGTTGATATTGGTAAATGCATGAATAAGATAAAACTGGTCAATTTTGTGGAGTTGATTAATTTCTATACTCGATCTGAATACGGTAAAAAGGTTTAGTAATTGATTATTGTTCAGATGACTTTTATAATAAATTGAGAGATTGTTAGGATTAAATTACAAGTTATGTACTTAGTGATAAAGAAATCAATATGGATCTGTAGCTTATAATTTATGTCATCAAAGGTTAAATGTTAAAGGTACTTGGATGAGAAATTATGAGAATACTTCGGTAGGGTAAAATTACAGAAAATACCCTTATGTTATAAAAAAACAAGATTTGGAATATGGAAGTTTGATAAGAGGTTTTTACATACATATTGATCTGATAAAAATATTGATGTGCATAAGAAATGTTAGTTTTACTTGGAAATTATGGATAACCGGTTTTGATCCTAGGAGGGTTTGTGAAGGATACTAGAAGTCTGTTAAGAGAATCGTTTCAAGATCAGAGAGTGTTCAAGAAAGTAATTAATCATAGGATCTCTAAATTATATTATTTTCGTTAAGAGCTAATATCGAAATTATTTGGTTAAGAAATTACGAAAATTCCCTTGAGAGATAAAATACTCTAAGTTGACCTTGAATGAGAAAGTACTTTGAGGATTTTGTACTTAACTCGATTATGTACGAATTTAATTGTTAAGGTCATGTCTTTGTATAGAAAAATTCATGATATTCCGTTTGTAAATTTTGAGAAGGCACTTGACCCAAAAATATTCGAGTAATGAGTTAATACCTGAAGAATAATTTATGGGGGGATTTTGCTGTCAGAATTATTCGAAAGGACTGAAATAAATGATAAGATTGAATTTAAATAATAAGACAGGATGGATGAATGTGATTGAAATACATCGGATCTGTAGAATGACCAGAATACCACTGTAATGGAAATGACTCAAGAATATCACCAAGATCAGGAATGATTGGATATCTTCAAGCTCTGAAATGAATGGAATAAAACAGAGTACCAGAATTACCAAAATACCCTTATGTCCTAGACTAAGTAGTTGTTTTAAATTAATTAAGGAATCCAAGTAAATATGGGTGTTGTACTACCCTTAAAAGTTATGGAACAACTTAAGTGAGTCGATCAACCTTAATGATATGTCAGTACCTGAACGACATATATATTATTTGAACTCGTGTTTGTCTTCTCAAGTTTGGATCGATGATAATTTTGAAAGTATTCAGCTCAACTCTAGAACGCATTCAGTACTAAGAATTGGACGTTTGTTCGAAAAATCAACCACGAAGACCAAATTGAATAAAACAGAAGTATAACATGTATTTGAAATTCAATAACGTTTGAATTACTCTGGAAAATCCCGAAGTAACTGGAATAGACTTGAATGCTAAATGAACCAAGTAACCTCAAGGACTGAGGATTAAGTAAGAGATTGGAATAAGTTTGGAAACTCGGATGAACTTATGTGATGTATCATTCCTATGTATTATGAACCATAAATCAAGTACATCAACATTTTCTGGTACATTTAAAACATGGAAATGAAATAAAGACCATTAGAATATTTGTTCGTCTCCTTAAGATCTGTTCAGTGATGACTCAGAAGATGATCCATGGATAAGAATATTTGGTATTAAAGAGTGAATAACCTGGAAGGTTAATGAATTGATAAGTTGATAAGTATTGGTTATGGAAGCTATTCATCTGGAGTTGTTCGATAATCGGATTAATCGTCATAGATTGTAAAGATTCTGAATACCCTTCAGATTTCATAGAGATTTCGAAAATTATCCGAATAAGATGATCCTAATAAATTATATTCTGAATAACTGATGATCCGCCAGTTATTGAAGTCTTACAATAGTGATTCTAAATTCCAACATTCAATCGACATACTGAAGATATGTGTTTCTCTGCTTGATAAGATTATCCAGTACGTCTGAATAATATCTGTAAACTGTGGTATGTTCCCTAATTATATAAATATTTTATCTGATTTCCGATTTGAATTATGTTATGATACATGACCTGAATTATGTTCTGATTTCTGATCTGGATTCTGTTTTGATATCTGTTTTGATTTCTGATATCTCCGTTTAATGACCAAAAATGTTTTAATTGGGGGTATTGTTGAAGGATGTATTTTCGCTGGTTCCTAGGCTTTGTGCTCAGGGCCTTACAAGTTGTGTGGGTTGGGTGTATGGTTCTGGGGAACCTACACATTATGTTGTGTTGGGATGGGGGTATATATATATATATATATATATATATATATATATATATATATATATGTTTTAAAAAGATCTAAAAAGTTACATGGTTTTTGGGAACACACTAGATAATCTATTATGATCTCCTGAACTAAGTCATCTGAAATATTTCTCTAAACTGAAAGCTCATTGTCCGTTTCCACCTGAAATATCAGTAGAATCTCTGCTCAGCATAAAAATCTGTAAATGTTCGGAAACATTAAGGAAATATATGTTTATCTGTATCTGCACGTTCATCAGCATCATCTGGTAGTTCTGTATTACTGAGCTTTCCAAAGTTCACTATATTACTCAACATTTCAGGTTAAAAGAATTGTACCAGTGCAGCTATCGACTTCAGTAAGGGAGTTCTTCCGGTGCTATTTGTAATTGTATTTTGTTTTATATACGAGTCTGAAAATCTGTTTTATTTTGAATATTGATAACTTTTATTTAGTACTCATAAATGATTTTATGAGTTTACAAGTTTTAAGAAAAGTTTTAAATTTTCTGCTATTTTAACAGTGGGTCGCTCCGGTGGCCCTAATTTGACACTCCAAATCGGATCGGGTTACCCGTATCGATCAAGGGGTTACATTTAGTGGTATCAGAGCTACGGTTTGAGTCAAAATTTTCAAGATAGACTGTCTGGTCAAATGTCAAAATATGTCTGATCAGTACAAGCCCCTAGAATACAATCATACCTCTCTGAGCTGGAACTCCAAGGCTGAGTCCCTATCTGTATTGAGTAAACCAAAGTTTCTATCCGTTAAGGCTATACTTGTACAAAAATGAATACCAGTAATATCTGTCTAAACAATGTAAAGTACCTCACGAGCCATGTGAGAGTTATTTATCTGAGAAATTTTGACTCGACTCCGAAAATAAAATTGGGATATGCTACTGCTTTATGAGCCTATTCTCATGATTAAGACTGAATTGATCACTCAAGGGAATTTTCGTTCAGATTCTTTTATTGAAATGAGAGAGAATTCTGATAAGAATGTATACTCAACTGGTTAAGGATTAGTGGAGGATCCGTATTTCTATAAGAGCTACATGAAAGATATGAAAAAAACTGATGGAAGTTTCATTTCTGTAATAATGTGACATGAATAAATTTTGAGGATGAAATTTTTTTAAGGAGGGGAGAATTGTAACACCCCAATTTAGGGGCTAAATTTTAGAAATTATAAAGTATTGGATTTAATTGGTATTTTGAAAGAAACGGTGGATTAAATTTTAAAATTTTAAAGTTGGTAGACCTTTTTAAGAAGTGCAGGAAATTCAGTGACTAAACCCATGATTTAACCGTTTTTTTATATGATGAATTATAAACTCCCCCGTGTGCAGTTTTAGCAGAAAAAAATTCCATTTTTCCCTCTCCAACAACCCTCCTTTCCTTTCTGATCCACTCGTCGTCCGATCTCCGATCGATGAACCGAAACCACCATCATGTTCGTTGTCGACCGAGGAACAAAACCCCTCAAACCTTTTGTCGTGAATCATCGTCGTTCGTCGTTAATTTCAGTCGGAAGTATCGTCGGTAATAACTCAATTTCAATTGGTTTTTTGTCGATTCACGACGATCCGATCATCCGTTTGCGATACCTTCTGCACCATCGTGTTCATTGTTCCGTTCCGAGTTCGCCGATGTCATCCTTGGTCTCCGTAGACGATGACTTGTTTGGAGGTGAAGCGGTCAAAGTTTTTGATTTGTTGAGATCGAGGTCTCCGTCATTCAAAATTTTGAACCGAGCTTTGTAAGTACCTCGAAATCATTCAAAATAATTTTTAGAAAATTTTCCGTGACTTATAGGCTATTGGAAGACGTCCCATGCACCGCCACTGCGCGTGGGGAAGGGAAAAATGACTGGTTTGACCAAATCTAACCCGACCCGATCCGTTTACCCGACCCGTTGACCGTTGACCGTTGACCGGTGTTGATCAAAGTTGACCAAAACTTTGTCGGGCTTTAACCGAGCACTAAAAGACCTTTGAATTTGACCGAGTATACATATCCTAACATTTTTCGACGTTCCAAATCCGATTATGCAGTCCGGTTTTTCGAATTTCAGAACCGAAGGTCACAAAATTAGCAGTCAAACCCTTTGACTTTGATTTTGACCAAAAATTCCAAATTTTCGAAAAGTCATATTTATGCTTTCGACGTCCTGAATCCGAATCTGAAGTCTGTTTCGCCAAATTCGAACTAGGTAAGCTGTTTTTCACTGATTTATCATCCTATTCGATTCATTTTTTAGAATTAACCTCCTTTTTTATGTAATTTCTGTTGATATGGATCCGAGGAAATATTGGTCATTCGAATGGAATTTAATGGTCGATCAGTATTGCACAGAAATCGAGGTAATACTTTACTACCTCTTTATGCTTATTGGAATATGTTGATATTGGTAAATACATGAATAAGATAATATTGGTCACTTTTGTGGAGTTGATTAATTTCTACACTCGATCTGAATACGGTAAAAAGGTTCGGTAATTGATTATGGTTCAGATGACTTTTATAAGAAATTGAGGGATTGTTAAGATTAAATTACAAGTTTTGTGCGTAGTGATAAAGAAATCAACATGGATATGTAACTTATAATTTATTTCATCAAAGGTTAAATGTTAAAGGTACTTGGATGAGAAATTATGAGAATACTTCGGTAGGGTAAAATTACAAAAATACCCTTATATTATAAAAAGACAAGATTTGGAATATGGAAGTTTGATAAGAGGTTTTTACAGACATATTAATCTGATAAAAATATTGATGTGCATAAGAAATGTTAGTTTTACTTAGAAATTATGGATAACCGGTTTTGATCCTAGGAGGGTTTGTAAAAGATACTAGAAGTATGTTAAGAGAATCGTTTCAAGATCAGAGTGTGTTCAAAAAAGTAATTAATCATAGGATCTCTAAATTATATTATTTTCGTTAAGATCTAATATCGAAATTATCTGGTTAAGAAATTACGAAAATGCCCTTGAAAGATAAAATAGTCTGAGTTGACCCTGAATGAGAAAGTACTTTGAGGATTTGTACTTAACTCGATTAAGTACGAATTTAATTGTTAAGGTCATGTCTTTGTACAGAAAAATTCATGATATTCCGTTTGTAAATTTTGAGAAGGCACTTGACCCAAAAATATTCGAGTAATGAGTTAATACCTGAAGAATAATTTATGGGTGTATTCTACTTTAAGAATTGTTCGAAAGGACTGAAATAAATGATAAGATTGAATTTAAATATAATAAGACAGGATGTAAGAAAGTGATTGAAATACATCGGATCTGTAGAATGACCAGAATACCACTGAAATGGAAGTGATTCAAGAATATCACCAAGCTCAGGAATGATCGGATATCTTCGAGCTCTGAAATGAATGGTATAAAATGGAGCACCAGAATTACCAAAAATACCCTTATGGCATAGACCAAGTAGATGTTTTAAATTAATGAATGAATCCAAGTAAATATGGGTGTTGTACTACCCTTAAAAGTTATGGAACAACTTAAGTGAGTCGATCAACCTTAATGATATGTCAGTACCTGAACGATATAGATATTATTTGAACGCGTGTTTGTCTTCTCAAGTTTGGATCGATGATAATTTTGGAAGTATTCAGCTCAACTCTAGATCGAATTTAGTAATAAGAATTGGACGTTTGTTCGACAAATCAACCACGAAGACCAAATTGAATGGAACGGAAGTACAACATGTATCTGAAATTCAATAACGTTTGAATTACTCTGGAAAATCCTGAAGTAACTGGAATAAACTTGAATGCTAAATGAACCAAGTAACCTCAAGGACTGAGGATTAAGTAAGAGATTGGAATAAGTTTGGAAACTCGAATGAACTTATGTGATGTATCATTCCCATGGATTATGAACCATAAATCAAGTACGTCAGCATTTCCTGGTACAGTTAAATCATGGAAATGAAATAAAGGCCATTAGAATATTGGTTCGTCTCCTTAAGATATGTTCAGTGATGACTCAGAAGATGATCCATGGATAAGAATATTTGGTATTAAATAGTGAATAACCTGGAAGGTTAATGAGTTGATAAGTATTGGTTCTGGAAGCTATTCATCTGGAATTATTCGATAATCAGATTAATCTTCATAGATTGTAAAGATTCTGAATACCCTTCAGATTTCGCAGAGCTTCCGAAAATTATCCGAATAAGATGATTCTAATAAATTAGATTTCGCAGAGCTTCAGATTAATCTGTGTTTTTCTTCTTGATAAGATTATCCAGTACCTCTGAATAATATCTTTAAACTCTGGTCTGTTCCCTAATCATATAAATATTTTATCTGATTTCTGACTTGAATTCTGTTCTGATACATGACCTGAATTCTGTTCTGATTTCAGATCCAGATTTTGTTCTGATATCTGTTCTGAATTATATTTTGATTTCTGATATCTCCGTTTAATGACAGAAAAATGTTTTAATTAGGGGGTATTGTTGAAGGAAGTATTTTTGCAGGTTCCTCGGCTTTGTGCTCAGGGCCTTACAAGTTGTGTGGGTTGGGTGTATGGTTCTGGGGAACCTACACATTATGTTGTGTTGGGATGGTATGGTATGGGGTATATATATATATATATGTTTTAAAAAAATCTAAAAAGTTACATGGTTTTTGGGAACAAACTAGATAATCTATTCTGATCTCCTTAACTCAGTCATCTAAAATATTTCCCTGAACTGAAAGCTCATTGTCCGTTTCCACCTAAAATATCAGTAGAATCTCTGCTCAGCATAAAAATCTGTAAATGTTTGGAAACATTAAGGAAATATATATTTATCTGTATCTGCACGTTCATCAGCATCATCTGGTAGTTCTGTATTACTGAGCTTTCCAAAGTTCACTCTATTACTTAACATTTCAGGTTCAAAGAATTGTACCAGTGCAGCTATCTATTTCAGTAAGGGAGTTTTTCCGGTGTTGTTTGTAGAGTACGATACATGTGATTAGGGGGCATGTAATTGTATTTTGTTTTATATACGATTCTGAAAATTTGTTTTATTTCGAATATTGATAACTTTTATTTTGTACTCATAAATGATTTGATGAGTTTACAAGTTTTAAGAAAAGTTTTAAAATTTTCGCTATTTTTACAATGGGTCGCTCCGGTGGCCCTAATGTGACACTCTAGATCGGATCGAGTTACCCGTAATGGTCTGGGGTTACATTTAGTGGTATCAGAGCTATGGTTTGAGTCAAAATTTTCAAGATAGACCGGCCGGTCGAATGTCAAAATATGTCTGATCAGTACATGCCCCTAGAACACAATCGTACCTCCCTGAGCCGGAACTCCATGGCTGAGTCCCTATCTGTAATGAGTAAATCGAAGTTTTTATCCGTTAAGGCTATACTTGTAAAAAAATTAATACCAGTAACATCTGTCTAAACAATGTAAAGTACCTCAAGAGCCATGTGAGAGTTATTTATCTGAGAAATTCTGACTCGACTCCGGAAATTAAATTTGGATATGCTACTGCTTTATGAGCCTATTCTCATGATTAAGACCGAATTGATCACTCAAGGGAATTTTTTTTCAGATTCTTTTATTGAAATGAGAGAGAATTCTGATAAGAATGTATACTCAACTGGTTAAGAATTAGTGGAGGATCCGTATTTCTATAAGAGCTACATGAAAGATATGAAAAAAAACTGATGGAAGTTTCATTTCTGCAATAATGTGACATGAATGAATTTCGAGAACGAAATTCTTTTAAGGAGGGGAGAATTATAACACCCTAATTTAGGGGCTAAATTTTAGAAATTATAAAGTATTGGATTTAATTGGTATTTTGAAAGAAACGGTGGATTAAATTGTAAAATTTCAAAGTTGGCAGACTATTTTAAGATGTGCAGAAAATTCAGTGACTAAACTTATGATTTAACCAATTTTTTATATGATGAATTATAAACTCCCCCGTGCGCAGGTTCAACAGAAAAAAAAATTCCAGTTTTCCCTCTCCAACAACCCTACTTTCCTTTCTGAACCACTCGACCTCTGATCGATGAACCGAAACTACAATCGTGTTCGTTGTCAACCGAGGAACAAAACCCCTCAAACCTTTCGTCGTGAATCGTCGCCGTTCGTCGTGAATTTGAGTCGGAAGTATCGTCACTGATAACTCAATTTCAATTGGTTTTTCATCGATTCACGAGGATCCGATCATCCGTTTACGACACCTCCCGCACCATCGTGTTCCTTGTTCCGTTCCGAGTTCACTGGTGTTATCCTCGGTTTACGAAGATGGCGGCGCGTGAGGAGGTGAAGCGGTCAAAGTTTCCGATTTCTTGAAATCGAGATCTCCACCGTTTTAAAATTTGAACCGAGCTTTGTAAGTACCTCGAAATCACTCAAAATAATTTTTAGAAATTTTTCCGTGATATATAGGCTGCCGGAAGACGCCCCCACACGCCGCCACTACGCGTGGGGAAGGGAAACATTACTGATTTGATCAGTTTTGGATATTTTTTGACCGGTTTGACCAATTCCAACCCGACCCGACCCGTTTACCTGACCCAACCCGTCCCTTTTACACGACCCGACCCGTTAACCGGTGTTGACCAAAACTTTGACGGGCTTTGACCGGGCATTAAACGACCTTTGACTTTGACCGAGTATACCTATCTTGACATTTTTTGACATTCCAAATCCGATTCCGCAGTTTGTTTTTCGAAATTCAGAATCGAAGGCCTCAAAATTTGCTGTCAAACCCATTGACTTTGATTTTGACCAAAAATTCCAAATTTTTGAAAAGTCATATTTTATGCTTTCGACGTCCTGAATACGAATCCGGAGTCCGTTTCGACAAATTCGAACTCGGTAAGCTATTTTTCACTGATTTATCATCCGATTCGATCCGATTTTTAGAATTAAGCTCCGTTTTTTTATGTAATTCCTGTTGATACAGATTCGAAGAAATATTGGAAGATGATTTTAAGATCGAGGGCGTTTGAATGGAATTTAATGGTCGATCAGTATTGCACAGAAATCGAGGTAATACTTTACGACCTTTTTGTGCTTATTGGAATATGTTGATATTGGTAAATGCATGAATAAGATAATATTGGTCACTTTTGTTGAGTTGATTAATTTCTACACTCGATCTGAATACGGTAAAAAGGTTTAGTAATTGATTATGGTTCAGATGACTTTTATAATAAATTGAGAGATTGTTAGGATTAAATTACAAGTTAAGTGCTTAGTGATAAAGAAATCAACATGGATCTGTAACTTATAATTTATTTCATCAAAGGTTAAAAGTTAAAGGTACTTGGATGAGAAATTATGGGAATACTTTTGTAGGGTAAAATTACAGAAATACCCTTATGTTATAAAAAGATAAGATTTGGAATATGGAAGTTTGATAAGAGGTTTTTACAGACATATTGATCTGATAAAAATATTGATGTGCATAAGAAATGTTAGTTTTACTTGGAAATTATGGATAACCAGTTTTGATCCTATGAGGGTTTGTGAAGGATACTAGAAGTCTGTTAAGAGAATCGTTTCAAGATCAGAGAGTGTTCAAGAATGTAATTAATCATAGGATCTCTAATTAGGTCCTGTCTTTGTACAAGAAAAATTCATGATATTCCGTTTGTAAATTTTGAGAAGGCACTTGACCCAAAAATATTCGAGTAATGAGTTAATACCTAAAGAATAATTTATGGGGGTATTCTACTGTCAGAATTGTTCGAAAGGACTGAAATAAATGATAAGATTAAATTTAAATAATAAGACAGGATGGATGAAAGTGATTGAAATACATTGGATCTGTAGAATGACCAGAATACCACTGTAATGGAAATGACTCAAGAATATCACCAAGCTCAGGAATGATTGGATATCTTCGAGCTCTGAAATGAATGGTATAAAATGGAGCACCAGAATTACCAAAATACCCTTATAGAATAGACTAAGTAGTTGTTTTAAATTAATTAAGGAATCCAAGTAAATATGGGTGTTGTACTACCCTTAAAAGTTATGGAACAACTTAAGTGATTCGATCAAACTTAATGATATGTCAGTACCTGAACGATATAGATATTATTTGAACGCATGTTTGTCTTCTCAAGTTTGGATCGATGATAATTTTGGAAGTATTTAGCTCAACTTTAGATCGCATTCAGTACTAAGAATTGGACGTTTGTTCGACAAATCAACCACGAAGACCAAATTGAATAGAACGAAAGTACAACATGTATCCGAAATTGAACGCATGTTTGTCTTCTCAAGTTTGGATCGATGATAATTTTGGAAGTATTTAGCTCAACTTTAGATCGCATTCAGTACTAAGAATTGGACGTTTGTTCGACAAATCAACCACGAAGACCAAATTGAATAGAACGAAAGTACAACATGTATCCGAAATTCAATAACGCTTGAATTACTCTGGAAAATCCCGAAGTAACTGGAATAAAATTGAATGCTAAATGAACCAAGTAACCTCAAGGACTGAGGATTAAGTAAGAGATTGGAATAAGTTTGGAAACTCGGATGAACTTATGTGATGTATCATTATTATGGATTATGAACCACAAATCAAGTACATCAGCATTTCCTGGTATAGTTAAAACATGGAAATGAAATAAAGACCATTAGAATATTTGTTCGTCTCCTTAAGATCTGTTTAATGATGACTCAGAAGATGATCCTTGGATAAGAATATTTGGTATTAAAGAGTGAATAACCTGGAAGGTTAATGAATTGATAAGTTGATAAGTATTGGTTCTGGAAGCTATTCATTTGGAGTTGTTCGATAATCGGATTAATCGTCATAGATTGTAAAGATTCTGAATACCCTTCACATTTTGTAGAGCTTCCAAAAATTATCCGAATAAGATGATCCTAATAAATTATATTCTGAATAACTGATGATCTGTCAGTTATTGAACTCTTCCAATAGTGATTCTAAATTCCAACATTATATCGACAAACTGAAGATATGTGTTTCTTTGCTTGATAAGATTATCCAATACCTCTGAATAATATCTGTAAACTCTGGTGTGTTCCCTAATCATATAAATATTTTATTTGATTTCCGACTTGAATTAAGTTCTGATACATGACCTGAATTATGTTCTGATTTCTGATCTGGATTCTGTTCTGAAATTTGTTCTGAATTCTGTTTTGATTTATGATATCTCCGTTTAATGACGAAAAAATGTTTTAATTGGGGGGTATTATTGAAGGAAGTATTTTCGTAGGTTCTTCGGCTTTGTGCTCAAGGCCTCACAAGTTGTGTGGATTGGGTGTATGGTTCTGGGGAACCTACACATTATGTTGTGTTGGGATGAGGGTATATATATATATATGTTTTAAAAAGATCTAAAAAGTTACATGGTTTTTGGGAACACACTAGATAATCTATTTTGATCTCCTGAACTAAGTCATATGAAATATTTCTCTGAACTGAAAGCTCACTGTCCGTTTTCACCTGAAATATCAGTAGAATCTCTGCTCAGCATAAAAATCTGTAAATGTTCGGAAACATTAAGGAAATATATGTTTATCTGTATATGCACATTCATCATCATCATCTGGTAGTTCTGTATTACTGAGCTTTCCAAAGTTCACTCTGTTACTCAACATTTCAGGTTAAAAGAATTGTACAGTGCAGCTATCGACTTCAGTAAGGGAATTCATCAGGTGTTGTTTGTAGAGTACGATACATGTGATTAGGGGGCATATAAGTTTATTTTGTTTTATATACGAGTCTGAAAATCTACATTTAGTGGTGTCAGAGCTATGGTTTGAGTCAAACTTTTCAAGATAGACCGGCCGGTCGAATGTCAAAATATGTCTGATCAGTACATGCCCCTAGAATACAATCGTCCCTATCTGAGTCGAAAATTGGGATATGCTACTGCTTTATGAGTCTATTCTCATGATTAAGACCGAATTGATCACTCAAGGGAATTTTTGTTCATATTCTTTTATTTAAATGAGAGAGAATTCTGATAAGAATGTATACTCAACTGGTTAAGGTTTAGTGGAGGATCCGTATTTCAATGAGAGCTACATGAAAGATATGAAAAAAACTGATGGAAGTTTCATTTCTGCAATAATGTGACATGAATAAATTTCTAGGACGAAATTCTTTTAAGGAGGGGAGAATTATACACCCTAATTTAGGGGCTAAATTTTAGAAATTATAAAGTATTGGATTTAATTGGTATTTTGAAAGAAATGGTGGATTAAATTGTAAAATTTCAAAGTTGGCAGACTATTTTAAGAAGTACAGGAAATTCAGTGTCTAAACCCATGATTTAACCATTTTTTATATGATGAATTATAAACTCCCCCGTGCGCAGGTTCAGCAAAAAAAAATCCCAGTTTTCCTTCTCCAACAACCCTCATTTCCTTTCTGATCCACTCGTCGTCCGACCTCCGATCGATGAACCAAAGCCAACATCGTGTTCGTTGTCGACCGAGGAACAAAACCCCTCAAACTTTTCGTCATGAATCGTCATCGTTCGTCGTTAATTTCAGTCGGAAGTATCGTCGGTAATGACTCAATTTCAATTGGTTTTTCATCAATTCATGATGATCCGATAATCCGTTTACGACACCTCCTGCACCATTGTGTTCCTTGTTCCATTCCGAGTTCGCCAGTGTCATTCTTGGTCTCCGTAGACGGCGGCGCGTGAGGAGGTTATGCAGTGAAAGTTTTCGATTTGTTGAAATCGAGCTCTCCATCGTTCAAAAATTTGAACCGAGCTTTGTTAGTAGCTCGAAATAACTCAAAATAATTTTTAAAAATTTTCCCTTGATTTATAGGCTGCCAGAAGACGTCCCACGCACCCCCAGGCGCCGCCAGTGCGCGTGGGGAAGGGAAAAAAGATCGGTTTGACTGGTTTTGGAGCTGTTTTAACCGGTTTGACCGATTTCAACCCGACCAGACCCGTTGACCCGACCCAACCCGTTGACTGTTGACCAGTGTTGACCAAAACTTTGACGGGCTTTGGCCGGGCATTAAACGACCTTTGACTTTGACCGAGTATACCTATCATGACATTTTTCAACGTTCCAAATCTGATTCCCCAGTCCGTTTTTCAAAATTCAGAACTGAAGGCCTCGAAATTGGCAGTCAAACCCGTTGACTTTAATTTTGACCGAAAATTCCAAATTTTTGAAAAGTAATATTTTATTCTTTCGACATCCTGAATCTGAATCTGAAGTCCGTTTCGCCAAATTCGATTTCGGTAAGTTGTTTTTCACTGATTTATCATCCGATTTGATCCATTTTTCAGAATTAAGCTCCGTTTTTGATGTAATTTCTATTGATATGGATCCAAGGAAATATTGGAAGATGATTTCAAGATCGAGGGCATTCAAATGGAATTTAATGGTCGATCAGTATTGCACGGAAAGCGAGGTAATACTTTACTACCACTTTATGCTTATTGGAATATGTGGATATTGGTAAATGCATGAATAAGATAATATTGGTCACTTTTGTTGAGTTGATTAATTTCTACACTCGATCTGAATACGGTAAAAAGGTTCAGTAATTGATTATGGTTCAGATGACTTTTATAAGAAATTGAGGGATTGTTAGGATTAAATTACAAGTTATGTGCTTAGTGATAAAGAAATCAACATGAATCTGTAACTTATAATTTATTTCATCAAAGGTTAAATGTTAAAGGTACTTGGATGAGAAATTATGAGAATACTTCGGTAGGGTAAAATTACAGAAATACCCTTATGTTATAAAAAGACAAGATTTGGAATATGGAAGTCTGATAAGAGTTTTTTACAAACATATTGATCTGGTAAAAATATTGATGTGCATAAGAAATGTTAGTTTTACATGGAAATTATGGATAACCAGTTTTGATCCTAGGAGAGTTTGTGAAGGATACTAGAAGTCTGTTAAGAGAATCGTTTCAAGATCAGAGAGTGTTCAAGAAAGTAATTAATAATATGATCTCTAAATTATATTATTTTTGTTAAGAGCTAATATCGAAATTAGTTGGTTAAGAAATAACGAAAATGCCCTTAAGAGATAATATAGTCTGAGTTGACCCTGAATGAGAAAGTACTTTGAGGATTTGTACTTAACTCGATTAAGTACGAATTTAATTTTTAAGGTTCTATCTTTGTACAGAAAAATTCATGATATTCCGTTTGTAAATTTTGAGAAGGCACTTGACCCAAAAATATTCAAGTAATGAGTTAATACCTGAAGAATAATTTATGGGGTATTCTACTGTCAGATTGTCGAAAGGACTGAAATAAATGATAAGATTGAATTTAATTAATAAGACAGGATGGAAGAAGAAAGTGATTGAAATACATCGGATCTGTAGAATGACCAGAATACCACTGTAATGGAAATAACTCAAGAATATCACCAAGCTCAGGAATGATTGGATATCTTCGAGCTCTTAAATGAATGGAATAAAATGGAGCACCAGAATTACCAAAATACCCTTATGGCCTAGACTAAGTAGTTGTTTTAAATTAATTAAGGAATCCAAGTAAATATGGTTGTTGTACTACCCTTAAAAGTTATGGAACAACTTAAGTGAGTCGATCAACCTTAATGATATGTCAGTACCTGAACGACATAGATATTATTTGAACGTGTGTTTGTCTTCTCAAGTTTGGATCGATGATAATTTTGGAAGTATTTAGCTCAACTTTAGATCGCATTCAGTACTAAGAATTGGACGTTTGTTCGACAAATCAACCACGAAGACCAAATTGAATAGAACGAAAGTACAACATGTATCCGAAATTCAATAACGCTTGAATTACTCTGGAAAATCCCGAAGTAACTGGAATAAAATTGAATGCTAAATGAACCAAGTAACCTCAAGGACTGAGGATTAAGTAAGAGATTGGAATAAGTTTGGAAACTCGGATGAACTTATGTGATGTATCATTATTATGGATTATGAACCACAAATCAAGTACATCAGCATTTCCTGGTATAGTTAAAACATGGAAATGAAATAAAGACCATTAGAATATTTGTTCGTCTCCTTAAGATCTGTTTAATGATGACTCAGAAGATGATCCTTGGATAAGAATATTTGGTATTAAAGAGTGAATAACCTGGAAAGTTAATGAATTGATAAGTTGATAAGTATTGGTTCTGGAAGCTATTCATTTGGAGTTGTTCGATAATCGGATTAATCGTCATAGATTGTAAAGATTCTGAATACCCTTCACATTTTGTAGAGCTTCCAAAAATTATCCGAATAAGATGATCCTAATAAATTATATTCTGAATAACTGATGATCTGTCAGTTATTGAACTCTTCCAATAGTGATTCTAAATTCCAACATTATATCGACAAACTGAAGATATGTGTTTCTTTGCTTGATAAGATTATCCAATACCTCTGAATAATATCTGTAAACTCTGGTGTGTTCCCTAATCATATAAATATTTTATTTGATTTCCGACTTGAATTAAGTTCTGATACATGACCTGAATTATGTTCTGATTTCTGATCTGGATTCTGTTCTGAAATTTGTTCTGAATTCTGTTTTGATTTATGATATCTCCGTTTAATGACGAAAAAATGTTTTAATTGGGGGGTATTATTGAAGGAAGTATTTCGTAGGTTCTTCGGCTTTGTGCTCAAGGCCTCACAAGTTGTGTGGATTGGGTGTATGGTTCTGGGGAACCTACACATTATGTTGTGTTGGGATGAGGGTATATATATATATATGTTTTAAAAAGATCTAAAAAGTTACATGGTTTTTGGGAACACACTAGATAATCTATTCTGATCTCCTGAACTTAGTCATCTGAAATATTTCTCTGAACTGAAAGCTCATTGTCTGTTACCACCTGAAATATTAGTAGAATCTCTGCTCAGCATAAAAATCGTAAATGTTCGGAAACATTAAGGAAATATGTTTATCTGTATCTGCACGTTCATCAGCATCATCTGGTTGTTCTGTATTACTGAGCTTTCCAAAGCTCACTCTGTTACTCAACATTTCAGGTTAAAAGAATTATACCAGTGCAGCTATCGACTTCAGTAAGGGAGTTCTTCCGGTGTTGTTTGCAGAGTACGGTACATGTGATTAGGGGCATGTAATTGTATTTTGTTTTATATATGAGTCTGAAAATCTATTTTATTCGAATATTGATAAGTTTATTTGTACTCATAAATGATTTTATGAGTTTAAGTTTTAAGAAAAGTTTTAAATTTTCCGTTAGTTTTACAGTGGGTCACTCCGGTGGCCCTAATGTGACACTCCAGAACGGATCGGGTTACCCGTATCGGTCTGGGGGTTACAGTCTCTATAGTCAATGCGCATGCATACTTTTCCATCTTCTTTGGCAGTGGCACAATGTTAGCCACCCACTCCGGATACTTGGCTAATTGAAGAAAACCCGCATCAAATTGCTTCTTAACTTCTTCTTTTATCTTGAAGAGCATTTCAGGCTTCATCGTCCTTAGTTTTTTTTGTACGGGTTTGTAATCAGGCTTGATTGGTAGTTTGTGGACCACTATATCGGTGTCTAATCCAGGCATGGCTTGAAGTAAGTCTATCAAGCTTTGCCTTGCTTAAGACGAGAGTGTTGTGCCAATTTTAACTTCCTTCTTTTCTTCTTCAGTGCCAAATTTAAGACTTCAATATTCTCTTCATGGGGCAATATTTGTTTGTCTTCTCTTTCCTTCATTATTAATAATTCAATTCTTCATTTCCACATTCATCAATTTCCTCTAGACAGTTGAGTTGCTCAAAATCGATCTCTGGGTCCGAATCATCATTATCCACATTATTAATATCCAGAGACCTGAAAAGAAAAGAGTGGAATATATATATATGTGTATATATATATATATATAGGAGAGGAAAAATATCCCACATAGAACGTAAAAACAAATATATTATACATATGAAAAAATAAATGAAAGGAAGAAATGTTTTTCAGAAGGGAAAATTGCATCTTTTATTGAAATGTAAATAAAAACAGTTCATTCACCCTTACAAAAGATCACCTATTGCCTAGAAAAATAAGGAAAGTTTGAGTATTACTCTTAAAGATATTTGAAAACCACATGTAGTTCTTCAGCAGTCCAGCTATTTAGAATGAACCTTGACGGTAATGGACGGATTCTAGATCTATCAACATCCTCAGCGTCATCCGTTGTTAAGCCATTGATACTCAAATCTTTCAGAGCTTTCTGAGGATCAAGTAAGGCCATCATTGCTTCTCCCTCAAACACATAACCACCAGACCTGAAGGTATTGTGAATAGGTGAAAAAACCATTGGTTCCCATTGAATTTCTTCCCCAATCAATCTTGCATTTCTTCTTTCTTGGCACTTCCGAATTTCCTTCCTTATTTGTTGATAACTGGGCTGATATCTAAGCCCAAATTGATCCAACTTGGAAAAAAGAAAAATAGGGTTGATTCTTCTTTGTATAGAGCTCCCGAACTCTTTTCCTATCCTTACACCTCTCCTTAAAATCTGCTTGATTGCCATCTTGGGGATTCTAAGAGTCTAGGCTTGGAAATCTTACCCCTTTCAGCCATAAAGGTGGCATTGACAAACTCTAGTGAGCGAAATAAACACTCTAGGGTTTTATCGTTCACATCTATGTAAGGGGTATCAGTGGAAATGTTTGCCACTATGTATTCCTCAAAATTAATGATTATAAGAGTCCCGTCAATGACAAGCTTAACCTTCTGATGAAGTGTTAATGATACTGCCCCAACTTGATGAATCCATGGCCTTCTTAAAAGGCAGTTGTACGAAGATACATCGTACAATCTTCTTAACCGACTGGGAGGACTGCATCCTCAAGACATCCATAAATGCCTCACCAATAAACTTGTTTCTAAACTCGCTAAAAAATTAGCCTCATATAGGCACCCTTGGTTGTAAAGCCATCTCTATAATCTCTTATGAATCGATAACGTCACCCTTGAACCGATGTGGTGACACATTCTAGCATACCTTCAAGGGTAGGTAAAGCTAACTTAAAATCCTCATGGACTATCTCAACTATTGATCGGCCCAAAATTGAATCATCATCACTTAAATCATAGAATTCAAATGTCTTATATCTTCTTAGTTAGTCTTCTAGAAACTCTAACACTGTCACACTTGGAAAAATTGGTTGAGAAATATGTGCTCTACAAAAACATGCACTATATCTCTAAGCGATGAGATCAAAACCTCTTAGCAAGGTCATCATAATGACTCTCACAAACTTTAAAACCTTATAATCCTCTACCTTAGGTAGAAACTCAATGTAAAAATCACTAAGATGAGAGATACGACTCTCCATCCTACTAATGAGACTACGCTCAAAACCCAAAACCATCACCACTTCCGTAAACACCGTAACAAAGATGAAGCACCATCAGGATTTTAGTCTTGTAAGAGTACTTTCAGTACCTAGGGTCATGTATTCATTGACACCTTACTATACCCTACCAATGGGTCCTAAGATCGACTCAACTTGATGCTTTAATTCCACTAAATGTAACACCCTAATCAAATTCTTCCTGAAGTTTGGAGGATTCAAATTTCACACAGAACCCCGAAGTGGCTAACTATTTTTTTAAATCAATACTAATAGTCATCATTTAAAAACCAAAAGTTCAAATAATAATAAAATCTTTTTTTATAAATCGAAGCTTAATAGTATAGTTTAAAATAATTATTACAACTCAAAGTTTGTAAATCATAATACATAAGTAAGGGTCCTATGAATACACGTGCCCACTACGCGTAACCAACCAATACTTTGCCGGGGATATTGGAAATCATGCTATGACGGTGCTTCTCGAACGACTCAATATACTAACCTACAAATGGAAACATACGAACGTTGAGCTTAGAAAGCCCATTGGTATAATCGCTAATATAGAGCAATATATGAATCTCATTAACCTAAGTATGCTTGAAGATGAGGTAATAAGCAAGTGCATGCATGATCCTAATCAAGTGCTATCTAATTAAGGTTCAACAGTTCTACCTCTTTAGTGTAAGTCTCACTCTTCTCTTAATCTCAACTGAGGGCCTCGCCATGTGTAAATGTATACTACGTCTCTAACCTCAATATCATCCTTCAATGCAATATCATGCAACACACAATGATAGTACTTGATATCATAAAAATGCCAAATATAATTACACAAACAAGGGTGCATCGTGGTATAGTCGGAGGGCCACTTAGTATCTCAGGACTCACACCCATCTATCCTACCAAAGATACCCTAGATAAGACCCGGGCCACTTAGCATCGAAATCTTCATCTCGAAAGGGGCCCTCATTGCTAATACCTAGGATGCCTCCGAGGTCACATATCATCGTAGCCTACATCCTTCTAGTCTACTCCTCTAAAGTACTCGAAATGTGTCTAGGTCACATGGCATTAGTATAACGTTCAACTAGCGTTTAAAGTGTTCTCGCACTGAATTGGATATATCCAAATTTTTCTCAAACAATTGGACGATCGTCACTCACCCACAAATAACTCAGATGTCCTTATTGTTTTTATGGTTATCACACATATATTATTGTTATTATTATCAATTTTAACACTAGTAGGTAAGATCACTCGCTCCCTCACTTACTACTACTTTGTTTGTTATCTCTCCTATAACGTTATCAAATAACTTAATAGTATTTTAGTGTTTTATGTGCTTAAGGTGATTCATGATCATTGATACTTGGTATATCGTAACTAACCTGATACTTGATTCGAGGATAGTTTATTGACAACAACTCTCTAGTCGTTCTCATCACACTTCCTATTGGTTTTTCCTTGAACAGATAGGATAACTAGCTCACCTTTGATTTTAGGTGTTCATGTAAAACTCAATTTCCTCTATCTCGCTCATTAATTCATTCATTATCTCACTTGTCGACACATCTTTCGAAACAATCCATCATTTGCAATTACTTGTCATGCGTTCAGTTAAAGATACTTAGAAGTATTACCTTTAATACAATTACTTCGGTTGTAACCTACTCCTAAGACTGTTTTAGGCACCTTTGATCATTTAAGTCTCTCACAGACTAAGTCTCACCATTGTGGGTCATCCTTAACTCTTTCGGGCCTTAATGAAGTCGAATTTAACCATCTAAAAAGAGTAGTATCGATACTTTTAGGTCAAGTATCGATACCCCTTTAAGTATTAGTACAAAAAATGGCTATTGGTTTACAAAATTTACCCTCAGTATCGATACTAGGGCTGCAACATTGATACTCCTCCCTTGAGTATCGATACTCCTTTTATGAAATGCCCAAAAATCAACTGAGTTCATCCAATATCGTTATTGTTCATCAAGTATCGATACCCTAACCCAAAAAAACTAGAAATAGGCTCGAGAAACACTCGAGAATCCTCTCAAACACTTTAATTTGGTCCCAAATTAACTTATAAAGCTTAGGGGTCTTATTTAGGGTTATTTAGCACTATAAGAACACTACCTTTACCATAAAAATATCTAGGCATAAATCAAGCAAAACCCTCAAATATGCTCAAAACCCTCAGATATGCTCAAAACCCTCAAATATGCTCAAAACCCAAATCCTTAATAAAGAAACATGTTTAGGAAGTTCAAAACACAACAAAGGTTTAGAAATAGACTATCTTAGTTAGGGAATTTGAAATTAAGCCCATTTAGCTCAACCAAACTTGCTCTCACCTTCTCTTTGACCTAAGATGCTCACCATCCATTTCCTCTAACTCAAAACATGAAAACAAGTTAATTCACCAACAAAGTTGCTGGAAAGAATGAAAAATTTAAAACTAAAAGGGAGCATGAAAGATGCTTAAAGATCTTACCTTGGAGCTATATAACTTGGGAGGAAGAGTGGAGAAGAAAAGATAAAGAAATTAAGAAGAAATAATGAAGAGAGAAGACAATGATGAAGGCCACTAGTTTTTCAAAGCTTCCCCACATGACCCATGTATAGAAATCCCAAAAAAATCAACTTTGTCATCAACAAGGGTCTAATAGCATTTTTGGTCCTTCGTGTTTTTATCTTATAAGTAAAAATCCTTGTTTTTATAAATTCTTAGCCCAAACTTGGCATAACGACTTTAATCACGACTCTATAAGGTCCACATACCTCTCATGTAAAGTTGAAACTATCAACCCAAATTTTGAGGTGTTACATATGGTCTAGTTTTATCTTTTATGTTTTGTAAATTCATCGCAATTCTTGTTTTTTATGATATTTGAGATGAGCGAATCACAAGAGACTCAAAGCTCACAACCATGTGGTTATAGTTCAACTCAAACTTCACAAAGTTGTTTTATATGTAAAGTCAATTATCCAATGAGTAATAAAAGTGTTCGAAACAAAAAACAAGAGCAACATGTTGGAATTATTTCAAAAAATATATATAACTGAAGATGGAGAAAATAGGACAATATCCAATTATTTTGAGACGACTTACTGCATGAAAATTGAGGTTCTACAATTAGTTTGATTAATCATTTGAAGACATGATTAAAAACCCTTAAGGTAATACTTCAGATTCTAGACAATCAAAAATAGCAATACTTGAGACTGAGATTAAAATTAAAGCGTAAAACTTTCAACTTGGAAGTTTGAAAAATATGTTATTAAAACGACATTGATTCACATGATAATCGTGGATGAGCTATCTTTTTGAATTGTAGAGAAATAAGGGTTTAAGCTATTTCTATCTCTAACATGCCCAAGGTTTCATCTCCCTTCTTGTTTTACAATTAGAAGGGATGATCTCGATTTATTCAACTCCATGAAGAGGTTAATGAAGAATGCTTTTGTAAAAGATACGAGTAGAATTTGTTTGACAACTGACACTTGCACTTCACTGCAAAAGGTATCTTACATGATTCTAACGGCACATTAGATAGATGATGAATTGATGTTAAAATAGAAAATCATAAACTTCTGTCTGATATCTGCTTTTAAAATTTTAGATTTAAAAAAATAGTCGATAAAGAATAAGCCTTTTCAAAATCACCGATAATACATGAAGAAGAAGAGGAAGTTTAAGATTTTTGACAATATAATTTGAGAACTTAAGAAGTAGTTTGTTGTAATTAACTTTTTAGACTATCATCTATTTGTTTTTGTTTTTTTTTTGTATCATCTTATGATGTTGGATTTTCTAAGCTCTACTATGTAATTGTTCGATTTAGTTATTAATATATTTTGGGTATTCTTTTTCCTCATTCTGTTATATTTGGTTTTGCTTCGTCATGACTTGATAAGACGAAAGTTTTAATGAGGCCATTTTTAATGAAAAAATATTAATTTATAGAGAAACTCGAATACTCGACTCAAATTTCTTAAACTCGACTTGAATCGAAAAAAAATTAAGTTAACTCTGAGTTGTAAAATAGAACTCGTTAACTCAAATAACTCGAAATTTTTTAACTTGATTTGACTCGATCGAACACTCACCCCTACTTTGATTATAGGGTTATATTTTATTGAGTCATCCAATTATTAAAAGTTATAAATGAATCTTTGTTTATAGTGTATTGTTTTGTTGAGCCCACAAACTATTAAAAGTTACAAAATTGTCCTCGACTATTCATAGTTCCAAACTCATCATTTTCCATTTAAAAGTTGACGATCTTCTGAGTTAGAAATTAAGCTACTGATTGACGTATGATAAAATTATATTTTAATGATCTCCACTGACATCGTCATTGCTTTCAAGCATTGGTTTGTCAGTATAATATTTCAAGCACTGGCTCGACGACATAATGTAAACAAAGAGTTAATGGGTTAACGAGAGTTAATGCTCAAACAAATAAAACTAAATGAATCGATAAAGTAAAGGACCAAAATCACTTTTTTTAAACAGTTGACGGAAATCAAACATACCAAAAATATAAGAATCATTTGTATAGTTTACTCTAAATAAATTAGTTTATTTAAATAAATTTGCATTGTTCTTATTGTTTAACATTAACTTGGTAAGAACAGAGAGAAAATGCTCAATTATTAAATTGGTCTTTATACTTCGGTACAACCCGATTTAGGTGAATTGTTTTTACTAATATGAGATAAACACTAAAAAATATTTATTTAAAGATAATTCTCACACGTACTACTGATCGCTCCGTGCATTCGAAAGAGTCGAAAATTTGGAAGTGACTCGCAAAAACCTCCACCTTTAATGTCGAAAATAATTATTATAGTAGTTGGGCTTCTTCCCAATAGAAAAGACTTGGACTTGAACTGGATCGGATTGGATTGTACTATTAAGTAGGACAATCTTATACCCTGAGTCATCTCCTTTAGTGGCCTTTTCTTGCTTACAAAGATAATAACCCAGCGCTAAGGAACAGGGTCTACAAAAATCTCAAAGGAAAAGCATCAAAACAGAGAAACATGGAGGCATCGAAGACGATTCAGCATGAAATTGGAGGAGTCCAGAATGACGCTCTCCGGTTTGGCCTCCACGGCGTTAAGAGCGACCTCGTCGGATCTCACCCTCTCCAATCTGCTTGTGAATCTGTAATCTTTCCCCCTATTTGTTTCCCTAGAACACATATAGAAGGGAATTTAGATTGTATATTATTTTTTTGATCATGTTTTCATTTAAATCTGTTTGCATTCACCTCTCAGATCTCGAACGCCGCCTAAGCATGGTGACTTTATTACATATTTTTAAAAAGAGTAGTAGGTTAGGGTATTTATAATTGAAAAATGAAAAATGATGTTGTGTAGATCTTATGAAATTAAAAATCGTTGTATCTATGGGTTTTGGTTTTGAAGATTTTTAATTTGGGTTTGAGTGTATGATTTGAATACAATTTATTTATGTGGATTTTATTTTAGGCAAAGAAAACGGAGGAGTTGATGAAGAGAAAAGGCCTGGCCAATCTTTATGGAACAGCATTCCCACTTAAAATGGATCTCGATAGGCAAATCCTCTCACGGTATGGCCTCAATTTCTTGTGTCTTCATAAGGAATTTCTGCTCCTTTTAACTCAAATTTTGAGCTGCTGATGCTTAACAAATTTGGTTTAGGCTTGTCTGCATAATTAGATTTTTGTCTCACGTGATGGATAATTATGAGCGCTTTTACACTGCCGGTTCTTTAATGGCATAAACATGGAGATTAAAGTTGGAAAAGGATAAGAACAAAGAACTTGAATAATTATTTTTAGCTCAAACTGGTGAAGAAAAGTAGAAAACTAAAAGGGGTTGAATGGTTCTTGAAAAATATATAAGCGAAATTGCCATCCAAGTGAAAAAGATTTAGAAATGAAGTACTGATGAAGAATATAAACAATGTGTATATGGAAAGTACATTAAGCAAAAGAGTAGGGAAATTAAAAACTAACAACAATATTATATTTATAGAGTTTCTACCCTTTCTTTAGACACCCTTTATCCTCGTTTCATGGCTTTCCTTGTCATAATGCTCTATAGACAAACTTGATCTTTTTTTTAACAACTTTACCTTTTATTCGAGGTATGACTTTTAGAAATCCGATCTTTTTTAGGCTTATGTAGTAATTTGTATCCTCTAACATTTCTTTGCAATTTCTAGTCATTCAAGGGTCTCACACTCCTTGACTACTCTCTATTTCAAGGATTTCTTGCAAACTCTTAAGCACTTATAAAAGGTAGGTGTTTGGTGCTTTTTGGGTACGAATGAATAGACTATGACAATAATATAACAAATGAACCCAAATGATGAAGAAGAGAATACTTATGTGTAAGAAGCACATATCATTGTGTCATGTCCAAATTAAGAAATGGATTGAACTAGTGTCATGGTTCTTATTATAGAAGATCCCTGCATCGTTATTTTTTATTTTGAAAATTTCTCTGTTTCTATTTGACGTAGGAAGAAATATCAACAACTCTGCTGATACAGGTGTACATGTGTTCTTGTTATTTTACTGTGTTTTATTTTTTTTCCATGTTATAATCATGTTTAAGGTGTTGTATATTTATAAAAAGTTTGATTTTGACACATTATTGAACCATATTATATAGGCTTGACGCATTTGCAATATCATGTGTTAGTGTCTTTTATGTTTGGGAACATAGATCTAATTAGTAATTAAAGTTTTTCTTTAATTGTTTTAGAGAGGCTATGGATTTTGACCAGACAGTAGAAAATTCCATTTCCCTGTAGAGTGAACTAAGATTACACCATGATGTATATGGTGTATGGCATCTTTAGTGGCAATATTGGAATCAGAATTCACTGCTCATTGTCTTTTATGTATATTCTTTTGAAAACTATGCAGGTTCCAGAGGCCATTGCTCCCATCTTCAATGCTAGGGTTGGAAGCTTTGACGGGAACTTTAGATGATTTTGGTTTTGAGGATTATCTGAATGGTATGACAATACATGCTAAATTACAAAATACTCTCTTTTTCTTGTAACTTTGTTGTACATATTTGGTGGGTTAGTGGATGTTTAAAACTAGTTTTGGTTGGTTGCAGATCCTCGAAAGTCGGAGACTGTACGGCCACTGGACTTGCACCATATCATGGAAGTTCGTCTCGGTCTCTCCAAGGGACCGGTCTGTCCTAGTTTTATGTGATGTTTTTCACCGACTACAACGTTGTCCCCTGAAGTCACTGCTGAACTTCTGTTTTTTCTTTTTAATGAATTTAGCCGTCCTTCCCTTTGTAAACTGCAGCATCAACATTTTATTGTTTGGAGCTTTTGGTTCAAATTTAATAAATAGACTGGATTTTCTATGGTGGTCTTGGATCTATTTTTTAATTTTATATTATGCAAGTGGATTCTAACTCATGTATATATTAAATAAAAAATAATGTCAATCCTATGAATCTTTTATGGTTTATGACGAGGCACCAACATTACGATTTAATCCATTTTCATCCCAAATTAGGGTAATTACTCAATTTCATCGTCATATTAATTAGGGCACTTCCGACCCTTCCGATTTCCTAGAGACTTCGAACCCACTTTTCGGTGCGTAGCATTTTTTGTGTATCTGGTTCTATAGCAAGTTATGGTCGAAGGTCCTTTTCGAAGAATCTGCTGCAGAAAGTGGTTCTCGATGGTGACAACAGAGTCCTACATGATTGTAAAAGGCAGGGATGGTCGGACTCCTAAAATTTTCAATTTATATTTTAAATATTTTCTGTATATATTTTTTTTTATAAATTGGTCCATCCTTGGTAAAGGGCATTGCTTGATATAACAATATATATATATAATAGCTTCCTCAAATCCACACTTCTTGCCATTGATATATAAACTATTGTCAATACAGCTCGTGTGATTTCCAACAATCATACTAATGGTAACCTCCCCCCTCTTTTCCCTTTCTCAAAGCTTCATAAACAGTAACAAATTACAGTCTTTATACACAACATTTTCATAGTTACAGCATGTGACAAACGCATTTTCCCTGCACTATTTAGAAAGGAGATTAGATGTATTTTCTTTTAATTTCTTGGATTCTGTCATCTGCTGGTTTCCTTCCACAACAAAACCTTTTAAGTAAAGATTAAGTAATTTCATCGAACACCATAACCTGGAAATGCAAAAAAAAAAAAAAAAAAAAAAAAAAAAAATAGATGGTTGAGTTTAGATGAGAGATTTAGGCTACAACAGAGTGTAGACAAACTATTCTCATTTTTGTATAAAGCTCAATGCACTACTTTATCATCATTAGATCAAATTAAGCCAGGAGCCTGTAAGTTCCCAAAATGGAAAATAAAAGCGAACCATAAACATCATCAAGCAAGATGGCAATTTTTCTGCATCGCTTAACATGAATATGACCTTAATTCAAAGTTGGATAATCTTTTTTTTTAAAAGAGTCTGGAATGATTACAAGGTAATATCTATGCAAAATCTTTCTGAGCCATTGACAACACACACCCTGCAGACATAGCTGCTTGAACCATGATCTTCCAGAGAGAATAACACTTCCTTTTACCACTAAGGCCACTCAATAGGTTCAAAGTTGAATAATCTCTGAATACCTCTAATATACTCACATACTCAACATCCGATTAGTGATAAACAATATCCCCCATTCATTTTTTGATACAACAGGATCACTTCTACTACTAGTAAATCTACATCATAGAATATAACCTAAAACACGGAGCTCACCAAGCAACATCAATTTTTTGAGCCTAAGATTTATTATAACTGTTGAACCCATTGAGAGGCCTTAGTGGTTGAAGGAAGTGTTGTTCTCCCTTGAGGTCCTAGGTTCGAGCAAGCAACGTTAGCAGGATGTGTGTGCATTGCCAATGGTTAAGAAAGATTATGAACATATACTACCTCATAATCACCTTAGATTATTAAAAAAAATATAGATAAGCCTATCGATACTGTAGATGAGACAAGATTTAGACTACATCAAAACCAATGACTCCTACATATAATAATTTACAGTAGATATTTACACGACTCCGATCTACATTTATATATAAACCAACCAGCAGAGGGAACAAAGAGGATGAGCGGGAATAGGGGAAGCATTAATCAGTTTTAACCAGTTAAATTTAGATAATTCAGTTCCGGTATTAATTGGTTAGGGAAAACAATTTGTTCATCTAGTTCAGTCAGTTATTACTTTTCAAAGTCGCTAGATGAATAGATCAAACTAACCAGACCTATTTTTTTATTTATATTTTACACAATATGAAGAACACAATTTACATAATAATTTAAAAGTATATATACTAAAGTCCAACCATGAATGTGTACAAGTATAAACGAAGAAATGAAAAACACATGCAGTGTTACCACATCAACATTGAAAAGAATATCAAAGGCAACGAAAAAACCCTCTAAACTTTGAGGATCCTAGCAAATTGCAAGTCTAGAAAGATAAGAAAACAGCTAATTAAGCCGAATAAAATGCAACCACAATGCACTTGATCGATTATTTGTAACAAAGGAAATGAAAGGGCTAACCAGTGCAAGAAAAAGTTACCTTGCCACAGACTGGATAGTTTTAACTTCTCCCTCCATTCATAAATGCAACAAATATGGAAATGGTGGGAACATTTTGTTATTATCTTGGGATTCTCTGGAGTATATTCTGCACATAGGTGACATTGATAAGATTGAAAGGAAGCTAATGTAACCATTAAAAGCCCAATCTAAAATGATTAGTAGTACATTTTTTTATAGAAATTCTTGTTTCTAAGATAAATGATGTAGCAAAAACCATGCATAATTATTAGAATAAGCACCCCCACCTATAGAAGAAAAATCATTTAAGCCTCTACTTTTCACTAGACCCAATTAACCCCTCCATATATATATATATATATAATATATATATATATATATATATTGTCAAATAGAGAAACGAGTTTTTTGTTGAACAAATGGTTCAAGATTTAACAAGTTAATGGTTAAGCGATTGCAATTAGAATCGCTTTTGATTTTGATCCCAAAAAAAAAAAAGAAATCATGGAAATAGGGATGCATGGGTTTATGGAGGTTTTATTAAAATGAATAGGGATTTTAATAGGAAGGTGTGATGTGAATTTGGGTTTATTGGGATTAAGCTCCAAAATCTTCAATGCTTAAAATTTATAGTTTTTCTTCTCCTTACAATTGTTTGATTTTCCAGAAAAAAAAACTCATTAAGAAAGCAAATGGATTCAATTTCTTGCTATTTTGTCAAGAGTGCAAGGCGCACTCTTGAGTCTTGGCCTTTAAACCCTTGTATTGCCTTTGATACAGCGTGAGAAAAGTTCTACCTTGAGTAAAGTGCAACATGTATATGTGAGTTTTTGTAACATATATATATATATAATAAACTCTAAAGTGAAGTCTAGTTTGTGTACACAACATGCACCTATTTTTTTGGTTAATATGCACAATTTCCTTGTGATCAATGTTTTTTGTTGAATGCTCAAATATTACTAAGAATAGAGTTTGATATTATAGTTTTCTTGCTAGCAAAGGTATATCAAATGGAACAAAATGAAAATGGAAAGGGGTGGTCATGATTTTTGGATAATGACAGTGATGAGAAAGGATGACATAGTGGGGATAGGGAATCTAGTGTTGATGGTGAAATGGTGGTACTACTGGAACTATGAGAATCAAATAGGGTCATTTTGGCATTGAAAAAAAAATTGTGGATCGCTAAATTGAATCTAACAGAAGCCAAGAGGCTTAAATGACACCTATACAAATCGACTTATTTTATCATTAAAATCATAAACTAATTGTAAGTTCCCTTAATCAAGGTTGTTCAATTGTCAACTCATTAGAATCTGAATCCAATTAACAGCACAAGCATCCAAATTAGAGTTGAGATATAGCAGAAATTTAGCACTTGAATCCAACCCTCCATCCAAAGTTCTAGCAAATCTAGCCTATTGAGCAAGTTCTAACAAAGTATCACTTCATAATACAGTGGCTATAATAAAAACCACTCAAATTTGAGAAAAAGATTTACCTTCAAGACAAGTTGGACAGACTTCCTCCTCTTCTTCTGTTGGGACCGTCGGCGCACCCCATGGCGCATCGAAAACAAAACTCGACGGTCTCACCAGCGATCCAAGTACGAAAAACTGAAATCGGGAGGAAGGGATGTGAATACTTACAGCGGGTTCCTTGAAAAACGACAAGGACAATAGTGAATACTGGTGGTGTAGATCGATTCAAATCGTAAGCCTCCAAAAAATCACGTCTCAGCCTCTACTTAGTTCACCCGATTGAGAGCAATATTTTTCTTCTCCAAAATAGTTTTGAGAGAAAAACGGCTAAAGGTTTTGTGTCTGTGTTCTAAAAAGCTGCTAGACCTAACACACCCTTTTATAGCCAAGTTACCCTAATCATATTAAGGTTTTATTATTTCAAATTAATTAAATCTATATTTAATTAATTGAAATTTAATAATCCTTTTATATCTAAGTTACCCTAATCATATTAGGGATTTTATTATTTTAAATTAATTAAATCTATATTTAATTAATTAAAATTAAATATTCGGGATTATTAAAACATATATTTAATTAACTCTAGATATATATTTTAGTAACGTACAACAAATTAAACATCTTTTCTCGTTTCAATCCTAGGGTGTGACCTTGTAGGTTCTTGTAACGTTAGCAGTAATTATTAGAACAATTCTAATATTACATACAATGAGTGACATCTAGCCATATATCATTGTCACCTAAGTTACAAGAAAATATGATTCGACATATCATCTTGGTGATTAACTCTTTTATGTATTACATCCTAATGTCCTTTATATCTAGAATAGGCACAAGTCTTGGAATAGTCATACTTGTATAGCCCATCTATTGTTTCTTGATATCTAGAGTAGACTGTAATTAATGAATAGTTTATGATATCTCATATCAACTTATTCGAGCATGGTCATGCGTTTTTAGTCTTACTCAATCAAGTGGCCTGTGATATATTTCCTATTATGTAGGAAGGACGAATCCTATCTTAATCATACACACCCACTACATATATTGAGATATATTCAATAACAGTCTTTATAGATCAACCAGTTACGGAGCTTGTTTAGCTGTATCAAAACATATAACAATATATGTTGGGATAATATTGATCTCAAGTCTGAGGATCATACATATAGTCATCACCATGAGCAATGTTATGACTGTCACATAATAATCCAAGACATATGCTCATAGTCGGTCAATCCAATACATTGTTCTCTGACAAAATAATCATGTATCAATTCTGACATCTCTATGTCAATTATAACTCGTTGTCATCAATCAATAACATGTTAGTCTTAAGCGTATTATTATTGTCCATGCCCATAATAATACTTGACTAGAAATCTTTTAATAATAACAATTATGTCATTATATGGACTTTATTATCTTCCAGTTTATGTTAAACACGTATATATAAATGAAAATAATAGCGGCAATGCCTTTATTCAATAAAATCGGTAAATAAAAGTATTATTACAATCATTATATGATTGGTCTTTGGGCATACTCTAACAATCTCCCACCAGCACTAAGACCAATCACTCATATATCTAATACCGAGTGACTCAGTGTGACGATCATGCCTCTGCTGTGTAAGAGGTTTCGTCAAGGGATCAACAATGTTGTCATCCGTGTGTACTCTACATATTTCCACATCTCCTCGATCAATGATCTCTCGAATGAGATGAAAGCACCTAAGAATATGTTTGGATTGTTAATGAGATATGGGTTCCTTTGCTTGTGCAATGGCTCCATTATTGTCACAACGGAGTTCTACAACATCTGATATACTGGGAATAACCCCTAATTCCGATATGAACTTCTTGATCCAAACATCCTCTTTTGTTGCTTTACTGGCTGCAATGTATTCAGCCTCTGTTGTAGAATCAACTACTGTTTCTTGCTTCGAACTTTTCCAGCTCACAGCACCTCCATTAAGACAAAACACAAAACCCGATTGCGATCGTGAGTCATCCTTGTCAGGTTGGAAGCTGGCATCAGTATAAACTTTTATACTAAGCTCTTCCTCCTCTCCATAGACAAGAAATTTATCCTTAGTTCTTCTTAAGTACTTAAGGATATTTTTAACTGTAACCCAGTGATTTTCACCAGGTTTTGCTTGATACCGACTCGTCATGCTTAGAGCATACGATACATCTGGTCGAGTACATATCATGGCATACATTATAGAACCAATAGTCGAAGCATATGGAATCTTATTCATCCGTTCTCTTTCTAGTGGAGTTGAAGGACACATTTCCTTAGAAAGAGAAATGACATGTCTCATAGGCAAAAATCCTTTCTTGGATTCTTTCATACTGAACCTTTTCAGCACTTTGTCTATATATGTACTTTGACTCAGACCTAGAAGTCGTCTTGATCTATCTCTATAGATCTTAATTCATAAGATATACGCTGTCTCACCAAAATCTTTCATAGAAAAACAACTACTTAACCAATTCTTAACATACTGTAAAGTAGGTATATCATTTCCTATGATGAGTATGTCGTCTACATACAAGATTAGGAAAGAAACAATGCTCCCACTAGCCTTCTTATAAACACAAGGCTCATCTTCATTTCTGATAAAACCAAACTCTTTGATTGCATCATTGAAACGAAGATTCCAGCTTCGAGAAGTTTTCTTTAGTCCATAAATAGACCTCTGTAGCTTACAAACCTTTCTAGTATTTCCTGGAAAGACAAAACCTTCTGGTTGTGTCATATACACATCCTCTTCAAGTTTTCCATTAAGGAAGGCGGTTTTGACGTCCATTTGCCAAATTTCATAATCATGGAATGCAGCTATTGCGAGCAGGATCTAGATGGACTTAAACATAGCTACAGGGGAGAATGTTTCGTCATAGTCTACACCATCAACTTGTTGAAAACCTTTAGCGACTAATCTCCCCTTGTATGTTTGTACATTACCATCTATGTCGTTTTCTTCTTGAAAACCCATTTACACCCTATAGGTTTGACCCCTTCAGGTGGTTCAACCAAAGTCCATACTTGGTTTACTAACATGGAATCCATCTCAGATCTCATGGATTCAAGCCATTTCTCAGAGTCTGGGCTAGACATTACCTCTTGATAAGTCATAGGCTCATCTTGATCCATAAGAAGAACATCTCCATGTGTCGTAACGAGAAATCCAAATCTCTTAGGTGCACGATGTTCTCTTGTGGATCTACGCAGTGATTGTGTTTCTAAATCTGTTGAATGCTCCTCAACAACTTGTGAAACATGCTCAACTTCAGGTTCATTTATTTGTTTGCTCTTGAACTTCTCCAAGTTCAATATTTCTACCCTTCCCTTTCTTTGAGAGAAATTCTCTTTCGAGAAAAGCTCATGTTCGAGCAACAAACACTTTGTTCTCATTTATTTCTCCCGAACATCTGATGTTTTATATAAGCTTCACAACCCTAAATCTACATACTGGGACATTTCCCAGTCCATATCTCGTATGGTGTCTTTTAAACCGATTTATATGGAACACGATTTAGTGTGAAAGTAACTGTTTCAAGTGCATGTCCCCAAAAAGAAGTCAGAAGATCACTATGACTCATCATCGATCGAACAATGTCTAACAATGTTCGATTCCTTCTTTCAAAAAACTCCATTCCACTGTGGTGTACCAGGTGGTGTAAGCTGTGATACAATCTCACATTCTTTTAGGAGTTCATCAAACTCTATGCTTAAGTATTCTCCACCTCGATCTGATCGAAGTGCTTTAATACTCTTTCCTAGTTGATTTTGTACTTCATTTTTAAATTCCTTAAACTTTTCAAGGGCTTCATATTTATGGCACATAAGATAAATATACCCATACCAACTGAAGTCATCAGTAAAAGTAATGAAGTAATGGAATCCACCTCTGGCTTTTGTATTCATTGGTCCACATACATCACTATGTATTAACCCCCAATAAATCACTTGCTCATTCACCTTTACTATTAAAAGGAGCTTTAGTCATTTTTCCCAACAAGCAAGATTCGCATACATCATATTGTTCGAAAACAAATGAATCTAAGAATCCATCTTTATGGAGTTTTGATATGCGTTTCTCACTTATATGGCCTAAACGATAATGCCAAAGATAAGTTTGATTCGAGTCATTTGTTTTTGATCTCTTAGTATTTATGTTATAAATGGTGTTATCTTGATCCAAAATATAAAGACCATTAACTAATTGTGCCGAACCATAAAAACACTATCGAGATAAAAAGAACAACAATTATTCTTAATAATAATCTCAAAGCCAATCTTGTCCAAACAAGAAATAGAAATAATGTTCTTAGTCAAACTAGGCACATAATAACAATCCTCTAAATTTAAATAAAGTCCACTAGGCAAAGATAAAACATTTGTCCCTATAGATAATGTAGCAACTCTTGCTCCATTTCCCACTCGAAGGTCCACGTCTTCTTTAGCCAGATTCCTTCTATTTTTGCAGTCCCTATACAGAAGTACAAATATGAGAACCACAAACGGTATCTAATACCCAAGAAGTAGATGTTGACAAATTAACATCAATAACATAAATACCTGAAACAAACGTTTCGTTTGCTTTTGCCTTCTTGACCTCTTCAAGGTAAACATGGCATTTTTTCTTCTAGTGTCTGGTCTTATCGCAATGGAAACATTTTCCTTCTTTGCTAACTCCCCCTTTGGGTTTCAATGCATTTTTCCTATTTGGTTTGGTCTTACCATTGCCCTTAGACTTTTCCACTACCTTTTTCTTTCCCTTTCCTTTGTCCTTGTGGACCATCAGAATGGGCTTAGGTCCAACCTATTTCATGTTACTTTCAGCAGTTCGTAACATGCCAAGTAACTGTGGCAAAGTCTTGTTAATTTCATTCATGTTGAAATCAAGGACAAATTGTCTAAAGCTGTATGGAAACGATTGCAGGATAACATCGGTAGCCAATTCATCTTTGAGAGGAAATCCCAGCTTTTCCAACGTTTGGATGTAGCACATCATCTTGATGACGTGAGCTTCTACAGGAGTTCCCTCTGCTATTTTGCATTGAAATAGAGCTTTAGAGGTCTCATATCTCTCTTGACGTGCTTGCCCTTCATATATTTCTTTGAGATTTTGAATCATCTCATATGCAACCATGTCCTCATGTTGCTTCTGAAGCTCAGGAGTCATGGTGGCAAGCATTAGACATCCAACATCTAACATATCAACCATATGTTTCTTGAATTTGTCTTTGTCAGCTTTTGAAGCATTAGCTGCCGGTTCATCAGGAACAAGTTCCTTAATGACATATTCCTTCCTTTCCTGTTTGAGAACAATTCTCAAATTACGAAACCAGTCAAGGAAGTATATGCCATTAAGTTTATCTTTCTCCAGGAGTCATCGCAGTGATAAAATGTTGTTTGCCATTAAATCTACAACAATGGAAAAGTAAATTTACCGAATTAAAATTTATAAATAGGACTTTATTTACAAATTACTCCACTATTTTATTCAAAATTAAAAACCCTCTTTGTTTTAATTTCAAAAAAATTCAGCGAAATTTTTTTCTAGTGGGTGAGGATCCATAATACATCAATTTCCTAAATCAGCTTTGGATTTTCTTTTAGGATAGTGATTATTTAGGTAAGTAACACTTTACTAGTTACATCTCATGTAACTCCTCATTTTGGTGAACAACTTTTGTTCAAGTCATCTCATGACTTATCCAAATATTTAACCTCTAGGTTTCTAATCCTATTAGAATAACCTAGCTAAGTTATTACCAATATTTCAACCGGTGAATATCACTTGCTTATTCTTCACGTTTAACCAAGATAGATTTATGTGCCAATGCTTTGGCAAAGCCCACAAAGTATAGATCAAAGCCTTAAAAGAGGGTAAATATTGGACGGTTAAGTTAACTTAGATTATAAAGAGGGATTTGCGTAATTATCTCATCATTGTTCGTTTTAATATTGGGCCCTTATTGATCTCATCAATATTTATTCTTATTTTATCATTTGATGTATTATTGCATACATAAAAAATATAACAATAAATAAGATGCAATGGTTATAGCCCAAAACAATGACTAAGGTGGCCCATCCCAAGCCAATGGGAGAACCAAGAACCCTAAAGCCTAAGACTATTCTCTAGGCATATTCTCGCCATTCTTATGCTCCTTGTGAATCTTCATATGTTTACAATTTTAAAAGAAACTCGTTTTACATATGAGGGAGTAAGATGAGAAGATAAATACAATAGAGATATAGAAAGGCACGGCTCACAGACCGTATTTCAAAATAAACCATTGTAAATTGAACAAGGGCTATAACCATGCATATCAAACACCGTGCAAAACAAACATATCATATATATATATATATATATATGTTGTTACGCCTTTGTTAAAAATATTAATATGGGCCTTCAATTTGTACTTCTGTTTCCATGGAAAAACTTCACGATTTGATAACAATTATCAACAGAATCGTGCTTTTGGGATTTTTAATCCTGAAGGTTTTCTACATCGGAACAACCATTGTTTCACTTCCAAACGTGATCTGCTATCGCACTCCCACAGATCATCCAGCAACAAATCGATTGAAAAACATATTAACAAATTAACATATTAATCTTTGCGGTTATCGATTCGAACAATAATATCATCATATTTACCGAAATCGATAAAACTAAAACATCATCTCATACATATCATGAAATGACCATCCAACTCAGTTGGTAGAGCGCAAGGTTCTTAACCTTGAGGTCGTGGGATTGAGTCCCACGGAGGGCATTTCATAATTCAGAGGTCTCCCACGAAAGTTGCTCTTAACCTGGCGTTGGGGGCAGCCTACTATCCTACCTCCCCCTTACCCCATTACATATGGGAATAAAGGTAAGCTATCATCTCATACATATCGCATCAACCAAAAATTTAACCCAAATTCAGATCGTACAAGTGGCTCTGATGCCACTGTTGGGACCGTCGGCGCACCCCATGGCGCAACGAAAACAAAACTCGACGGTCTCACCAGCGATCCAAGTACAAAAAACTAAAATTGGGAGGAAGGGATGCGAATACTTACAGCGGGTTCCTTGAAAAACAACAAGGACAACAGTGAATACTGGTGGTGTAGATCGGTTCGAATCGTAAGCCTCCACGAAATCACGTCTCAGCCTCTACTCAGTTCACCCGATTGAGAGCAATATTTTTCTTCCCCAAAACAGTTTTGAGAGAAAAACGACTGAAGGTTTTGTGTCTGTGTTCTAAAAAGCTGCTAGACCTAACACACCCTTTTATAGCTAAGTTACCCTAATCATATTAGGGTTTTATTATTTCAAATTAATTAAATCTATATTTAATTAATTAGAATTTAATAATCCTTTTATATCCAAGTTACCCTAATCATATTAGGGATTTTATTATTTCAAATTAATTAAATTTATATTTAATTAATTGAAATTAAATATTCGGGATTATTAAAACATATATTTAATTAACTCTAGATATATATTTTAGTAACGTACAACAAATTTTACATATTTGCTCGTTTCAATCCTAGGGAGTGACCTTGTAGGTTCTTGTAACGTTAGCAGTAATTATTAGAACTATTCTAATATTGCATACAATGAGTGACATCTAGCAATATATCATTGTCACCTAAGTTACAAGAAAATATGATTCGACATATCATCTTGGTGATTAACTCTTTTATGTATTACATCCTTATGTCCTTTATATCTAGAATAGGCACAAGCCTTGGAATAGTCACACTTGTATAGCCCATCTATTATTTCTTGATATCTAGAGTAGACTATAATTAACGAATAGTTTATGATATCTCATATCAACTTATTCGAGCATGGCCATGCGTTTCTAGTCTTACTCAATCAAGTGGTCTGTGATATATTTCCTATTATGTAGGAAGGACAAATCCTATCTTAATCATACACACCCACTACATATATTGAGATATATTCAATAACAGTCTTTATAGAGCAACAAGTTATGGAGCTTGTTTAGCTGCATCAAAACATACAACAATATATGTTGGGATTGTATTGATCTCAATTCTGAGGATCATACATATAGTCATCACCATGAGCAATGTTATGACTGTCACATAATAATCCAAGACATATGCTCATGGTCGGTTAATCCAATACATTGTTCTCTAACAATATAATCATGTATCAATTCTGACATCTCTATGTCAATGACAACTAGTTGTCATCAATCAATAACATGTTAGCCTTAAGCGTATTATTATTGTTCATGCTCATAATAATACTTGACTAGAGATCTTTTAATAATAACAATTATGTCATTATATGGACTTTATTATCTTCCAGTTTATGTTAAACACATATATATAAATGACAATAATAGCGGCAATGCCTTTATTCAATAAAATCGGTAAATAAAAGTATTATTACAATCATCATATGATTGGTCTTTGGGCATACTCTAACAAGATTTACCTTCAAGACAAGTTGGACAGACTTCCTCCTCTTCTTCAGCAGATGAATAGATGTACTCAATTCCAACCGGTGCTTTCGCTGATGAGAGTTTCTGTGAGGAATTAGAATGCTTCTCTTTCGAACCTTGTTCAAAGGCATTCCATTTGCCCCCTGTACTCAGGGATCCTGAATCTGCATCATTTTGAGCTCTTAAAGGCTCTGATTCTTTGTGTGAATGACTTGAACCCTTCTCATGTCTTGAAACAAGACCATCACGTTGCAAGCGGAAATATCTAGTGTCAGCAAGGGCCTTGGAGGAGATTGGCACATGTCAGAAAGTGAGTTTTCTAGAGACGCAGAAGAGATAATGGATCCTGTTTCTTGAATAGATGAAGGGATAGAACGCAATTCCCCTCTTTGGAACAATGTGGTATACTACAATTACAGGGAAAAAACCAAAAATTTAAGTATAAAAAATCTGGAACCCTTAAATCGAATGGAAGATAAAAATGTTTTGATCATGTTGAGACATGTAACACCAAACCTCCTTCCGGTTATCTTCCATGTCCCTACCATTAACGAAGCACTTTATTCATAATGTAAACAATCAACTGATAATTTCATAAATTAGGCTAATTAGCTTAGTATTTAATGGTCCACAACTAAATTAGATATCTTTTCACCTAAAAGCCAATCGATATAAATGCTAACGGAATTTCCTACATTGAGAAGTACAGTGTTGACACTATAGAAGCTTGCACTTGCTCCAAAACCAATTAAGAGGATCTTTTAAAACAAAAAAAAATTTAGACACAGACGCTTGAGTTACCTTAATCTATTTTATTGTACAAACAAGCAACTTATCACAGTTTCAAACACATACTATATTATAAAGGAATTTTATCCGACTTGGCATGATTGATCAACGGATAAAAAGTACAGTGTGTATTATATATATATATATATATATAGAAAGAGTCCACTGCTACTCATATATCATGCCTTCAACATTCTCATTCACCAAATCTCATGCCTCTATAATACTCTGCCAAAGCTTTCACAAATAAATACGCATGGAACTCAGTAAAAAGGTTCACGAAGGACCTTGCTCGAATTAATAGTAGAGATTAACCTCAATGATCAGAATGATTGAAACTAGCTACCACCCACACAGGCCACAGAATAAGAAGTTCAAATTTCCAATGACGCATCTAATTTTTGACAACGTGAAGTTAGAAGTGCCACAAAACAAGAGAAAGAAATACTCAACAAAACCACCATTTTAATACCCTTAAGTGACATATTGAAAGAGAGCAAAGAAATAATATTAGTCAGAACAAATGCTTAGTAATGAGAATCGTAAAACATACCACATGGACAAAGTTCTGAACAAAGCAACTGACGCACACACAATTTCTATATATGTTACTGTCTGGATTCATATAGTCCTCAAAATCCTCAGGGCGCAAGCGGCAACAAACAGAACCCATAATGTTAACTTTTAATCTTTCCCCTTCAGTTAAAACTCTCCACACAACCTAGTCATTAAAGCTCAATTGTTCTTATTATACAAATGCATCAACAGGAAAACTTGCAAAGCTGCTAGCAAAGTGCAATGAGAGAGGACGCTAAGCTCGAAGAAGCCCTGTCACCTCCACGAACCTGTACCTTTCTCTCTCTCTTCTCTTTACAGAATGTTGAATGACCTTATATAATTTAGCTTAAAACGTACTTCTTTGGCTGTAAAATAAAAATAAAACAAAAAACAGTCAGTCAGTTTCGAGGATAATATAAAGCAGATTGGAACCGACAAAACAATTATCATAGCAAGCTCAGGATGCTACTAATACAAAACCAATGAACTGTCTTTAGAGGAAAAGGGGGGAAATAGAAACTCCTAAAAAAATCGATTGTCCAATTTTACTTTGTTTTCTTACAAAAATTACAATTATCAAAAAACTCCTATTTCAGCTATTGTTTATTATGATAGAGAAATTTTGGGAAGATGAATATGAAATTGTTTTCCTATCAGATCATTATATCCTCATTACCTTCAACAGAAACATCACTATTGAGGAATTAGTAACAAAAATCTCAAGGAAGGCTCATGTTGGAAATACTAGAAGACTGTCTAAACTTCAGTACAGATTTCTGACTGAAAAGTTTCCTTTAACATGTACAACATTCGACCTCTCCACCGATGAAGATGTTGCTATGATGGTTGATATTTCCAATCAAAATTCAGACTCTATTACAGATATGTATGCCACATTTATTGAAGTTCATGCAGTTCGTGGTATGTAATTATTCTCCCACAATGGGTTACCTCAACAAGTTCATCAAGTTGACAGTCCAACTCAAACAATCTGTAATGATTTCACATCATTAATGGCAAATCCACCTCTTGGTACCATTCCATCAAGTTCAATAGGGAGGCATTCATCTTCCAACTTCTTTGACCTTAATATGGAGATGTCTTCCAGTTCCAGAGGAAGACATTCATCTTCCATCTTCTTTGACCTCAACATGAAGATGCATTCGACAAAACACTCGGTTCTTAACCCATATGGTGACATCCCTTCAAGTTCTAAAGTAAGGTAATCATATACGAACTTGTTCGACCTAAACATCAGAATCATAGAGGAACCCTCATCTCCACCAGAAGAACCTCTTCGTGAGCCAGGAGCGGATAGTGCGGAGATTGAATTATTCGTTGAACTCGAATCACCGCAATTCAACATGAACTCCGATGATGATGAGGATGAAGTTCCCATAAATATTTTTCAATACGAACCTCCATCACACATGTCTGAAGCTGGCTATGATTTCGATCACTTATTCAATGTTTTTCCTCAAGCATTCCTCAATTAACACATCAAAATTATAAGTTGATGTCTTCAATTTCAATTTATTACTTAACCTTCCAATTAAACTAAGTCCATGATAATTGACGAATTCAATGTACAATCAAGCAAAGACACAACTAAGAAAAATTTTAAGCAAGCAAGATATCCTAATTATTTTCCAACATCAATAAAACATAACTCAATACCTCACATAGATTCACATATATTCGCTCAAAGTGTTTAGGGTAAATTAAAATCGCTCAATCCGAAACTAATCAAGATATTACCATAGGCTTGGAATCCAATCAAGTCTCCACTACTAAAGGCGAACATAATGCAATAATCAAGGGGGTCTTTAAATCAAGGTGTAATGGGGCTTAGGTTAGGGTAGGAAAAAGGCCGAAAAAGAAAGTTATTTAAAAATATGCCAAAATAAGATATCAAAATAATTAGGAACAATCCACAAATTAACGTGAAGCACAATGAAAAATAAAACAAGGAAAAAGAATAGATGAAAGGAAATTGAAACAATCAATTTTTCCTTTTTCTTTTTCTTTTCATTCGAACAAAGTGACTCTCTTTTTCTTTCTTTTTCCCCCTTTTTTTTGTTCGAAACAGTGAACATTATACATTTTTACGAAATCGTTTTTCTTCCATTTCCTTTTTTAAGGGAGAAGAATGTAACACCCATATTCTATATACGGTTACGTATACGAATACAAATGTCACATAACTTTAAAAATTGTCTACTCATTTTGAAAATTCTTTAAAATTTTGTTTCAAACTTACTTTCACAAAATTAACATAATAAATACATATTCATTCAGTATATTACAAAATATGTTTGTTAAATTTGATTACATGCCAGACAGGTTTCAAAATGATTTCTAAACTCCTAATACTACTGGTGAGTCAATCTTGGTGGATGATATATGTTGCTATAGCTGTACTCCTTACTTGATTATTCTCTGTTGTTACCTACGCATGAAAATACACACATTAAGTCATTACTTAGTGAGTCATAGTATTGTAATGTAACCTTTATGTACTCATAAATAATTCATAACATTTAGCTCCCATCAGATGGTATATTCTTTAAGGATTCTCTAACTCTTACAAATCAAACGATATTCCATTCACAATTATCATAAGCATTGACTATATTTTTTTTTTCATTTATATCATTGTTTCATATTGGTAATGCACCATTATGCATTCCAAATAAAAATATACTTTTATTCTGATAATGCACCCATATGCATTTCAGTAATGACATTCTTTCATGCCAATAATGCTCCCATATGCATTATTCTTTTATGCTAACGATGTACCCATATAGATTTAAGCTATGGCATCCTTTCATGCCAACAATGCACGCATATACATTTTAGCTATGACATCCTTTCATGCCAACAATACACCCATATGCATTATTCTTTTATGCTGACAATGTACCCATATACATTTCAACTATGGCATTATTTTTTTCATTTGTTTTAGAGCAGTTCATACTCTAAAACTCAGTCACAATATCATTTTCATGTATTCAATAAAACATAATAATTGCAATAAAACATACATTAACATTTAAATATTACATCTTGAATAATTTCTAATCACTTTCATGAAATTTTCATACAATAAATGTACTCACCTAGCTTTCCTCGCTAAGTGTCCAAAAGTAAGGATGATTACTCCAGGACTTTGCCATTTCCCTTAGTTTTGCTTGTCTCGGGAGTTTGGTTCTGATCTATTCAATCATCCATTAAAACATGTACCATACTCAATGTTAGTATATTTCCTAACCATTGTAATTAAACCATATTCAAAAGAATATATTATTAATTTTCTATATCATTATCAGCATATTTTTAATATTTCTGATTCCAAAGTATCGATACTACTACTATAGTACCAATACTTCTACACTAGGGTACCGATACCCCTTCCTGGTATCGATACCAAAATTAGGTTCGATGTTTCATGGTATCAATACCCTTTACATTTAATCGATACTACCCGTTTATGGTACCGATACTCTCTTACGGTATCGATACCGAAATTAGATTCGATGTTTGCTTGGTATCGATACCCTTTCAATGGTATCGATACTGCATCAACGGTATCGATACTGAGTGAATCAGTATCGATACTACACAATAAATTCATCCCCTTTTTAGCCTATAGTATCGGTACTGTTCTATCAGTACCGATACTATTGCCCAGATTTTCTAGTTTTTAACCCGATTTTTAGCTAAATGGGCCAAATTTCTTTATATTAACACCCAAAATTGCTATGCAACTCTTCTCTACTTACCCATACAAATTTCCCTTCATCTTATTTCTCAAAACATCTACTATCTACCAAGAATATTAAGTTCTAAGAATCACACCACTTTTCTAATGTGTTTATAAATCTTATCCAATGTTTCTAGTCTCTCATTTGCCTCAATGAAAAGTCAAATCTACCATAAAACATCCATAAACACTCCTAGATTAACATATCATTTCAAAACCCATTTTATAAAATCCCTATTATTTTCCTTATCTCTTTATTTTAAGCTCATCTAATCATTTCTTATACACATATATTACTCCATGCTACCAAAGTAACCCATAATTTAAAGAAAGCACCAACTAATAAAAATTTACCTTGTGCTAGGAGGAAAGAATACCCACGTGAAGAAGAAGTGTAAGCAATTTACTTTGCCCTCCTATTTCTTCTTATCTATTTTAATTCACTTTCCTTTAAAAGGACTAAAATGTCCTCTTAACTTATCTATGTATATAATTTAGTTTAAACATTATTCCAAATCCTTCTTCTCATCTTTTACCACTAATTCAATTTAAATCTTAAATTTTCCAACCTTTGCAATATAATCCCTGGTCTAATATTTGGGATATTACAATTCTCCCCCTTAAGAAAATTCATCCTCGAATTTAGATAAATACCTGAAACGAAAAGGTGAGAAAATTACATTCTCATGTCCTCCTTTCTTTCCCAAGTAACCTCCTCAACCTTATGATTTTGCCATAGTACTTTAACTAAAGGAATCTTTTTGTTGCGTAATTCCTTGATTTCTCTAGCTAGGATCCGCACTGGTTCTTTTTCATAAGTTAAATCCATTCGGACCTCTATTTCTTCTGAGTTAATAATGCAAGATGGATCAAATCGATATTTTCTGAGAATTGATACATGGAAAATGTTGTGAATTTTGTCCATATCCGGCGGCAAGGCTAGTTATATGCTACTAGTTCGACTCTTCTCAAAATTTTATAAGGTACAATAAATCTTCGACTCAGCTTTCCTTTGCGCCCAAATATCAAGACTTTCTTCCAAGGCGACACCTTTAAGAATACTTTGTCTCCCTCTTGGAATTCGATTTCTCTTCTTTTAAAATAATCATATGATTTCTGCCGATCGGAGGCTATTTTGAGATTCCTTTGAATAAGCTTTACTTTCTCCTCTATCTCTTTAACCAACTCCGGTCCAATTATGTCTCGGTCTTTTACTTCAAACCAATTTAATGGTGTACGACACTTTCTTCCATATAATGCTTCATAGGGGCAATCTTAATACTTGACTGATAATTGTTATTGTACGCGAATTCGACTAAAGGCAAACACCTTTCCCATGATCCTTTAAAGTCAATCACACATGCCCTTAGCATATCCTCAAGTATTTGAATGGCTCGCTCTGACTGCCCATCTGTCTGAGGATGGAAAGTTATGCTGAAGTTCAATCGAGTACCTAATGCCTCATGCAACGACTTCCAAAACCTTGAAGTAAACCATGGGTCTCAATCAGATATTATTGATATAGGTACTCCTGCAGTTTGACTATTTCTTTAATGTATAACTCCACATACTTATCCATCGACTAATCTACTCGAACCGGAATAAAATGAGCCGTCTTGGTCAATCGGTATACTAGTACCCATATCGAATCCTTTTTACCTGGTGACAAAGGTAGCCCCGAAACGAAATCCATCGTAACCCGATCCTATTTCCACTTAGGAATAGTTATTGGCTGTAGTAACCCAAATGGCACCTGATGTTCAGATTTCACTTGCTGACATGTTAGACATTTAGCAACAAACTCTGTTACAGCTCTTTTCATGCTAGACCACTAGTAACGACTTTTCAAGTCATGATACATTTTATTTCCCCCTGCGTGCATAGTCAAAGGGCTATAATGTGCTTCATACAGGATATCCCTCCTCAAATCATCATCATCATCGGGAATACAAAGTCTTACCTTATAGTATAGACATCCATCCACTCTTATTTCAAACTCTTTGATTTCATTCCTTCCTACTTGTGCCATCATCGCCAAACATTTCTCATTTAGCTTTTGCAACTGTGTAATCCAATCTAAAAAAGTCGGCTTTAACTTAAGCTTAGAAATTAAAGCATCATCCTCCTTTACTGACATGCATGCATCCAAGGCCCGTAAAGAAGAAAAAATCTTTCGACTTAATGCATCTGCTACCACATTCTCTTTTCCAGGATTTTTAGTCGATGATTAGATCATAATCTTTTAGAAGCTCAATCCATCTTCGTTGTCTCAAGTTCAATTCTTTCTGCGTCAATAAATACTTCAGAATCTTGTGATCGGTATAAATATGGAACCTTTCCCCATACAAATAATGACGGCATATTTTCAATGTAAACACAACTACCACCAAATCCAAATCGTGCGTAGGATAATTTTTCTCATGATTCTTCAACTATCTAGAAGCATAAGCTACAACATTTCCATCTTGCATCAGATCATACCTCAATTCATTATGGGATGCGTCACTAAACACCACATATTCTTTTCCCGACTCTGGCTGTACAAGTACCAGGGCCTCCGTCAATATTCTCTTGAGCCCTTCAAAACTTTCTTGGCACTTTTTCGTCCATACAAAAGGCACATCCTTCTGTAACAGCTTAGTTAGTAGCAAGGTTAACATTGAGAAATTCCTCACAAATCGTCTATAATAACCGGTAAGTCCCAAGAAACTCCGAACCTCAGAAACGTTCCTTGGAGATTGCCAATCCACTATAGCTTTTATCTTTCTTGGATCTACTCGAATACCTTCTATGGAAACTATGTGACCAAGGAAAGCAACTTCGGCTAACTAAAATTTTCACTTTGACAATTTGGCATACAACTTCTTCTCGCAAAATGTCTGAAGAACTACTCAAAGATGAACATCATGCTCTTCTCTTGACTTGGAATATACCAAGATATCATCTATAAATATCACCACAAATTGGTCCAGATATGGTTGAAATACTTGGTTCATCAGATCCATAAATGCCGCTGGTGCATTAGTAAAACCAAATGGCATTACTATAAATTCGTAGTGCCCATATTGAGTCCGAAAAATGGTCTTTGAAATATCATCGTCTTTGATTTTCAATAGATGGTACCCTAACCTTATGTCTATCTTAGAAAATACTGATGCTCCTTTCAATTGGTCAAACAAATCATCAATCCAAGGAAGAGGATATTTGTTCTTTATTGTGACTTTATTTAATTAACGGTAATCGATACATAATTGTATAGTCTCATCCTTCTTTTTCACAAACAACACCGGTGCTCCCCACGGAGAAACACTGGGTCTTATAAACCCCTTATCTAGTAGCTCTTTCAGTTGGACTTTTAATTATTTCAATTTAGTCGGAGCCATTCTATATGGAGCCATCGATACAAGTTCTGTACCTGGATAAATCTCAATCCTGAACTCTACTTCACAATCCGGAGGCAATCCTAGTAACTCATCTGGAAAAACGTCAGGAAATTCTCTAATGGTGGGAATATCATTTACTTTAGCTTCCGAAACTCGAGTATCTATCACATTGGCAAGAAAAGCTATACATCCTTTCGACATCATCTTTTTCGCAGTCATAGCCGATATCACTTTCGAGGGTGATTTCGATCTTTTATCGATTACTACAATTTCTAAACCTTCGACAATCTTTAAAAATAATCTTTTCTGACGAAAATCAACCCATCCATAATGTGAAGATAACCAATCCATGCCCAAATTAATTTCAATTCATTGAAGGGAAAATCCATTAAGCTTGCCAGAAATATAATTTCTTGGATATTTATAGGGCATTTCCTACATATTATAGTGACTCTTGCATTTTATCCCATGGGATTTATCGCTATCATCTCACTCACAATCGGTTCTAAAGGAATTCCTCTACTTCTAATCAGCCTAGTACTAATATATGAATGTGAAGAACCAGGGTTAACTAGAACAAAATCAGGCTAATCAAAAAGGTGAAATGTACCTGTTATAATTTCAAGGTAATCTCAAACCTCGTTAGTCTTGATATTATAAATTCTAGCGACTCGCTGAGTACATTGTCTCTGCACTGAATCCATTTGCCCCCTGGATCTACCCCATCTCTGCTTCTATTTGAGGTTGCTATTGATCTTTTAGACTGTGTCGAGTTATCACCAGATTTCTTAGGCTAATTCCGTGCAAAATGACCCATATCACCACATAGAAAGAAAGCTCCAGTGACAAATCTACAGACTCCTCGGTGCAATTTTCCATAGGTTTGACATGGATTCCTGTTCTCAGAAGCTCTACCTGAGCTAGCAGCTAAATACTGAGATTGTCTACTCTTCTGTGATGTTGTTGCAAAGCTATCTCTCTCAGAGAATCTTGAACTCGAGCTTTTTCCTCTTTTAGCATAATAGGGAGTGGAAGGCATTCCCGCTCTTTTCCCTACTTGAACACTCTGCTCTACCACTAATGTTTCCTCCTAAGCTCTTTCAATAGCTTTGGCTCTATTTATAACTTCTAGTAGACTCGGCAAGTTCAAGGTCAACATCATCTCTTTCAGCTTCGGCCTCAATCTCTCTATGAACCAATCACGTCTTGCCTTGTCGTTTAGCACAACTTCGGTGGCAAAACATCTCAACTTATTGTACTCAACCTCAAATTCATAAACTGCTCAATCACCTTTCTTTAAATTAAGGAACTTCATCAACATTGCTTGTTTGAACTGTTCACCCACATACTTGTTTTTAAATTCTTCCTAAAAAAATTGCCAGGTGACTTACTCCGGTGATGCATACATCGTAGTATTGGACCACCATATTTGAGTTGGTCCTCTAAGCAAAGACACAACTCCTCCTAACTTTTCCTGATCTGAATATTGCAGGCTTTCAAACATTAACATCAAATTATTTAACCACACATCGGCCTCCATAGGGCCCTTACCCTCATCTCATCGGAACTTTGGAGCTCCCAAACTCTTCAGCTCCTTTGGAATCAATATTCTAGGTACTAGAGGAGTAGGGGGAGGTTGCAACCGAGTCATTATAGCATCAAGGGCTTGCATGAAAGTTCCAAACTCAGGCGTCGAAATCCGTGCAAGTGCACTTATATTTTTCAGAAGGAAGAGGCATCGCACTATTATCCTCATAACTTTTACTCCTCGTTCCCTCTTGCATTTCTTGTTCCCCAACTCTTCTCAAGTTTGAAGATTCTAAAATCTAATAAAACATACATAATGATAACATTATCATTAGTAACATTGACACCATCTCAATAACATTATCATCAATAAGGAGTGTTATCAATCATCATCTAATGACACTATCTCAGTAACATTGACCACCTTATTGGCATGTAATCTCTCTTTTTTTTTAAATAGAACTATTTTTTGGCCGAGAATTGGCTAAACATGTAGCTCTGATACCAATAAATATAACACCCATATTCTATATATGATTACGTATACGAATACAAATGTCACATAACTTTAAAAATTGTTTACTCGTTTTGAAAATTCTTTAAAATTTTGTTTCAAACTTACTTTCACAAAATTAACATAATAAATACATATTCATTAAGCATATTACAAAATATGTTTGTTAAATTTGATTACATGCTAGACAGGTTTCAAAATGATTTCTAAAGTCCTAATGTTACTGGTGAGTTAACCTTGGTGGATGATATCTGCTGCACTTCTTACTTGATTATTCTCTGTTGTTACCTAAGGGTGAAAACACACTCGTTAAGTCATTACTTAGTGAGTCATAGTATTGTAATGTAACGTTTATGTACTCATAAATAATTCATAACATTTAGCTCCCATCAAATGGTATATTCTTTAAGGATTCTCTAACCCTTGCAAATCAAACGATATTCCATTCACAATTTTTATAAGTATTGACTATATTTTTTTCATTTATATCATTCTTTCATATTGGTAATGCACCATTATGCATTCCAAATAAAAATATACTTTTATAATGATAATGCACCCATATGCATTTCAGTGATAGTATCCTTTCATGCCAATAATGCACCCATATGCATTATTCTTTTATGCTGACAATATACCCATATATATTTAAGCTATGACATCCTTTCATGACAACAATGCACCCATATGCATTATTATTTTAAGCTGACAATGTACCCATATACATTTCAGCTATGGCATCCTTTCATGCCAATAATGCACCTGTATGCATTATTCTTTTGTGATGACAATGTACCTATATATATTTTAGCTATGGCATTATTTTTTTCATTTGTTTTAGAGCAATTCATACTCTAAAACTCAGTCACAATATCATTTTCATGTATCAATAAAACATAATAATTACGATAAAACATACATTAACATTTAATATTACATCTTGAATAATTTCTAATCATTTTCATGAAATTTTCATACAATAAATGTACTCACCTGGCTTTCCTCACTACGTGTCCAAAAGTAAGGATGATTACTCTGAGACTTTGTCTTTTCCCTTAGTTTTGCTTGTCTCTGGAGTTTGGTTCTGATCTATTCAATCATCCATTAAAACATGTGGCATACTCAATGTTATTATATTTCCTAACCATTGTAATTAAATCATATTCAAAAGAATATATTATTAACTTTCTATATCATTATCAGCCTATTTTTAACATTTCTGATTCCAAAGTATCAATACTACTACCCTAGTACCGATACTTCTACACTAGGGTACCGATACCCTTTTCTGGTATCGATACCAAAATTAGGTTTGATGTTTCATGGTATCGATACCCTTTACATGATATCGATACCCTTTACATGGTATCGATAATACCCTTTTATGGTACTGATACTCCCTTACGGTATCGATACCGAAATTAGATTCGATGTTTGCTTGGTATCAATACCCTTTCAATGGTATCGATATTGCATCAATGGTATCAATACTGATTGAATTAGTATCGATACTACCCAACAAATTCATCCCCTTTTTAGCCTATAGTATTGGTACTGTTCTATCAATATCGATACCCTTGCCCATATTTTCTAGTTTTTAACCCGATTTTTAGCCAAATCGACAACCAAATATCTTTATATTAACACCCAAGAGATTTGTTATGCAACGCTTCTCTACTTACCCATACAAATTTTCTTTCATCTTATTTCATAAAACATCTACTATCTACCAAGAACATTAAGTTCTAAGAATCACACCACTTTTCTAATATGTTTATAAATATTATCCAATGTTTCTAGTCTCTCAATTGGCTCAATGACAAGTCAAATCTACTATAAAACATCCATAAACACTCCTAGATTAACATATCATTTCAAAACCTATTTTATAAAATCCATATTTCTTTTCTTATGTCTTTATTTTAAGCTCATCTAATCCTTTCTTATGCACATATAGTACTCCATGTTACCAAAGTAACCCATAATTTAAAGAAAACACTAACTAATAAAAATTTACCTTGTGCTAGGGCGGAAAGAATACCCACGTGAAGAAGAAGAAGAAGAAGAAGTGTAAGCAATTTACTTTGCCTTCCTATTTCATCTTATATATTTTAATTCATTTTCCTTTAAAAAGACTAAAATGTCTTCTTAAATTATCTATGTATACAATTTAGTTTAAACACTATTCTAAATCCTTCTTCTCATCTTTTACCATTAATTCAATTTAAATCTTAAATTTTCCAACCTTTGCAATATAATCCCTAGTCTAATATTTGGGATATTATAAAGAATGATACAAGATCTCAAGTCTCGGCAAGGGTGTGAAAAGAGAGGGAAAAAAGAAAGGCTTCGGGTTTAATTTGGTGAGTTGAAAATCAAACAAAGGGAAATAGGCTCAAATGTGGTTCACTAGTTGATATATAAATGGGTAGGCTTTTGGGGGAAAACGGGTTTAACCCCAAGTACCCCTATCACATTAAAACATTATACCCAATATGTAGTCTTTATATGCATTGTTATTACAAGTTCTATAATATCATAACTAGTTTGGTACACTCAAGTTAAACAATGAGAAAAAAAGAAAATGTATGCTAATTAGGCTCGAATCTCACAAGAAAATGCTTATATGTATTGAGTCAAGTTCATCTCCATCAACAAATGCATGAAATATCAATACTAAGCAAAAAATCACTAGCTATACCAATCACCATCATGCAAATTAAGTTCGATCAAAACATGGTCACAATCCAAAAAGGAAGCAAGACTATAAAGTAAATTTCAAGATTAGCAGCTAAAGATTCCAACACATCAATAGAAGAACTACTCAATTCTAACCAATCAAACAAGCGAGTGAAAAATTGATAGCAAACTATACCCCCTCACTTAGGCCATATTGTCCCAATATGAACATAAAAGCACAAGAGAGGGAACAAAATTACTCCCCTGATTTAATGGCGACCGCGGCCACAACGAGATAAACACGGAAGAAGATAGGAAAATATCTCGGCTAAGTTACCCTTAATGGAATCGAGGCGTTCTTGAACTTCTTGGATTTCACCGTGTGGATGTTCGGTCGGTGGTGGCTGCGGAGTAGTCCTTAGGAGAAAAACTTGCTGATTACGAGGTGCGATAGTGCCAGGAGGAGCCATGTGAGGAATGTCGGGGGTACCGATATGGAGGCCCATTGTGTCCAAACACCTATCATATAGAGGATCCATAGCAAAAGCATAAGTAAATTTAGCAGTGTTAAATGTCAATAGAAACAAACGAGATGCAAGGTGAGTAATATAAGGTCTGAGAATAAGGGCACGATCGGAATGCACAACCCGCTCAAAGGCATGGGCGAACCAAAATCCCAAATTTAACTTAGTACCGGTTTATATACACCATAAAAAATAGTTTAATCTTACTTATTATGGATGTAGTATCATTACGTTCGGAATAATTATATACTAAAACAAGTGGATATAGAGGAGAGTGGGATCATGAATGTGCTATGTTTTAGTAGTACGTTCATTGTATTGAACTCTCGTTGATCCTGTGAGTGCCTTATAAGCTATGTCAGTGTCAAAATCCTGAGGCATCTCAAGTAAAGCAATTAGATATCCATGATCCGTGACATCCGTCACGAACCCCATAGAAAAAGAAAAATAATTCACAGACATTCTAAAATACTGGCCAATTAATCGAAAGGATATAACATCAGGAGAGTTGATAGAAACGCCTTAATGCTGTAAAAAGGTAAATGTAGCATAAAATTCGAACACTAATTCATAATACATGCTACACCTAATTTTAGGATACAATTCCCAACCAATGGAAGCAAAATAATTAGAGATAGAATCTTGTAAATGTAAAGTATCAAGAGAACGAGAGGGAATATATTTACAAACCTAAAACTGGCGATGTCGGATGCTACCGAACCTCCAGGATTCGTCGTCATCAAATTGAATATATCTTTAGAGCACTTCTTCAATTGGGATGGAATAAGTTCAACCTCGACAGTGTCTTTCAAAAGAATCATCATGATCAGCATTACCCAGTGAGCAGAATGCTCACCAGAATCGATAGTAAAACTTACAGCAAATGAAAGAGAATGTGGTGGCACATCAATATGATGAGAAGAGTAAGTTATGAAAACGCTCGTCGGAATGGGAAAATCTTGTTCAAAGTCCTCTGTAAAACCAAAAACAGGGTGCCACATCAGTAAAGTTTCGATTTCTAAAGGTGCAGAGTTTACCTTGGGCTGTTCAGGGACAACAAAAGATGGTGGCGTGGAATCGGACATCGACTGGGAAGTGGAACTCAATGGCATAGAGCATAATATCAGGGTGGTCGGTGATAAAGGTTTGGACGGCCGTGGATTACTCTGACCGATAGTATGACGATGAGAGTAGGTGGAATGGTCAGTGAATGGATGAGCGGCAGTGGGTTCGTGCGTAGATATTGGAGTGCGCGATGGAGAGCCTTGCGACTGTTGCGTACCACGACAAGGATAAGATGGAGCATGTAGCGAGTCAAAATTGCTCGGAATGGTCACAAAGGCCATAGTGGCATGGCAACGGCGTCCTCAATGGTTGAGCGACATAGGAGCTCCTTAGTTGGCTTGGTTATGGGTGCACACCATTATGGGAAAAAAGTGAAGCGATGGAGAAAGGAAATGAGGAAGGAGGATGAGCGATGAGATCCGGGGCTAGAGAGGCGGTAACCAGCAGTGAAGGTGGTGGTTAGAGTGTATAGCCGATAAATAAAAAGATGACGAGTATCGTCCGACTGAGTGGAAGAGAAAATTTTGGATTTTGATAAATGGGGGCTAGGTCACGTGGGTTGTAAATTAAAATAGAGAGTTTGACTTTGAGTAAAACTATAATTTAAGAGACAGGGATAAAAGGTAAAATAAAATAAAATAAGGGTTTGGTTTTGGTTATGATATAAACCTCCAAAAGGGATTGGGTAATGGGATTGGTTTAAAATTGTAAAAGGTGTAGATTGTGATAGGGGAAATGATAAGGTGGGTACCGCTGAAAGTTGGAAAAAGATTTTAAAGCCCCCTAAATTTAAAGTTTCGGTAGAGGAGGGAAAATTTTATCTTTGGGAATTTCTATCGTGTACCTGTAGGGGTGGGTTATGCTACCCTGCACTGGCCCCCTGTCTCCATACTTGAAACATTTCTCCTTGGTTTTGATCGAATTTCAAATCTATTCAGAAAATAAAATAATCATAAAAAAAATAAAAATATATTGGAAATTAAATGGAATGAAATAAAACATGCAAAAAATAAAATAAAATCGAGTGGGTTGCCTCCCACAAAGCGCTTTTGTTTAACATTGTTAGCTCAACGACCTCGTTTTTTTAGTATTTGAGCTCATCTAGTTCGATTTCTTCAATTAGACCAACCAGAGCATTTTCATAATACGACTTCAACCTTCGACCATTAACTTTAAATCGAAATACTGAGTTATCTTAAACAGTTCGAACCATTTTGATCTGAGTTTCCCTGCAAAGAGTTTAAATTTGGAGTTAAATAATAAAACCTTTTAACCGACATAAAATGTTTTAAAAGAAATTCAACTATTGTGGAATATTTTATTTTCTTTAAATATCTTAGCATTGTTATAGGCTTTTCTCCAGATTTCCTCAAGTTCCTGAATATGTAATTTTTGAGTTTCACCAACCGCATCCATGTCCATGTCACACTGTTTAAATACCGAATATGTCTTGTGCTTCAATTTAACTGGAAAATGACACAGTTTACCGAAAATGAGTCAGTATGGAGATATACTAATGGGATCTTTATAAGCGGTTCGGTATGCCCAAAGTGCATCGGTTAATTTTAGACTCCAATCCTTACTGTCTAGTTTAACAATTTTCTCAAGAATTGTTTTTATTTCTCGATTCGATACTTCTACCTACACATTTGTTTGTGGATGATAAGTGGTAGCAATTCTTTGAGTTACTCCAAATTTCTTCATCAACGATTCGATTACTCGGTTAATGAAGTGAGTTCCTCTATCACTTATTACAGCCTGTGGTGTGCCAAACCTGGAAAATATAGAATTTTTCAAAAAGTTAACTTTAGTTTTAGCATCATTATTACAGGTAGCTTTAGCTTCCACGCATTTAGAAACATGATCAACAGCGAAAATTATATAAGTATTTCCAAATGAAGAAACAAAAGTACCCATGTAATCGATTACCTAAACATAAAAAATCTCACAAATTTGTATCAAATTAAGTGGCATCTCGTTTCTACAGCTTAAATTACATGTACGTTGACATCTTTCACAAGTTTTACAAAACATATAAGAATCTCGAAAGATGTTAGGCCAAAAGAAGCCACATTCAAGAATTTTATGAGATGTACATTTTGGTCCAAAATGACGAACACAAGAGTAAGAATGACAAATTTGTAAAATTGAATTAACCTTATTTAAGGAAATACATTGTCGAATTACTTGATCCGATAAGTGCTTCCATAAATAAGGATCGTCCCAAATATAATATCGGGATTCTCGTTTAATTCTAGTGATTTCAACTTTCGGCATATCTAATAGTAACTTACATGTGGCCAAATAATTAACCATATCCGTAAACCATGGAGTTATGCTTTGCACCACCATCATATTTCCTTTAGGAAATTCTTCCTGAAATGGTGGATTAGTTGTGGAAAGGGGAATTCGACTCAAGTGATCTGCTACTAGATTTTCACATCCCTTCTTATCCTTGATTTCTAATTTAAACTCCTGTAAAAGCATAAACCATCAGATAAGTCTCACTTTTGCCTATTATTTGCTCATAAATTATCTTAAAGATGCATGATCGGAATAAACAATAATTTTAGGGTCAATCAAATAAGATCTAAATTTTTCTAAAGCAAAAATTATAGCAAACAATTATTTTTCCGTTGTGGAATAATTTCTCTGAGCCGAATCCAAGGTTCGAGAAGCATAGGCTATAATATGTGGCTCTTTGTCAATTTTTTGACCGAGAACAACTCCAACGCTTGTATCCAACACGCCACACATAAGTTCGAAAGGATAATTCCAATCTTGTAGCTTAACAATTGGAGTTGATATAAGCTTCTCCTTTAATGAATCAAATGACTCATTGCATTCTAAATTAAAATCAAACTCTTGATCATTCTAAAGTAGATTGCATAAAAGTTGTGCTATCTATGAAAAGTCTTTAATAAACCTGTGGTAAAATCCTGCATGTCCAAGAAAAGAACGAATTTTCCTCACAGTTGTGGGGTAAGAAAGTGAACGTATAATATATGTTTTTGCTTTATCAACTATAATTCCTTTTTGAAGAAACAATATGGCCTAAAATTAATCCTTTATCAACACTAATATGACATTTTTTATAATTTAAAACAAGGTTAAATTCTAGGCACCATCTAAGCACATTTGTTAAATTTAATAAACATTCATTAAACGAATTACCGTAAACAGTGAAGTCATCCATGAAGACTTCAATACCTTTCTCGATATAGTAAGAGAAAATACTAACCATACACCTTTGGAACTCGAGTTAATAATTTCAACTTCATGTAATCGATACAAACTCTCCATCCATTCTGAACTCTTATTGGAACTAACTCAGCTTCCGAATTTTCAATTATTGTAACTCCAATTTTCTTCAGAACCACATGGACTGGACTTACCCAATTACTGTATGAGATTGGGTAAATTACATCTGTATCAAGAAGTTTATGGATTTCCTTTTTCACCGCTTCCATCATATGAGGATTTAATTGGCGTTGTCCTTCCCTTGATGGTTTTTCTCCTTCTTCAATCTTGATTTTGTGCATGCAAGTCAAGGGGCTAAGTCCCTTGATATCAGCAATAGTCCAAACGATTACCCTTTTATGCGCTCGTAACACTGTTACCAAGTCATACTCTTTTTTTTATAACGTACTTGAGATAATAATCAATAAAGTTTTGTTTTCACTTAAAAATGAATACTTTAATTGTTCTGGTAATTCTTTCAAATCAACTTAAGGTTCTTGTATAACAGAATGTAACAACTTAGGATTTCAAGGAATAAAACATGAATCAGAATTAACCAAAAAGATTTTTTCAAATTCCCTAGTTTCATACTCAAGTTCTTCAAATTCCCTGCACACAGATTATCGACATTATATTAATAGAAGCTCCTAAATCACACAATGCACGTTTAATTTCAACTTTACCAATTTTGCAAGGTATAGAAAACATACATTGATCTTTTAACTTTGGTGGAAGCTTTCGTTGGAAAACAGCTTGTTTGTCTCTTTTTACTAACCTGAAAGGAAAGGATTTTCTTAGGAAGATGGTGTCGGATCATGCTTTGAAACTTATTTCTTCTTTCTTTGAGGATTTGCGTCAATCCCCTTTTCCTTAGGAGGATATGCGCCAACTACTTCATTTTCTATTTTGGATTTCAGATCTTTTTCATTCCTTTGTGGGTTTGCGCCAACATCCTCTGGGACTGGTTCAACAACTGTACCGCTTTGGAGAGTGATGGCGCTTACAGTCTCTCTTGGATTTGACTTTATTTGAGAAGGTAAATTCCCTTGTGATTATAATCTTCCCACGGTTTGAGCCAGTTGGCTCATTTATTTATCCAATTCTTGTACATGGGCCTCAGTTCGATTTTGGAATTTTTCCTGGGACAAGGCCAAACGTTCAACAATGGATTCCAGAGAGGATTTTTTTTGTTGAAACGTTTGTGGGGGCCTTTGCTAATAGGCCTGATTTTGTCTTGGGTTTTTTCCATAGCTCAGTTTTGGGTGGTCTTTCCATCCAGGATTATAAGTATTGGAGTATAGGTTATAGGGTCTCTGGGGAGGTGTTAACTTCCTAAAAAGGCTACTTTTTAAAGCCTTTTTCACTTAAGTTATTGTTTGTTTAAAAGCTCATTTTAGTCATTTTAGGATAATGTAGTTGCATATAGTTGCATTTGTGGTGGTTGTGCTATTTTATTTCTTAATGGTGCTGTTTGAGGGAAAGGTTCAGTTTGTCTATGGTGTGCAGGGAATAGCAAGAGGATTCTTCGGGAAGTAATGCCGCGGCATCACACGTTGCTAAAGCAGATTGAAATGCCTTGGCATTTTCGGCGCAGAAAACGACAAAAAGATATTTCTGCATAAGGACAGCTGGCACTGGACAGCTGTCTCTGCACGTGAAGGACTGTTGTAACCGCCTGCCAGAGCTGCCAATGGACCACCGCCACTTGGAGGATAAGGATCATGCACAACATGTGATTCTAGGGGTATGAGGGGTATTTTGCACCCAACAAACTCATCATTACCCCCTAGATATTTTATTTATTATATATGACACCTCATGGGAGAGAGGGACATAAGGAGGGTGAGCACACGCATAGAGCAAAAAATTCAGATTTTTATTTTCTCTTTTTCCTTTCTTTTTCCTTGGAATATTCCTCCATTGATAAAGCTCCAAGGAGTGGCAAGCTAGGCGCCGAAAGGAGCTAGCGAGCTAGGTGGTTCCTGGTGGCCGAGAGGAGACCTCCGGTGGCGCGTCGAAGGCTTCTTCTCACTTCCCTTTTTGCTACTATTTTTATATTATTTTGTGGGTTGTTAGAACGAATATTTTCATGACTTTGTGTTTGGATATTTCGAACCCCACCATGAACTAACTTATTTGGTGGTGGTTGGTTGAATGGTTGTTTGAACTTTATTTTCAATAGTATATTCAAGTTTATTTTGGTTCTTTATTTGCTTTTTTTATGAATGCTTCACCATCTAGGCTTGTAAGAGGCATGGAAATGTCCATCTCTTAGATGAAGGTTAGGTATTCGGAAGAATCCTAAACTAAAAAAATACTTGTAAGTATTCGGAAGAAACGCAAGATAAGATCCTCATAAGCAATGGGTTATGGTATTTTCAAGGGGCTTTGAACCGGCATAGGAATGTTATAACTTAATCCCTTAGATCTTGGAAGAGACTAGGATAGGATTTCAATGACTACAAAGGGTGCCTTTATCAATAGGGTAGGCTGTCCAACATCGTTGAGTGAGAGCAGATGCCTTGGCATCCTATTCTGTTAGGTTCTTTTGAACACTTTAGGAAAGCCCTGTCGAGTAAGTAAAGACCAGTTAGCTTAAATATACTTGAGAAATAAGTTTAGCAACCTTAGACCAATCCTTACCATTCATTTCATTGGAAGCTTGTCACGTGAGGATTATTTTCTTCTTATTTTATTTATTTATCTTTTTATTTACTGTTTTTACCATTTTTCATTGCCTTGACATTTCACCATACTCAATATTAAACATCCATCATTGCCACTGCATTTCCATTTGCTACACCATCACACCATCAATCTGCATCCACCAGCATACACATATCCATTGCCGTGACATTTGTATATATCAAGACTAACTATACTTAGATAGAATATTGCATTGCTTTGGTTAGACTTTTGTGATTTCACACAATCCCTGTGGAGACGATACTCACTCATCATTATATTACTTGAGCGATTGTGTATACTTGCACATTATTTGCGTATATTTTATAGTACTCACAACATGCAACAAGTTTTTGACGCCGTTGCCGGGGATTGGCAGCCTGAAGTTATTTAGTTTTGCCAGAGCATTTTATTTTGTTTTGCATTTTTATTTTTTTGTATAGTTTACTTGATATTTTTGTTTTATTTTTCAGGTTTATTTAGTGTATGCCTAGAAGAAATTCTGAAGAGCCTTTGGAACCAATAGAACCTGAGATTGAAAGACTCTTTAGAAGAAGAAGACGTGCTCAAGAAAATATGTATCAGATTGGAAACCAAGGCATTGGTCAAGATGACGGAAATCAGAATGCCGCGGCATTAAACAATGCTGAACCTGCTATCAGGCCTCGTGTTATTCGAGATCATTTAAATCCGATGCTGGATGATCTGAATCCTGGGATTGTGGCACCCGAAATTCAAGCTGCACATTTCGAGCTGAACCAGTCATGTTCAACATGTTGAATTCCATTGGGCAGTTTGGGGGTATGCCAACTGAAGATGCCAGGCAGCACATTCGCAATTTTCTGGAAGTTTGTGATTCTTTCCGCCAAGAAGGAGTGCATGAGGATTTTCTGAAATTAAAGCTTTTTCCGTATTCATTGCGTGACCGAGAAAGAGCTTGGTTGAGTGGTGTACCAGCCGGTTCGATGGAATCATGGGCCGATCTTTGCAAGAGTTATTTTGAGGTACAACCCATCGAATATGAATACGCAGCTAAGGAATGAAATATCATCTTTTTGCCAGGGCGACGACGAATCCATGTATGAGTGTTGGGATCATTACAAGAGTTTGCTTCGAAAGTGTTCAAATCATGGTTTTCATGATTAGACTCAAGTAGTCATGTTCTATAATGGAGTCAATGCACCCACGAGGATGTTACTGGATGCCTCGGCAAATGGGACATTGCTGGACAAATCACCTACGGAGGCGTTTGCTATCTTGGACAAAATTGCTAACAATGATTATCAATTTCCTTCCTCAAGACTTGGGAGTGAGAGGAGAGCACCTGGAGCATTCGAGTTAGAAGCCAAAGATTCGGTGTCCGCTCAACTCTCCGCTATTACTAATATGTTGAAGAACTTACAATGTTCCACTGATGTGAAGGAAGTGAAAACAACTAGTCTGGCATGTCTGTTATGCCAAGGCAATCATCACGAGAGCGAATGCCCAACCAACCATGAGTCCATCAACTTTGTTGGTAATTACAATCGAGGCAGCAACAATCCTTACTCAAACACTTATAATGCTGGATGGCGTTAGCATCCTAATTTTTCATGGGGAAATCAAGGAGCCGACAATGCTAATCAACCTACTAGGCAGCAGAATCACAATGAGCCTCAAGGTTACCAAAATGCTATGCCATGGCATAATGCTAACAAATGAGATTCATCTTCAGCGAGCATAAGTTCCTTAGAAGCTACAATTCAAGACTTCATAGCTACTACAAAGACAATGCTGCAAGACCATTCTACTTCAATTAAGAATCAAGGAGCTTTACTTCATAGTCAAGGCGCCTTACTTCAAAGCCATAGCTCGTCTCTGAGAGCTTTGGAAGGTCAAATTGGTCAGATTGCTACGTCATTGCAAGAGCGTCAGCAAGGACGTTTGCCAAGTGATACTGAAGTCACTAAAGGGCCTGGAAAAGAGCACTGCAATGTGTTAACTCTTAGGAGTGGAACACAAATCAATCGACAAGTCAAGGATAGTGGGCCACAGCATGATGATTCTAATCCCACTACTGAAGTTGAATTACAATATAATAGAGTTTCTGAGAAGGACAAGGAGGAGGATTCTGCCAAGGTACCAGATTCTGATGCCAAGGCAAAAGAAAATTCTATTCCTACAGCTAAGGAAGCTAGACCTCCCCCACCCTTCCCACAAAGATTAAAGAAGCACAATGATGAAGTTCAGTTCAAGAAGTTCGTAGACATTCTTGATCAGCTCCATATCAATATACCTCTCTTGGATGCTGTTGAACAGATGTCGATGTATGCCAAATTTCTGAAGGACATCTGTACCAAGAAGAGGAAAGTAGAGACTGTTACCACGGCAACAGAATTTTGTTCTTCATTGAGTAAGTTTCCGCCAAAGAGAAATGATCCGGGTAGCTTCATTATTCCTTGTTCAATTGGAGCTAATTTCGTTGGAAAGGCTTTATGTGATCTTGGTTCAAGTGTCAACTTAATGCCAAAATCGATATTCTTGAAGCTTGGCATAGGAGATGCAAGACCCACCTCAGTTATTTTACAACTTGCCGACAAATCCCATGTTAAACCTGAAGGGAGAGTCGAGGATGTCATAGTAAGGGTGGACAAGTTTGTGTTTCCAGTCGACTTCTTAATTCTGGACTGAGAAGTTGATGCCAAGGCACCAATCATTCTGGGAAGACCTTTCCTAGCCACTGGAAGTATCTTGATAGACTGTGAAAATGTGAACTCACCATGAGAGTGGTTGATCAGTGTGTGACTGTCAATGTTTTTAGAACGCTCAAATATGTTGATGACACTGAAGAATGCCAAGGCATTTCTGAATTGAACTCAGTGATTGAAGAAGAGATTGAACATCTTTGCCAGAACAACTTCATGCAGCTAGCAGAAAATGAATATTGGGTGGATGATGAAAGCTTAGTGGAGTCCGACGACTTGCCAATTTTGGAGGAGCAATCTAGCTTAGTACAAGTTAGATCAGGTATGAATTTTGAACCTCTGAATTTTGATGAATTCATTTCTCCTAAGCCTTCATTATTGCATGCACCCAATCTAGAGCTTAAGACTTTTCCAGGGCATCTTAATTATGTTTACTTAGGTAGCGATGAGACTTTACCGGTGATTATTTCCGTTAACCTTACTGCTAACCAAGAGCAAAGTTTGTTAAGTGTTTTGATGCAGCATAAGAAAGCAATTGGTTGGACTATGGCCGATTTGAAAGGCATTAGTCCCACGATCTGCTTGCACAAGATTCTGCTAGAAGATTGCCACGGCAATTCAATTGAACCACAAAGAAGACTCAACCCTGTTATGAAGCAAGTGGTGATGAAAGAAATTCTGAAATTGCTTGATGCTGGAGTGATCTACCCTATCTCCAATAGCTCATGGGTGAGCCATGTCCAATGTGTTCCGAAGAAAGGAGGCACGACGGTGGTTACTAATGAGGATAATGAGCTATTACCCACTCGCACTGTGACCGGATGGAGGATATGCATGGACTATCGAAAACTCAACAAAGCTACGAAGAAGGACCACTTTCCTCTATCTTTCATCGACCAAATGTTGGATCGATTGGCCGGCAAAGCATTCTATTGCTTTTTGGATGGGTACTCGCGGTACAATCAAATTGCCATCGCACCAGAGGACCAGGAGAAGACTACATTTACTTGTCCCTATGGAACTTTTGCCTTTAGGAGGATGCCTTTTGGACTCTGTAATGCCCCGGCAACGTTTCAGTGCTGTATGCAAGCTATATTTTCAGATATGGTTGAGGATTTTCTGGAGATCTTCATGGACGATTTTTCTGTTTGTGGGGATGATTTTGAAAGATGCCTCGGCAATTTAGCAAAAGTTCTCAAGAGATGCGAGGAGGCTGAGTTGGTCTTAAACTGGGAAAAATGTCACTTCATGGTGACTGAAGGCATTGTATTAGGCCACAAAATTTCACACAAGGGTATTGAGGTAGACAAGGCAAAGATTGAAGTGATTGAAAAATTGCCACCACCAACTTCGATCAAGGGAATAAGAAGTTTTCTTGGACATGCTGATTCTATAGAAGGTTTATCAAAGACTTCTCCAAGATTTCTAAACCCTTGTGCACATTGCTTCAACAAAACCAACCCTTTGTGTTTGACGAATTATGCCTCGGCGCATTTACTGAGCTGAAATGACAACTGATCTCGGCACCCATTGTAGTCCCTCCCGACTAGACATCACCATTTGAGCTGATGTGTGATGCAAGCGATTATACCGTAGGAGCTATTTTGGGGTAACGCCGAGGTAAAATCTTTCATGTTATTTATTACTCTAGCCGCACTTTAAATGAAGCACAATTGAACTACACCACCACTGAGAAATAATTACTTGCCGTGGTATTTGCTTTTGATAAATTTAGACCTTACCTAATAGGCAATAAAGTTATTGTTCACACTGATCATTTGGCTATAAAATACTTAGTGAACAAAAAGGATGCCAAGCCTAGACTTATTAGGTGGATCTTACTTTTGCAAGAATTTGACTTAGAGGTGGTAGATAGAAAAGGAACTGAAAATCAAGTTGCTGATCACTTATCTAGGCTAGAGAACAATTCTGAATGCCATGAAACTGTAGATATCCAAGAGGAATTTCCTGATGAGAAAATTTTATATGCCGCGGCAATCCCGTGGTACGCTGACCTTGTTAATTTTCTTGTTAGTGGAATTGTGCCTTTTGATTTGAATAGTCAGGCTAAAAAGAAGTTCAAGCACGATGCAAGGCACTATTTTTGAGATGAGCCATATCTGTTCAAACATTGTGTTGATCAGCTCATTAGACGATGTGTACCCGAAGAGGAGCAAAGTGATATTTTGTACCATTGTCATTCGGCCCCAAGTGGAGGCCATTTTGGTGGAGCAAGGACTGCTGCTAAGGTCCTGTAATCAGGCTTTTACTGGCCAACTTTGTTTAGAGATTCCCAAGCATTTTACAAAGGATGTGATCGATGCCAACGGACTGGAAACATCTCTAGACGACATGAGATGCCGCTGCAAAATATTGTGGAGATAGAGCTGTTTGTTGTGTGGGGCATCGACTTCATGGGACCATTCCCATCTTCTGAAGGAAAATTATATATATTGCTTGATGTGGATTATGTGTCAAAATGGGTGGAAGCAATAGCAACTTCAAAGAATGACTCCAAGACCGTACTCAAGTTTTTGCACAAGTATATTTTCACTCGGTTTGGAGTACCTCGTGCTATCATCAGTGATGAAGGAACCCATTTTGATAACAAGTTGATTGCCAAGGCATTGCTGAGATATGGAGTTTGACACAAGATTGCCACGGCATATCATCCGCAGACAAATGGCCAAGCTGAGATATCTAATCGAGAGATCAAGCAGATTTTAGAGAAAGTGGTGAACCCAAAGCGAAAGGATTGGTCGCCAAAGTTGGATGAAGCACTTTGGGCGTACAGAACAGCATTCAAAACTCCTTTGGGGATGTCACCCTTCAAGTTAGTGTATGGTAAAGCTTGTCATCTCCCAGTTGAGCTTGAACATAAAGCTTATTGGGCTATCAAGCGATTGAATTTCGATGCTCAACTAGCTGGGGAGCAAAGATTATTAGAACTTAATGAAATGGAAGAGTTTAGAGCACAAGCATATGAGAATGATCGGATATACAAGGAGAAAACCAAGAAGTGGCATGACCAAAAACTGATGCCACGGCATTTTCATGTGGGGCAACAAGTCTTGCTTTACAACTCCAGACTTAAACTCTTTCCTGGGAAGCTAAAATCTCGATGGTCAGGGCCATTTGGGGTGCATTATGTCTATCCCCATGGAGCTGTTGACATCAAGAGAATAGACAATGGGAAGATCTTCAAGGTCAATGGCCAGCGTCTGAAAGCCTACAATGGAATTCCACCACCGCACAACAAGGACGTGTTACGGCTGCACGATATTGAAGCGTGCCCAGAGGAGAACCAAAATTCGATGCCTCGGCATTGAATTTATGTCTGTGCATAAATAAAATTTAACATTCAAGTTTTTTTTCTTTAGTTTTATTTTATTTTATTTTGTAATTAATTTTTGATCTGATTTGTAGGGACCACATTGCTGCAAACCGTACAAGGAGCGGTTACCAAAGGGAGGAAAGGACAAAGCATTAATTGGAGAGATATTCTTTTGATTTGTTTCTTTTTATTTAATTTAATTTCTGACATTTACTTTTCTCTTTCCACAGTTTTTGTCCCATCACATCATTGCTTTTTGCCAGTTTTTCCTTTCCCATACACGCACAACCCCCACCCACTAATTTCTCTCTTAACCGTCCTATCACCCCTTTTCCCTCCCAAATTTTTAACTTTTTCTTTTATCTTTCATTATTAATTTTTCTATTTCATTTTAACTTTTACCTTTTCTCTTTCTTTCATTCGTCTTTTTCTTTGTTATTTCTCCATAGCCGAAATACATCCAAGTTTTTAAAGCTTTCAAAAGCTTCTTCCTTTTTCTTACTTCAAAAACACTGAAAATGGTGCGCTCAAGACCAGCTCCAACCGACACGACCGCTTGGCAACAGTTTGAGAACGATGAGGCCAAGGCTCGGTTCCAAAATTTCAAGAATCGAAAACTCTTTTTTGAGTTGGGATTTATTTTTACCGAGGAAACCGATGGTGGTTTTGGACCCGATGTTATGGACATCGTGACGCCGCTCAAGTGGCATAAGTTTGCCCTTCATCCTGGTTCGGTGAACGCCTCATTAGTTAAGGAGTTCTATGCGAACATTTCTAAGCCCAATCAACACTCCATCTTCGTTCGAGGTAAGCAAATCCATTTTACATCCACTGCTATTAATCGTTATTTTCATTTATAGGAGGTAGTAGACGGCCATGCCATGTTCAAAGAGGAAGCCGATAGCAACACATACGATGGGGTCTTGGAGAACCTTTGTTTTGAAAACACTGAGTGGAATGGTCGCCAGACGAGCCGATACTCGGTCAACCGGGAACGTCTTCAGCCGCGCGCAAAGTTATGGAATCACTTTCTCAATCATAAACTAATGCCCACCTCCCACAACACTACGGTATCACTTTCACGCTTATTGCTTTTACATTCTATAATGGTATCCCGTCCGATCGATGTGGGTCGTATCATTGTTCAGCAAGTTCACGACTGTTTGGGTAAAAAGGCAAGTGCTTTGGTGTTTCCTAATTTAATTACCGCTTTATGTCGTAAGAAAAAGGTTGAGGAAAATGCTTTTGATGAAATTTTACCTGGATTATCGGGCATCACTAGGGCTAGATTTCCACTGTTGTTGGGAATTGAAAATCCCAAGTCTAACGACCCTGTTCATGAGCAATCTGCAGGTGCTACAGAATCGAATGCCGAGGCAAGATTACTTGTTCTCGAGGAAGCTGTGACGCGGACTCAAGCTCAAATGCATGCTTTACACGGTGACATCCGTAACTTCTTTGGATATGTGAAGCATAGAGATGCTGTGGTGGAATCATTCTTTCAAGAAATCATTCCCCACGGACAACGGAATTTTCCTGGATTCCCAGACGAAATTCTGACGGCATTCAATGCCGAGGCATCTCCAGAGCCTGAGCACGATGCACCTGATCCTCCTGCTGATTACCCCACTCCTGATACACACCGGTCCGAGACTCCTGAATATCCGCCCACTGTCCCTGTCGAAGAAACACCCAGTCCCGTCCCAGCACCCAATCCTTCTCATGCACAACGTAGTGGTCGCCGTACCAAGACCACGACTGGACGCATTGCGCACTATTACTCCACTTCTTCCGAGTCCAGCCCAGCACCTATCCGAAAGCGCACCCGACGAGGAGCTGCTAGCACCTCCAAAGCACCACCACCACGTAAACATTGAGGTACCTCTCTTGCATCCATTTTCATTTAGTTGCATTTCATTGCATAACATATAGTTTATAGATAGTTTAGTTCTCTTTAAAGCATTGAGGACAATGCTTCCCTTAAGTTTGGGGGAGGTATTGTCCTTGGTAGGTCATATGCATGATAGCATTAGCATAGTATTATGCCATGGCATCAGTAAATGGTAGAACAGTTAGATGAAATGTTTTGAGGATACCCGATGATGATAATTTTGTTAGGCTAGAATCTGAATGTAAATGACTGTTGAGAATGATAGAACTCAATCTAGGGCTTGATGCTTTGTGAAAAATATTTACACGATTTGTATGTTCTCTATACTTAGAAAATTTAAGAAATTTTTATGAAGGAACTTTAGTTAGTCTTGGCATTGAAATATAGTATGGTGTTTAAAAGAAAAATCAAAAACAAACTCCCTTAGAAATGAAACTGTGAATAAATGCTTAAGCATAGCTGTAGAGGGACACTCCTCTTTGCCGTGGCATTTCCTGGAACTTTGTTTAATAAATGGAAGTCTTGTGCATATGAGTGAATGAAAGAAGTCACGGGATGACTCTACTTAACTAGCTCGGGGATGGAAGGTATGCTCCATTTCATCTAGAGTGTGGGAGAGTAGGTGTGATGAGCTGATTCCCTTCGTAACAGCATAAAATAAAAAAAATAAAAAAAATCACAGAAAAGGGAGTAAAAATGTGCTTAATGATAAGTAAATGCCTTGACAAAAACTAGGGGACTTGATTAGAAATTCTCTTAATTCGCTAAGTATAGATTGGATACAATCACGAACACACACTACCACAAAGGATTTTGACCTAGGGAAAAGTACTTGAATTCTTGAAAAGTCTAGCATGTTGAAGTCTATCGTTTTGAGGATTGAAATTCAATTTTGTCCTACTGTCTTACTATCGAACTTTGCCATGACATTATGCTTATGTAACTGCTATCCATTGCTTGAGGACAAGCAATAGCTTAAGTTTGGGGGTGTGTTAACTTCCTAAAAAGGCTACTTTTAAAGCCTTTTTCACTTAAGTTATTGTTTGTTTAAAAGCTCATTTTAGTCATTTTAGGATCATGTAGTTACATATAGTTGCATTTTAGGCTACTTTTTCACACGTTGCTAAAGCAGATTGAAATGCCTTGGCATTTCCGGTGCAGAAAAAGACAAAAAGATATTTCTGCATAAGGACAGCTGGCACTGGACAGCTGTCTCTGCACGTGAAGGACTGCTGTAACCGCCTGCCAGAGCTGCCAATGGACCACCGCCACTTGGAGGATAAGGATCATGCACAACATGTGATTCTAGGGGTATGAGGGGTATTTTGCACCCAACAAACTCATCATTACCCCTAGATATTTTTTTATTATATACACCTCATGGGAGAGGACATAAGGAGGGTGAGCACACGCATAGAGCAAAAAATTTAGATTTTTATTTTCTCTTTTTCCTTTCTTTTTCCTTGGAATATTCCTCCATTGATAAAGCTCCAAGGAGTGGCAAGCTAGGCGCCGAAAGGAGCTAGCGAGCTAGGTGGTTCGTGGTGGCCGAGAGGAGACCTCCGATGGCGCGTCGAAGACTTCTTCTCACTTCCCTTTTTGCTGCTATTTTTATATTATGTTGTGGGTTGTTGGAACGAATATTTTCATGACTTTGTGTTTGGATATTTCGAACGCCACCATGAACTAACTTATTTGGTGGTGGTTGGTTGAATGGGTTGTTTGAACTTTATTTCAATAGTATATTCAAGTTTATTTTGGTTCTTTATTTGCTTTGCTTATGAATGCTTCACCATCTAGGCTTGTAAGAGGCATGGAAATGTCCATATCTTAGATGAAGGTTAGGTATTCGAAAGAATCCTAAACTAAAAATACTTGTAAGTATTCGGAAGAAACGCAAGATAAGATCCTCATAAGCAATGGGTTATGGTATTTTCAAGGGGCTTTGAACCGGCCTAGGAATATTATAACTTAATCCCTTAGATCTCGGAAGACTAGGATAGGATTTCACGACTAAAAAGGGTGTCTTTATCAATAGGGTAGGTTGTCCAACATCGTTGAGTGAGAGCAGATGCCTTGGCATCCTATTTGTTAGGTTCTTTGAATACTTTAGGAAAGCCCTGTCGAGTAAGTAAAGACCAGTAGCTTAAATATACTTGAAATAAGTTTAGCAACCTTAGACCATCCTTACCATTCATTTCATTGGAAGCTTGTCACGTGAGGATTATTTTCTTCTTATTTTATTTATTTATCTTTTTATTTACTGTTTTTACAATTTTTCATTGCCTTGACATTTCACACTACTCAATATTAAACATCCATCATTGCCACTGAATTTCCATTTGCTACACCATCACACCATCAATCCGCATCCACCAGCATACACATATCCATTGCCGTGACATTTGTATATATCAGACTAACTATACTTAGATAATATTGCATTGCTTTGGTTAGACTTTTGTGATTTCACCCAATCCCTGTGGAGACGATACTCACTCATCATTATATTACTTGAGCGATTGTGTATACTTGCACATTATTTGTGTATATTTTATAGTACACACAACACGCAACAGGAGGTCTCGAAATGTTCCCTACAATATTTACTTCTGCGCCAACTTCCTCTTGAAGCATTGGACAACAGACTGTCAGATAATCTGGCATTGTTCATATTCTGCATACTTTTGTTGATCCAATTTTTTCTGCAACTAAAGAATTAACCACATCTGTTAATTTATCGATTTTTGTTTTCTAAGGAAATGGTACTTATCTCGTGAACCCATCGGTTGGTTTAACTTGAAGTTCCAAACTGCTGAGAGTTGGTAGCTATTATCGAAATTAACTCCCTTGATGTAGCTGGTGTTTTGTTCACAAAAGCATAGAAAATACTAGAGGAGTGTTTGTTCGAATAATCTGTGTTGTGGAAGTAGCCCTTAATTCACTTGCTTTTGCTACTAAGAAAAACCTATCAAGAAAAATACGAGTTAAATCAGTCCAAATATTTATAGAATTGGGAGGTAAATAAAATAGTCATTCTTTGGCTAAACCGAATAAAGAAAAAGAGAAAGCCTAGAGTTTTATTTGGTCTTCAGTACTCCCTGAGGTTTCATACTTGAACAGACCATATGAAACTACGTGAGATGTTTATGTGGACTTTCATTGGGAAGCCCATGGAATATAGAACGAAGATGAATAAGGGCCATTTTTAGAGTAAACGGAGTTGTGCCTTGAGGAAAAGTGATACAGAAAGGCTGTTGTATGGTAGGTGTCGTGGCTAACTATCGAATCAGCTGATCTGCCATTGGTTCTGGCGTGTTCTCTGTGCCTAGTGTATCTTCGGTTATCTATTCTTCGTTTGTATGAAAAGAAGATGATCATTCTGGATTTAATTCTGTATCTGAATACTCCAGTTGTTCTTGTTTTAGTTTCCTTCTTTTTTTCGAAGTGTTTTTACATGAATTTTTCTAGCTCGAGCTTCGATTTGTGGATCAAATTCTACCAAATCACATAGATTACTTTTGGTCATAAATAAAAAAACAAGTTTATCAGTTACTGTTGCCGAAGTCCCCGATAACGGCGCTAATTTTGACAGGTGTCGTTTTACTGTCAAAATAATTTCAGCTTCTTAAAAATAAATAAAGAAAGAGAAAGTGGAGTAGGGAAGCAAGGTCAGTCCATAGGAACTCTGATGTTTCTGACAAGTGAACTTTCTAATTTAGAAAATGATGAGATAAGGTAGAGTTTTGGATGATATTAAATAGGGGGTTTAAAAGTTGTTTTTAAAATAAAAGATAAGAATTAATAAAATAAAATAATTAATTAAATATTCTAAAGTGATTGAGATAAAGTGAAATTAGCCTCTGGCTTCAGCTTTTGTCTCAAATTCCTATTGATCATCGAAATAAATTTTTGCTTCGGTTATTCGCCAGTTACAGTCTATATAGCCTAACCCCTGTAACTTGTTTTTCTCTCTTGTGAACCGATAACCCAAAATCTATTTTTGGATATCATTCTTTTACGGAGACTAACTACGACTATCGTAGTTAGCGCCAAACTATTTTATATATCTAGAAAAACCCGACTCGGACAGTTGCCTCAATGAGAATCGAGCCCGATCTCAATTTCCCTTAGCTGACCGTCGTTAAGTATGTTCACAGGAAGTCGAACTTTCTACCAGCCAATTCTTTCTCCCAACTATAATTCAGAACAACTTCTGAATCAACAAGATCTTTTTGATTTGAAAATGTTTTGATTTTAAAAAGATAGGTCGATTACCAATCTTATTCCTCCAGAAAATTGAGAAAACAACTCGAAGTTATTTTAGTTCTTTTCAATCCTCACAATAGGGATTGATTCATCGCTTCAGCCTTAGTCTATGGAGAAATTAGCTAAGCATGGAAATCATACTTAGCATCTTTGAAAATAAAAATAAAACAAAGAAGAATTTTGAAAAAGAAAAGAAATTTTTTTATTAAAAACTAGAGAAAAAATAAGAATTATTTCTGAATGTGTTTCTAGGCTTACCCTGATAGGGTGTTTATAGCTTTTAAAATCCTAAAAATAAGGAAAATAAGGCAAAATAAAGAACCTATCAATGATGTTGTGACGTTAGACGTGTTTCTCGACGACGATGAATTGCAAACATATACCAGTTTTTAACATATACTCTCAATGGGGCAAGCGTTGATATCGGTTCTCCCACATCGCTAACCAATCTTTATGCTTCACCAACCAATTAACCTCTTTTTTGTCCCATCTATCAATATTATGCATATTGTCGAGATTTATTGGTGCTTCAGGAATATATTATGTAAAATAAAACTAACGAAACATACGGTCAGTCAAATTCCACTCAACAATAGCATAACAAATAAGAGGCACAACCGCCACCCATACATTCAATTGCCTACTCAAGTCAAGTGGGATGCAAGGCATTATTTCTTCATTTCAAAAATGGCAACCATTTGAACTAAAACAAATATATATATATATATATATATATATATATATTATCAAAATTTAAATAAGATTTAAATTATATAAAGACAATTAAATGAAAAAAATAAAATTAAAAAATGTACCTCTACACCAACTTTATGGTCAATGAGTAATTGGATATCTTCTAATTCTTATGGATATCACAATGATCTTTTCTATTTTTTGACCACCTATTTAATATATATATATATATATGTCATTCTATAATAATAAAAATATTATTTAAAAATAAATTTAGCATTAAAATTACCTAGATAGTAACGGAAAGAAAAATGGCTAATTCAGGATCGGACACAAAAAAGACATGTTATACCATTTCCACGACTGGAGAAGCATAAGACATCTGTCAATAGTAGTTTTACTATATTTCGTGGCCCGACACATTTCTCTAAACAAAAAGTCCAACACTACAAAGCCCCAACTCAACGTGTCGACTACTTGAAAATCAATTAGATGTTGCAACCACATACAATGGACATGGTTCTGAGACTTGTCAGACATCAATATCCCTCCAATGATTTATAATATGTATGTTCAGGTAAATGCTTTTGCCTCGTCCTCAGAACAATTTTCGCGCAACTCTTTAAAAATTCTTTGCAACCATCCTAACGATATTCGACCACCGTTGAAATCCATCGGGGCAGTTCCAAGATACTTTTTGCACAAAGTTTCCCCATCATCATTCACCACACCACAAATGGAAGTTCCATCTACCAGAAGCCCCAACTACATTGAAACATCCTCTAGCGTAATGGTGCACTCCTTACATGGCAGATGGAATGTGTGTGTCTCTGGCCTCCGCCTCTCGATTAGGGCAGAAATAAGGGTGGGTTCAAGTTTACAACCTCCTTCATTTTTTTCTAAGTAACCAAATCCAACCATAGGTAAATATTGTTAGGTACGCCTCGGGGTTTTCATGTTGTTCTTACGAATAAAAATTCTAATATTCGATCAATTTCATAATAAATAAATTCCAACCATTAAAATTTGAACTAATATTTCAAAATTATTTAAATATATTCTAATAAATAAATTCTAACAATTTAAATAATATATGATCGATTTCCTAATATTCAAAAATTTAAAAAGAATATAGTTTTGTATTCTTACCGTATTAAGAAAATGACTCGAAATATGATTAGCATGCAATCGCAACATCTTGTCTTCCATTTTTTAACTGCATATAATAAATATAAACTAAATAAGCTTACAATTAAATAATCAAATAATAAAAAATAAGTAGTAAAATAATAATAAATTTATTGAATAAAAGAAATAAAAATATATCTTAAAAGATTATAAAATAATATATAGGAAGAAGAAATTTTGGTGTGGTTTCTATGAGGTGAGAATGGGCTTTATATAGGGGAGGGGAGGGGAATAGGTGGAAGGAAAGGGAGGGGTAATAGGCAGGAAAGGCCGGCGGGAAGGGGAGGGAAATAGGCGGGAGCGGGCGAGCTATGGAAGGGAAAGGCGCCCCCCAAGGGATACGCCTTCCAGAACCCAGGTAAAGCGTGCCCCAAGGCATGCGCCTTCCACGTAGTGTGTGACTCGGAAAAAGGCGCATCACGCCAAACACACCTTAGGGCTGACTTGGCATAGGCGCATTTCACTAAATGTGTCTTATCTCAAAAGGGTGTTAGATCGAGAATATTTGGATAAAAGGTGTCTGATGGAGGTTTATTTAATATTAGAGTGATTTTGGCTAAAAACGCTCAATATATCATGATAATTAAAATTAATCAATATATAATTGAATAAAACAAAATATAATGTCAACTTTTTATGCATGTACATAGACTAAGACAAGACAAACTCTCTCAAAACCCTCTAAGCTTCGTTTACAACTTTTTCATCTTTTCTTGTCAAGCGACTGTATCAATTTTGATGTTCATTATTGATCATTGATTTTTTTTATTTAAATAATTTTATTTCTTTCATATTTTAACCATATATTTCTTGGTACACTTTTTTTATATTTTTATTGATCATTTGGTCATTTTTCTCGTTTATCTATTTATCATGATAATATCGTCTCGACTAGTTTAAGATGGCGTTTATTTGTTATTATATTGATTTTCTCTGCTTTGAACTATCAAATGAATTTAGATATGTGGTTTGTATTTTGTGGATAATTTTCTCATATCACTCGACTCTAGTTTGGGACTTATCAATGGTCTTTTAATAGTTTGATAGTTTTTGTAGTTCATTTGTTGATACAATCAGATATATTTGTATATATCTTTTATTCAATTTTTTACTGAATTTTTAACATTTCTATATAGTCCTCGTATGTTTTCAAGTGACTATTTTCTTATGTCGATTACTATTTTATCGAAATTAAATAGTTTTTTTGGTGTTTGGAATTATCCGATTGAATTTTCATAAAATCTAACTTTCGAACATAAAATCAAGTAATATTACGAATTTTACTTTTTATTAAATATCTTGTAATGGTTTTAAATATGGTTTATTATTCTGAAAAAAAAATCAAATATCAAGTAAAATTTAAAATAGTTTATGATTATAAATATGTGTACTTGATTTTATGTTAAAGTAGATTTATCGGTATATACATCTACAAGTTGTGAAATCAAGATTGTTTCTAGTTAATAATAATTGACGATAGGTGACTTGATTAATATCATTTGAATAGTTAGATGAACTAATTGATAAAATTAAAATATTAATAGTTAGATGAAATTCATCTACAGTTAAGTAGTCATGGGTGTAATTTATATTAGGGTAAACTACACATTCAGTAACTAAATATGAGTTTTGGTCTATTTTAATACACAAACTTTCAATTTTTTAAAATCATACTTAACATTTAGTTATTATTTCGTTTTAGTACTCACCATTAAAAATTTAATGTGTTTAGTACCTAAACTATCAATTTTGGTCCGTATTAGTACCTAAACTTTAAAAAAAATCAAAACTTAACGATAAATTTTTGAACGGATGTACTAAAATAAAACAAAACTAAACTTAATTTATGTTTTTGAAAAAAATGAAAGTTTAGGTACAAAAACAAATCAAAATTGATAGTTTAGGTACTCGACATATAATTTATCTTACTAAAGTAGTTGTGGGTTTAATAGCTCGAGACTCAATGGGTCTACCGTTGGGTGGGATGGCTCTATCTTCTCCTTCCTATGTGGAAGCCGGTCTTGTTGAAATACCTGCCTTTGTTGTTGGTCTAACATTTGCTCATGAGAATCAATGGAAAAAGGTGGTCTTTGAGTTTGATTCAACGGTGGTTGTCGACAAACTACGTTGTGACACAGAGGATATTTCCACTCTTGGTTTTCATTTGCAGGCGATATATTTGCTAGCAATGCATTTTATTCTATTGGTTATGTATCTCTACTTGTAACAAGGTCACCCATAAGTTAGTTTCTTGGCCCTTCAATCTGACAGTGCCTTGTTCTTTGACTCGGTTTGTCTCGAGCTTATTGTTACTGTTGTTTTAAACGATGTTGATCCTGAGTAATATATCTCTTTGGGCACTCTTTTCCCCTTTCTAGGATTAGAAAAAGTTTTTAATGATGGTGAAGATGAGGGTGAAATTGGGGAAATTTGAAAATTAAGGTTGCACATTTAGGGATTAAATAGAAGATGAATTGGGAAAGAAATGAAATGGAGCGGATAGGAAATGTGAATCCAGATGAAGAGAGGAAATCTATGGGTCATCCAAAAAGAGAAGCCCAGATCATACCATCAGCAAAGGAGGAACTTGGAAGAGAAGTCGGCCTAGAAAAGGAGCCCAATATGTAGATAGTTGGTGAATATACAACGAAGGCATGAGTTGTTATACTAAAGGACAAGCAATAACACCTGTAAGAAAATAATTAGTGGTCGTTAGGTATTGCTGGATATAAGCAACAAAATGTAAAAAAATGAAGTTCTCTTGATGTCAATTTGAATGAAAGTCTATTCCTTCCATCTTTTCTTCTTTTCTAAATCTAATTTTGATTTTCTTCTTAAGTTTGTGACAAAAAAAAGATGGAACTAGTGACAGTAGTCGAAGCTAAGGTTCATCTCAATGAAAACAAATATATGAGAATGGAAGACAAGGGCTATTGAGAATGGAAAACCAAGAGATGGATGTAGCGTGAGCAGCCATTAAAGAGTGATAGGATAAGAAGAAAAGTGGTGGTGGTGGGAGAAAAAGAATGGTGAGGGGGATGGGGACCATTTTTTTAAAAATATTTTTAAAAAATATATATTTATTTAATTTTAAAAACTAAAAAATTTAGAAAAAAATATTTGAAATTTTATATGCGTGACACAAGTCAGATAAATGTCAAATTTAACTTCCGTTACGATCCAAGCAAATAAAAAATGTAATATTGGAAACTTTAGACACTTATTTTTAACGAAAAATTCTTTAGGCACTAAAACATTTTTCGAGGCACAGTTTGGGCTACACCCTAATTCAATACAACACAAAGTCGACTGATAAGAATGTCACACAGTACCACCAGAGTGGTTATCCCAAAAATCTTCTTTAAATACCTTTGCAAATCATAAATTTAAAACCATTTGAAATAAAGTAAATCAACCATAAATAAATAGTGTTTACATCGGGAAGCTCCTAAAATAAGTATATCAAAATAATACAATCGAGTATTTAAAATAAAGTTACGACTCAAGTACATAAAGGTCCATGAATAATACATGCCCTCTAAGAATAAGACTCAAGATATACTTTGCTGTTCGGACTGTCTGGAACGTTTTCTGTGCGATAGGCTCCTTGAATTCTTCTCCTAAAGACTTGCGCATGGAAACGAATTACGAACGCTGAGCTCACACCATACCAACAACTAAAACATACTAAAAGTATTCATTAAATGCTCATGTTATCGAGTGCAATAAGGAAAGTGAGTATACTACTTCATGTTACTCGAGGGTAGACATCATGGTATGGTCGAAAGATTACACATCTAGTGACACACACCCCTCTAGTCTACCTAGGGTGTCGTCCAAAATCTCTACATCAGACACAACACCCGAGTAACCCACCTCTCGCGAGTGTTCGGGCCTCGCGCACTAGTTAGTCTCAAAGTGCCCGTGCACTTTTTTAAGGATATCCGAACATTCTATACCTCAAACTATCGTCATCTGCTAGAGTAATTCGGGTGTCCTGATCGTTCCCGAATATCAACCAATGTTAGTTTTATGTCATCCTAATTGATATTGTTTCTAGTTGTAATTTCATATTCTCAATTGTAGTTTTATTCGATGGTGTTTTAGTGTTCTTGGGTCCCTTAACATTACTTCTAAATCCCTTGGGCTTCTTGCCTCAAAATGTATGATGGTATCGATATTCACCCTTGGGTATTGATACTATAAGGTTATATCAAGCTGAGAAGGGTTGTAGTATTGATACTTTGGACCAGTATAGGTACTTTTAAGCTAAGGTATCAGTACTTTCTGTGATATCGATACTAGATTTTGCTTCGATGTTTTGAAAAATAAATCGGTATCGAAACTCATATGGGGAGTATCAATACTCTACCCTTCGTATACTCTTATGAGTATCAGTACCAAAATGGCCTACTAGAATCAGCTAAGTGCACTCGGTATTGATACCTCCCTATGAGTATCGAAAACTAACTACCAGTATCGATACCTTTTAGAGAAATATCGATACTCTCCTTCCTAAATCCCTTTGTTTATATAAACTAGCTAACGAACAATATCGGTATTGTTCTTCTAATACTGATACTCGAACCAGAAATGCCCTATTTGGGCATGAAAATGACTCTTTAAACTACTCTAAGTGCCCTACTGAGGTTCTCAAGTGTTCTTAAAGTCTTATGTATGAAATAAGAGATCATAATAGGTCTTTAGACATTCTGAAAACACCAATTACTTGAATCTACCATGAATGCTCATTTATTCTTCACAAACTTAAGACTCTCTAGCTTGATGAATTCTAATGATTCACAAATGGTATGAAAGAGTTGTGAATGTGTTATCTTAGTTTCCTAGCTGTTGGAAACTCCCATAAATCAACCAAAGGTCAATGTCTCATTTTCTTTAACCTTGGAGCTTTCTTTCACTTTTTTCACTAATCAAAGACAAGGTAAATGAGTTACTAACTCATCTAGGAGCTTGGATTGAAGTTAAGGAATCTTCCTAACCCTTCAATCTACTAAAAAAACGAGTTGAAAATGTTTGGTTTCTTAAACCACCACTAAATCCCACATTTAGTTTGTATGGCCAAACCTTAATCTTAATAGCTTGAATGAAAGCTTGAAAGATGTAGATTCTATTTTTTACTTTGGAATTTATTAACTATGATTGTAAACCATTAGTTTCAACCTTTTTTAGCTTTTGGAGAGGAAGGAAATGATGAAGAAGAAAAGGAGAAAACAAAAAGAGAGAATGATAAAAACAGAAGAATCAGGCGTGAGATCATCTCCCAATCAAGAGATTTCAGCTTTTGTTTCAAACGTTGATCTAATTACCCTTTTAGTCCTTTCCATTTTCTCTCAAGATTAAAAATGCCCCTTTTAATATCAATTCGGCCCCTAGCCCAAACCATACTCCAAATGGGTCTAGCACTTTTACAAGCTACATGGGCTCATACAAACTATGTGGGTTAACCCGAAACTTCTAAGCCGAGATTTGGAGCATTACATGGACACTTATTTTTGTATTAAGCCTTTTATTAATAATTTCATTGTCAAATACTTAAATATTTATTCGAGGAAATTTTTATAGTGATTATAATGGAAAATTAGGATGTAATTATATTATGCTTGTGAAACATGCCTAGGTAATTAAAATTCTTAATAATTACATGAATATAATTATTAAATAATTACATTTTCATACAATTTTTTAGACATTTTTATGCAATATATTGTAGTATCTAAACGTACCTTAATTTAATTCCACTAATTGTGTTGGTAGTCAACTCATAACCGTAAATATGGTAGATTTTATTCCATACACAATATTGATGAACAAAAAAAAAACATTTCAAGTAATACTCACACACAATATATATATATATATGAGTTAATCCACTTACGATGTATAAAACTCTTTTAGTTTTACATAATATAATTAAATCCTCTCTCTCTCAACAAACTGTTAGGTAGAAAATTTGTTTATTTATTAAACAGAAAAACATAATCAAAATTTTATGTACCTTTAATTAAATGAATGATCACGAACAAAAGACTCATTCATTTATTTACGTTCGTGAACATTCAATAATCCATTCGTTCATTTATATTCAATCCGGATTTGAAATATTAAGACCTAATAAATTTTGACCTTAGACCCATTAATATTTTAAACTCAAATAAAAAAATACTTAAATTAATTAAAAAATTATAAATCTTAAAATTATTTGGAAAGAAAAAACTCTTCCAAAATATAAACCCAATTAATTTTATGTCCATTCATTTGTGTCCATTTATCATTTTAATGAACATGAACAAACTAAATTTCTTAATGAATGAACACAAACAAAAAATTTCGTTTGTTTAGTTCTTCAGGTTCGTCTATTTGTTTGGTTAAAGTTAAACTAACGAATATAAACATGCCCTCATTTGTGTTCGTTCGGTTCGTTCACAGAACTATACTCAAAAAATAATCTTATCAGATAAAATTTTCAAAAAAAAATAAAATCTTATGAGATAAAAGACTTATCTATAACTTCACTAATCTTGTTTTAAAAAATAAAAATAAAATGGAAGATAGACTAATAATACCCAACACATAACAATATTACCCACTTTCATGAACACAAAACAAACTCGATTTGACTTAACAGAACAAATCATAAACTACCCCGAAAAACTAGTGACAAACAAAGATCATATGAGAAATAATAGCAACTGTGACAAAGCAGCTTCTTTTATATGCATGCAAGCCTATGTCCCCAACAAGTTTTAAGTAAACGAATATATAACAATTATCACCCATGTGGCATTGGCAAACCAAGCTGCATAAACATTTACATTTGGTCTTCAAGACCTAATAATATGAGGTACATGGCATAGCAAAAAATGAGCACCTGAATCGATTGAAAAAGAGATTGGATGAAGAAAATGGGACAAAGAAATAGACCAAGAATCATATATTAGCATTTTCCAGTTCTGTGCCTCTTATAAGCCTGATCAAACTCCTCTGAGCAGCTGCGAACTCCAGTTTGTGCCATCACTTGATTGCTTACATATTGGATTTCTTTCTCCTAGATGAAAGGTGAAAAAGGCAAGTTATACAAATGAAGCAAATAGTTTTGACTCATGTCCAAGCCTTCACCAAGCAGGGAGGGGAATAATTGAAGAGTGAAACAGAAAAACAACTTAGGTAATACTTAATCCGGACAAGTGTTTCTTAATAACAGAAAATGATTATAACTAAACCTTAGAATTAGATGGCATAGAAGTCACTCCACTAGCTACTCGTTTAACAGCATCAATTTTCACACGGATGCTTGCCTGTGACATATCATCTCCTGAAGACTGTAGAGCCTGGGTCAAATAAGTCAATATCCCGTTGAAAACAAAAACTAATCTTTAATAGCATGTATATAACCTATCGTGTAAGGGCATATCATAAAATGATATCATTAAATAGATACCACAATTAACCAAAATCTGAGACATAAATCATGAAAATGTTAAGTCATCATGTCAGGCAAAACTGTAAGAAATACATACCAGTTGCTCACCCTTGAGAGTAAGCATTTGACAAGCCTTCTGGTTCATCTCTGATAGTCAAGTCATCCTGTTCAAGCGCTGAATTGTTCAGAACAACACTCTGTCAGACAGTCTCTACTTTGCCCTGACTGAAACTGGGGTTGATGTACCATGTTCTCAGAATCAGAAACAGACTCATGAAAAGCAAGGCTACCTCTTCCATGAGTAGCAGTTGTGTTAGATCGTGTCTGTGTGTTAACTATAGAAGTAGCAGATGCAGGGGGATGATCCAGTGCTTTAAAAACTGAAGCATCACCCAAGTCAGATTCAATTGAGTAATTCTGCATATTTGCAACCATCGACGGCATGATACCATCATTCTCACAACTAGATCCATTCTTCATAGTTTGAGAATGGTCGATAAAATTCTCTGCAACCCCATGATGATTTCTCTATTAAAAAATTAAAATAAAATCAATTTGCTTCCTCTTGAATTATGGAAAATAATGTGAACAAAATTATTATTTCAAGAAGGCTCCAGTTGTAAGTCATAAACATAGAAGTTCAAAGCAAAGAGAAATAATATCTACCTATTGCCATATATTTTCTGTTGCCCAAAGCATAGGGTGCATTCATCTATTTTCCACTGAAAACTACTATTTAGCAATGCATGGCAACAGTTATCGATAAAACAAATTCAAAATATGCACTAAAACTTCAACACTCATGCTTTAGTATTTTAAATCTTCAATAGGTAAGACTCTCAACCAGTAACATATCTAGATAAAAGCAGAAAACTTTCGTAGAAAATAACAACATTGGCATGGACGTACAAATACTCAAATATGAAGAACAAATAAGATTACCCATGGAATCAGTTTTGTTGGCTCCTGGCTCCACCCTTGGTACGATTCCTCGTACATTTGCAACTTTTCCTGTAAAAACTGAATGTACTCTACGACCTACACATTAAGTAGGTTGTATTCAAAATCCAACAAGGAACTAGAAATGATTACATTTATGCATGTACATACATATCTAATGTATGCTTATAGTATATTATAGAAAAAGCATCATTGAGTGGTGACCTCTAACAGAAAAGATGCCTTGTCTCTCTTTTGATCATTTTGAGGTATAATATCTCTCAAGGTCTGGAACCTGACAACATTAAAAAATAAAAAATAAAAGAGTGCTTCAAATATATTCAAAGAATTGAAACTGAATGGTGCCACGAATATGACATAATTGAATTGAAAGAAGTTTTCAGAATCTATTTTCAGATACACCAAGCTACCCCTAAGAAAATGGCGTATTATGCAACTTTAGTTGACAAAAGAATCACTAGAAGGCTTCAATTATGTTAAAATAATATAACACAAAGCCAATGGCATATCAGCAAACCATATGATATGAGCCAATACCACTCAACACAATTGTTTTATATGTCGTGACATTAACTGTATTATTACAACCAAAACCCTCTAATTGAAACACTTCGAAAAATTACTCGCATTCATGACCAATACAGCTGAACATTGTCAATTCTAGAAAATCTTATAATTGTATACAAAATTAAACCACAATGTAAAAGGAAATAAACAAGAATCGTTAGTTATTTTAATGGAAATTTTAAAGTTTATACCTTTCATTAATCCTACTCCTTCTACGCTGCTAAGTCTCAGAATGCTTAGACCGATCAGTGTTCGTCTTTTGCTCACTTCCTTTCCCTTCTATTTTCACTGCTTCCCCTATAAAGAAGAACATTTAAATTAAAGCATAATAATCATCACAGAAATTCTTTAAACTCACACACCCCTTTAACTTCGTAACTATCATCGTCTTCCCCTTCTATTTCCACCATTTCGTTTTTTATTTTACAAGTACAAATAATTTCTTAGAAAGCGGAAGGGGGGGGGGAAACGGGGCAGAGGGTCGGAAATGGAGGTCCGAAAGAGTAGTTCGAACGAGTTGGCGGGTGTGTTTTTGCAGAGAAAGAGGGGGAATTCCTGCCCTAAAAAAAGGGAGGGAAAATGAATATTTTAAAATGTTTGGAATTGGTTGCTTTATCGATTTATATGTTTCATTAAAACATTAGAGTAAACTATGTGTTTAATCAATCGACTATAACTTGGTTCCATTTTGTTCACTTAATTATTATTCTTTTCAAAATCATACCCAACTTTTCGTTTTAGTCACACACGATTAAAAGTTCACAATAATGTTAATGTGTGGCCATAAGATAATGTCATGTCATCACTAAAAAAATGAGAAAAATTAACACGTCAATAATTCTCTTATTTTTAAATGGTGGGTGACCAAAACATAAATAAAACGATAGAAATGACGACAAATTGAGACGACAAACTAATAGAAACTTTTTGATATGTCACTATTAACCATGAGATCACTTGAAATCAAACTATATTAATCTTATGGCCAAATGGAGATTTCTCACTATTAAGAATGATATGATCGCTTTGTTCATTCAAAAAATCAACTTTTGCAATGGGTACTAATATGGAAAATTATATATTTTTTTTAGAGGTGAAAACTTCAAGTCAATATTTTCTAACAATGGCCAATGATAGTAGTTGTAATGAAAATAATTTAAAAATTCAATGATTGTAATATAAATTTCAAAATTTCAATTATCACAATGAAAATAACTAAAAGTTTAAGGGTAAATTATACCATTGACCACTTAATTATATCTCTTTTTTATTTTGATCATCATTTTTGAATTTTATCAATAAGGTCATTCAACTATTTAAATGCATTCAATCAGATCACTTTTCGTTAACATTTAACGAGAATGAGAAGCAAATAATAAAATCGGTATAATTACATATTCGATCCTCAATATTTATAAATTTTATTAATTTGGTCATAATTTTAATTCAATTTAATAAATTTAATATCAAATTAGATGGTGACAAGTGTCACTACTTGATTAGAAGATATTTTATTCATTTTAATTATTTAATTTTTCATCCAATTAAGTGGTGACACGTGTCACCACCTTTTAATACAAAAAAATTGCGAATAAATAATTTACAATTGAAAGGGATCAAACCAATGACCTTAAACCTAACCTATGCACGACTAAGACATTGAGCTAAGCTATCCATATGGTATTGTTTATAATTTACGTTCATTGCCCTTCTCTGTCGCAGTTCTTACTTAACCCAACTATCACTTTCTGCTTCAAGTCCGAGATGGAGAAGCACTTCAAAGATGGGTCACGACCTGGTTTAGTTGCAAAGGTAAGTGTTTATATTTTAAAACCCCATCTTTGGTTGATGTAATTTGAAGGTTGATATGAATTTTGGATGCTGAAATGTGCAGCTGAGAGACCTGAAATCTAATTTGAAAGAAGATTGTCCAGTTTTTCAGAGCAGAACAAAGAGCAAGGTTGCTGTAACAATGGTGATTGTGATTTTAATGGAATTTTTAAAGAATAAAGCAAAGTGAATGATTCTTTTTCATCTTCGGATTCATCAAATCGTCACCGGTTTCAACCATTTGAGTCGAGAATGAGTGAGGATAACACGCGTAATCAACCACGGTTAGTGAAAAATGGAAGAATAATATATGCTTACAGCAGAAGAAGGTTGTGACTTCTTGTCGGTGGATCAAGCTCCAAATCTTCAATGGTACTTCACGGGGCTGTAAAAAGGAGAGGAAGTTCCATCGCGAAAACCATAAAAGCTTTTGAAAGTCTTGCATAAAGGAATAAAATAGCCTTGAAAGTTTTGTAATTTAGTAGTTGAGTTCTGTTCTTCTACTGTTTTAAAAAAATGGTAATTAGTATATGTTTCATAAAGAAATTTTGGGAGTAAATTTCAAATAAATATAAATGAAATGTTGTAAAACGATACCATGTGGATGGCTTAGCTCAAAGGCTCAAGCATGCATAGGTGGTCCAAATGTCATTGGCGCTCAATGATTATGTATTCATTGGTTCGATCTCTTTCACAATCCAATTAGAAATTAAATTTATTAAATTGAATTAAAATTGTCGTAACCTTCCTTCAGGTGAGCTCGGAACTGGGCTTCGACTTAAATAAATTATGCTAGAGCCGTCACCGATTATTTATTATTTTAAAATTTGATTGATCGTACACCACACTTTATCATCGTACCTTATCTACGTTTTACCATAAATATGTCGGGTTCGGGAGTTGGTTACAGTCAATGAATGATTAGCACCCTTGCACTTCCATTTTGGTACCAATTTAATTTTTCGGTTATCTTAATTTCGAAAATTAAAAGTTAAATTGAAATTTAAAGGTTCGATCCGAATTACTTACCTTTGACCGATTGAAATTGTCCATAAAAAGCTAAATTAATGTTAAATAATAAAATAAAACAAACAAAAAGGATGTTAAAATAAATAAAATGAAAATTTAATTTTTTTATAAGAGATAATAAAATGAAATTAAATTAAAAAGAATTAATACTAGAGTTAAAATAAGATAAAATTGAGAAGATAAATCGAATTAGTGAGAAATAATAATGTAAAATGAAATAAAATAAAAAAGTGAATGAAAAAAAATAAAAGAAAATTAGAATTAAAGGATTAAATTGAAAGGAACTAAACATCAAATGCTAAATTGACATTAATTACGTGCTGCATGAAAAAAATAAGAAGTTAGAGGGCTTAATTGCATAAATATAAAAAATATGAACAGGGATTAAAATGAATCAATTCAAAATTCAAGGGTAAATTTACAACAGGTGACCAAAATGAATTATACTTCAAACTTTCAGGGACTGTAGAAATAATTTAAAATTTTGATTTTTGCACCTTAGTCCTCCATATATATAATCCCTAAAACCCAGATTATCTCATATTTCACCCATTCCTTAAACACACTCCCTCATTTACAAACTCTCTCAACTCTCCCCTAACCAGCGACTCGCCAGCCTAGAGCGACACCGCCCAGCAGCCGCTCCAGCCACCTCCCCCCGGTGGCCGAAAAAAAATCAAACTTCACCAAAGTGCTCCCCTCAACACCCTAAACCCAAATCCTCTAAAAAAATCCCAAACGACGTATATCTAGGGTGAAAGTTGTGATTTTTACCTTTTTCGACGAATCCTTTCAACTTCCGTCTACCGGGGTCTTCCCGATTCCAAAGCGACTACTAACCTTGGTTGCTCTTTGATTTTTTTATGAGTGTTCAGAATTGTTTTTGTATTTTGTTCGACTATTTTGGTTTGTTTTGCTTAATGTTGCAATATGTTGTTTCGTTTCTCTTGTATTTTGATGGTTATGGTGGTCTTGTTGCTTTTATTTCTCCTCTTTTTTTTGCCTTCCTCGACGGGGTTTTTATAGCCTTCGATCAGTCGTTTGGGTCATCCCCGATCTTTCAAGGGTTATTTCCCGACCTGTTCACGTTTTGTTGAGGTCATCGTTGGGTCGAAAATCCCAGGATGGTTTAATCCTGGGTGTTCGGCCAAAAGTCTCGGCCAACTTGTTGGCACTTTGCCTCTACGCGTATTGCTTGCTTCCTCTCGTGCGACGCTTGGCTTTATATGCTTAGGGTTCTACAACCCTATTTTACTTCGATCTCATCTGTTGGTTTATGTTTTGATCTGATGGCTCTGGTAGATACGACGCTAAGCTTGATTTGTGAAACCCTATTTTACAAATAGGCTAGGTCAAGCCCCCCTAACCGGGCTTTTTTACTGGGTCAGGCCTGCTGGCTCTGTTGGCCTGCACTTTGGACTGGATTGGACCAGTTAAAATTTAATAAATAATAATAATAATATAACCTAAAATAATAATAAATAATAAAAAACTATATAACATATATTATATTTCCAAAAATTATATAATATATTAATATATTTTCAAAAACCATTTTCAAAAAATTATTTTTAAAAACTATATTATATATAGGTTTTCAAAACCGTTTTAAAAACTATATATTATACGCTTTCAAAACTATTTTAAAAACTATATACGTTTTCAAAATTATTTTAAAAACTATATTATACGTTTTCAAAACTATTTTTTAAAAACTATATATTATATATTTCAAAAACTATATTTATTATATATACTATGTTATATAAAAGAGAAAATAACTTCAGTGACCGAAAATGGCTTATAATATACGATTTTAACCAACTTTTTTTGGATTTGCGAAAATGACCAACAAATTCGCAACGCGAACTCCAATTTTGCAATGCAGTTTCCAAATTCGCAACTCAGTTTCCAAATTCGCAACTCAGTTTTGAAATTCGCATCTCGAATTTCTTTTCCACAACGCGATTTTCCAAATTCGCAACGCGAATATGTAATTCGCAACGCGAATATGTAAATCGCAACGCGAATTTGTAATTCGCAACACAGAAGTCAAATTTGCAAAGCGCGTTTATTTTCGCAACGCGAATTTATTTTCGAATTCGAAACACAATATTAATTTCGCAACACAAATGTAAACAGTATAATCACAACTCATAACCTAAAACCCTAATTCACAACTCAATCCCATCTCCATCTCTCACTCTCTACGGCGACATCCGTCCCCATCTCCGGTGACCCCCCTCTATCTCCATCTCTCAGAGCCACCTTCTCACAACCATTCACGACCACAAATGGAAAATCAACCACCGAGGGTTAGTTTTTTTAATTATTTTTATTTTGAAATTTTTGTCTTAGTATTAGATTTTTCATATTTAAATTGATGATAAATTTACTGATAATTTCAATATATAGATTAACTATTTCACTTAGATTGCTTAGTAAATTCATTCGGTTGCTGCAAATACTGCTAAATTGTTTAGTCTTTAACCCTGTGAAGTTAGTATTTTGGTTGAAGTAATGCAATTCATTTAAGTTTCAATTTGCAAAAGAATAGTTTTTGAAACTTAAATTCGCAACACGAAAATAAAATTCGTAACACGAAAATCGCAACGCGATTTTAGTTTCGTGTTGCGATTTTCATTTTCGCGTTGCGAATTTCATTTTTGTGTTGCGAATTTAAGTTTCAAAAACTACTCTTCTTCTGCAAAATTGAAACTTGAATGAATTGCATTACTTCAACCAAAAAACAAAGACAAATACTAACTTCACAGTGTTGCGAATTTAAGTTTCAAGAATAAACTACTACTTTTTATGTTGTCCTTGAACCTTCACTAAACCTATATGTTGTCATTTTAAATGTGTTTATATAAGTGCTTACTTCTGGAATGTTATCTGATGCATTTTGTGAACTATGATAGAATAATGACTTGGGTGAATACCGTGCTAGTTTGAAACATATTTGGCTATATTTTCCCTGTTTAATATCATGTCTGTTTATAGTGTATAATTTGTAGTTTTTTGTATATCTAACTTGATATGTGTTTTTGTTAGGAAATTTTTTGGCTTCATTGACTTTAAGGAAAAATTAAGCCTAGCCACTACAATTGCATCGACACTTACACTTGTACAAAGAAATTTGTTTGAGAATACTTATTTCGGGCCATGGCTGAAAGTACAACATCCAGGTGGAGATGCTATGTTGACCCATTTGTTTCTTCAGACCATGACTAACGATCTACCCGAGAGGATACAATGTGGTGATGAAGAGATATGGTTTCATTTTCCACCGGCGTATACTTGTTTTAGGCGGGAGGAGTTTTGCTTAATCACTGGTATACGTTTCTGACGACACAATGAAGTAGGTCGACACACTAGTCATATCGCTCGCCCATCATGGTTATTTCGGGTTTTCCCTGAGTTGGCAAAGGCGAAGCCCAGTTTACACGTCGACGATTTGAAAATATTACTTCTTAAAGATGGTTTTACTCGGATGGATGACCTTGATGTTGTCCGAGTATGCCTTTTATTACTTTTGAATATCGGCTTTTTAGGCAAAGAGGGCAGACAACCTATTTCTGAGAATTTAATATTATTGGTAGAGGACCTAAATGTATGGAACGTGTTTCTGTGGGGTTCATATCTATAGAAAGCTACATGGAAAAAGTTGTCGTCTGTCTTTGAGGACTGTCGTAGTTTGTGTGGCCATGGTTCCAAATACAGTTTGGTAGGCTTTATTTGAGCCTTTAAGGTAAGAATTTCTATATAATGCTTCCAAAATTATAATTAATTATTTAACAATTACTAAAATTAATGTTTGTGTATTATATTGTTTGTAGATTTGGATATTTGAGGCTTTTCCCAGCATGCAGACATATGCCATCAAAAATTCAAATGATATTCCTAAGGCTATTACCTGGAGGAGGACCCGGCTGTTGGATTGGGAAGATTTATTACCATATACGACGATGAATGATGTAAGTTAACACAAATACTACCATATATAAACAAGTTATTACTAGTAGACGTTTGACTTTTTTTGAGCTTTTATATTGTGAGGAGGCAAACTATCAATTACAGAGGCTGACACCCACAGAGACTGAGCTTGCCACTGATTGGTGGCAAGCTAGTAAGCATTTTTTTGATGGGACGGATGATGAGCACCCCCACTTTGAGAGCCATCACCTGATCGAGCCGATTATACACCTCCACACCGAGAGCCATCACCTATTCCATCACATCATCGAGCCTCTTCTCTACCATCATCTCATGATAGGCGAACGAAAACGATGCCACGATATTTATCTCCCTGTTCTCCACATTTATCGGATGAGTTAGGGGAGTTACGTGATGAGGTCAGTGCTTTGTGTGATGAGGTCGGTACTTTACGTGACGACAATGGTGCATGGCGTGATTAAGTATGGTCTTTACGTGATGAGGTAGTTGTTTTACGCGATGACAATGGTGCTTTACGTGGTGAGGTATCTACTTTACGTGATGAGGTAGCCGCTCTACGTGAGATTATTTTATCGTTGCAGAATGAGGTTCATACTCTACGCAATGAGGTAAGTTTATTTAATACTATACTAAAAATACAAATAACCTTTTTTCGGCATTATTTATTTATTTATTTACTGATTTATGTATTAATTTATTTTTAGCGGCCCGATAAGGTAGATGCTTTACGTTGGGTTTTTCTTGCACAACGGGGTTCACGTATCACACGTCATGGACGTGCCATTACGTCTCCTTTTACCCTAATAGTTCCAAGACTACGTAAGAAGAAGCCCGATTCACCTGTAATCGTTCAAGAGGCCCCTCCTATCGTTCAAGAGGCCCTTCTCATCGTTCAAGAGGCCCCTCTCATCGTTCAAGAGCCCAATTCACATGGCATACTATGTCGACATATTGATAAACCCCCTCTCGTGCCCGGTATGATGGATCAGAGTTGGCTTTCGTATCAGTTACCGGCCAGTACCATTCCTCAGCACGAGAGAACACTACCAGACCCAATTATGGATAATACCCTTTGGGCTAAGACCGCAGTTGATTTTTATCTACATGAGCGGAGCCAGGGGTGCTACGCTGACATATGCAAAATCGACGATAATATACATTTGTTTCTTGAGCGGTCTTGGTGGGGTGTTTTATTAGAGGTTGAAGAGAATGACTTTTTCGAATGGGGGTAAGTCTTATATTCTTCTTATATTTCATTTTGATTATTTTTTTTAAATTTATTAAATTCACTAATATATGCATTTTTTTATAAAACGACATATTGATGCATGGGTGTCACGTCTTCTGATTATAAGGAAATTGAAGAAAATAAAAAAAATGCGATGGACTATTATGCCTTCGTCTTTTCACGCAGCTCACTTGAAGGATTTGAGAGACGCTTCATATGTGTTGGGTAATGAAGAAGCTATCCTTTATCCTGCGTGGTGGGAGGTCGATAAGGTTAGTATTTATTTTTGCATATTTAAAGGTGTTCATAAATTTTATTTGATGTGCGCAATTGAATTATTATTTATGATTGCATCAGTTTATCTCTGTTATGGAACGTCATCATTGGCTTCTCGTCGAGCTTCAGCTCTCATCCCTAAAGACGATAGTATATGAAAGCATGTTGAATTACATACCATTGTCTGATTTGAAAGATATTATTTGTAGGGGATGGAGCGATCATTTGGCTAAATAGTTGGATGCGATTGATTATTGGACTAATTCAGGAAACAAGAAGCCAAATAAGTTAAAAGTTACAATGATGAGAGACGAGACAACGCCACAACAAACGACGGGAGCCATAGGGGATTGTGGTCCTCTTATATGCATGTGCTTGGAACGTATGACGACAGGAGGTAAACAGTTTCTACCTCCCACAAATAGAGATAGAGGTGCAGTAGGGTTATGGTTTCGGCATTTTATGGCTAGAGAGATATATGCGAGGCGTTGTCTACCTATATATGCGTGCTGAAAGTGTGCATAAACAACCATTTGTTATTGGTAAGTTTGAGCAAGTGTTGTTAACATATATACTCTTTCTTGGTTTGAAAATGTTTGTTAAGTACCTAGAATTCAATAATTTTAGCTCATATTTGTTGGTTTTAGATGTGTAGAAAATCTCATGGCCATAACATTTTTGCAGGTTAATCCTTCAAGTGAGCTGCGTGAAATTGATGTATTTGGATGTAAGCTCCCTATTGTTAGGAGCATTTGGATGTAGTGTCAGGGGCTAATTGATGTATCAATGTGCTGTCAAGTGTAAATAAGAATTGTTTTTTTATTTAATTAATTTGTTGTTTAATTTCAATCTGTATTATGTTGAAGGAAAAAAAGACCTGCTGAAGGTACACTTTCGCAATGCGAAAATCAAATTCGCAACGTGAAAGTCAAATTTGCATTGCGATTGTTGCGAAAGTCAAATTCGCATTGCGGTTTTCGCGTTGCGAATTTTACTTTCGCATTTCAAATTTGACTTTAGCAACAATCGCAACGCGAATTTGACTTTCACAACAATCGCAATGCGAAAATCGCAACATGAATTTGACTTTCGCGTTGCAAATTCAAGGAAAACACCTTCAAAAAGATAACAGACAACAATCTGATAAGTGATAACAACTGAACAGATCATAGAAATATTCAAACTCAAGTTACTAATGCATGTCTAACTAAAAATGTATGCATTCACACATAAAATACACATAATACAACGTTTGCATTTAAAATCACCTAAGTTAACAAGTCCCAAAAGGTGAAGCCGTTTGTGATTGAGATTTTGATTTTGATTTTGATTGCGATTTTGATTTTGATTTTCTTTTTCTTGGCACCATATGAGCTTTGGATTTTGATGAGAATCCATATTTTGGTAGAGGAAAAGATGATTGTGATGGCACTGGTGATCCACAGGTTAACCTTGTATGACCACTTTCCTTGCACTGACTACATGTCAATATCCTCTTCTTTTCACCCCTAGACGGTATACGATTGTGATTTTTTGGTCGGCCAGGTAGCCTGCTGTCCATGACTAGTGGTAAAACTATTTGTAAGTCATCTGGTATGTCCCACTCAGAAGGATGTGGAATAGAGTAGACAATTTCGGCATAAGTCTGTCGATATACTTCTGTAGTGTAGCAATCTATAGCGTATGCGCTTGAATCATCTTGTAGTACCACTGTTGAATAGAGGCTCAAAAAACTCCATTAACATAGTAATGGGTAATTTTCGGGAATGACGACTTAGAGCATTGATTGATTCTGCATTATTAGACGTCATGAAACCAAATCTTGCTCCAAGTTGATGTACTCTTGACCATTTTTCAAACTCGACATCTTCTAGTGTTTGAGCACATTAAGGCAAAACACGTCTTAAACAATTTATATGCTTATTAAAATCCACTTCCCGATAAGCTTTTACAACCTTCCAGTATGTCTATTTGTGATTTTTTATACCAACATACCTTGATTTTAGATTTTTGTACAAATAAACACAATAAAGTCCATGAAAAGCATCTGGGAAACACCTTTAAACAGCGTTGTCAATTGATTTTGCTCTATCGGATATGATTGTCAGATTGCTAATAGGACCTATGCAATCCCTAAGATGCCCCAAAAACCATGTCCATGAATCAGAGGTTTCATATTTGCCAACCCCGTAAGCTATTGGCAGTATCCTATTGTTAGCATCCATGGCTACTGCTAATAAGTTTACTCCAAGGTATTGACCTTTCAAATGTGCTCCTTCAACTATAATAACTGGGCGCACGCAAGTAATGAACGAACGAATCTACAAAATAATATACACAAGAAATATAATCATTTAAATATGAAATACATGTAACTAACAAAAATGAGTCAACAAAATTATATTGATTTACTAACCGAAACACCAATTGCGATAAACAACAACTCAAAGCATCCATCTCTATCTATTTTGATATGAGTTACCGAACCAGGATTTTTCAGCTTTAAATTGTGGCAATAAGCCGACAGTTGGGTAAACGATGCTTCTGGCGACCCCTTAAACAATTCCAAGGAATAACATTTGGTTCTCCAAGCTTGAGAATAAGAGATACTAATCTTGAACCGAGCATTCATGTCATTCATAATTTCATGTCCCCGATATACCTTGCCATTCAAAAACATTAACTCAGCCAGAAAACCACCCAACACCTTTTTGTTTGCCTATCTATGGTGAGGAAAAACTTGGGTTCTTGAACATGTATGTTTATCAATAAAAGTCTTAACTTGAAACATTTCGCAATCTTTTATCCTCTTTGCAATCATACGCCACGTACAGTTTTTGTCAATCATACACTTTGTTTTGAAACGATCTTTGCTTGATTTGTTAACTTTTAGTTGATAGCCATCTTCCACACATTTCGTATACAAAGCTATCTTCAAGTCTTCCTTTGTATCAAAACAATCATCTTTCTTGATACGAATAACTTTTGTGTAATAATCAACTGCTATCTTTACCAGCTCTTCTTCCGGTATCTGAAGTAATTCTGGCATTTTCTTCTTTTTCTTTTCTTCGGGGACTTCTTATTCTTTCTTTTCTTTTTTAGGGTTATATGAATTACAGAATGGATGTTTAGCATGTTCATTCACAGTTGTAACTTCCTTCTCATTATCATCAACAACATCTTCCTCGACAACGACTGTTTCATCATCAAAATTTGGGTATTGACCAATATCAAAATCATTACACACAGGGTCTGTTTCTTTTTCTGAAACATCATCAAAATCTTAGTATTGACCAAGATCAAAGTCCGGGTATTGACCAAGATCAAATTTCGAATACTGACTAGTACTCACAATTTTTTCTGTTGGCTCATCATCGTCTAATTGGTCAATACGAAAACCATAATTTGGTGTTGAAAGTTGATTGGGATTTGGATTAGGGAAAGGTTGTGGGTTTTGAGATTGTGTTTAGTATTGTGTTTGGTATTAGAAATGTGTTGAAACAAAATTTTCTGGGTGATGAAATTGTGGTGGAATCATTAAATTTTGAGGTTGATAACAACATTGTACATTGTGAGCACCATAAACTGGGGTTGAAGAACTTAGTTGATTACTACCCTCTACTGACCCAACTTCACTACTTCTAGGTTCAACAACATACAATGTAACATCATCTTGCAAAACACTAATGTAAGTAATGAATCGTTCAACATCTTCATTGTTGGTTAACAAATAAACTTTACCTTTTTTCTAATAATATAGCCTAAATCCACTTAGAAGCTCTAAATTCAATTTCTTTGTAACACGTAACATTAGAGTTTCATAAGTTAACTTTTTTACAGTTTTAGTTGAAGATTCATGGGTAAAGGCATATATTGTAAAACACCATGAACATTCTCCCATGAACCTCCAAAACACAAATCTATCCAAACATGATCAACATTAGATGATTTCATTCTACAAATTATAAATTAATTTATTGAACAAACGAGCTATAAACTAGATATCATCATTAAATTAGAGAAAAACATATATTTATTAAGTTGATAGTTGATAATTTTGGAGAGAAATCATTGAAAAATTATATAAAAATAAAATTATGTAAAATAATTAGAGATGGGGAAGGATGTTGTTGGATATAGGAACGGATGTCGCCGGAGAGAGTGAGAGATGGAGATGTAATGAGTTTTGATTTAGGGGTTTAGGTTATGAGTTACTGCTGCTCGTAGTTTATATACCCAAAACATTTGTGTTCCGAAAATAAAAGCTGTTACGAAATTAAAATTCGTGTTGCGAATTCGAAAATCGAGTTGCGAAAACAAAATTCGTGTTGCGATTTAGAAAATATTGTTGTGAAAAGGAAACTTGTGTTTCACATTGAGAATTCAGAAATCGAGTTACGAATTTGAAATTCCTGTTACGAATTTGGAAATCGCGTTGTGAATTTGAAAATCGTGTTGCAATTTTGAAAATTGCGTTGCGATTGCATAAACTAAGTTGCGAATTTGGGAAATTCACGTTGCGAATTTGAAACTGTGTTGTGAAATTGGAGTTCGCATTGCGAATTTGTTGGTGATTTTCGCAAATCCAAAAAAAGTTGGTTAAAATCGTATATTATGAGGCATTTTCGGTCATTGAAGTTATTTTCTCTATATAAAAACCCCGGACGAAAATACGTGTCTACAACTGCCCCTCTTTGCCCATTTATTGTGTAACAAAAATAGGTAAAATACACAAGGATATAGATTTTCGTTCGGTAAGAAGAGGGTCCAAAAGAAAATTTGCTCCTGTGAGTATGATATCTTTCTCTGTGATTGAAATCCAACTTATCGAATATCTTCCGTCGCGGAGTTGAAATTCGAGTTGAAAATTCTAATAAATCATGACTCCATGCTGTTGAGATGAATTACGAGTGACTTCTTTGTTATACAGTTGAGACGATATTGGATGCTTCGAGCATGATATCTTCACTGCGTAGTTGAAATCTAGTTTGAAATCTGAACTGGAAAATGGCTTCTTACAACCTTGGTCTTTTTCTTGGCTTAAATACCTCGGTTTGAAAATTCGATCGAAAAGTAGAGTCTCGCTGCTACCATGCGGTTAATATGCCCTTAAGCTGAATGGAATTGAACTCAAAAGTTTTTGTTGATAGATAACCCTTCTCGCCTTGAGCTATGCTGTAAATTAGGTTGGGAGGTAGTTCCTTGTTGTTGCAGATGACTCATTTGTTATGAAATTAAGTCGATCTATTGGGCACGATATCCTTCTTCGTGAAGTTAAAATCGTAGGTGACTCCTCTATCGTGAAGTTGAGTCTAGATTGAATAAACTTACCTTGGGCCATATATCATTCATTGTGAAATTGAAATCTAACTTGGATAGGCTGCATTGTTTTTAATTTTGAGTTTCCTTTGAATTCAATATTCTTGAAATTGGCTCTGATAAAAAATCTCCAAAATCACACATATATGCGATGCTATGGATGCAATGTTCTTATGTATGCCTAAAATGCATACACAATATGTTATTTTAGGGTTTACAGAGAAGTCTCAATCTCTTGCAGTCATTTCGGGTGATTCTTGATTCTGGAATCTTGAATTTCTGATTCTTGATCTTGGATTCTTCAACAGGCTTTGATCCAATATACATTCTGTGAACTTGTAAAAAGAAGGTTTACTTCTAGTCTTTATTTAAACAATGTCTTTCATTGAACTAGAACCCATTAGCTCTAGTATGGTGCAAAAACCTTTATCGGCTTTTGAACACATGTACCTTTCGGAAAACCTTTGTACAGTAATACGTCATTGTCTTTTCAAAAGTGAATAAATCATTCTTATTTAAATTCTATATAATATTCTTAAAAGGAATTGTTTTTTTTAGAGAAATGACCATATTTATTTATGAGGAAAAAGAACAAAGAATATATGGCAAACATTCTGAAAAGTCAATGCATAAATGAAATACAAGTAGATGCCCTAGATCTCGATAATACAGACGCCTTTGAACTGACACATCGTTAGATGACTTTTGAGTATAATTTTTTTAAAGGGGATTTCGAAGATGTGACAACGTTCAGAAGAGTACAAAGTTCCTCTGAATTGTTAGGTTTACAGAAGACTTGAATGACTTGATGCTTTACTGCCTTAATCCGAGACCCTTCCCATGTGCGAATCCTGGATCATTATCCAAGCTGCCCTTTCGGATTTTCAACTTAGATCTATTCTTGGTTTTAAGACGCCCTTTGCGGGTTTTTATCTTTCAATTTAGAGCTCCCTTTCGGGTTTTCACCCTAAACATTTTTTTGGCTTTAACTTAAGGTGCCCTTTCGGGTTTTCATCCTAAGCGAAGTATTTCTTGACTGCATCCAAATTAATGGGATTGGGTAGTTTCGACCCGTCCATTTCAGTCAGGATCAGTTCTCTTCCAGAGAAGGCCTTTTTCACGACATAAGGTCCTTCCCAATTTGGCATCCATTTTCCTCTTAAGTCTTTTTGAATTGGCCAAATCCTCTTTAGCACAATATCTCCTTCGCAGAATACTCTTGGGCACATCTTCTTATTATGTGCTAAAATCATTCATTTTTGGTGGAGTTGACCATGATGAATGGCTTTCAACTTCTTTTCATTTATTAGGTTCAACTGATCATATCGAGTTTGCATCCATTATGCATCATCTAATTTAACTTCCTAAAAAACCCAGAGTGACGAGATCTATACCTCAATGGGAAATACTGCCTCCATCTCATATGCTAATGAAAATGGTGTTGCCTCAGTCGAAGTTCGTACTGATGTTCGGTAAGCAAACAAAGCAAAAGAAAATTTCTCGTGACAATCCTTGTATGTCTCTGTCATTTTCTCCACGATTTTCTTGATATTTGTTGTTTGCTACTTTTACCACTCCATTTATCTTCGGTCTATTAGCAGTAGAGTTGTGATACTTTATGTTAAATTGTTTACAAGCAGCATCTATCATCTTGTTGTTCAGGTCTATTGCATTATCGATAATGATTTTTTTGGGTAAACCACATCGACATATGATCTTATTTTTCAAGAACTTGCAAATAGTGGATTGAGTGACACTGAAATATGACACAGCTTCCACCCATTTGTAAAATAGGTAATTGCTACAAGAATGAACCGATGATAGTTTGAAGCTTTTGGATGGATTTGTCCAATAACATCCACGCCCTATACAAAAAAGAGCGATAGTGCCGTCATCACGTGAAGAGGTGAGGCGGAACATTTATTTTATCCCAATAGATTTCGCACTTATGACATATTCTAGCATAATTGATGCAGTCGCCCTCCAATGTGGACCAAAAGTATTCGCATCTAATAATTTGTCTTGACATCATATGTCCATTTGTATAAGTTCCACAAACTCTGTCGTGTACCTCTTCCAATATCATCTTTGCCTCTTCTACATCTACACATCTTAACAAAACTTGATCATGACTTTTCTTGTATAAGACTTCCCCATCAAGAACATATACGGCCACCATCCTTCTGATTGTTCTTTTATCAGTTTTGGTGGCTTCTTCTGGATAGCTTTGGTTTTTAATGTACCGCAGAATATCGTGGTACCAGGGCTTGGTGTCTTTTATCTCTTTAATTTAGTAACAATAAGTCGGGTAGTCATACGACTACATATCAATTGACATCATGTCAGAATCCCCACTAGCCTTGAATACTGCTGCCAAGGTAGCTAAGACAACAACCATTTGGTTTTATTCTTTGAGCACATAGTGGAAAGTGACTTCATCGAACTTTTTAAGCAGATCTAATATGAGTTTTCTGTATTCTACCAACTTGATATCTTTCATCTCCCACTCCCCTCAGAGTTGATAGAACACTAAGGCAGAATCTCCATATACCCGTAGGGTCTTTATATTTTATACAATAGCAGCTCGAATCCCTAAAACACAAGCTTCATACTCTGCCATGTTGTTAGTACAATCAAAGTTCAATATGCTAGTGAACGAATAATGATTTCCCGTGGGTGAGACCAGGATAGCTCCAATGATATGCCTTAACGCATTTGACGCACTATCGAAATGCATTTTCCAGGTGTCCCATGTGGAAGTGCTCGTTTTTCTAAAGATATGGCCATCAAATCTTCTTCTGGACACTCGAAGTCTAGTGGTTCATAGTTTTCAGAGGTTCTGCTTGCCAAGAACTCAGATATTGAACTTCCTTTTATAGCCTTTTGGCTCACATATTCAATGTCAAATTCAGATAATAAAATCTGCCAACAGGCTAACCTTATAGGGAGAGTAGGCACACCTATCATGTACTTTAGCGGATCTATCTTGGAAATCAACCAAGTGGTGTGGTACATCATGTATTGTCTGAGTGTTCATGTAGCCTAGACTAAAGCACATCAAACTTTTTCAATTGGTGTATATCTAACTTCGCAATCAATGAATTTCTTGCTCAGGTAATAAATGGCTCTCTCTTTCCTTCCGGACACATCATGTTAGCACATGACACATTTCATTGAATTCTCAAAGATAGACAAATACATGAATAAAGGTTTTCCCGAGATGTGAGACATTAAGAAAGGAGTGCGAGATAAATACTCTTTTATTTTCTCAAATGTAGCCTGATAATCCTCATCCCATGTTCCCAAGTTGTTCTTTCGAAGAAGGTGAAAAATTGGGTCGCACTTGTTGTTCAGGTGATATATGAACTGTGCAATATAATTCATTCTACCAAAAAAACCTTGAACTTATTTTTGTGTTTATGGGGGAGGTAAATTTTGGATGGCTTTAACTTTATTTGGATCAATCTCGTTGCCTTTCATGCTAACCACGAAGCCTAACAACTTTCCAGATGTTACTCCGAAGGTACACTTGTTGGGATTCAGTCTCAACTGGAACTTTCTTAATCTTTGGAAGAGTTTTCTTAAATTCTCGACATGTTCATTTTTAGTTTTTGTCTTGACAATTATGTCGTCAACAAAAACTTCAATTTTCTTGTGCATCACTTCATGAAACAAGGTCACTATAGCTCTTTGGTATGTTGCACCAATATTCTTTAATCCGAAGGGCATCACCTTGTAGCAAAACATTCCCCACATTGTGACGAATATGGTTTTCTCCATGTCATCTGTGTTAGAGTATGCACAAAGACCAATAATATGATGATTGTAATAATACATTTATTTACCGATTTTATTGAATAAAGGCATTACCACTGTTATTTTCAGTTATGACTTTGTTTAAAATAAACTGAAATATAATAAAGTCCATATAATAACATTATTATTATTAAAATATTCATAGTCAAGTATTATTATGCACATGAACAATAATAATATGCTTAAGACTAACACGTTATTGATTAATGACAATGAGTTGTCTTTGATATAGAGATGTCAGAATTGATACATGATTATATTGTTAGAGAACAATGTATTGGATTGACCCAGCATGAGCATATATCTTGGATTATTATGTAACGGTCATAACATTGCTCATTGTGATGACTATATGTATGATACTCAAACTTGAGATCAATGTTATCCCAACATATATTGTTATATGTTTAGATACAGTTAAACATGCTCCGTCACTGGTTACACTATAAAGAGTGCTATTGAATATATCTCGATATATGTAGTGGGTGCGTATGATTAAGATAGGATTTGTCCTTCCTACATAATAGGAATTGTACCACATGCCACTTGATTGAGTGAGACTAGAAATGCATGGCCATGCTTGAATAAGTTGATATGAGATATCACAAATTATTCATTAATTATAGTCTACTCTAGATATCAAGAAACAATAGATGGGCTATACAAGTGTGACTATTCCAAGATTTATGCCTATTTTAGATATAAAGGACAAAAGGATGTAATACATAAAAGAGTTAATCATGAAGATGATATGTCGAATCATAATTTCTTGTAACTTAGGTGACAATGATATATTGCTAGATGTCAATCATTGTATGTAATATTAGAATTGTTCTAATAATTACTACTAACGTTACAAGAACCTATAGGGTCACACCCTAGGATTGAAATGAGTAAAGATGTACAATTTGTTGTATGTTACTAAAATATATCAGGAGTTAATATATGTATATTTGATGTACATATGATTTTAATTATTTCGAATATAATAAGTAAATATTAAAACAATGTAATTTTGATTACAACTCTTTTAATCAATATTTTATTCGAAATAATTAAATAAGAGTTTAAATAAACGTTGAAGATTATAATTCTAATTATAAGTCTTTAATGGATATTTAATTTGAATTAATTAAATAATATTTTTATTAATTCGAAATAACTTAAAATCCCTAAGAGGTTAGGGTAACTGATATATTTAAAGTGAGGTAAGGTCTAGAAGCCACTTCTTTCTTCACCCGTTTTTCTCAAAATTGTTTTTGGGAAAAGTAAATTTTGCTCACAATCGGGTGAAATAAGTAGAGGCCGAGACATGTTTTTGTGGAGGCTTACGATTCAAACCTTTCGTGATTACCATTAGTCGTTGCTGCCTTTTGTGTTTTTCAAGGAACCCATTGTAAGTATTCACATCCTTCCTCCCAATTTCGATTTTCTGTACTTGGATCACTGGTGAGACCGTCGAGATTTGTTTCTACTGCGCTGTCGGTGGTTGTATCCTGAGAATCCATCCATGAATGAAAAGAAATCATTTCATGTTGTGTTATCCACTAGAGTATCTATGTGCAGTAAGGGGAAGTTAACTTTAGGACTTGCTTTGTTTAGGTCTCGGTAGTCGACGTACATGTGCACTTTTCCATCCTTTTTTGGCACTGACACTATGTTAGTCACCCATTTCGGGTACTTAGCCACTTGAAGAAATCCCTCATTGAACTGCTTCTTGACTTCTTCTTTTATTTTAAGGAGCATTTCAGGTATCATCTGCCTTAGTTTTTATTGGATGGGTTTGTATTCTGGCTTGATGGGTAGTTTATGGACTACCATATTCTTATCTAGGCCAGTCATGTCTTGATAAGACCATGAAAACACATCCTTGTACTCCTAAAGTAAGTCTATCATCCTTTGCCTCGCTTCAGACGAAAGTGTTGTGCCAATCTTAACTTCATTCTATTCCTCTTTTGTGCCAATATTTGCCTGTTTTCTCTTTCCACCATCCTTAGTAATTAAGAAGGTAAGTTACACTATTCTTCATTGTCACATTCATCAATTTCCCCAAGACAACTGAGCTATTCAAAATCTGCCTCTGGGTCAGAATCATCATTGTTTGCATCATTAATATTTGGGGATTTGAATAGGAAAAGAGAAGAGAAATGTGTATATGTGAGAGAAAGGTATCCCACACAGAATGAAGAAAAACTAAACGTGAAATAAAAAGAAATGAAGAACAAAAATAATTTTCTCGGAAAAGAAACTACATCTTTTATTGAATATGAATAAAAATAATTTATTAACCCTTACAAAAGATCACCTATTGCCCCGGGTATAGGCAAATAGGGAAAGTTTGAGTATCACTCTGAAATAAATTTGAAAACCACAGGTAGTTCTTTAGCCATCCAATTGTTAGCAAGAACCCCAGTGGTAATGGACGTATTTGATGCTCAAGTCTTTCAAAGCAACCTCAGTGTCTGGTAAGGTTGTTTCAAACACATAGCCACCAGATCTAAATGTATCCTAAAGAAGAGGGAATATCATTGGTTCCCATTAAATTTCATCCCCAATCAATCTTCTTTCTCGGCACTTCCGAATTTCTTTCATTTTCTGTTGGTGATTGGGCTGAAACCCTAGCCCAAACATATCTAGCTTTGTGATAGGAAAAACATGATCAATTCTTCCCTATAAAAGACTTACAAATCCTTTTCCTATTTTAGCACCTTTTTTCAGGGTTTGTTTTATTTCTATTTTGGTGTATTTTGAGAATCGAGGTCTGGAAATCTTTCCACTTCAGCCACAAATGTGGTATTTACAAATTCTAAGGAATGGAACGAACATTCTAAAGTGTCTTCATCCACCTCAATGTATGGGCCATTAGTGGTCACATTCACCACTATATATTTATCAGCGTTGATGATGATAAGGGTTCCATCAATGACAAACTTCATTTTTCTGGTGAAATGTTGATGGCACTACCCTAGCTTAGTGTATCCATTGCCTCCTTAAAAGGTAGTTGTAGGAGGGCATAACGTCCTCACCAGGAATTCGATGTTGTAAGCGGCAGGTCCAATGGTTAGGGGTACTTTAATCTTGCCAATTACCTTCCTTTTTGTCTCGTCAAATACCCGGACCACAATCTGGCATGCTCGCATATGGGAGGTATCCATTGGTAGTGTTTCAAAGTGACAAGAGGCATCATATTCAGAGCAGACCCGTTGTCGATTAACACACTTGGCAAGGCATGTCCCTTGCAGTTAGTTGTAATGTGCAATGCTTTAGCCCGGCCTCTTCCTCCGGATGGGATCTCATCATCAAAAAATGAGATAAGATTGTCAGCCTGAATGTTGTTGACCGGTTTGTCCAACTTATTGTCTGGTATGTATTGTGGTACAAAGGTATGATTCAAGACCTTCAACAGTGCATCTCTACGTGCCTCCGAATTCAGTAGCAGTGCCAACATCGAAATACGTGGTAGTAAATTGTGTAGTTTCTCTACAACATGTATTCACTATGTTTTAGGAATTTCAGAAACTCTAGTGCTTCCTCCTCTTTAATAGGTTTATTTACCACTTGTTTGTCTCCCTTGAATTGCTCAAGTAGTCTCTGGGGTGGATGAACTTTTTGGGAATAAAACTTTCCCCTTCCAACAATGTGCCCCACTTCATGAGCACCTTCTTTCACGGTGCTTACTTGGCAATCATATTTCCAATGCACTTGTCGATCATTTTTATAGGGAAAAGGCATGGGTACTACAATCACTACCTTTGTTGGTGCCTTTTCTATCATCTGCACCTTAGGGGTGATTATCAAAGGTCACTTCATGCCATATCCTTAATCGAATACTTCTCCAGTTGTACATATGTCTGCTTCCAGAGTGTGATTGTTATCTTCATAACATTTTAGCTCTTTTCTGTCCATCATCAGCTGGATTAAGGCTTTAAACTCTGGATATCTCTGCACATCAAGTCCCTCTTCATTGTGATACCAGTAATAACTGCTACTTGTATCCTCTGTTACCCCGAGATATGGTGCAAGAAATCTTGCCTTCACCATTTGTCTCCACACCCAAGCCAAAGGAGACTTTATTTTAGAAATATTGGTTTTAACTTTCATGTCTCTCTCTTCAGTGACTGCATTAATCCCAACCTCTTGATGATTACGTAAAGGATTTTGTGCAATATTTGGTGCTCATGAGTTGTTGAAGTGGATCCAATTCTTGTTGTGTATTCTCTGTACGATCCTCTTGAATGCGAGGCAGATCTCAATAGGGTGCCCTGGAGCATCACCATGATATTCGCAATGTGCGTTCTCATCATACCACCTGGGGTATAGGGGCTTAATAGGTTCCACTGGATATGGTGACACTACATGAGTGTCAAAGAGTTGTTGATAAAGTTCTTTGTAAGTCATGGGAATATGATCAAAATGTTTTTTCTCTTTTTTTCTGGGTTCCCTTGAATCTGGTCTAGAAGTACCAAACAGTACAGTTGCAGTTGATTTCAGGTTATCAATTATAATGCCTTTGTTGGTGTTATAGGTATTGATGTTGTTGATCTCTCTATCCATCTTCTTCATGGGAGGTTTCTAGCTTTACTCCCTTCCTTTGATCTTACCTTATTTTATGGCCATTTCTATCATCTCCCCGGCATAACAATGTCAGAGAAATTTCCAGATGTGATTGCAACCAGGTGCTCAAAATAAGGAGCCTTCAACGTTTGTACAAAGAGTTTTCTGGTTTCCTTCTCATCCAAAGGTGGATAAACTTGCACAACTAAATCCCTTAATCTCTGTGCATATTGTCTAAAACTTTCGTTATGCTTATTGTCCATACTTTGCAGCATAACTCGATCTAGTGTCATATCGTTTACATGTTTGTATTGTTCTAGGAATGACTTGGCCAGATCCTTCCAAGTCCTCATATGAGATCGATTTAGCTGGTTGTACTACCGAATGGTTGAACCTGATAGACTCTCCTAGAAGCATTGAATCAAGAGTTGGTCATTTCCTACGTATCCTGTCATCTTTCAACAGAACATGATAATATGAGCATACAGGCAACTGTTCTCATCGAACTTTTCAAAGTATGTGACTTTATATTTTGGAGGAAGAATCAAATTTGGGACTAGGCTTAACTCCAAGGCATCAACTCTATAATAGTCGATGTCCCCTTTAACTATTTTCATATGATCTTTCAACTGCTTGATTTTTTCCTCCATTTTCTTTGCCTTATCATCTTCATCAAAATCCAGTATATGGTAGTCATCTGGATTATTTTGAGGATCAGAAACAATAGTTTTTACTTTTATAGCAGACGAGGCTTGTGTTTTTGCAGTGGATGAGTCCCCTTGAAGTCCTAGTAGGATTCCCGGTGAGATAATCACCTGTGGGGTAGGTGGCACAATTACTTCTTCATATGCCCCTTCCCCAAGAGTATTTGTTTGATTCAAACCATATAACTTTACGACGACTTGATCAACCAAAGACTTTTATCTTTTAGTGATCGATTCTAGAGTGCTTTGATTATTCTGACTTATTTTTTCTTCCAGCTCCCTTTACAACCTCAGTATGTTCTCTTCGAGTTGAGCAATCTTTGCTTTCATTTTGTTTTTCTTTGAACGAGTATTATAAGGATGATGTGTGTCAAATTCTTAGGGATGTGTGTCCAATTCTTGGGGTGGTATGTCCAGTGTTTGTTCCTTTTTTAATGAGACATTTTCTGTAAGTTAATGTAAATGTAAAGAAATGAAGCGAAAAAAATAACAAATGCAAAGTATGTAAAAATACATGATGCATGTAATTTTCGAGGAACTAATCCAAAAATACGTATGTTATTATAAATAATCTTTATTGGGAAAAACTTGTTATTTCTTAAGAGACTAAAAACATCTCAAAGGTACATTCTGACTAAGTCTTCTACACCCCAAACAACTTCTAACAGGTTGACAAGTCTTCTTCCTTCATTTGTCACTGGTTGAATACCTTGTCGGACTACTCTAGCTTCTCTTGCCAAACCGTGCAAGCGATGTGTCGCTTTCTGTACTTGCTCTAAGAATTCTCAAATGACCATATCTATGGCTTTCACCCTTTGTTGGGCTTGTTCCCAAAGAAAACGCCATTGAAATCCTCCATCAAAGGGAACTATCTGAATCTCACTTGCTTGTTTCTTAAACTTGTCCACAATGGCCTCTAACTCAGCTATCGTCTTGTCATCCTATTCTTGCTGCCTTTTAAGAGATATCTCCATATCAGCTACCTTAGTCTTTAACCGTTCGTTCTAGTGTTGGATTTCTAACAAACGTCTTTGGGAAGTCTTTAGTTGTTCTTTCAGTGTCTCTTTTTCATCTTGTCCTTTGAACTTCCTTTTCAGGCTGCTGGTTTCACCGTTCCATTATTCAGAAGATCTTTTCGTACTAGAATTGTTCAGGACTTTCTCCTGATACCTTTTTCCCAAATCTTCCAGCTTAAAACAAACTTTCTTATGTTCTTTTTCTAACTTGTCTGCCCGATATTTCTGAGTATCGACATCTAACTTCCACTGGAATCTTTTAGCCTCGAGTTCCCTTAGCCTTTGTTTCAGCTCTTCCTTTTCAGCTTCGAATTCTTTCTTTGCTATCTCCAATTCGAAAGGAACTGGTTTAAGATGTTCTTCCATGGTCTGAGTATCTTTATGATCTGGCACGGGAATGATGTCATTCTTTCTTAACTTCTACTATTCCAAATAATCTGGAGTAAGCACGTCTTTAGCAGTCACGACATCCATACAAAATATCTTCTTCTATGATTTAGCTACATCTTTGACCTTCTTCTTATAGTTGTCCTCATGGTATGCAAATTCCAATCCAAATATTCGATGTGTAGTTGGGATAAACTGGTGTGCCCTATATTTCCGAAGTGCCAAAAGTGGAGAATATCCGACTCCTCCCCATAATCCAAGTAACGTTATGATTTATGAGTCTCCACATCGATAAAGGATGTCACTATGGGTTAACAAAGGGGCTCTCCAGAAAATGTCCTTATCTTGAAAGTGCGTGAATACCTTTACCCATTTATCTTTTGGGATACCTTTTTGCAACTTTAGTGTAAAGAATTCCACCAGAGGAGAGTAAGTGATGCTAAATCGGTGGTAAGAAAACCCGTCAGTCTTCCATAAATGACTATGGATCCAGACCAGAAGAAGTTGTGTGCACCCTATAAATCTTCCTCCCCCAGTCTTTCTGCAATGGTTGAGTGAACGAAAAGTTTTAGCTAATATTGTTGGTGTCAGGTTCACTCGCTTAGGTAGTTGTTCGAACAGTTCCACCATAGCCGCCTCAATATATCCCAAAGTTTTTGGGAAGATAACCAAGCCGTAGAGACCTAGTGCAAAAAGGTCTATCATCTTCCATTCATCTGGATGATTCTTTATTAGTTGCTTTATATGGGTCCAAGAATTTCCCTCTCCTTTACCCTTGTGCTGAATCTGGTCAGTTACCCACACTTCATCTACCCCTACAACCTTTTCCAACCCATTCTTGAAAGGTTAACCATTGATATGCTTGGTGTAGACCCAGTCCATTCTGATTCTTTCATAATGCAGTAAAGTAGTATACTCTTCGATTGTAGGCACCAAGTTTTCTTGATTAAATGTAAAACAACTGTACCTCGGATTCTAGAATTGCACTAAGGCTCAAATTAAGAGCTTATCTATCTTAACATAAAGTAGAAGTGTGATATCACCATATCGCAGGCAGAATTTCCATTTATGGTCGATTTTCCATCTGTCCCAAATGCTCTGTAATTCTTGAACATCATTCTGCTTAAGGCTGACAGAAGCATAACCAACCAGATCTGACACATAATTGCCTTACAGACTGTCTCTCTTTTCCTTCTGAGTCATTTCTGACCATAGTAAGAGCTTTGTGTTTTTCACCTCTTGCATTACAACCCCTTTGTCCATTAATGCAAATTATTTGTGTTTAATAAAACTTTTTGTGGATCAATCACCTCTATCAAATGATGCAAATAATAAAATAATGGAAAACAACAAAAAAAATGAAAGGGAAACAAGTTAGTAAGATAAAAAATAATAATCAAAATAATAATGAAAGTAAAAATTCTTACCCCATATGCTTTTATTCTTACCCGGACATGATTTCTATCCCGCATGTTAATTTTTGAGCAAATCATAACTGCATATTTTTATAGTTTGCATGCTTTGAATAGAAAGTAAAACAGGAAATAACTCAAGTATCCTAGGTTTGAAATAGAGTTTCGGGGTGGGCTCTATTTCCTTGTAGTCTCCCTGTTTAGGTTCTAAAAAAAGGTACCCGAGTTCTCCTTTCTGGTTCCCCTTGGGCTTGCCAAACCCTCAGTCCTAAGCCCATTACAAGTTTGTGTGAACCGAGTTAAACTCGAGAGGACACATTCACTTATGTCTGTACGTAGAATAAATTCACACAAAGACATAAGGTATATGAATCTCGAAGGTTACTTGCTAGGCCTATACGAAGAATAAATTCCCACGAAGGCGTCGCTTTCACCTCTACTTACGAAAGGGTTTGGAGCTTGGGTTTGGAGCTTGGGTATAGAGCCTGAGATGAATTTTTGAAAAGCTAAAGTCATTAGAAAACAACAGTACGACTATTTATTTAAAAAACAATAATCAAAGGTAAATAATAAGAATCGAAAAGTTAAATTAAAATTTAAGCTTACAATTTTTGCTTAAGAAGACAACCAGAAATTAATTTTAGCCAACTCACTTACCTGTCCCCAGCAGAGTCGCCAAGCTGTCGTAACCTTCCTTTGGGTGAGCCCGAAATTGGGCTTCGACTTAAATAAAACATGCTAGAGCTGTTGCTGATCATTTTTTTTAAATTAGGTTGACCAGACACCTCACTTTATCATCTTACCTGGTTTGCGTTTTACCATAAATATGTCGGGTTTGAGAATCGGTTACAGTCAAGGAAGGATTAGTACATTTGCACTGCCCTTTCGATACCAATTTAATTTTTCGGTTATCTTATTGCAAAAATTAAAGTTAAATTGAAATTTAAAGGTTCGATATGAATTACTTACCTTTGACCGATTGAAATTGTCCCTAAAAGCTAAATTAATATTAAATAATAAAATAAAACAAACAAAAAGGATTTTAAAAATAAATAAAAATTAATTTTTATAAGAGAATAAAATAAAATGAAAAATAAATAAAAATTAATTTTTATAAGAGAATAAAATAAAATGAAATTGAAAAGAATTAATACTAGAGTTAAAATAAGATAAAATTGAGAAGATAAATTGAATTAGTGTGAAATAATAATGTAAAATGAAATAAAATAAAAAATGAATGAAAAAAATTAAAAGAAAATTTGAATTAAAGGATTAAATTGAAAGGAACTAAGCATCAAAGGATAAATTGACATTAATTACGGGCTGCAAGAAAAAAATAAGAAGTTAGAGGGCTTAATTGCATAAATATAAAAAATATGATTAGATTTAAATTGAAAAAATTCAAGGGTAAATTCACAACAGGTGACCAAAATGAATTACACTTCAAACTTCCATAGACTGCGGAAATAATTTAAAATTTTGATATTTGCACCTTAGTCATCTATATATATAATCCCTAAAACCAAAAATTATCTCATATTTCACCCATTCCTTAAAAACACTCTCCCCTTTTTAAAAAAACTCTCTCTCAACTCTCCCCTAACAGGCCACTCGCCGGCCTAGACTGCCACCGCCCCCGGTGGCCAAAAAAATCAAACTTCACCAAAATACTCCCCTCAACACCCTAAACCCAAATCTGAAACCCGAATCCTCTAAAAAAATCCTAAACGACGTAGATCTAGGGTGAAAGTTGTGAATTTTACCTTTTTCGACGAATCCTTTCAACTTCTGCCGACCGAGGCCTTCCCGATTCTAAAGTGACTACAGACCTTGGTTTCTCTTTGATTTTTCGGTGAGTGTTCGGACGTTGTTTTTTTTTTTTTTGTTCGCCGATTTTGGTTTTTTTGCTCGATGTTGCTATATGTTATTTCATTTCTCTTGGTATTTTGTTAGTTATGGTGGTCTTGCTGCTCGTTTTTCTCCTATGTTTTTTGCTCTCCCCGACGAGGCTTTTATAGCATTCGATCGATCATTTGGGTCCCGATGATCTCAGGGTCATCCTTGATCTTTTTGAGGTTGTTTCCCGACTTGTTCACGTTTTGTTGAGGTCATCGTTGGGTCGGAAATCCCAGGATGGTTCAGTCCTAGGTTTTCAGCCGAAAGTCTCGGCCAACTGGTTGGCACGTGGCCTCCACGCGCGCTGCTTGCTTCCTCTCGTGCGATGTTTGGCTTCATATGATTAGGGATTTGAAACCCTATTTTGCTTCGATCTCATCTGTTGGTTTATGTTTTGATCTGATGATTCTAGTAGATGCGACGTTGAGCTTGATTTGTGAAACCCTATTTTACATGTGGGCTATGTCAGGCCCCCCTAATCGGGCTGGTTTGCTGGGTCAGGCCTGCTAACTCATAAATAAATAATAATAATATAACCTAAAATAATAATAAATAATAAAAATAATAAAAACTATATAACATATATTATATTTCCAAAAACTATATAATATAGTAATATATTTTCAAAAACCGTTTTCAAAAACCATTTTTAAAAATTATATTATATATAGGTTTTCAAAACCGTTTTAAAAACTATATATTATACGTTTTCAAAAATATTTTAAAAACTATATTATACATTTTCAAAATTATTTTAAAAAACTATATACTATATGTTTTCAAAACCGTTTTAAAAAACATATATTATACGTTTTCAAAACTATTTTTTAAAAAAAAATATATATTATATATTTCAAAAACTATATTTATTATATATATTATGCTATATAAAAACCTCAGACGAAAATAAGTGTCTACAAAAATTATGACCATATTGATATAATATATAAAAATATTGAAGATCAAATGTGTAATTATATTAATTTTATTAATTATCACGTCATCACTCTCTATCAAAATGAAAAGAGTGATGTGATTGGAACTGATGTGTGCGTTCATGGTGAAGTTTAAGAAGAAATGTAGTATTTTTCTTATAATACTGAAGTATATAAACGGTCGCTAAACTATATTAAAATAATTTTTGGTCTTTAAAATTTTGAAATAAAATAATCATTGCAGTTTATGAAATTATACATTTTTTTGATAAGTTTTCATTCAATCGGTTGGACAGGCGTTATCGACATATGTTATGGGCTGCTATTTATTACCGAAAGGAATCTTTGCTGATTTTGAGTAAACTTTACGTGATTATTGATGGTCAGCATCAAATTGTAGGAGAGGGTGGCCGCTTGTCGCATGACAGGATATTTAGGGTTGGGGGGACTTGGCTTTCGCGACCTCTGCCATTTCAATGTCGCGCTTTTGGGCAAACAAATTTGGCAATGCATTCAATATCCTGAATCTATGGTGGCTAAGGTCCTATCCTGCAAGTACTTCCCATCCAGTGATACATTCGATCCACAATTAGGCTCAACTCCATCATTTGCATGGCGTGGGATATTCTTTGCTCTACAACGTCTTCGCCTGGGGTTCCATTGGCGCATTGGAATGGACAGTAATGTTAAGATGCACGTCGATAGATGGGGAGGTTCGATTCTGATGCAGTTAAATTCCTCTTACACTGATTCTAGTGATGCCCATGTCCTTTGTGGCGAGTTTATGCTTCCACATTCAACACAGTGGAATGTTAATTTGGTGCAAAGAGTTTTCTCAGTTGCTGATGTTGCTCGAATATTGCAATGCCCCATGGCACCTGTGGCTTGTGATCGTATTGTTTGGAGTGGCCATTTGAAAAGGGTGTTTTCATTTTGATCTGGTTACTTCTTTCTCCAAAAACATCGTCGACAGGTAATTCCGACTACTCCTGACCCTATTTGGTTAATTCTGTCCCGCCTACTGGTTCCACCAAAGATTAAACTTTTCGGCTGGCGTCTGGGACATGATGCTCTTCCAACTGCCTCTCGTCTTGTTCAAGCCGGGTTGTCTGTTGGTATTTGTTGTATGTGTGCCGATGGGTTGAAAACTATCAAACACGCCTTCTGCGAATGCACGATGGTTGTCGGTTTGCTATCGTTGGCTGGGTTCATTTCGTTGGTCACTACTGCAACGTCTAGCCGAGCATGGTTGTTATCTAGCTTCCAGCAGTTACCTCTTCACCGGTTCTCCTTATATCTGATCATCCTCTGGAATATTTGGCACCAACGCAACACATTTTGGCATGAAGGTCGTCTTATACCGGACTGGAATTTGGTGCAGACTTGTTTCTCAATGTTTGAAGGTTTTATAGCACTAGAAAGTTTCTCTAGTGCAACTACGATGCCGGAATTGTCTATATCAGACCGTTGGCACAAACCCGAGGCTACGACGGTGACAATTAATGTCGACAGTGCTTGCCTTCCTAGTAATGGATGTTCCACTGTTGGTCTTCTTGCTGGGGATCATCAAGGGATAGTGATTGCTGCTAATGTTGTTCCAGTTGAGGTCCCTTAAGATGCGGCTATCGTTGAAGCTATAGCAATAACAAAGGCTTTACATATGGCTATTGAACTCCGATTTACATCAGTTAGTGTTGAAAGTGATGCCTCCAATGTTATTCAACAATTATATTCTACACATTTGGATCTTTCTACTACCTCGTTCCACCTTGCAGAAGCACGAAGGTTACTAAGGGACCATCCTCACATCATCGTTCTTGCCATCCGACGCTCGACCAATAAAGCTGCCCACTACATCGCTTAGTTTGCTTTAACGGTTACTATACCTCGTTACTATGCTTATGATTTTCCTCCATGCATTTCAAATGTTCTTGCTACAGATGCTGTTTGTGGTTGATATTTCAAAGTACGTTTAGCTTAAAAAATAATTATTTTGTAATAATTTAATAAATTTATTGATTATTTTATAACTGCTGAAAATTTAATGGCTAAATATTATTTTAAAAATTATGTGTGTACTTCAGCCTTTCTTTAAATTCCTTTTCTTCTTTTTTTATTTGTATTTTTAGGATTATTGAAAAAATATTTGTTTAAATACCTTTTTGCTCATTTTAGGTGCCCAAAGTATTATTGAGTCAATGTAGGTGCTTAACGTTTTTAACGTTATCTTTTAAGTGCCTAATCTATTACGATCGTTAAAAATTGTGTCTGACATGTGTCACGCTTATATATATATATATATAATATTTTAAAAAGATCTATTTTTTCTAAAATATAAAAAACTCAAACTCTTTAAATTTTTAATTCCAAACTCCCATTACTGTTTATAATCTCTCTTAATCGTTGATAATAAATATATTCTGTAAACATAATTGTTCGAATCTAAAATATTTTAAAAAAATAACACTATGTTTAACAAATTGAAGTTGCTTGATGGTTCTACAATTTTTGTTATTAATCTAGATTGCTTACAAGTGATAATATTTATTCTCAACGATTTGACAGTGAATACTCAAAATACTATGTAGTCTTTGGGGCTGGAACTTGAATTTTCTAGAAATATCAACCGTTTCTTTAACTATCGAGATAGATTGATTTGTATAAATTTTATTTTTAGTTGTTGACAAACAAATGAGAATATACAAACTGTGAGAAATAAAAAAAAAGTCGGTGGTTAACTTAAATTTTCTATCAAGGGTTTTCATCTTTGAATCCTTCAATCACCCCTAGTGGCCAGCCGCCAGATTGAGACCCTGTTTCGAGGGACACGATGTCGCTAAAGAACAATGGTCAGCGGGTGGATGGAAACAGTGTATCAGACAATCCTTTGCCCTCGCGAGATGTGGGTAAGTATGAAGCTATTGTGGAAAAGATTACCGAAAGGAAGGGTGGTGATGTCATGATGGCAGATGTAATAACAGAAGAGAGCTTATGGTCTTTGCCCAAGATGAATTAGAATGTTGTTAATTGTCCAAACTTATTTAAGACTGATGAGAAGGTCACTTTGGGTATCAATGGGCAGAACAATCAAACAACTAATACCATGACCGCTTAAGAAGGGAATAAGGATCATATCGACCCAAATAATGGACCATGTAAAATTTCTTTTCATGATATGGCTGTGGGGAATCAAAATATCAAATCCCATACTGCAATGATTGAAGACTTGGATGTTGAGATATCTGATGATGATGTGATCATATGGGACAATGATTGTTTTTACCTAAAATTAGGTTTTCGGAACGAGTGTATCAAACGATGGATTAGAAACTTGCTAAATTTATCATTGTTCGGTTTCTTGGCAAGACCATTGGATATAGAAATTTACTCAATAGAATTTAATCTTTATGGGGTTTGTGTGATGTAATAAGTCTTATGGATCTAAATAATAAGTATTTTTTAGTCTGTTTTGCCCAGAAGGAAGACTAACAAAGTTCTTGCTGGAGGATCGTATGTGATTTATGGAAGCAATTTAACGGTGTAACCATGGAGTAGAAGTTTCTCAATATCTGAGACTCATCCTTCGATAATCCTAGCTTGGGTAAGACTACCTCGCCTTTCTTATCATTATTATATTAAGAGTATCCTTTGATATATCTCAAGGGCCATTGGGAAGGCGGTGCGAGTTGATTTTAACACAATGGAGGGCAAAATAGGTCGTTTTGCTTGACTTGTTGTGGTTGTTGATCTTATAAAGGTACTACGGTGTTATAGATGGGAAGCAGGTTGACATTGAATATGAGGGACTCTTGACTATATATTTTTTATGTGAGAAATTCGGTCATACTAAAGATAAGTTCAGGGTAAAAGTCAGACAAAGTATGGGAGTGGATAAACATTCCACGCGGAGCATCTGGTAGAGATTTATTTGATCATTGGATGCAAGTAACGAACCAAAGAAGAAAAGTGATAACTAGTAGAAAGTTGGAAGAGGATCGAACCATGCTATAGAGTAGGGTGATAGAAGTTGATTTGATGCCCTAACTACATATATAACCAATGGCTTGGAGAAGGATCGGACCAATGCTACGATGCATGTCATGAATGAGATGAAATTTTCTCCTATAGATAGGAAGGTGGTCGAGGCTGGTAATCTCGTTAGAGGAAAGGCTATAAGGGAATATGTTGTTGAGTGATCTAAGGAAATCAGTTGGAGATCATAAAGTGACTAAGAAGATAGTTCCAAACCAATTGAAGGACCTCTTAGTGGGTGGGGCAGGTAATGCATCAAAAATTGAAAAATCAATACATAGTAGAAAAGTGGTGGTTTTAAGGGAACTATCACAGGAACAAATGGCGTCCTAAGATGATGTAGGTGATGCTTGAAGCTCAATTAATCACTCATTGACTAGGCCAATCATAAACATAAATTCCAAAATAATCAATCAAAACATTCAAAGGATTGCCTAGAAGATGACCAAAAGCTAAGAAGCACGAACCAAACCCGCAAGGAGTCAATGCAATGGTTGATGAAATACCTATCCACCTCGATACAATGAGTGGTGAGACTAAGAATGAAATTTCGATTGGGAATGTTGATAGTTTTCATATATTCCTAATAGATATTTGCAATGGTTTTCTAACAATGATTTTGAGGGGGTGAATAACCCCTTGGGTCTCCTTTCTTCGTGTTTTTATGGTTAATACAACTTTTTAGAATATACAGGGCTTACTTGGCTCTGTCTTTAGATGTTATTTTAAGTTATTAGTGCATTTGTATAATCCTAATATTATTACCCTTTTGGAGCTAATGGTGAGTGGTTCGAAGGTGGATAATTTTGTCAAAATTTTGGGTTTTGAGTTCTTATTTAAAGTTAAAGCTTCAAGTTTTTCAGGAGATATTTAGGTAACGTAGTGAGTTATGTTAAACTTGACATCATGGTTGTCTCTAATCAGTATGTTTATGGTAATTGTTTGAATTTAGTGATTCATCACTCTTTCTTCATTACTTTTGTTTATGCTAGCCCGAATCCTCTAAAGCGATGAAAAATCTGAGAGCTTTATGTTGGATCCCTCCTTAATTGGAGAGGTTCTAGAAAATTCTAGAGCTTTATGGAGAAGTGTAGAATTTTCTAGAACATTCTAGAGAACTTTAGAGAAGTGTAGAACTCTATAGAAGCTTGTGGAAGAGTGTGGAATCCTATGGAGATGTGTGGAACCTTATGGAAGAATATGGAAGGGAGTGGAAGAGTGTAGAGCTTCTTAGAGTGTGGAGCATTCTAGATAATTAACCTCCACCCTTGGATGTAAGTAATCTACACCATTCATTGTGGAGGTGGAGTAGTATAAATAGGGTTGAGAAACTTCATTCTTAACCATCCAAAATCCAAAAACACTAAGAGAGTCCACTTCTTAGAGTGAGAAACTAGAGGGTTAGAGACCTCTTTGAGAGAGAAGAGAGATAGCTTGGGAAGTCTTTATCCTCAAGCTTGAGCGAGCCACCAAGTGTGAGTAAAATTTTGTGAACACATCCTTGTAATCCTACATTCTTTTGAATAGTGGAAGAATCTCCAAATTGGAGAATTATATTCTTGTGCTTTCTTTATTATCCTTAATCTCTAAGTGTCTATCTTAACTTCATGAAGCATGAAAGACCATTATTCCCAACAGTGGTATCTGATTCAGGTTCATCTGTAGCCGTAATTAGCTCGTGCAGTTCAAGATGGAGGATAACATCGCTTATAATGGAGACATGATCAAGCTCACAACCAATAACTACTCATATTGGAAGCCGATGATGGAGGACCACCTGTACTGCAAGGATTTACATGAGCCCATCATCTATAAAGACAAGGTAGAAGGCAAGAGTGATGCTCAATGGGAGCTACTAAATCGGAAGGCCATTCCTATGATCCGTAAGTATATTGATAAAACCCTATTTGAGCATGTTTCTACTTATACAAATGCTTATGAATTATGGACAAAGCTTGAGTCAATGATTCAATGGAAAACGCCTCGTAACAAAGCCAATTTAGTTCGACGGTTGGTGAAATTGGAGTATAAGGATGGTGAAATTGGAGTATAAGGATGGTCAAAGTATGATTGAGAACTTAAGTAATTTCAAGGGCTCGTAAATCAATTAACAAAAACTGAGATGAAAATTGACGATGAGTTACAAGCCTTTCTACTCCTCAGTTCCTTACCAGAAAGTTGTGATACACTCGTTGTTACACTTAGTAATTCAGCTCCGGAAGGAAAGCTCACCATGTATACTATTAGTGATAGCCTCCTCGGTGAAGAAGCAAGGAGAATAGAACAAGGCGAATCTATTCATCCCTAAGTTAATATTATTGAGAACAGGGGTAGGAATAAAACTTGAGGAATAGCAAAAGCTGAGATTTCATCAATCCCAAGGTAGATCCAAGTCATGCTCGAAGATTACGTGCTACTATTGTTGAAGGATAGGCCACAAGAAAATAGAATCTCGATCCTTCAAGAGATACCAGAAGGTCGATAATGTTAAGCTAGACCAAATCAGCCCAACGAATAAGCAATAAGAGAATAGTACTACTACCGCAGTATTAAAAGAAAATTTTCTATATATCATTGATGAAGGTAATATCCTAAACATTGCTTATGATGATAACTCCTAGATTGTCAATTTTGGTGCTTCCTTCCATGTTACTCCACATGGAAGTTTCTTCTCATCCTACCGAAGCGGTGACTTTGGTACGATGCAAATGGGAAATCAAGACATGAGCAAGATCATCTGGATATGAGACATCATCCTGACAACAAGCACTGGATGCAATCTTATCTTAAAAGATGTGAGGCATGTTCTGGCCATGCGCCTCAATCTTATCTCTGTTGGGAAACTAGATGATGTTGGTCTGATAAATTACTTTGGTGAAAAAAAGTGAAAGCTCACAAAAGGAAGCCTAATAATGGCTTGAGGAAACAAGGAAAGGTCATTGTACGTTATGCAAGCTAATCTCTACAAAGGAGAGGTAAACATCACCACTGAAGATGTAGATATATGGAATAAATGAATTGGGCACATCAGTGAGAAGGGTCTACACATGCTCGCTCCAAAACAACTCCTTCCTGACGTGAAAGGTAAACCACTTGACCCTTGTGCTCAATGTTTAGCTAGAAAACAACACATAGTTTCTTTCCAAAGATCTTCTCTGCCCATAAAGAGAAAAAACATCCTAGACCTCGTACACACCGACGTGTGTTCGATGTCTGAGAGATCAATTGGTGGAGCATTGTACTTTGTTACCTTCATTTATGACCATTCAAGGAAGGTGTGAGTGCACCTGTTAAAATCAAAGGATCAAGTGCTTGATGTATTCAAAGAATTCCATGCTCTAGTGGAGCATGAGACTGGACGGAAGATCAAGTGTGTATGATCTGACAATGGAGGTGAGTATAGAGGTCCTTTTGAAGCATATTGCAAGAAATATTGCAAGAAAGAGTTCAATTTGTGCTCTCTCATGCTAAGTTACCTAAATCATTTTGGGGAGAAGCTATAATAGAAGTGGTTGACATTGTCAACCTTACACCATCAGTTCCCTTGAACGGGGGCATCTTAGAAGAAGTCTGAACGGGAAAAAGGGATTCATACAATCATCTCAAGGTATTCGGGTGCAGGGCATTTATTCACATACCCAAATATGAGAGAGTCAAGCTTGACGCAAAGACGAAGGAATGCATCTACCTTTGTTCACCTAAGGATAAATTCGGTTATCAGCTTTGGGATCCAGTCAATAAGAATGTTGTCCGCAACAGAGACGTTGTATTCTTTGAAGACCAAACAATCGAAGATATCAAAAATTTAGAGATGTCAAGATTAAAAAGCGACAAGAACACCAAACCTACTCCAGTTCAACGTCAGTATAATAATACATAAGAAAACAATGATACTGAAGAGCATGAACCTATGTCAGAGCAAACTAACCAGGAGGCTCATGATGAACCAGCTCAGGAAGAGCCTCAATCTACCTCTCTAACAACACGAGAGTCGAGACGATCCTCAAGAGATAAAAGACCATCCACTCGGTATAATACAAATGAGTATGTTATGCTCACTTATGAGGGGGAGTTCGAAGCTATAAAGAAGCAATTAGTGATAGTCATAAAGAAGAGTGGAGAAGAGCCATGCAAGAAGAGATGCAATCCTTGCATGAGAATCATACTTATGAACTTGTGGAGCTATCAAAAGGGATAAGAGCCTTAAATAATAAGTGGGTGTATCGGATCAAGACCGAAGATAGTATCTCAAAGCCTCACTATAAAGCTCAGTTATTCATCAAAGGATTTAGACAAGAACACGGTATAGACTTTGAATAAATATTCTCTCCCGTGGTAAATACATCATCCATTTGAATAGTCCTTGGCTTAGAAGCCATGCAAGATTTGGAGATTGAACAGCTCGATGTCAAGACGGTGTTCCTACATGGTGATCTAGAAAAAGAAATCTCATAGAGAAGCATGATAGATTCAAAGTTCCAGACAAAGAAAATATAGTGTACCGTCTGACTAAGAGTCTATATGGGCTTAAGCAAGCACCAAGGTAATGGTACAAAAAGTTTGACTTTTTCATGGTAGAACATGATTTCAAAAAGGCGAAAAGCGATCATTGTGTCTTCACAAAAAGGTATGCAAGTGGTGACTTTCTTATACTTCTGTTATGTGTTGAGGATATATTGGACAAGATCACATGAAGATAACTGCTTTAAAGAAAGAATTAAGAAAGAGTTTCGCCATGAAATATTTGGAACTAGCTAAACAAATCCTTAGGATGAGAATAACTCGTGATAGATCAAAGAGACTATTATGGCCATCCCAAGAGAGATAAATTAAGAAGGTGTTGGTAAGATTCAACATGTACAAATCAAATCTGGTTAGCATACCACTTGCTGGACACTTCAAGTTGATTTTGAAGAAAAGTCCCACAAATGATAACGAAATGGAGGAAATAAATAAAATTCCATACTCATCTGTAGTAGGCAGTCTCATGTATGCAATGATATGCATAAGACCAGATATCACCTATGTTGTTGGAGTCGTGAGTCGCTTCTTGGCCAACCCAGGGAATGAACAATGGGTTGCAACCAAATGGATCTTCCAATATCTACGAAGAACTTTCAAAAGGTGTTTATGCTTTGGGAAATGAAAACATGTGTTGGAAGGATACACAAATGTATACTTGGCCGATGATATTGATTCAAGAAAATCAACATGGTATACCTAACTACTTTATAGGGGGAGATGTATCGTGGCAATCAAAGCTGCAAAAGTGTGTTTCATTGTCCACTACTGAGGCAAAATACATAGCAGCTATTGAAGCTTGCAAGGAGATGTTGTGGATGAAGAATTTGTTGATGGAGCTGGGAATAGATTAAGAAAGGTATGTCTTAAAGTGCAACAATCAAAGTACAATTTATCTGGCAAATAATTCAACATTTTTTCCCGCACAAAGCACATAGACACTATATATCATTAGATCTGAGACTTTCTCGAAGAAAACCAAATACATGTTGACAAGGTTCACACAGATGTGAACTGGTCAGACATGATAACTAAAGTAATACCGACAAAGAAGTTCGAAGATTGTTGTCAAGGTGTTGGCTTGCTACTACCTCCCAATGAAGTTGAGAGGGGGACATTTGTTGGATACCCCCTTAATTGGAGAGGTTCTAGAAAATTCTAGAGCTTTCTGGAGAAGTGTAGAATTTTCTAGAACATTCTTAAGAACTCTAGAGAAATGTAGAACTCTCTAGAAGCTTGTGGAAGAGTGTAGAATCCTCTGGAGATGTGTGGAACCTTATGGAAGGGAGTGGAAGAGTGTAGAGCTTCTTAGAGTATGAGGAACATTCTAGATAATTAACCTTCACCCTTGGATGTAAGTAATCTCCACCATTCATTGTGAATGTGGAGTAGTATAAATAGGGGTGAGAAACTTCATTCTTAACCATCCAAAATCCAAAAACACTAAGACAATCCACTTCTTATAGTGAGAAACTAGAGAGTTAGAGAGCCTCTTTGAGAGAGAAGAGAGATAGCTTGAGAAGTCTTTATCCTTAAGCTTGAGTGAGCCACCAAGCGTGAGTCAAATTTTGTGAACATATCCTTGTAATCCTACTAATCTTTTGTATAGTGGAAGAATCTCCAAGTTGGAGAATTATAGTCTTGTACTTTCTTTAATATCCTTAATCTCTAAGTGCCTATCTTAACTTCATGAAGCGGGATAGACTGTTATTCCCAACACTTTAGAACTGGATCCTAATAGGTTGTGGGTTTCAGGAGGGGATTTCATTGCCATTTGTAACAGTTCTAAGAGATAGGGTTTTTCTCATAATGACACTATGATTTTTCGAAGATTTTATGCTTTTTTGTTCAATTTTGGTCTCTTAGATGTGGGTTTTAATGGTTTTGAATTTGCGTGGAAGTGGGGATATTTGTTTCAGCGTTTGAATAGATGCCTTTGTAACAATGAGTGATATGATTCTTTTATTTTGTCGGAGGTGTTCCATCTTCATAAATAAGGCTCTGACAATAGACCTATCTTTCTTGTCTTGGATCATAAGAAACGTAATAAAGTGGATCCTCCTTTATGTTATATTGATGCATGGAATGATCACCCCAAGATTAAAAAATTAATTGTGAACTCGTGGTGTAAGGAGGAAAGCATGAATGTTAACATATGTAGCATACAACGCAATTGCTTGAGGTGGAACACCGAATCCTTCGATCATATTGGTCGACACAAATCTCTTCTTCTTGCTCATACTAAAGGTATTGAAAACGCATTGGAGAAATCAAGCTTACCTTTTCTTGAAAAGCTAAAGATTGAGCTAAAAATTAGCTTAATTTAGTACTCAATCAATAGGAGAGTTTATGGTATCAAAAATCATGAAGTTGATAGAATGAAAAAGGTGATCGAAATACCAAGTATTTTCATACTTTAGTCATGGCTTGACGAAGAAGAAACTCTATAGAAAAGTTAAAAGTGGGTGATGGGCGTTAGAGTATGGATCCTAATGAACTCAAGGCTTGTGCAGTAGAGTTTTTTCACACGTTTCACTAGTGAATTTACTATGAATAGAACTCCTGCTTCATCGGGTAACTTTTCTCATATTAGTGACTTTGGCAAGAGAGCTTTGCTTGCGAGTGTGATGCAAGAGGAGGTTCGATCCAATTTTGTTCTCCATAGATCCTCTTAAGGCTCTGAGCATCGATAGTCTTTATGTTTTTTTCTATCAGAAGTATTGAGATTTTGTGAGGGATTCTGTTATTTTTTGTTAAAAGATTTTTTTATTGTGAACCTCTGAAGGAGTCGGTGAATCTTACTCTTTTAGTTTTAATTCCGAAGGCTGAAGTGTTAGAGTATTATAACCAATTTTGATCGATTAGCTTGTGTAATATCCTTTATAAGGTTATGACGAAGATTGTGGTCATTAAATTGAAGTTGTTTCTACCTAATTGGGTTCATCCTAACCAATATAGTTTTGCTCCAGGTCAAAGTATCATGGACAACATTATTTTTACGCAGGAGGTGGTTCATTTTATGTCTAATAAATCGGGTAAGAAAGCTTGGATGTAAATAAAGGTTGATCTTAAGAAAGTCTATGATAGGCTTGAGTGAGATTTTACAGAGGAAACCTTGATTGATGTGGGATTACCAAGTAAGTTTATCACTCTCATTATGCATTGTGTCCACTCAATTTCTACGCATATTCCTTAAAATGGAGAGATTACATATGTTTTTAAGCATACCCGGGGTATTCTCTAGGGTGGTCCTTTATCACCATATCTCTTTGTTCTTTGCATGGAGTAATTGGCATATGAAATTATCAATCAGTGAATATGGGTGATTGGAAGGGTATTTATCTATCTTAGAATGGTCATGGTTTGATACATCTTTTCTTTATCAATGATCTAGTCCTTTTGTCCAAAGCCTCGAGAGTGCATATGTCAATTATTAAGGTAGTGTTGGATAGATTTTGTACTTGGTCGGGCCATCATGTTTGTGTCTCTAAAATATATGTTTGTTTCTCCAAGAATTGTGATTTAGATTTTCATCGAAAAATTTCACAAAATTTTGGCTTTGAGGTTGTAACGAATTTATACAAGTACATTGGTGTTTCACTCCTTCATATCCGAGTCAAAAAATAACTAATGGCTACTTGATTGAGTAGATCTAGGGACGTCTTTCTGGTTAGACAACCCGTACTCTATCTCTGGCATGAAGGATCACCCTTGCAAAATATGTGTTGCAAGCAATTTTGATTTATGTTATGCAATCCACTTGGCTTCTGAAAGATATTTATCTTGATATTGAGAAATTAATCCGACAATTTATTTGGGGAAATAGAGATGAAAAATCTAAGCTATCTCTTATGAGTTGAGATATGTTGAAAGCTCCTACTGATTGTGGTGGCTTGGGGATACATGATTTATCCAAACAAAATTATGACTTCCTTATGAAAATTGGGTATAAGTTAATCCTTGATGACAATAGCTTGTGGGTTTGCATCCTTAAGGATAAATATATATGGTATGATAACTTACTTGTTTCTCTTCAAAATATTAATTGTTCGAGATTTTGGAAAGGTTTTGACGAAGTACAGGATGATGTTTGTATGAGTGTTTGTTGTACTATGCTCAATGAGATTCATACTAACTTTTGGTATAACATTTGGCTGGCGCAGGTGGGTCTATTGGCTCATCATTATCTTGGCATGAGATTATCGCCTCCCACTAGTGTTGCTTCATTTGTTACTGAGTTGGGACATTGGGACGTGATAAAACTTCAATGTGTTTTCTTGGACCATGTGATTCAACATATCATGGCTATGAGACCATTCAATATGTCTTTACTTACAATTATATGATGATTTTGATTTAAATAGTGATTGAAAATGTAACACCCCAAATTTTGAGCTAGTAGTTTCTGGTTTACTAGATAGTAAATGGACCCCGTGAAAATTATAAATTTAAGTCATTGACTTAATTGGGTTGAGCTTTGGCCAATTAGTAATAAAAAGGAGATTTTCGAATAGTGGAAAGATAAGACATGACCAAAAGTGTAATTATCCTATTTTAAAAGATAGAGACTTTTTTATCTCTTCATTTATTCTTCCTTTATCCACCATTTCTTCTCCATTCTTCCTCCCAAACACCTTATTTCAAAGGTAAGATCTTGAACCCATTTTCATACTTCAATTTCTTTCATAAACTCCTTAGCAACACCATTTTAATGATTCAATTCTTGGGGTATTTCTTAGGTAAAGAAAAGTGGGGGGTTTCATCCAAATCATAAAGAATTACATGTGCCTAAACTAGGAGCTTCATTTCAGGATCATAACATTAAAGTAGTGTATTTTTAATCCTTTGTGGTGTTAAGGTTTTCTTAAATATGATGATTTGCTAGGATTTGAGTATTTGAGTTTTTAGGGTTTTAACCTTGATTTAAGTCATAAATGATGAATTTGATGTAAAACATATGTTTTTCTGATACTTTATGACCCTAAATAACTCCCTAAAGTTTTAATACACGATTAGAAACCAAACTATTGTCTTTAGATTATTTTAGGTGTTTTCACGAGCATAAATAAATCATTTCTAGGTTCGAGTATTGATAATAGAATGAACAATATTGATACTGGATGAATTGGGGCAAAAATTAGGGATTTCAAAGGGGTGTATCGATGTTGTTGGGGAGAGTATCAATATTGGACCTATAATATCGATATTGAGGGTGTTTGGTATTGATACTGGGCTATTTTTCAGGACATCGAAGTTATTTCTGGTATTGATACTTATAGGGTATTGATACTTGACCCTAGGGCATCAAAACTACTCACTTTGGGCAGTTAAATTTGACATATTTGAGGCATGTAAGAGCTAAGGATGATCTATAATGGTAGAACGTAGTTCGTAAGGGACATAAATGGCCAAAGGGGCCCGAGAACACTCGTAGGAGTGGACTACAACCAGAGTAACCATAGCAGGCATAATATGCCCAAGTTATTTTGACTGAGCATGTAACGAGTATCTAAAATCAAAAGATCATTATAGAGGAGGTATCAAAGAGCGGTATAACGAGATAATTGGATTATAAAATAGCGGAGTTGCGTACTACAAGGATGTCAGTGAATGGTAGCGTACAATTGTCCCTCCAATTCGAGGGTCAGTTGAGGGAAATCGTAGTAGGAGCGTTTAGAGAGTTGTTACCCAATAATGAATCAAGTTAGATATCAGGCCAATTAGTGTTACAGACAACGAACCACCAGCACAATAATTGTCACGAATTCATAAAACATGTAGAGACTTCTCTAGAGATAGAAATGACTAAAATTCCTTTAAGAAACAAATGAACCAAATAAAGTAGCTTAATAAATAACAATATTAGCAAAATAATAAGCTTTCGTATAACGTTCTAGGTGATAGAATGATCGAGATAACAGTTAGTGAGAGGATGATCTCACTTTAGCGTGTTCAACTAAGCTAGGGATGTAAGTTTTTTATACACGTAAAATTTTGGTTTTTACCCCGAGACTCTTGATTATTCAAGGTAGGCTAGTGTGTTGTCCTGAGATGCACATGAAACTCCTATGACCACACCACTAGACCTACCTCATGTTAGTTTCAGTCATGCATGTATAGTCCATCAGTTCAGTGCGTCAGATATGTTAAAGTTTGGCTTAAAGGCATTGTAATACTAAGTCAATGCTTCCGTTGAGTAGGAATTGTACTAATGCTATATGACACTGGTTCCCCCTGTGATCTACCTAATGGCTATGTGAGGACCAGAAATCATTCTGTATGTTAATTGAAATTTCACTGATGTTATGTGACACTGAGTTCCCTTAGTTCACTAGTGTTTAATGGTTGTATGAGACCAGATACTAGTCAAGTTTGCATTCAAATAATGCATAGTACGGTTAAGTTTGCATAGGTTTGAATTCAGATAATGCATAATAAAATCAATGTCACATTCAGATAATGCGTAGTAGTTACAATCATTAGAGTTAGAGACTCTTTAGTGGTGTACTCATGGCGAGTCCCTTGGAAGAGGATTAAGGTAAGCGTGAGACTCCTACCTCAGTGATAGAACAAATAAGTCTTAAGTAGGTAGCACTTGATCTAGATCATGTATGTACATATTGCTTAGTACTATGTCTTCAATATTCTTGCATTTATGAAACTTTTAAGGCTACATTAGATTAGCGATTATACTATTAGGCTTTGTAAGCTCAACCTTTGGATGTTTTTCATTGGCAGGTCAGTAGCTAAGCAGTTTGTGAAGCACCGTCGCAGCATAACTTCCAGCATCTCCTTTAGAGTATTGTAATGTAGCTTTAGTGGGCATGTGTATTCATGGAACCTTACTTATGTATTTGAGTTGTAAACTCTCAAGATGTATTATTTTGATTTAAATTATGTGTCACGGATCTCTGACTTATAAAATGTTTTAATAATTGTTTTGTATGTGTTATGATACCATTCAGAATGCTTGAAAAGAAAATAAATATGTTTTGAAAATTAGGGGTTTCTTCGGTGGCCTAATGTGGCACTTTAAGCCTATTCGGGTTTAGGGTGTTATAGAAAATTTATTTGGTGCAAATATGTTTTCCAGAGAATATGGATTTTCCTTTGGCTTGCGAGTCAAAAACTCCTTACTAACTTAGAGCGAACTCGTCGACATGTTATGAACTCCTCTTTCTGTAAAATTTAGAATTTAAGTGAGGAATCAGTTGAACATGTTTTACATTATTTTCCAGTGACGATAAATATAGTTGCTCGAAATTGATTCGTGATTCTAAATGGAACGTGTTTATACACATGCCTTTTGAAGGTTGGTTGATGATAATCTACGCTCACTAAGTAATTTTATTGTTGTCAAAGGTGATTGAAATATCTTTTTACCAACAATTTTATGGCAGCTTTGGAAGCGTCGTTGTAATGTGTTGTTTGATGAGTATTTTGTTGAGAAAGAGGGTTTGTTATTCCACTCTTGTTATTTTTGAATCAAACAATTTCATTCAAAATGCCAATTAGGATGGTGGATCATGACCTTTAATTACTGACACCGTACGTTGGAAAAAAACTCATGATAACCGTGTTAAGGTGAATGCTGACGGAGCTTGTAGCTTACAAAACAATGATGTTGCCGCGAGTGACATCCTTCGAGATGACCAGGGATCAAGATTGTTTGGCTTCACTTAAAAGTCTGGGTAAATGTTCTATCTTTATAGTTGAGTTATGAGTTACTTTTATCATGCTTTCTCATGTTTAAAGGATGAGTCTTCAACGAATTGAACTTGATCAAGATAATATGGAAGTGGTTCAATTGTTTAACAATCATTCCACTAGTCTAGAGAACAATCTACTGGTATAGGAGACCCTTGAGTTGTTATCACGTGATTAGAAGGTGAAGATTAAATTTATCAATTGTAGTTTGGATGAAGTGCCAGATACACTAACCACTTTATCTCGTAGCTTGTCGATTGGCGAGTGTAAGCACCAATTTTTTATCCAAAAACTATATATTATTACAGAAATTAATTTAAAACAAAAAAGGGGCCATACCCTGCATCACCAACCACTCACAGCCCCACCAACCAAGCCTGCTGCCACCACCAACCGAACAGGCTATGCCCTGTTGTTCACCATTCCTCTGCTATATTCCATGCCTCACGTTACAACAACTAACACCAAACCAATATATTTATTTTTGTTATTTCACATGTAATGGGTATAAAAACCCAACAAAAAAAAACAATTTAAAGTGGTCGGATTCTAAAAAAACAGTGTAACAAGATTCCGAAAAATCCTTCAAAAAAGTGCACTGTAACTGATTTTGAGCAAAACAATAAAATAATGTTTTTTTATTTCAAATAGCCTCTATGTTTCTTTTTTTTCTTTTTTCTCAGGTTTTTTATTGGTTAGAGTCTCAGTAGTGCAAGCTGCAATATTAAAATATATAGCATAAGATAAATGATTTTTTATTTCAAACATAACACCCCAATCCAGCCGTTTACAACCAAAATAAAAAGAAAAAAAATAAAAGAAAATAGTTTCGAAACTTACCCGAGTCGTACGCGTCGCCGAATTTCGGAGGGAAGCCAAAAAGTCGGGGCTTTTCATTCGGATTTAGGGGTGGTTTACAACATTTTTAGCCCAAGGGGAGGGCTTAGATTGGTAGATATGGGCCTGAGGAATTTTTCTGAAATTTTTGGGACGATTTGCGTTTTCTGATGGCCGAAGCTTGTTAGGGGTGGCTGGCCTGTTACCAGCCGGGGAAGAAGAGAGCAAAATGAATTTTTTTCCTTTTTTTTGTTTTGGCTTAGAGTGAATGAAAAACAAAAAAAACACTTGATATTTATACGGAAACTATTGGGTATAATTGGATTTAACCCCCCAAACTATTGTCATATTTTTTTAATTTGGTCCCTGAAAGGACCAAAACTGCTAGTTTACCTTTCTTTTGTGCATACTTTATTGTTTTTGGTTTATTCACGTTTTAGTCCCCCAAGTTTTAGCTTGTTTTTATATTTTAGTCTAGTAGGCTCCAAAGCTGTAATTTTCCCTTTTATTTGGGTGAAACTTCCTTTTAGTCCCTTTAAGTTTGTCGTGTTTTTGCATTTTAGTCATGTATAGTGACTATTTAATTTTTTAAAAATATATGTGGTTCAATTATGTAATTTTCTCTTTTTATTTTATAGATTACTTTTTAGGCTTAAATAAAATGAAAAATTGCTCTTAGGTCCCTGTATATTATGTGTGTTTTGTGTTTTAGTCACTAATATGCTTAGTTTTAATTTATTTCGAATTACAGTTTAAATTTCAATTTATTTTAATTTATCCCTTTTTTATTTTTAATTTCTTCCGTTTAGGTTTAGGAATTTAAAAATTATGCAATTAGGTCCTTTATTTTATTTTTTTATTCTATTTTGTTTTTACTTTTTTTATTATTGTTATTTTATTATTTTAATTATGTTTATTAATTATTTTGATATTTCATGGCTTTAATTCTTAGATTTAGTTTTAAATAGGTTAATATTCGAATCAAGCTTAGCAATTAGGACGACACTCTAGTTTAATTGGGGAGCAATTCGAGTCGAGTTTTCGCATAAGATGCCCGATTACTCGAGTCGATTGCTCGATTCTAAAATTAATTAATAATTAATATTTTCTAAAAAGATTTAAGTTTAATAATTTTGATAATAATTGTGTTTTTAATTAGCCCCCTAACTTTAGAAATTATCAATTTAGGTCCTTAAAATTTTAGTCTCTTAGAGCCCGATATTTTAGTTCTTTGACCCTTTTAGTCCTTGATTCGATTAATGTTTTAATTTTGACATAATTAAATAGGTTAAATAGAGCCTTCACTTTTAGATAGATTTTAATGTAGTCCCCCTAATTTAGGGAATAATTCGAATTAGCCCTCGCGTAAATGCTCAAGGGACCACCTCGGTTATTCGATTCAATAATCGGTTTAAAAATCAAATAGGGTTAATATTAGAACCTACACTTCTAGGTTTGAACCTTTAGGTCCTTTAATTTCATAATTTGACACCTTAAGCTAGAAAAAGCCTTTAATTTACCTTAACTTAATTAGGATTAAATAAAAATGTGTTTGATTGCATTGTTTTTTTTTAACCTAAGGCCATGCTCACTTATTAGGGAATTAATAGTATAACTCCCGTAAGTGTGCTCGGAGTGTGACTACTGGTGATTATCGAAATAGGTCGACATCATTTTCAAAGAATACATCATGATTTTCTAAAAACGAGGTAATATTCAATTATTAGGCACAATAGTTGATCTCCCGCATTTACGCTTGGGGTAGAATGCTATCGGTCTCAATAAACGAATACCCTTTTCAACTTTGCATCTGTAATGATTTTCAAATTAAATAAAGATCAAACTCAAAATTTCCGATTTTAAATATAAGGTAATCAACTAGATACCAATTTTTGAGCACTTGTAGGGTGCTAATCATTCCTTATGCGTAACCGACTACCGAAACTGATTTCTGGATTTTCACAAACCTTAAAACTCGGTATTTTGAAAAAAGGAAATTTTTTTTTATTAAAATCACATAATTTCACGGTGTTCCAATCGCACCTTAAATGATTGGTAGTGACTCACATTTCGAAACACTTTTTAAATAGAAAACTCCTGAGTCGGTATCGATCTTTTCTCCATCAGGACGAAAAAACGGTGTAGACATCGATTTATACTTTGAAGAACTTCTATTAGAGGTGCTTTCTTTTCTGAACAAAAAGTAGCACCATATTCTGTGTTTGACTCAAAGTGTGAGTGAGTCTAACCATGCAACGCGTGAGGTTGAGAACTCTCATGCTATTCAGCGGGAGGATTCTGACGGTTAAGGATAATTGATGAGTTTTGTTAAATTCGGGTTGTGACGAGTATGTTTGTTTTCATTTAGTTTATTTTATTTTAGTTTGCTAAGTGATTTCTCATAGTTTTTTTATTATTTGCTACCATAAGTATTTTTTTTCTTCCAATTAGACAGAATACTATTTTAACGAGACCTTTTTTTATATATAAAAAATTTGATAATATAAAAACTGATACAATCCTAGGTTTCGGCAAACACGCCAAGCGCCAACCGATTAACTGCTCCACCCATCCAAGATATGGCCACGTCACCTATATATGACAAGGCAAATCTGAAGCATCCACGTAGTTTATACTGCCCAATTACTAATTTCCAAAACTTTTAATATTTTTATTATTTAACTGTTAACACCCCTCCTTTCCTATTCTCCTGAAAAGAGGTTAAACACAAACAAATCTCAGAAAACCAAAGTTGGACCGAGAAAAATACTGATCGGATCATACCGTTCGTTTACCTTCTCATCGTCGAATCTCCACCGTTAGTTTTCATTAGTGGCGGTATCTCTTTCTCCGTCGCGGCTCCGTCGTCAATTTTCGTAACCGGCGAGTCTTTCGTCCTCACTTTCCCTTTTTCGAATTAATGCAACTACTTTCTATTTTCTTATTTATTTATTTTATTGTTCAGAAGAATGATCTCGAACTGTTTCTCCTCTTTTTTTTTTTCATTTTCATGTTGATAGTGAGATGCCTATTAGAGTTTTGAGGAAGCAAAAACTGAAGGAAAACATATTTTTTTGGTAAATCATATAAAGTATTAAGAAAAGAAAGAATGAATTCTTTGATTTTCTTAAACTATCGAAGATAATATTTTTCCTGTTGTTTTTTTTTACTTTTGAAAGGAAAAGTGAAAGGAAAAACTCCTTCGGAAAAGCAAACAATATTTTTGATGAATATTTGTTTTAGTAAACAAGAATGATCGTAATCCTATATACACAGCGGTTTGCAATGATGATTTATATAAAATTTATTTTATTCTTCTAATTCTGTTTCTTTTGGTTCTAATTTACAGTCTTCGTTTGGCATTTTATTTCTAGCATGGCTGCATCTTTGCTCAGTTATCAAATCTATTTGGCATCTGAGTTTTAGTAAGGGTACGTTTGAAAGGAAACATGTAGCAGCCTTTAGGTTTGGAATGGATACGTGGTCTATTATTTCATTTTTTCCTTTATAATATTTGGGAGGATAAATTGATATTAACGTTTTGATTTCATCACAAATGGTTTCTCATTTAAAATATTCAACTTCATAGTTATTTGATCAAGAAAGCATGAGTTATGTTTTCTATTATTTCAAGATATATTTTGAAGCAAATTAAGTTTACTTCAGCTTTAGTTCTTTTGGTGTTTTCCATATATAGTTGTTAATTTAGGCATAGAATTTACTGCATAATACTCTAGTAAATGTAATAGTGTGCTTTTTCTTTTTGGTTCCAATGAATTTGATTTAATGCAGCTGTCCTTGTGATTACTACTTGCTTGATGTATTTAGTCCTCTAATTTTCGTTTTGATTTTTGATAATGGAATTTTCAGCTTTACTTCATTTTCTTCTTTAAGAAATTGAATCAGTTTTTCTTGTGTTTCTTTTAGTAGTTATTTTATCTTTCCATTGGTTACTGGTATCAGCTTACTTCCACCATGTAGCAGTTTCACTGTATTTTATATCTGCTTTTGCTTTACAGGACCGGTTACAATGTAAAACAAAGAGTTACTGATTAGATTCATATGGGTGATTATGAACACATACAACACATTAATTTCCATTCAAGTTTTACCAGCATTTGAATTTAGCGTCTGCTTGAGAGAAAAGCTCTCTGCCGTCGCCATCGTCACTGCTGGCACTGAACCATACCGGTACTTCTTTTCATTTCACATATCGTGATCTGAACTGTTCCATTATATTAACTCGATGGCTGTTGCAGCATTTAAGGGACTCTTTAACAGTGAATGTCATTGAAATAAGAGGATGGAAACAAAACCTTCTGGAAGAAGACAGTATTTGTTCAGACTGAAACTGGCTCTGTTCTTGGTATAGAGTTAGATAGGAGTGACAATGCCCATACTGTGAAAAGGAAACTACAGATTGCTCTTAATGTTCCAATAGAGGAGAGGTCTCTCATATTTGGGGATGTGGTGCTGAAGAATGATCTAAGTACTGTCAGACATGATTCTCCACTTATTCTCACAAGAAACTTCATCCATAGAAGCACATCTACACCATATCTCTCACCTAATGGGAAGGATATTCAGCAGAGAGATCAGAGTGATCCCATTGAGATATTAGTGTGTTCAAATAACTTCTCCAGGATAAAGAAACTGGTAGGGGAAATTGTGGAAGCTATGAAAATTGGGGTTGATCCCATCCATGTTTGTGGTGGTCTAGGAGGTGCCTACTATTTTCGAAATAGCCAGGGTGAAAATTGTGCAATTGTTAAACCAACCGATGAAGAATCTTATGCCCCAAACAACCCAAAAGGATTTATTGGCAAAGCCCTTGGGCAGCCAGGACTGAAACGCTCAGTGCATGTTGGGGAGACTGGCTTTAGGGAGGCAGCAGCTTATCTTCTTGACTATGATCACTCTGCCAATGTTCCCTCAACTGCTCTTGTGAAGGTCACACACTTTATTTTTAATGTCAATGATGGAGTGAATGGAAACAAGCAGCAAGAGAGAAAGGAATTTAGCAAGATTGCTTCTCTGCAGCAGTTTATCCCTCATGATTTTGATGCCAGTGATCATGGGACTTCAAGCTTTCCAGTTGCTGCTGTACATAAGATAGGGATATTAGATATCCGCATTTTGAACATTGATAGGCATGCTGGAAATCTTCTGGTTAGGAAAATTGGTGGAGGTGGAGGACTTGACCAAGTGGAGCTTGTGCCTATTGATCATGGCCTATGCCTTCCCGAAAACATGGAGGACCCCTACTTTGAGTGGATCCATTGGCCTCGGGCATCAATTCCTTTCTCAGAGGATGAGCTTGAATATATATCCCGTCTTGATCCATTTCGAGATTCTGAACTGCTTAGAATGGAGCTTCCAATGATTCGAGAGGCATGTCTCCGTGTCTTGGTTGTTTGCACAATTTTTCTCAAGGAAGCAGCAATTTCTGGTTTGTGTTTAGCTGGGATTGGTGAGATGATGAGTAGGGAGTTTCATGGCCCGGAGGAGGTGCCAAGTGAGTTTGAGTTCATATGTATTGAGGCAAGGAGAGTTCTAGAGGAAAGGAATATGCTTTCTGATAATGTGAGAAATGTAGAGAATGAGTTTCAGTTTGAAATTGAATGCAAGGAGGGGTTCAATTTAACTTCTAATCTAGAACAGAAATTGGCATCACATGTTTATTGTTGTCCGGTTGGTGGAAATACCCGGAATCCACTTTCCAAGGTAGAAGAGAATGTAGACGAATGGAGCAAGGATGATGGGAATATAAAACCACCAAGGGAAGATGAATGTGCTTATACTGCTGCTCAAGACAAGGTTCCAAATGTTCCAAGACTGTCAATTTCAATGAAAAATGTCGGTATTGGAGAAAAGAGTTGGAGGCATGAGAAAGTAATGCTGAAAAATGGTTACTCGTCTGCTACGTCATCTGGAATCAGAAGCGTGAATGAACAGCTAGTCGGAAGCTCATGTTTCGTGAAACTGGGTGATATGAGTGAAGAGGAGTGGGTACAGTATCTTGAGAATTTCCAGCATCTGATTTTCCAGGAATTTTCTAATCGTAAGTTGGGGAGTGTAAGTCAGAGGCAGAGACTGAGGCTTGGAACCTCATGCAAGTTTTGAGTTGGCTAATGTTTTCAAAGTGTAGAAATCGAAAGCCTAAAGTTAAAAAGGTTTGAGGGTTGTTGGAACCAGAAAGCAAAACTGTAGGTTACTCTAAGGATTTCCTATCAAGAATGGACTTCATTGATGAGTTGAAGTTACTGTTATTGGATATGGTTTACTACCTTGTAGAGCGTTGAAACTCTGGTCTCCAGTTGGAAGAGGTGAGGACTGCTGTTTACATTTCCTCACTGACTTTTAACTCTCACTGTTTCCACTTTGCTTTTGTTTGATTTTGCTATGGTGTCCTCGTATATAAATAATCTGGTTGAACTTCTCTTTATTCCGAATTTTAGAGAAGGCTGAATGTTGAATAGAATACAAGGAATTTGCAAGAAGACAAATAATGAATGTATACAATATTTGCAGATTCAAATTATGTGACGTTTTCTGGTTTGCTATAGTTTTTAGCCATAATGGCTACATTGCAGTTTTATCTTATGCCTGCTGAACTCTATTTTGAAGCTTCAACTCATACCTGTGTTGATTGTTAAGTGAGGAAAAGAAAAGGAATAGAAAAGCCCTGACGATTGTTGATTGAAGTTTGGCAATTGGTAATGGAACTCATGGCGTCTACGTTTGCATTTGCATGAAATTACTGTTTTGCTTTCCATACAATTTATCTTCGGAAAATTAAGGAAATAGATTAGAATTCTCTTTTCCAGAATACCTAGTCTGTACATCATGTGATAAGAATATGTTTTGTGATGATTAATTGTGACTATGTTTTTATTAGTGGATGTGATATCTTTGATACGATATCCAGCTTCGGAGTGTTACATTTAAAGGTATTAGATCATAGGTTTAGGGTATTTGTTATTTGGGTATTTTGTGTTAATATGATAGTTTATATTGTGTTGAGTCAGAATATAAATTTTGTTATTTCTTAATTAATTTGTAAGAAGAAATAGAATCAAATACTTTTTGAATAATGTTGTAAAGTGTCTGATGATTCAATTGGTCTGTGGACCTTGAATCATTTTGTGCTTCCTCAAATTATGAAAAAGAAGAACAAACTTTGAACCCTCGAAGCCTTTCGAATAATCTAAGAAATTCTGTCAACCTAGCAAATATGGTGTAAAATATATGAAATTTGACGAAGACGAGGAATATTTTTAAATAATATGAAATTTTATACGACTTTAACTAAAAAGCAAAACAAATCGAGACCTTTTACAAAAAAGATATAACTCTATAATACTGAAATCCTAAACCAATGACGAGAAGAGAAGATAAGAGAGTGAGATTTCAAATGATATTTGCCAATCAAAGGCCAGTGCTGATGAGCATAGACTAAGAAAATCACCCTTACTACATCATACGAAGGGGCAGAAATCTTTAAACACCTCATCTCTATGTATCAGTTGCTCTGGATTTCGGAGAACAGAAAGAGTGAAGTAAACCTGAGACAGTAGAATGGAAGTTGCCGTTGTTCAATTAATCTCACTCAAGCTGGCCAATTTGGTCAGCTCTATATGCTGCTCCTGTATCCGGCTCATAATTCGTGAAAAATCCATTTCAGCCATGGATTTCGTGTCTTCTTTACCCAGGCGTCTCTGCTTTATCTTAAGGATAGCTTGTGTTACTTCACCCATTGAAGGCTGCTTCCGCGGTGATTTGTGCAAGCATTTATGAGCAATTTTAGCTAGCTGCCTCATTTCTCCAATATTGCATTCTCCAGCAAGTTGCTTATCAAGGATTTCATCTACACCATCTGGACTCATAGCGGCCTTATAAAGGAAACTTTATGTTATAGAAAATATTGATGTATGAACTACAACCAACACTTTTACTACATAGGAAGAAGAGACTCACAAGATTGACATATTCCATTAAGTTTTGATGTGGGTGGATGGCCGTAATTAGCTCGAAGATGATAACACCGAAACTGTATACATCGCTCTTCATTGTGAACTTGTATGTGGATATATACTCTGGGTCTATGTAGCCATATGTACCTTTAATGCCAGAGTTTCGGCCATCGAAAACCTCTTCCTTTGACAGCCCAAAATCAGCAACCTAGCAAAGGAACAGTTGAGAAGTCATGCCATTTAGAGTCCATTATTGTTATCTTGGTTGTTTCAATAGGTTAAAAGGAGAAAAATCGAAAAAGGCAAGACATCGTACGGCTGCTCACCTTGGCTCTCATAGACTGGTCCAATAATATATTAGCAGACTTCAAATCACGATGTATTACTGGAGGGACTGCCTGTCCAAGAATGGGTGATATTAAGTCAAATGACAAATTGGAGAATATCAACTTTGAATTATTCCATCATTTACCCCTTCGTGAAGATATTCTATTCCATATGAAATATCAAGAGAAATTTGAAGTCTTTCGTCCCAATTCAGACAGCGTTCCGCTTCACCTGATTACAAATAGATCAGGTTGATTATTGTTAAGGAATGACAATATTAGCACCATGCCATTTATGGGTCCAAATAACATTAAAATCTTGATGGATTCAAAAGCTTGCCAGCTAGAAGCATTTGACAGAATTGAACTTCGCGCAACAAGATAATAGTAGAACATTTATCATCAGAAGCAAGCTTATTATTTAGAACATAAGATATTTTGATCTATACTACAGGTTAAAACATAAATGGGCAGTAAAAGTAAGTCGGACGGGTGGCCGTGATCCTAGACTACAAACCACTGGAAAGAAAAAGTGAGATTTTGCATAAATTACCATGTTCTACCACTCATCTACAATAGACAATATAATAGGAGCGCTGCAAAAAAAGGAGTGGCTCTCAAGCTTACCATATAGTAACGTTGCCAAGCTTCCATTGCTCATGAACTCAAAAATTAACATGCATTTCCCTTTATCCACACAGTATCCTACCAAGTTCACGAGGTTCCGGTGATGCAGCCTTCCTAGTAGACAAACCTGAAAAAGGGAAAAAGGTTTAATAGTAAAAATGCTAACCCGATATGTTAGTTACTAAAATATTCTCAAAAAGAATCTCATTCCACTTATTCAAAGAATGGAATTGCAATGTTAGCAACTTAGCACCTGTCCAGATAGAATTATCGGTTTTTTTAACCTACTTGTACAGGCTACTGAAAGGTAATCAGCGGTACTTCAAAAAACTTTCGCTCACAATGCTTTCATACAAAACAAAGTCAAATATTATTTTTTATTTCAATTGAAATAGACCAGTTCTTCATACAGTTGGATTAGTCCAGGCAGTACCATTATGATAGAAAAGGACTTCCAGGAAACTATCTATTCCCAAGATTGTAGGATGCCTTCTTTTGCATGGTTAGTGCAGCTTACCTCTGTGTGGAACTCTTTCTCACTCTGGTGGGAATCAGAAGCAAGCACCTTCACAGCTGCTACACCGCTAGTAGGCATTGAAGCTTTATACACAGGACCAAATGATCCTTCTCCTAAAATAGTTGTAAACTTTTGCGTAGCTTTCAGTAAATCCATGAAAAGTATAGTGAATGAGTTAAACATAACTTCACAAACAAACATTGAACGTTAATCATTTAGCTTAAAATAGGAGCAGTAAACTAAAATTCATATATCTATTTCTTATCATTATAGGAAATGTGAAAATTGGCAAGCTTCTAAACAAGCATTGCCTTTGATACACAAGTTAAGCATAATGTGTATGCTGAATTTAGCAATGAACTTATAGGAATACTTTGGTAAGCCTCACCACAAGAATTGCCTTTGATATTCTACTGTATATTGTGTATGCTCAATTTAGCAATGAACTTACTTATAAGAATACTTTGGCAAGCCAGAAGCAGAAGCAAATTGATCTTTACTATGAGGACTCCACCAAGAATTCGGAGAACTTTTCTTATGATATTCTGGTACCTCAACGGGCACAGCACTCGAGAGAGACGCACTGAAGTCGGTACTCGTACCAAAGCCGTTTGTTCTTATTGGAATAACCGTAACACTACGTGCATTTGAGCAGCTCAGTTTTGCATATTTTCTGTACCACCTTATCCCGAAAAATACCAGTGTAGCTATCAAGATACCAAGGGCCAAGCCAACGAAGATGCCAATGACAATTAAGTCAGCTTTATGAACCATGCTTTGGTCTCTTTAAGTACCCGGGAGATGAGAACATCTTGCAATGCACAAATTCAGCAGGTTCACTGTCATAAGATGAAAAAAAAACATAATATCCAGTTCAAATTAGAAAGCCTTTGATAGCCCTAATTATATTTAAGGCAAGCAGGCGGGCAGACAAAGAGGAAGCTGTAGCAAATAAAAGCAAAGCAAAATGATGAACAAAAAAATACCATTAAGACAAGGAAAACCTTAGGAAATACATACAAACACCATAATCGGACACAGTAAAGTAAAACCCGAATGTGAGAATTTGCTGTTTGACATGAACTTTAACCAGCTATCTAAAAAGGCAGAATCAGGGGAAAATTGCTATAAATAATAGAATCAAGCAAGCTCCTATTCTTACCTTCAAAACCCCAAAACTTAGATATTGGAAAGACTTGAAATCCTACATTAGTTGCAAAAATAGAAGGGGCACCCAAACTATGTTTTCCATTGCTAAAAGGTTAAGTTCTGTCCATATAATTTCTTGAGAATTGAGACAAACAACCAAACAATTTTCAACTATCAACCACTACAAATAGGAGACTGTCAAATCATTCTCCCCGGTTTTTTTAACAAACCAATTCTTCAGAACCAAAGTTGATAAATTAGAATATATAAACACAGATCATGGAAACCCATCACATACTAAATAGATTCTATCAAATTACTTATACATAATAAAAAAAACCCCAAAAGCTAATCCATATAAAGAAGAGAAAGATGGAAAGAATACAAAGAGCATAAAACAGCCATAAAAAAAACTAGAAATTTTAAGCAAAGATATAAAAAATTAGCAAAGTAGGCCATGAACCCATACCTTATGGAGGGATGATGAGCAACTGAAAAGCCAAACCTTGAGAATCCCTTGCGTTGGGTATTGATGATTTGATGATCCTTTGAACAGTAAAGACTCGGAGCTGACAAATGAAACCACCCGAAAGGAAAAACTGAAGTGGAAAAGAAAGAGTCTTGGTTGGAGTCTTTCTCAAGTTACAAATTATGAAAAGAGAAAATAACCTCAATGACCAAAAATCTCATATAATATACGATTTTAATCAATTTTTTTAGATTTGTCAAAATGACCAATAAAATCGCAATGCGATCGTTAATTCGCAACGCGATCTCCATTATCGCAAATCAGTTTCCAGATTCGCAACGCGATTATTACTATCGCAATGCGATTTTCTAATTTCACATTGCGATTTTCCCAATTCGCATTGCGATTTTCCCAATTCGCATTGCGATTTTCCCAATTCGCAATGCGAATAAGTAAATCGCAATGCGAATTTGGAAAATCGCAATGTGATACTGACTATCGCAACGCGATAATACAAAATCGCAATGCGATTTACGTATTCGCGTTGCGATTTTCATAATTCGCAATGCGAATACGTAAATCGCAACGCGATTAAGTAAATCGCAATGCGAATTAGGAAAATCGCAATGCAAATATGTAAATCGCAATGCGAATCTGACTATCGCAATACGATTTACATAGCGCCATTCGTATTAACGCATATTTTTTTTTAAATTCCAAACACGAATTTTTTCTTAATATATCGAAAACTGAACCGTCCACAGTAATCGTAACTCATAACCTCAAACCTAAAATCACAACACTCAGTCCCATCTCCATCTCCATCTCTCACTCTCTACGGCGAAATCCGTCCCCATCTCCGAAGATTTTCATCCCCATCGCTGGAGAAATCCCTCACAACCATTCACGGTCAGAAATCCCTCACAATCATTCAGAAATGGAAAATCAACATCCGAGGGTTAGTTTTTTTAATTATTTTTATTTTGAAATTTTTGCATTATTTTAGGTTTTTCATATTGAAATTGATGATAAGTTTACTGGTAATTTCAATAATAGATTAACCATTTCACTTAGATTTCTTATTAAATTCATTCGATTGCTGCCAATACTGCTAAAGTGTTTAGTATTTAACCTTGTGAAGTTAGTATTTGTCTTTGTTTTGTCTTTTGGTTGAAGTAATGCAGAAGAAGAATAGTTTCGAGAATGAAAATCGCAACGCGGAAATGACTATCGTAACGAGATAATCGCAACGCGAAACCAAAATCGCGTTGTGATTTTCATTTCACGTTGTGATTCTCTCGTTGCGATTTTCATTTCACGTTGCGATTCTCTCGTTGCGATTTTCATTTCCGCGTTGCGATTTTCATTCTCTCGTTGCGATTTTCATTTCAACCAAAAGACAAAACAGTGTTGCAAATTTTAGTTTCAAGAATAAACTACTATTTTTGTTTATTGTTTTTGGTATATCTTCACAGTGTAGTTTTTGGTATATCTAACTTGGTATGTTTATTGTTTTTGTAAAAAAAATTTTCGGCTTCATTGACATTAAGGAATAAAGTTAGCCTAGCCATTATAATTGCTTCAAAGCTTTCACCTGCACAAAGAAAATTGTTTGAGGAAACCTGCTTCGGGCTATGGCTGAGAGTACAACATCCGGGTGGAGATGCTAATTTGACCCATTTGTGGCTTCAGACCATGACTAGTGATCTACCCGACAGTATACAACGTGGTGAAGAAGAGATATGGTTTCATTTTCCACCGGCGTATACTTGTTTTAGGCGGAAGGAGTTCTGCTTAATCACTGGTCTACGATTCGGACACGATGATGTAGGCCGGTACACTCGTCATATCACCCGCCCATCATGGTTATCCAGGGTTTTTCCTGATGAGTCAATAGAGAAGCCGAACTTACACGTCGACGACATGAAGAAATTGTTTAATAAAAAAGATGGTTTTACTCGGATAAATGACGTCGATGTTGTCCGAGTATGCCTTCTACTACTTTTGTATGCCGGCTTTTTAGGCAGAGAGGCCAAACAACCTATTCCTCAGGAGCTAATATTATTGGTAGAGGACCTAAATGCATGGAATCTGTTTCCGTGGGGTTCGTATATATGGAAAGCTACCTGGACTAAGTTGTCGTCTGCCTTTGATGACCGCAAAAGTTTGCGGGGCGATGGGTCGAAATACACTTTGTCAGGCTTTGTTTGAGCCTTTAAGGTAAGAATTTATATATAATGTTTTCAAAATTATAATTAATTATTTAACAATTACTAATGTTTGTTATTATATTGTTTGTAGATTTGGATATTCGAGGCTTTCCCCAGCATGCGAACATATGCATTAAAAACCTCAAATGATATTCCTAGGGCTATTTCCTGGAAGAGGAAACGTCTGTTGGATTGGGAAGAATTAATATCATATGCGACAATAAATAATGTAAGTTAACACAAATACTATCATATATAAACAAGTTATTAATAGTAGACGTTTAACTTTGTTTGAGTTTTTATATTTTTAGGAGGCCAACACTCCATGAGACTGACACCCACGGAGGCTGAGCTTGCCACTGATTGGTGGCTAGCTAGTCAGCATTTTTTTGATGGAACGAATGATGAGCAGCCTCCACTTCTAGAGCCATCACCTCACCCAGAGCCATCACCTGATAGACCCGACTATACACCTGTACAACGAGAGCCATCACCTATCCCGTCACATCATCGAGCCTCTTCTCCACCATCACCTCATGATAGGCGACCGACAAAGATGCCACGACTTCTATCTCCCTGTTCTCCACCTCCACGGGATGAATCAAGGGAGTTACGTGATGAGGTCAATGCCTTGCGTGAGGAGATCGGTACTCTACGCGATAACGATGGTGCATGGCGTGTGGAGGTGTCTACTTTACGTGGTGAGGTTGCCGCTCTACGTGAGATGGTAGTATCGTTGCAGAATGAGGTTCATACTCTACGCAACGAGGTAAGTTTAAGATTTTCCATATTTAACTTGATGATAAATTTACTCGTAATTTCACTTAGATTAACCATTTCACTTAGATTGCTTAGTAAATTTATTCGGTTGCTGCCAATACTGCTAAACTGTTTATTAACACTGTGAGGTTAGTAGTTGTCTTTTGTTTTGTCTTTTGGTTGAAAGTAAATTTGTTCGTTTGCTGCCAATTGAAACTATTCTTCTTCTGCAAATTGAAACTTGAATGAATTGAATTACTTCAACTAATAGACAAAGACAAATACTAAGTTGACAGTGTTGCAAGTTTGAAACATATTTGCCTTTGTTATCTGATGCATTTTGTGAACTATGATAGAATAATGACTTGGGTGAATTCAATGCAAGTTTGAAACATATTTGTCTTTGTTTTCACTGTTTAAATATCATGTCTGTTTATTTACTGATATTTGTATTTAATTATTTAGCGGACCGATAAGGTGGATGCTTTACGTCGGGTTTTTATTGCACGACAGAGTTCACGCATCAGACGGCGTGCACGTGCTATTAAGTCTCTGTACACCCCAATAGTGCGAAGACACCGCAAGAAGAAGCCCAACTCGCCTATCATCCCTCAAGAGTCCACTCCTATCGTTGAAGAGGCCCCTATCATTCCTCGAGAGTCCCCTCCCACCGTTCAAGAGGCCACTGTCATCGTTGAAGAGGTCCCTCCCACCATTCAAGAGCCCAATTCACATGGCATCATATGTAGGATTCTTGAGAAACCCTCTGACGTGCCGGACATGATGGATTCAAGTTGGCTCTCGTATGAGTTACCGTCCAGTACCATACCGGTATCTGAAGTGGAGAGGAGACAACTACCGGACACAATTCTGGATAACACCCTTTGGGCTAAGACCACAGTTGATTTTTATCTACATGAGCAGAGCCAGGGGTGTTTCACTGACATATGCAAGCTCAACGATGATATCTATTTGTTGCTTGATCGGTCTTGGTGGGGCGTATTATTAGGAGTCGAAGACAATGGCTATTTTGATGGAGGGGTAAGTATTATATTTTTCTTATATTTTAATTTGATTATTTTTTTTTTAAATTTATGTAAGTTACTAATATATGTCTTTTTTTGTAAAACAGCATATCGATGCGTGGGTGTCACGTCTTCTAATAATTAGGAAACTTAAGGAAAATAAAAGAAATACACGATATACAATTATGCCGACGTCTTTTAACGTCGTTCACTTGAAGAATCAACGAGATGAATCATTTGCTTTGGGCAATGGACAAGCTAAACTTTATCCTTCATGGTGGGAGGTCGATAAGGTTAGTATTTATTTTAGATTGAGTTTAAAGGTATTCATAAATAAGTGCGCAAATGAATGAATTATTACTTATGATTGCAGGTGTTTATCCCTATTTTGGAATGTAAACATTGGCTTCTCGTCGAGCTTTAGCTCCCATCCCTTAAGGCAATAGTATATGACAGCATGATAAATTACATATCATTGGCTGATTTAAGAGATATTATTAAGGGATGGAGCTCTCATTTGGCTAAATTCTTGGATGTGATAAATTATTGGACTCGTTCTGGAAATAAGAAGCCAAAGAAGCTCAATATTACAGTTAGTAGAGACGAGACGGCACCACAACAAACGAAAGGACCCAGAGGGGATTGTGGTCCTCTCGTATGCTTGGCGTTGGAGCGTTTGATCACAGGAAGTATAAAGTATCTACCTCCCACCGATAGAGATAGAGCTGTAGTAGGCTTGTGGTTTCGACATTATATGGCTAGATCGATATATACGAGACGCTGCCTACCTGCATCCGCGTTATAAAAATGTCCATAAACAATTGGTAAGTTTATAGGCTTGTGGCTTGAAAATGTTTGGTTAAGTACCTAGAATTCAATAATTTGCTGTTTGTAGGTTTTAGATGTGTAGAAAGTGTTGTTTGAGCAAATGTTTGGTTTATGCAGATTAATCTTAAAAGTGAGCTGCGTGAAAATGATGTATGGCTGCAAAAGTTGATTCAATAGTAGATGAGGAAATAAGAATTATTGCTTATTTTTTTATTGTTTAATTGATTTGTAAAAGATGATTTGTAAAAGTTGATTTGTTTAATTGATGTGAACATAATTCTTATTTGTGCTTGTTTAATTGATTGAAATGTAATGGTTGATTTTGTTGATTTCAATCTGCATTATGTTGAAGGCAAAAATGACTATCGCAATGCGAAATGAAAATCGCAACGAGAGAATGGCAATGCGAAATGAAAATCGCAACGAGAGAATCGCAACGACAAAATCGCAACGCGAAACTAAAATCGCAACGCGAAACTATAATCGCAACGCGAAACTAAAATCGCGTTGCGATTTTCATTTCGCTTTGCGATTCCCTCGTTGTGATTTTCATTTCGCATTGCGATTCTCTCGTTGCGATTTTCATTTCGCATTGCGATAGTCATTTCCGCGTTGCGATATACATTAAGATGATTGCGAACGTCATTTTCGTGTTGCGATAGTCAAATGAATGTCTAATAAGTGATAACAACTGAACAGATCATAGCAATGTTGAAACTCAAGTTACTAATACATGCCTAACTGAAAATGTTAAAAGTGCACACATAAAATACACATAATACAACGTTTGCATTTAAAAATCACCTAAGTTAACAGTCCCAAAAGGTGAAGCCGGTTGTGATTGGGATTTTGAAGATGATTGCGATTTTGATTACCTTTTGCTTGACACCATATGAGCTTTGGATTTTGATGAGGATCCATATTTTGGTAGAGGAAAAGATGATTGTGATGGCACTGGTGATCCACATGTCAACCTTGTATGACCACTTTCCTTGCACCGACTATATGTCGATCTCTTATTCTCTTCACCCTTAGACGGTATACGATCGTGACTTTTTGGTCGGCCAGGTAGCCTTTTGTTCATGGCTGGTGGCAAAACTGTTTGTAAGTCATCTGGTATGTCCCACTCAGAAGGATGTGGAATAGGGTAGACAATCTCGGCATAAGTCTATCGATATACTTCTGTAGTGTAGCAATCCATAGCGTATGCGCTTGAATCATCTTGGTTTAGATGAAGAGAAACTTTTATAACATGGCCACACGGATAACCAGATGTTTGCCATTTCATACAACTACACGTCTTTGCATTTAGATCGACAAGCCCATTTAAGTTATTATCCAGTACTTCAACAAAGTGTTTGAACATGGTTCAACTCTCCATGACGTTGACTTCACAACACGTTTCGTTATCTTTTTTTCTGTCCATGGTGTAACACGATGTTCCAATGTTCCTGTAAATTTAAATAAATAATACTTAGTAAAATATATGATAAGTTACGAATTTAAAGAAATAATACCTGCATGGTTTCTTTTCTTGTAGTACCACTGTTGAATAGAGGCTCGAAAAAACTCCATTAACATAGTAATGGGTAATTTTCGGGAATGACGACTTAGAGCGTTGATTGATTCTGCACTATTAGACGTCATGAAACCATATCTTGCTCTAAGTTGATGTACTCTTGACCATCTTTCAAACCCGACATCTTCTAGTGTTTGAGCACACTGAGGCAAAACACGTCTTAAACAGTTTATATGCTTATTAAAATCCACTTCTCGATAAGCTTTTACAGCCTTCCAGTATGTCCATTTGAGATTTTTTATACCAACAGACCTTGATTTTAGATTTCTATACAAATGAACACCACAAAGTCCATGAAAAGCATCTGGGAAACACCTTCTAACAGCGTTGTCAATTGAGTTTGCCCTATCGGATATGATTGTCAGATTGCTAATATGACCTATGCAATCCCTAAGATGCCCCATAAACCATGTCCATGAATCAGAGGTTTTAGATTTTCCAACCCCGTAAGCTATTGGCAATATCCCATTGTTAGCATCCATGGCTACTGCTAATAAGTTTACTCCAAGGTATCGACCTTTCAAATGTGCTCCGTCAACTATAATAACTGGGCGCATGCAAGTAATAAACGAACGAAACTACAAAATAATATACACAAGAAATATAATCATTTAAATGTGAAATGCATGTAACTAACAAAAATGAGTCAACATAATTATATTGATTTACTAACCGCAGCACCAATGGCGATAAACAGCAACTCAAAGCGTCCATCCCTATCTGTTTTGATATGAGTTACCGACCCAGGATTTTTCAGCTTTAAATTGTGACAATAAGCCGACAGCTGGGCAAACGATGCTTCTGGTGACCCCCTCAACAATTCCAAGGCATAACATTTGGCTCTCCAAGCTTGAGAATATGATATACTAATCTTGAACCGAGCCTTCATGTCAGTCATAATTTCATGTCCCCGATATAACCTGCCATTCAAAAACATTAACTCAGCCAGAAAACCACCCAACACCTTTTTGTTTGCCTGTCTATGGTGAGGAAAAACTTGGGTTCTTGAACATGTATGTTTATCAATAAAATTCCTAACTTGAAACATTTCGTAATCTTTTATCCTCTTTGCAATCATACGCCACGTACAGTTTTTGTCAATCATACACCTTGTTTCGAAACGATCTTTGCTTGATTTGTTAACTTTTAGTTGATAGCCATCTTCCACACATTTTGTATACAAAGCTATCTTCAAGTCTTCCTTTGTATCAAAACAATCATCTTTCTTGATACGAATAACTTTTGTGTAACAATCAACTGCTTTCTTTACCAACTCTTCTTCCGGTAGCTGAAGTAATTCTGGCATATTCCAGTTATACTCCCGTGGCATTTTCTTTTCTTCGGGGACTTTTTCTTCTTCTTTTTCTTCTTCAGGATTATATGAATTACAGAATGGATGTTCAACATGTTCATTCACAGTCGTAACTTCCTCCTCATTATCATCAACAACATCTTCCTCGGCAACGGCTGTTTCATCATCAAAATTCGGGTATTGACCAATATCAAAATCATTACACGCAGGGTCTGTTTCTTCTTCTGAAACATCATCAAAATCCGAGTATTGACCAATATCAAAGTCCGGGTATTGACCAAGATCAAATTTCGAATACTGACTAGTACTCACAATTTTTTCTCTTGGCTCATCATCGTCTAATTGGTCAATACGAAAACCGGAATTTGGTGCTAAAAGTTGATTGGGATTTGGATTAGAGAAAGGTTGTGGGTTTTGAGAAAAACTTAGTTGATTACTACCCGCTACTGACCCAACAATACTATTTCTAGGTTCAACAACATACAATATAACATCACCACTTGAAACACTAATGTAAGCAATGAAATGTTCAATATCTTCATTGTCGGTTAACAAATAAACTTTACCATTTCTCTGATAAGATAGCCTAAATCCACTTAGGGGCTCTAAATTCAATTTCTTCGAAACACGTAACATTAGAGTTTCATAAGTTAACTTTTTTAATGACAGTTTTAGTTGAAGATTCATGGGTAAAGGCATATATTGTAAAACATCATGAACATTCTCCCATGACCCTCTAAAACACAAATCTATCCAAACATGATCAACATTAGATGATTTCATGGTTGTAAATTAATTTACTAAACAAACGAGCTGCGAAACTAAGACCTGTTGCCGGATGGGGAAGGATGTCGTTGGATATAGGAACGGATGTCATCGGAGAGAGTGATAGATGGAGATGGAATGAGTTGCGATTTAGGGATTTAGGTTATGTGTTGTTGCTGCTGCGTAGATATATACACAAAAAATTTGTGTTGCGAAACTAAAACCTGTTACGAACTTTGAAAATCGCGATTCTGACTTTCGCAACGAGATTTTGACTATCGCAACGAGATAATACAGAATCGCAATGCGATTTTCAAAGGTTGACATGTGGTTTACCAGTGCCATCACAATCATCTTTTCCTCGACCAAAATATGGATCCTCATCAAAATCCAAAGCTCATATGGTGTCAAGAAAAAGGCAATCAAAATCGCAATCATCTTCAAAATCCCAATCACAACCGGCTTCACCTTTTGGGACTGTTAACTTAGGTGATTTTTAAATGCAAACGTTGTATTATGTGTATTTTATGTGTGCACTTTTAACATTTTCAGTTAGGCATGTATTAGTAACTTGAGTTTGAACATTGCTATGATCTGTTCAGTTGTTATCACTTATTAGACATTCATTTGACTATCGCAACGGCGAAATCGCAACGCGAAAATGGCTATCGCAACGTGAAAATGGCTATCGCAACGAGAAAATCACAACGCGAAATGAAAATCGCATTGCGATTTTCTCATTGCGATTTTCATTTCGCATTGCGATTCTCTCGTTGCGATAGTCAGTTTCGTGTTACGACAGTCTGTTTTGCCTTCAACATAATACAGATTGAAAATCAACAAATCAACTATTACATTTCAATCAATTAAACAAGCACAAATAAGAATTATGTACACATCAATTAAACAAATGAACATTTACAAATCATTTTTTACAAATCAATTAAACAATCAAAAAATAATAATAATTCTTATTTGCTCATCAATTATTGAATCAATGAATCAACTTTTGCACCCGTACATCCATTTCACGCAGCTCACTTAAGGATTAACCTGCATAAACCAAACATTTGCTCAAACAAGACTTCCTACACATCTAAAACCTACAAACAGCAAATTATTGAATTCTAGGTACTTAACCAAACATTTTCAAACCAAAAGGAGTATATATGTTAATAAAACTTGCATTTGACTTACCAATTAACAATGGATACTTTCATAACGCGGATGCAGGTAGGCAGCGTCTCGAATATATCGCTCTAGCCATATAATGCTGAAACCACAAGCCTACTGCAGCTCTATCTCTATCGGTGGGAGGTAGAAACTCTGTGCTTCCCGTCGTCAAACACGCCAAGCACATGCATACGAGAGGACCACAATCCCCTCTGGCTCCCGGCGATTGTTGTGGCACAGAATCGTCTCTGAAAACTATGACATTGAACTTCTTTGGCTTCTTGTGTCCAGAATGAGTCCAATAATTAATCCCATCCAAGAATTTAGCCAAATGAGAGCTCCATCCCTTGATAATATCTCTCAAATCAGATAGTGATATGTAATTTATCATGCTGTCATATACTATTATCTTCAGGGATGGAAGCTGAAGTTGGACGAGAAGCCAATGACGACGTTCCAAAACAGGGATAAACACCTGCAATCATAAGTAATAATTCATTTATTTGCGCACTTATTTATGAACACCTTTAAAAAATTTAAAAAATAAACACTAACCATATCGACCTCCCACCATGCAGGATAAAGTTTAGCTTGTCCATTGCCCAACGAAAATGATTCATCTCGTTGATTCTTCAAGTGAACTGCGTGAAAAGCCGCTGGCATTATTGTATATCGCGATTTTTTTTTTATTTTTCCTAAGCTTCCTTATTATTAGAAGACGTGACACCCACGCATCGATATGCTGTTTTACAAAATAAGACATATATTAGTGAATTACATTAATTTTTAAATAAATTAATCAAAATCATATATAAGACAAATATAAGACTTACCTCCCCATCGAAATAGCCACTGTCTTCAACCCCTAATAACACACCCTACCAAGACCGATTAAGCAACAAATACATCTCATCGTTGAGTTTGCTTATGTCAGTGTAACATCCTTGGCTCCACTCATGAAGATAAAAATCAACTGCGGTCTTAGCCCAAAGGGTATTATCCAGAATTGTTTCCGGTAGTTGTCTCCTCTCCACTTCAGAGACCGGAAGGGTACTAGCCGATAACTCATACGAGATCCAACTCTCATCCATCATGTCCTGCAACGGTGGGGGTTTCTCAATAATTCGATATATTACCCCATGTGAATCGGTCTCTAGAATGGTGGGAGAGACCTCTTCAACGATGACAGTGGCCTCTTGAATGGTGGGGGGAGACTCTTGAGGGATGATAGGGGCCTCTTGAATGATTGGAGGGGACTCTTGAGGGATGACAGGTGAGTCGGGCTTCTTCTTGCGGAGTCTTCGCACCATTGGGGTGAACGGAGATGTAATAGCACATGCACGCCGTCTGATGCGTGAACTCCGTCGTGCAAGGAAAACCCGACGTAAAGCATCCACCTTATCGGGCTGCTAAAAAAAATTAATACATAAATCAGTAAATAAACAGACATGATATTAAACAAAGACAAATATGTTTCAAACTTGCATTGTATTCACCGAAGTCATTATTATATCATAGTTCACAAAATGCATCAGATAACATTCCAGAAGTAAGCACTTATATAAACATTTAAAAGGACAACATATATAAACATTCAAGAAGAAGAATAGTTTACTTTCGTAACACGAAACATACTTTCGCAACGTGAAAATGACTATCGCAACGCAGAAATGACTATCGCAACGCGGAAATGGCTATCGCAATGCAAAATAAAAATCGCAACGACAAGATCGCAATGCGAAATGAAAATCGCAACGACAAAATTGCAACGCGAAACACAAATCGCATTGCGATGCGTTGCGATTTTGTCATTTCGATTTTCATTTCGCATTGCGATTTTGTCGTTGCGATAGCCATTTCCGTGTTGCGATAGTCATTTTCGTGTTGCGAAAGTAAACTATTCTTCTTCTGCAAATTGAAACTTGAATGGATTGCATTACTTCAACCAAAAGACAAAAACAAAACCAAAAACAAATACTAACAAGAACAGTTTAGCAGTATTGGCAGCAACCAAATGAATTTATTAAGCAATCTAAGTGAAATTACGAGTAAATTTATCATCAAGTTAAATATGAAAAATCTTAAACTTACCTCATTGCGTAGAGTATGAACCTCATTCTACAACGATGCTACCATATCTTATAGAGCGGCTACCTCACCGCGTAAAGTAGACACCTCAACACACCATGCACCATCGTCTTTGCGTAAAGTACCGACCTCCTCACGCAAGGCATTGACCTCATCACGTAACTCCCCTAACTCATCCCGTGGAGGTGGAGGTGGAAAACAGGGAGATAAACGTCGTGGCATCTTTACCGGTCGCCTATCTTGCGGTGATGGTGGAGAAGAGGCTCGATGATGTGACATAATAGGTGATGGCTGTCGTTGTGGAGGTGTATAGTCGGGTCGATCAGGTGATGGCTCTGGGTGAGGTGATAGCTCTGGGTGAGGTGATGGCTCCCGAAGTGGAGGCTGCTCATCATCCGTGCCATCAAAAAAACGCTTACTAGCTTGCCACCAATCAGTGGCAAGCTCAGCATCTGAGGGTGTCAGCCTCTGTAATGGAGTGTTGGCCTCCTAACAATATAAAAGCTCAAACAAAGTTAAACGTGTACTAGTAATAACTTGTTTATAAACATATGGTAGTATTTATGTTAACTTACATTATTTATTGTCGTATACCGTAGTAAATCTTCCCATTGCAAGGTCCGTTTCCTCTTCCAGGAAATAGCCCTGGGAATATCATTTGAAGTTTTTATTGCATATGTCTTCATGGCGGGAAAGGCCTCAAATATCCAAATCTACAAACAATATAATGACAAACATTAGTAATTGTTAAATAATTACTTATAATTTTGGAAACATTATATAAAAATTCTTACCTTAAAAGCCCAAATAAAGCCTGTCAAAGTGTATTTGGAACCATCGCCATGCAAACTTTTTCGATCATCCAAGGCAGACAATAACTTATTCCATGTAGCTTTCCATAAATACGAGCCCCACAGAAACAGGTTCCACGCATTTAGGTCTTCTACCAATTTGATTAGATCATTCGGAATAGGTTGTCTGGCCTCTCTGCCTAAAAGGCCGGCATGCAAAAGTATTAGAAGGCATACTCGGACAACATCGACGGCATCCATCTGAGTAAAACCATCTTTCTTATTCAATAAGCTCGTCAGGTCTACCACGTGTAGATTCGGCCTCTCCAGCTCAGGAAAAACCCGGGATAACCATGATGGGCGGGTAATGTGTCTAGTGTACCGACCTACATCATCGTGTCCGAAGCGTAGACCGGTGATTATGCAAAACTCCTCCCGCCCAAAACACGTATACGCCGGTGGAAAATCAAACCATATCTCTTCATCACGACGTTGTATAGTATCTGGTAGATCCCTAGTCATGGTTTGAAGAAACATGTGTGTCAACATCGCATCTCCACCGGGATGTTGTACTTTCAGCCATGACCCGAAGCAAGTATCCTCAAACATTTTTCTTTGTGCAGGTGAAAGCTTCGACGCAATTGTTTTGGCCAGGCTGACTTTATTTCTTAAGGTCAATTGAGCCGAATAAAAGTTCTACAAAAATAATAAACATACTAAGTTAGATATACCAAAAACTACACTGTGAAGATATACCAAAAACAATAATAAACATAAATGGTAGTAGTTTATTCTTCAAACTTAAATTTGCAACACTATGAATTTCTTATTTGTCTTTGTTTTTTGGTTGAAGTAATGCAATTCATTCAAGTTTCAATTTGCAGAAGAAGAATAGTTTCTGAAAATTAAAATCGCAACACGAAAATGACAATCGCAACGCAAATTTGATTATCGCAACGAGAGAATAAAATCGCGTTGCGATTTTCATTTCGCGTTGCGATTCTCGGTTGATTTAATAAGCAATCTAAGTGAAATGGTTAATCTATTATTGAAATTACCAGCAAACTTATCATCAATTTCAATATGAAAAACCTAATAATAATGCAAAAATTTCAAAAAGAAAATAATTAAATAAACTAACCCTCGGTGGTTGATTTGGTTGATTTTCCATTTCTGATTGTGAGGGTGGCTCTGAGAGATGGAGATAGATGGATTTCGCCGGAGATGGGGACGGATTTCATCGGAGATGGGTGAGAGAGTGAGAGATGGAGATGGGACTGAGTTGTGATTTTAGGTTTTAGGTTATAGTTGCGATTACGGGATATACTGTGGACGGTTCAGTGTTCCAATATATTAATATTCGTGTTTGGAATTTGAAAATAAAATACGCTTTGCAATACTAATGGCGCTTTGAAAATTGCATTGCGATTATGTATTATCTCGTTGCGAAAGTCAGTATCTAGTTGCGAAAGTAAGTATCGCGTTGCGAAAGTCAGTATCGCATTGCGATTTTGTATTATCGCGTTGCGATAGTCAGTATCGTATTGAGATTTTCCAAATTCGCATTGCGATTTACTTATTCGCATTGCGAATTGGGAAAATCGCAACGCGAAATTGGAAAATCGCATTGCGATAGTCATAATCGCGTTGTGAATCTGGAAACTGATTTGCGATAATGGAGATCGCGTTGCGAATTAGCGATCGCATTGCGATTTTGTTGGTCATTTTGGCAAATCCGGAAAAAGTTGGTTAAAATCGTATATTATATGGGACTTTTGGTCACTGAGGTTATTTTCTCTTATGAAAATGAATTTCCATTAATGGGGGTGGTAGCTAGGGGTGTGCAAAATTACCCGACCGGTTGACCCGATTCGCCGACCCGACGACTTGAATAAAAAAAAATCGGGTAATTTTCTTTTAAAAAATACCCGACCGGGTCGGGTATCCGACCCGATACTTTCCGGGTCGGGTCCAGGTCACAAAAATTGATTTTTTCGGGTACCCGGTTACCCGAGTACCCGGTTAGTTTGTTGTTTTTTCAGGCTTTTCTGCACTGTTGTTTCTTGAAATATTCATTCCCAGACTTATGAATACTACATTTGTGCTTATTGGGCTAACAATGATCACGTCCAAAAGGCTCCTAAAATTAGAAAGATAGGATGTTAAAATATTATTTAATTTGTATTTTGAAAACTTTGAATTTGAAATTTGGATTTATGATTTACTATTATTATATATTTAATTATTAATAATATTATATATTAAATTAAAGTAAACAACTTTTTTTAGAATATTTTAAAGTAACACCGGGTATCCGGGTATATATAATAATATAATATTATTTTATATATAAAAAAGAGTCCCTAAAATTAAAGTAAACAACTATTATATATTAAATTAAAGTAAACAATTATTATTTTAAAACATTTCAATATATGTGATTTTTTTTTTATCTATCATAATATTATATATTAAATTAAATAATTATTTTTTAAAACATTTAAAAAAAATCGGGTATCCGGGTACCCGACATACGGATACCCGTAAAATCCGGATACCCGAAAACTGGGTACCCGGAACGTCCGGGTCGAGACACGGGCCAAGAAATCAATGATTCGGATGTTCCGGGTACCCGATTTTCACACCCCTAGTGGTAGCCCAAAATTATATTTTTTTGAAAAAGAAAAAGAAAAAAACTGTTTAGCCGGTGTAAATGTGTTTAATTCTTTGCTTAGTAGAAAAATCCGGTTTTTACAAAGTTTTCAATTTGCATTTAATTTTATGGGTTTCAGCAAAATAATAATAAAGGATAGATTAATTGGGATGGTTTGGTATGTTTGTTGCTAATTTTGTTTTACTTAGTGGGTGAATGAACGAGTCAGATTTTAGTGCATAGATATTGCAGCTATTTTATGCTTAATAAATATAAGTATTTAATATATGATGACCTGTATTTCTTTAATCTTTTTTATTTATTGTACAGTATCTCTATTTATTTTATTTTATTTTATTTTGTCCTCCCGATTCTAAGGCTTTGCCACGACTAATCCGGATCGACTCGCGCCGCACACTTGACTTTGATGGGTGACTCTCCCAACAGAGATTTTCTACATTCGCAAGGACTTGTGTAGACACCCGTTTTGTCCGGGCTATTATTATCATTATTATATTTTTATTAATAATAATGTTAACATTATTTTTGTTATCATTTTGCAGGCCAAGGTAAACCATGCAACAAATTACGGCAGTCCAGTGGACAGTGCACGTCATCCATATTGATCGCCAATTTTGAACATGTTACAAGCATATTTGGATGATGAAGTATTCTTAAAATTTAATCCTCTATCTCTTATCTTTCCAACGCACTTTGAATCGTATTAATCCGATATTGGTAGTTCGAGATATGCCCAGATAATTGAAGACTGTGCAGGCTGGAAAATCAATACGGGAATTACGAATTCAGTTCAACAAAACCTTTGTTTTTCCTTGCAACAGCACATTAGACCATGAATCACGTTGGGAAAACTTGTTGGAACCCTTGGGAGACATATACAACTGACAATCCATTCAAACAAGCTTGGATCCACTCCACAAACACGTCCAAACTGCTGCACATGGACAACATTCATTTGCTAGAACAAAACTGCACCACAAGGTACAAACAACATGATACACATTGATATCAGTTTATGATGAAGCAATAAGTGACATCCATTCAGCAAGCATAAGCAGCACACAAAGAGAGGGGGAGCAGCACGTGGAAGACAATTTCCAGCATTGTTTTTAGCCAGCCCATGCTTGATGACTCACCTATGCACTCACACATATTGGAGACATGTCATACATGCCCATAATAAACCAATTTCCAGCATTGTTTTTAGTTAAACATATTGTAATCCCCAATTTTCAAAATCAGAAGTCAAAGGCAGTTCACCCATAATACCTGCTCCCTTCATCCTTGTCTCCTGCAGAAATTTGCGCAGGATTAATTTTTTCATGTTGAAATTATGTAAACTTTGGGCTATAAAAGCTAAACACATGTAATCAAAAAGGGGGGATTAAAAGAGTGAGGGAGTACCATAGACACTGGTTCAACATCTATTCTTAAAAAAGGACATCCTACAGAGAGAGGGGGATCAACAATTAACATTGGAGAGCATCAAAGAAGTGGTCACGAACAGGAGGGAAGAACATAACGAAAAATTCACCAACGGGAGAGGGGGTCATCAAGAACGATTGGAACAAAGGGGTTCAGATCTGTCATTGGAAAGTTGTAAAACAGGATAGCAACCATTCTAGATAAAAGAGGAGGATTTTCGCTTACCCTTGGAAAAACGAACAGAAACCATTGTAACATAAACCTCAAAATTGTATTCAAAGGCCGAGAAAGCAATAGAAATACGATTTGATTTGAGGTTTTCTTCTTGGGGTCCTTCATTTTTATTTTTATTTTTAATTTTTTTTCTAGTTTTCTCGGTGCATGATTGATTCTGTGTCAAAATCAAAATACGTATAAATTAGGAATTGCAGGGTCTTTTATTTCTTTATTTTGATAATTTCTTCACCTATTTCAAACAAAAAAACAACCTTCAACTTGTAGTGCATCGGGGTTTGGAGGGTTGAACTCGTCGACCTTAGAAGTGGGGAGTCGTTGCATGTGGTCTTGGTGTTCGAGGGTTTTGTAATAGTAAAGATAGACAAGAAATTGAGGGTCTAGGTTCGGTTTAGTTTAGTCTCGTCCATGGGGTCTTTTGGAGCGAGCTGTGTCATGAGTGGCAGCCATGGAGGGGTTGAGAAAATGGGTGATTGCAGCTGAAATGTTTAGGTAGAATGCTAGGGATTCATTCTTACGCAGAATAGGGGATATACCCGTGTATCAAAACGGCGTTGTCTGGGATATCTAGGTTTGTTCAACTGTGTTTTCATTAATTGTTTTTTGGTCATTCGTGATTCGTTTACAATTGATTTTAGCCTTAAAATCGAGTCTTACATTTTAATATGGTCTTTTATTTGTATGCACATTTGATTTTAGTCCTAAGTGTTTATTTGTGTAACTTTTGTTGTTTAGATATTAGAACTTCAAATTTTCGCATGTTACTTTTTAGTTCTATGAATGTTTAGGGTTTTATTTTGATTTCGATCCTGTGTAATTGTGAGGGGTTTTTATTTTTAGTCTTAAAATATCGTATGGTTTAATGTGTGCATTTCTACTTCATTTATTATCTGATTTATTTTTTAGGCACTAAAGTTTTGTTCAATATTGCTTAGTCCATATTCTGATACATATTTTCCTCTCAACAACTCCATTTTGTTGAGGGGTTCTTGGAGCTGAAAAATTATGGCTAATACCATTAGAATTACAAAAATCAGTAAATCCAAGATTTTCAAATTCAGTACCATGATCACTCCTAACACTAGTTATGGAATAATCTTTTTCGTTTTGGATTACTTTTGAAAACGTGATGAATTTTTGTAATGCTCCATCTTTAGTACTTAAGAATAGAACCCAAGTATATCTAAAATAGTCATCTACCAATACAAAGTAATATTGTTTTCCACCCAAGCTAACAGTTTTAATTGGCCCAAAAAGATCTATATGGATCAATTGCAATACTCTGCTAGTTGATACATCATTAATGGACTTAAAGGAAGCTCTATGTTGTTTTCCTTTAGCACAAGCATCACAGATTTTATCCTTGTCAAATTTTAACTTTGGCAACCCTCTTACTAAATCTCCTTGAATTAGTCTTTGTAAAACACTTATGCTAGTATGTTATAGTCTCCTATGCCATAACCAACTATCATGTTCATCCTTGGCAACTAGGCATAAATTAGTCATATTTATGGAATCTAAATGCACCATGTAAATGTTTCCTATTCTATGACCAATAAGCATAATCTTGTTAGATGCAATGTCAATGACTTTACAACCATTTGTTTCAAATAAGACATTGTATCTTTTATCACAAAATTGACTAATACTCAATAGATTATGCTTTAACCCATTCACATATAATACTTTTTCTATTTGTATAGAATAGGTATTACCTATTGTACCTATACCTTCAATGTGACCTTTTGAATTATCACCAATAGTCACCTCTCCTCCATTTTTGTCGTTAAGCTCGATGAACTGGCTCTTGTCTCCGGTCATATGTCTTGAGCATCCACTATCAAGGTACCATGAGTTTGAACTTGTATTTTGCACCTTGTAGCAATGCTCATTTTCCTACAAACATAGATTAATTTTTGATTTTTGGTACCCAATTTCTTTTGGGTCCATATTCATTAGTTTCTAAAATTCTAGTCCCCTTAGGTATCCATTTGTGTAGGATATCCTTATCTTTAGTAGTAATGAGTTCTTTAAGAACTCATATTCTCCTAACGATTTTACCATTAGAGGTTCTTTGGGGACCTCTATGATTGTAGTTTTTAAAACTTTTTCTAACAAAGTTGGATTTTGAACTTTCTCCATTTTCAAAATGTTTTGTTCCAACATTATCAAAAGAACCTTTAAGATCATCAATTTTCTTTTGATGATCGTCATTGACTCTTGAAAGTAAGTTATACAAATCAATATTTTTCTTTTCAAATTCATCTAATTTAATTTGTAATTCTTTGATCTTACTCTCAAGATCGTTGTTGATTTTGGTTATGAGATTATTTTTCATTTTTCAATTTTGAATTATCATTTTTGTATTTTAAAAATAATTTCTCAAAATTTGAAGCCAACCCAGTATATTCCTCTAATACCTCATCAAAAGAATAATCTTCAAAATTAAATGAGCTAGAGGTTACCTGAGAATCCTCCCCGATTGCCATAAAACACAAGTTTGCTACTTCTTGTTCCTCTTCATCGGAAGTGTTGAAAACATTTTTGATGTTTTGATATAACAAATTAAGTTTAAATGAATTTTAAGATTTTAAAAATCATTTTTAAAGTATATTCGATTCAATTATTTTCTATTTTCTGCAAAAGCTTCCACCAAAAATTTTATTTCCAATTCACACCCCTCTTGGCTATTTCGTGGATCGATTAACTCAATAATTGGTAACAGAGTCTTGCTCATTTAAAGGTTTAATCACCTCTTGAGTCAATTCGGGAAGAGTTATATCAACATTCAAGTTATCAATGGCCTCCACTTCAAACTCCGACTTCGGTCTTGATTCTATGCTCGTCAACAAGCCTCCCTTTTTCAATGGAGCTAATTATGCTTATTGGAAGAATAGAATGAGGTACTTCAATGAGGTACTTCATTCAAGCAAGTGACATGAGAGCATGGAATATCATAGAATATGGATACTTCATTCCTTCCACTCATTCAAGATTGTGGAGTGAAGCAGAGACAATAATGTTCTAGCTCAACTCAAAGGCTATCCATATTATTTTTTGTGCTCTTGGACTGGATGAATACGGAAGAGTCTCATCTTGTACAACCGCCAAGGAGATATGGGATAAACTTCAAGTCACTTATGAAGGCACAGATGAGGTAAAAGAATCTAAAATTAGTCTTCTAACTAATAGCTATGAAAATTTTAGGATTAAACCGGATGAAGATATCAAAGCTATGACGGATAGATTTTCCACGATTGTCAATGGTCTCAAATCAAATGGAGAGATCATTCCAAACGAAAAGCTTGTGAGGAAGTTAGTTTACTCTCTTCCAAAATCTTGGCAATCAAAGAAGACAACAATCATCGAGGCTAAAAACGTAAAGTCTTTAACTCTCAAAGAGTTAATTGGTTCTCTCCTCACTCATGAAATGATGCTTCAAGATGAGATAGACCTCGAGAAGATTGACGAGACAAAGAATGAGAAGGAGAAAAAGAAGAACGTGGGAGTTGCTCTCAAATCCATAAAAGAAGAGAGTGATTCGGATGAAGATGACGATGATGAGGAAATGGCATTATTTGCCAAATGGTTCAGAAAATTGATGAAGCCCAACTGAGGAAGAAAATTCAAACGAAATGAAGGTTTCAAGAATGAACCGAAGGAGAAAGACCCTATCATTTGCTACGAGTGCAAAAAGCCAGGTCATGTCAAATACGATTGCCCATAATTGAAGAAGAAGGGTCAATCGAAGAAAAAAACACAAGGCTCATGCGGCTACATAGAGCGATGATGAAGGTTCCGATGAAGAGAAACAAGAAGTAGCAAGCTTGTGTTTGATGGCCATCGGGGAAAACTCTCAGGTAACCTCTAACTCATTTAATTTTGAAGATTATTCTTTTGATGAGTTAGTAGAGGAATATACTGGATTGGCTTCGGATTATGAGAAATTATTTTTAAAATACAAAATGATATTTCAAAATTAAAAAATGAAAATAATCTCATATCCAATACCAACAAAGATCTTGAAAGTAAGATCAAAGAATTGCAAATCAAATTACATGAATTTGAAAAGAAAAATACTGATTTTTCATAACCTACTTTCAAGAGTAAATGATGATCATTAAAAGAAAATTGATGATCTTAAAACTTCTTTTGATAAAGTTGGAACAAAACTTTTTGAAAATGGAGAAAGTTCAAAATCCAACTTTGTTAGAAAAAGTTTTAAAAACTATAATCATAGAGGTCCTCTTAGAAACTCAAATAGAAAAATCGTTAGAAGTATATGGGTTCCTAAAGAACTCATTACTACTAAAGATAAGGATATCCTACACAAATGGATACCCAAGGGGACTAGGATTTTGGAGACTAATGAATATGGACCAAAAAGAATTTGGGTACCAAAAATAAAAAATCAATCTATGTTTGTAGGAAAATGAGCAATTCTACAAGGCACAAAATACAAGTTCAAACTCATGGTACCTTGATAGTGGATGCTCAAGACATATGACCTGAGATAAGAGCCAGTTCATCGAGCTTAACGATAAAAATGGAGAAGAGGTGACTTTTGGTGATAATTCAAAAGTTCACATTGAAGGTATAGGTACAATGGGTAATACCTCTTCCATACAAATAGAAAAGTATTATATGTGAATGGGTTAAAGAATAATCTATTGAGTATTAGTCAATTTTGTGAGAAATGATACAATGTCTTATTTGAATCTAATGGTTGTAAAGTAATCGATATTGCATCTAATCGGATTATGCTTGTTGGTCATAGAATAGGAAACATATATATGGTGCATTTAGATACAATAAATATGACTAACTTGTGCCTAGTTTCTAAGGATGAGCATGATAGTTGGTTATGGCATAGGAGACTAGGACATACTAGCATGAGTGTTTTACAACGACTAATTCAAGGAGATTTAGTAAGAGGGTTGCCAAAGCTAAAATTTGATAATGATAAAATCTGTGATGCTTGTGCTAAAGGAAAACAACATAGAGCTTCCTTTAAGTCCATTAATGATGGATCAACTAGCAGAGTATTGTAATTGATCCATATAGATCTTTTTGAGCCAATTAGGACTATTAGCTTGGATGGAAAACAATATTGCTTTGTATTGGTAGATGACTATTCTAGATATACTTGGGTTCTATTTTTATGTACTAAAGATGAATTATTAGAAAAATTCACCACGTTTTCAAAGGTAATCCAAAATGAAAAAGGTTACTCCATAACTAGTGTTAGGAGTGATCATGGTACTGAATTTGAAAATCTTGGATTTACTGATTTTTGTAATTCTAATGGTATTAACCATAATTTTTCAACACCCATAACCCCTCAACAAAATGGATTTGTTGAGAGTAAAAATAAAACTTTAGAAGAAATTGTTAGAACCATGCTTTGTGAAAATAATTTGCCAAAATATTTTTGGGCTGAAGCCACAAGTACCGCTTGCTATGTTATAAACTGAGTAATGATTAGGCCAATTTTAAAGAAATCTCCATAAGAACTTTTCAAAAATAAAAAGCCTAACATTAGTTATTTTCATCATTTTGGATGTAAATGTTTTGTTTTAAACAACGGTAAAGAAAATCTTGGTAAATTTGATGCTAAAAGTGATGAAGGAATTTTTCTGGGTTATTCCTTAAATTCTAATGCTTATTGGGTATTTAATAAAAATAACTTTAGTGGTAGAATAGTCTATACATGTTGTTTTCGATGATAATTCCCTTCCAAGGAAGGATTCTTGTATGAATGATGATGTAGGTATTGTAAACACAAATGACGTTAGACATGATGTTGGAGAACCATCATTAAAGGAAGAAACGAAAGATGAGGAAACTCATGATGTTCTTGAGAATCCATCCATTGAAGAAAGGGAAGTATCTTGCCTAAGAGAATACAACTATGTCAAGGATGGTGAGATAATAAGTGCTCCATCAAAAGTGGTAACAACTCGATCTTCTCTTAGAAATATATGTAATTATGTTGCATTTATCTCATGCATAGAGCCTAAGAATATTAAAGAAGCATTAAATGATTAACATTGGATTATGGCTATGCAAGAAGAGTTAAATCAATTTGAGAGAAGTAAGGTATGGACATTAGTTGAAAGGGCTAGTAATAAATCTACTGTAGGTACTAGATGTGTATTTAGGAATAAGCTTGATGGAAGTGGTAATATAGTGAGAAACAAGGCTAGACATGTTGCTCAAGGCTATACTCAAGAAGAAGTCATATACTATGATGAGACATACACTCCCGTAGCTAGGATGGAAGCAATTAGAATGTTATTAGCATTTGCATGTTTCAATGAATTTAAATTATATCAAATGGATGTTAAAAGTGCATTTTTAAATGTTTTTATAAAAGAAGAAGTGTATGTGGAACAACCTCCTGGTTTTGAAGATTCAAAATTTCCAGATCATGTTTTTAAATTGACAAAAATGCTTTATGGTTTAAAGCAAGCTCCTAGAGCTTGGTATGAAAGATTGTCAAATTTTTTAATTGAAAAAGGTTTTTCAAAAGGGAAGGTTTACACTACATTGTTTTTAAAGCATAAAGGTAAAGATTTATTAGTAGTTCAAATCTATGTTGATGATATAATATTTAGTTCTTCTAATGATGTTCTTTGCCAAGAATTTTCTAAGCTAATGCAGAGTAAATTCGAGATGAGCATGATGGGGGAGCTCTCATATTTCTTGGGACTCCAAATCAAGCAAAGAAAAGATAGCATCTTCATCAATCAAGCTAAGTACGTCAAGGATATGCTCAAGAAGTTTGGACTGGAAAATGGGAAACCTCATGTCACTCCAATGAGCTCATCTACAAAGCTTGACAAAGACGAAGGAGGTAAATGTGTGGATGTTAAATTATATAGGTTAATGATTGGTTCTTTGCTTTATCTAACCGCAAGTAGACCGTACATTATGTTTAGTGTTTTCTTATGTGCTAGATTTCAATCATGCCCTAAGGAATCACATTTACTAGTTGTTAAGAGAATCTTTAGATACCTTAAGGACACTCATAGTTTAGGACTTTGGTATCCTAGAGACTCTAGCTTTAGCTTGCATGCCTTCTCTGATGCGGATTATGGATGATGCAAAATATATAGGAAAATCACCTTCGGTACTTGCTAATTCCTAGAAAATATGTTGATTTCATGGTTTTCAAAGAAACAAAATTGTGTTGCATTATCTACCACTGAAGTGGAATACATTTCAGCCGGTAATTGTTGTGCACAAATTTTATGGATGAAACAACAACTTTTAGATTATGGAATTGAAGTTAGTATCATACCTATCAAGTGTGACAATACTAGTGCTATTTGTCTCACTAAAAATCCCATCCAACACTCTAGACTAAGCACATTGAAATTAGACATCATTTCATTATAGAACATGTCGCTAAATAAGATATAGTTCTAGAATATTTTGATACTTTGCATCAATTAGCGGATATTTTTAGAAAACCTTTGGATAAAGAAAGATTTTGGACACTTAGGAGAGAATTAGGTTTAACTGACCTATCTTCACTTAGTGTTTAAAATAATTTTAGCACTTTTAATTAGTTTAGGAAAATGCTTATAAAATAATATTTTTGATTGTATTCTTTGCTATTAGTTAGGGGGAGTCTATGATTCTTAGTGAAAATTAATTTTATGTTCAAACAATATTTAAGAATTTGATTTGATTAATTGAACATAGTTAATTTTCAATATATGAGTTGCCAATACCACTAGAGCTAATTAATTTAGCATTTTTAGTGTTTAAAACAGATTTTTAACATTTTTTGTGCATAATGCATCGATACACTATACAGTGCAACGATGCATCCCTTGAATGTGCATCGATACACCATGAAGGTGCACCGATGCACTACTTGAATGTGCATCGATACACTCGTCGGGTTTTAGGTATTAAATCCCTAAAACCTTCATATTTTTTCAAAAACCCAAACTCCTTAACACTCCCATCGTTTGCCTTCTGTCAACCCCTACTCTCAAAATTGCTACAAAACCAACAAATCAAGTCAGAATCTCTTCGTTCTTCAACTTCTAATCCTGCTACGATCATTAAATTCATGCAAACTACATCCAATTCCACTCAATCCGAAATTTCAAGGTAATTTTTCTAAAAACCTCTGTTTTATTGATTTTTGAACTGAGGACTAGTTTTGATTAGTTCTAGGTTGAACAAAGTATCGGGCATTGATTATATGATGATTGTAAACTAGATTTTACAACCAATTTTATAAAAAAACACATTTTTTTCAAAATTTTCTTTGAATTTTGAAATAAAAATATTATTATTTTCAAAAATTATTATTTTAATTGATGTTTTTGATTCAATTATATTGTTTTCATGAAAACTATATGTATTATGATTGTCAAACAATATTTTCCAAATAGTTTTCAAAACTTTTCCCATTAGGATTCGGTTTAGAGAACCTTGAAATATTGAGGACTCAATTGAGTTTTGGGATTGATTGAATTGCATACATGTGTTTTTAAATTTGCAGGTTATTCTATCCTATTCCGATTTTGTAAACCATGTCTAAACCTAAACATCCTAGGTCGTCATCGAGTCATTCGACTCAAAACCGACCTTCATTCCTCCTCCACCACAAAATCCAAATCCAAATGAACCCGAATTAACCATTCTTAATTCTCGCTTCAACCAACCCGATCATCGTCGAGATGAATTATATGATAGGTTCGTTAGTTCCTTCCAATCGTATAGAATCCGGGAAGAATGTATCCCCTCCATTCAAACAATGGTGGATATGAACTTCCGATATATTCCTATCCTTCACACTTGGAAGTTTGATAAACTGTGTCAAATTAAGCCCATCGTTTATCACCAATTGGTCCACATTTTCTATTCCAATGAGGTCTGTGTCCAAAATGAGCGTAGAACTGAAACCATAGGAATTCGATCGTATCTTTTAGGTAAAGTTATTTATATCAACTTGGACACAATCGTTGATGCCTTTGGTTTAGACAATAATGGTATAGATAATGAAAGAGACATTGTGGCTACACCCTATAAGTCTAAGGATAGTGTTAGCACCCTACGAACTCATCACGAGCAATTCTTTCATTTGATGATCTCTTGGTGGTTTAGACCATCCGGAGGTAGGTACTCCACTCTTAGAGTCATAGATTTATGGTGGATACCGTAAATGTTGTCCCTTCTAAAAATGTAGAAACTTTAGTTTATGGTTGCCTTCTTTCTAATCTATTTATCAAACTAGGGCTTAAGGTTTTCGATTGATATTCCCATGTCTCTCCAAAACAAATTAATCTCACTTCTTTAAAGAAATCGAGATGGAAAAAGAATGAGGGAGCCGGGCAATAGGTTCGATCTAATGAGCAAACACCGGGAGCTAATTCTTCACGAGCTCCACCTCCTCCGGCACCGGCAGCGGATGATGATCCAGATCTTGAAGTTGTTATGTGCAACATTGATGAACATATACTCGAGGACAAGCCAACACCAACACCACAAGAGGATCAAGTGCCTCCATACTTTCGATCATTCTTGGAGACATTTGATCTAAGGTTTGCATCCATTGAGTCCTATCTCACTGCTATGGGGGCTCAGCAACGGGAGATGAACGAACGTTTAGATTCGCTCACACTCGAGATACGAGCACGATATCCTCCTCTTCCCGATCCTCCTATGGATTAGACCTTGCTCTACTTTGTTTTGTTATGCTTGGATTAAACATTTTTGATGTTTTTGGATTGTTTGAATTTGTTATGGATGTTGGATGTCTTAACTTGAATTATTTGGATAATTGAACTTAATATATTTGGTTTAGTTTGAATTTTCAATTTGAGCTTAATGTTTATTAGTTTTGCATCATTGATCATTTAGAATATGATCAATTTATCATTGAACATTTGATTATGAATATTGATTTATGAAACTAATGGCTAACATTTCTCTTGATTGTGATCTTAGCAGCTTAAGCTATAATTATAAATATCAATTGGCTAAATTTTTCAAAAACTAGTTTAAAAAACGTTTTAGAGTCTTTTTGATTTAACAAAAAGGAGGAGAATGTGTGTTATAGTAAGGGGGGGTAATTTTCAAAATTGATTTCTGTTGAAAACATTTTGATAATTCGATATAACAAATTAAGATAAATGAATTTTAAGATTTTCCAAAAAAAATTCTAAGTATATTCGATATAATTACTCAAATATCAAATTATTACTCCAAGTCTTTCAAGATCAATTTCAAACCTTACTAAATGTGTAAAATTTTGTTTTATACTTAAACTATTTTTGAAACAATTTTCACAAAGTATTTTGAACCAAAATCAAGCCTAAAATCAATTTTTCAAAGTGATGCATCGATGCACCAATCCATGCATCGATGCACCAATTAATTTTCAAACATCGAATGCATTTTATGCATCGATACACATACCATGCATCGATGCACTCAGTGCATATGATGCATCGATGCACTCAGGCTTTTTCAAAACATCGAATGCATTTTATGCATCGATGCACTCTTAGTGCACCGATGCACTGAGAGTCCAACAGTCAAAATATTTGAATTTTACATTGATGCACCGATGCACCTAGGGTATGTATCGATGCACTAACTCTCCCAACTGCTTTAATTAAATGTTTTCGCACTTAAACGGCTCTATTGACTCCATTAAGCATTCACAACATTCAGAATCATTTGAAGGTGTATTTAAACAAGCTTAGAAGCCATTGATCAATAAGAAGAAACAAAAATCAACAAGAATCAAGAGATAGTCAAAGAGAAAACATCAAACCTCAAGTTTGAGCATTTTCAAGCCTATTTCATTCAATATTCATTTTTTCTTTCAAGAACACTTATTGTGCTCAATTGTATTATTCTTGACTGTTCTTTTTTTGTTCTATAATTGTGCAAACATCTTGCCTTGTGAGGATTTTCTTGTAAGTTTGCAAAATTTGTATTGTTCTCTTTGGGAGATAGTGCTCTCAAGAATTTGGGGTATAATTCTTGAAGGATTTGTAAGGTTACTCTTTGCCCTCAAAAGAAAGACAAATTAGTGAATTTGTGTAAAATCCTTAGTGTGGATAGCTAAGGTAGTGGACGTAGACTTTGGTTGAGAAAGTCAAACCACTCTAAATCGCTGTGCAAATCTTTTCAATTTTCTGCAAAAGCTTCCATCGAAATATTTTAATTGCCAATTCACCCCCCTCTTGGTCGATTCCATTGATCGATTAAATCAACAATTGGTATCAGAACCTCACTCATTTGAAGGTTTAATCACCTCTTGAGTCGATTCGGGAAGAGTTACATCGATTGTCAAGTCATCAATGGCCTCTACTTCAAATGTCGACTCTGGTCTCGATTCGATGCCCGTCAACAAGCCTCTTTTCTTCAATGGGGCTAAATATGCCTATTGGAAGAATAGGATGATGTATTTCATTTAATCAAGTGACATGGAAGCATGGAATGTTATAGAAGATGAATATATCAAGCCTCTCACTCATCCAAGATTGTGGAGTGAAGGAGAGACAAGAATGTTCCTGCTCAACTCCAAAGCAATCCATATCATATTTTGTGCTCTTGGACCAAATGAATATGGAAGAGTTTCATCTTGTACAACCGCCAAAGAAATATGGGATAAACTACAAGTCACTCGTGAAGGCACCAAAGAGGTAAAAGAATCTAAAATTAGTCTTCTAACACATAGCTATGAAAATTTCAGGATGAAACCAAATGAAGATATCAAAGCTATTATGGATAGATTCTCAACGATTGTCAATGGTCTCAAATCATATAGAGAGATCATTCCAAACGAAAAGCTTGTGAGGAAGTTAGTTTACTCACTTCCAAAATCATGGCAATCCAAGAAGACTGCAATCATCGAGGCTAAGAACCTAAAGTCCTTAACTCTTGAAGAGTTAATCGGTTCCCTCCTCACTCATGAAATGATGCTTGAAGATGAGGTGGACCTCGATAAGATTGATGAGACACCAAAGGAGAAGGAGAAGAAGAAAAACATTGGAGTTGCTCTCAAATCCACAAAAAATGAGAGTAATTCGGATGAAGATGAAGATGATGAGGAAATGGCATTGTTTGTCAAACAGTTCAGAAAAATGATGAGACCTTACAGAGGAAGAAAATTTAAACGAATTGAAGGCCTAAAAAATGAACCAAAAGAGAAGGACCCTATCATTTGCTATGAATGCAAAAAACTGGGACATGTCAAATATGATTGCCCACAATTGAAAAGAAAGAGTCAATCAAAAAATAAGCACAAGGCTCATGAGGCTACATGGAGCGATGAAGAGGGTTCCAATGAAGAGGAACAAGAAGTATCAAACTTGTATTTGATGGCATTCGGGGAAGATTCTAAGGTAACCTCTAACTCATCTGATTTTGATGATTTATCTTATGATGAGCTATTAGAGGAATATAATGGATTGGCTTCGTATTATGAGAAATTGTTTTTAAAATATAAAAATGATATTTCAAAATTGAAAAATAAAAATAAACTCATATCCAAAACCAACAACGATCTTGAAAGTAAAATCAAAGATCTGCAAATCAAACTAGAAGAGTTTGAAAAGAAAAATTCTGAGTTGCAAAATTTACTTTCAAATGTCAATGATGATCATCAAAAGAAAATTGATGATCTTAAAGCTTCTTTTGATAAAGTTGGAACAAAACGTTTTGAACATGGAGAAAATTCAAAATCCAACTTTGTTAGAAAAAGTTTTAAAAACTATAATCATAGAGGTCCCCGAAGAACCTCTAATGGAAAAATCATTAGAAGTATATGGGTTCCTAAAGGGCTCATTACTACTAAAGATAAGGATATCCTACACAAATGGATACCTAAGGGGACTAGGATTTTGGAAACTAATGAATATGGACCCAAAAGAATTTGGGTACCAAAAATCAAAAATTAATCTATGTTTGTAGGAAAAAAAAGCATTCATACAAGGCACAGGAAACAAATTCAAACTCATGGTACCTTGATAGTGGATGCTCAAGACACATGACCAGAGATAAAAGTCGGTTCATAGAGCTTAACGCCAAAAATGGAGGAGAAGTGACTTTTGGTGATGAATCAAAAGGTCACATTGAATGTACTATAGGTAATACATCTTCCATACAAATTAAGAATGTTTTATATGTGAATGGATTAAAGCATAATCTATTGAGTATTAGTCAATTGTGTGATAAGGGATTCAATGTCATATTTGATATTAATGGTTGTAAAGTCATTGACATTGCATCTAATCGGATTATGCTTGTTGGTCATAGAATAGGAAACATTTACATGGTGCATTTAGATTCTATTAATATGACTAATGTATGCCTAGTTTCTAAGGATGAGCATGATAGTTGGTTATGGCATAGGAGACTAGGACATGCTAGTATGAGTGTTTTGCAACGGCTAATTCAAGGTGATTTAGTTTGAGGGTTGCCTAAGCTTAAATTTGATATTGATAAAATCTGTGATGTTTATGCTAAAGGAAAACAAAAGCGATTTCTTTTAAATCCATTAATGACGTATCAACTAGTAGAGTATTACAATTGATCCATATAGATCTTTTTGGGCCAACTAGGATTACTAGCTTAGGTGGAAAACAATATGAATTTGTCTTGGTAGATGACTATTCTAGATATACTTGGGTTCTATTTTTAAGTACTAAAGATGAAGCATTAGAACATTTCATCACATTTTCAAAAATAATCCAAAACGAAAAATGTTACTCTATAACTAGTGTTAGGAGTGATCATGGCACTGAATTTGAAAATCTTGGATTTACTGAATTTTGTAATTCTAATGGTATTAGCCATAATTTTTTAGCACCTAGAACCCCTCAACAAAATGGAGTTGTTGAGAGGAAAAAATGAACTTTAGAAGAAATGGCTAGAACCATGCTTTGTGAAAACAATTTGACAAAATATTTTTGTGCAGAAGCCACAAATATCGCTTGTTATGTTATTAATCGAGTAATGATTATGCCAATCTTGAAGAAAACTCCATATGAAATTTTCAAAAATAAAAAGCCTAACATTAGCTATTTTCATCCTTTTGGATGTAAATGTTTTGTTTTAAACAACGGTAAAGACAATCTTGGCAAATTTGATGCTAAAAGTGATAAAGGAATTTTTCTGGGTTATTCCTTAAGTTCTAAAGCTTATCGAGTATTTAATAAAAGAACTTTAGTTGTTTTTTTCGATGATAATCTCCTTCCGAGGAAGGATTCTTGTTTGAATGATGATGTAGGTATTATAAATATAAATGACGGTGAACATGACGTTGGAGAACCATCATCAAAGGAAGAAACGAAAGATGAGGAAACTCAAGATCCTCTCGAGAATCCAACCATTGAAGAAAGGGAAGTATCTTACCCAAGAGAGTACAACTATGTCAAGGATGGTGAGATTATAGGTGATCCATCAAAAGGGGTAACAACTCGATCTTCTCTTAGAAATATTTGTAATTATGTTGCATTTATCTCGTGCATAGAGCCTAAGAATATTAAAGAAGCATTAAAAGATGAACATTAGATTATGGCTATGCAAGAAGAGTTAAATCAATTTGAGAGAAGTAAAGTATGGACATTAGTTGAAAGTCCTAGTAATAAATCTACTGTAGGTACTAGATGGGTGTTTAGGAATAAGCTTGATGAAAGTGGTAATATAGTGAGAAACAAGGCTAGACTTGTTGCTCAAGGCTATACTCAAGAAGAGGGCATAGATTATGATGAAACATACGCTCCCGTAGCTAGGATGGAAGTAATTAGAATGTTATTAGCATTTGCATGTTTTCATGAATTTAAATTATATCAAATGGATGTTAAAAGTACATTTTTAAATGGTTTTATAAAGAAAGATTTTGGACACTTATGAGAGAATTAGGTTTAACTGACTTATCTTCACTTAGTGTTTAAAATAATTTTAGCACTTTTAAGTATAAATGTAAAATGCTTATAATAATAATTTTTTGTTGCATTCTTTGCTATTAGTTAGGGGCAATTTATATTGCTTGATGAAAATTAATTTTATGTTCAAATGAAATTTAAGGATTAATTTGATTAATTGAACATGATTAATTTTTATTATATGAGTTGTCAATACCACTAGAACTAATTAATTTAGCATTTTGAGTGTTTGAAACAGATTTTTGACATTTTTGTGCTTCATGCATCGATACACTTAACAATGCATCGATGCATCCCTTTGAATGTGCATCGATTCATCATGTTGATGCACCGATGCACGCCTTGAATGTGCATCGATGCACGGGGCCATGCATCGATGCATCCGTCGAGTTTTGGGTTTAAAAGGCTCATTTTCTCATTTGTTTTAAACCTTAAAACTATATCCACATCAGTCGTACGCCCCTCTCACTCTCTAAATCCTCCTTTTGCTCAAAATCAACGTAATTTTGTCAGAATCTTCGAGCTTTTCAACTCCTAATCCTGCTTTAATCATCAAATCGTGCAAAACAACATCACATTCCTCTCAAATCCAAAATTTTCAAGGTAATATTTCAAAAACTTCTATTTTATTGATTTTTGATCTTAGGACTAGTTTTAATTAGTTCTAGGATGAACATTATATCGGGCATTGAATGTTTGATGATTACAAACTAGTTTTTACAACTAATTTCATCAAAAACTAACAAATTTTCAAATATTTTTCTGAATTTTTTGAAATAAAAAAATTTATTATATAGAAAATCTGAATTTAATTTTTAATTTTTATGTTTTTATTTAATTATGTTATTTTCATGAAAACTATACATATTCTGATTATTTTCAAATAGTTTTCAAAACCTTGCCCATTAGGATTTGATTTAGCGAACCTTGAATTATTGAGGACTCAATTGAGTTTTTGGATTGATTAAATTGCATACATGTGTTTCAAATTGCATGTTATATTCCTTTTTCCGATTCCTAAACTATGTCTAATCCCAAACGCCCTAGGACTTCGTCGAGTCGTTCTCGTTCAAACCAACCTCCTAATCACATTCCTCCTCTACCTTCATCTCTATTAGGATCTTGTTTTAACATGCCTGAGCGTCGTAGAGATGAATTGTACTCTAGGTACAGAAATTCTTTTCAAACTTTTAGAATCCGGGAAGAGCGTATTCCTTCTCTTCAAGCTATGATAGATATTAACTTTGAATACCTTCCGATTCTTAAAGCTTGGAAGTTTGATAAAATGTTTCAACTTAAACTTATCGTTTATCAACAGTTAGTCCACATTTTCTATTCCAATGCGGTATGTATTCAAAACGAAACTCAATATGGGACTATAGCCATTAGATCATATCTTTTAGGTCAATATATTAATATTGACCCCACGATTATAGCTTCACGTTTTGGATTAGATGATGATGGGTTATATAATGAGAATGAAATTGTAGATTATCCCTATGTTCCAAACGCTAGTGTTAGTACTCTATGATTTCATCACGATCGTTTTCTTCATCTGATGATCTCTTGGTGGTTTATACCATCCGGAGGTAGGTACTTCACTCTTCGTATTAGGGATTTGTGGTGGATGCACTGTCTCAAGAATAAGATCAAAATCAATCTACCCCATATTATCTTCAGTCAACTAGTTGATGTCATAAACATTATTCCTTCAAAACATGTCGAAACATTAGTTTATGGATGTCTTCTTAGTAACCTCTTTATCAAACTTGGTCTAGACACCTCTCTCGACAATCCTATCCCACTCCAAAGTCAAATCAATCTTACTTCCTTGAAGAAAGCGGATTGAAAACAAGACGAGGAAACCGGTCTTTAGGTATTTCGACCCGGTAAGCAAACCCCGGGAGCTAGCTCTTCACGAGTTGCTCCTAGCTCTTCTCGTTCTCCTCATTCTCCTCCGGCACCGGCTGCTGACAATGATCCTGAGTTTCAACTACTTATGCAAGATATCGACGATCACGTTCCAGATAATGAGCCTGCATCGGAACCATCTCCACACGAGGATCAAATGCCTCCATATTTTCGTTCTTTTTTGGAGACATTTGATCTATGATATGCTTCCATCGAATCCCACTTGACTATTACTCACTAAGCAGTAAATCAATGCTTAGACACTTTGGAAGCTCGACAGATGGAGTTTCAATGGGAGATGCTCGCACGCATGGATGCTCTCTCTCTTGAGCTGCAAGCCCGATTTCCTCCTCCGCCTCCCGATCCCTTTATGGACGAATAGACCTTGTTTTGCTTTGGATCATCTTTGAACTTTTATTGTTAAAACATTTTGAATACTTTGGGGATTATTATTTTTATTTGGATTGTTTGAATTTGTTTGAAGATATAATTTGGATGCTTTGTTGTTTTTAAACTTTATATATATATTGGTTTGATTTGAATTTTCACTTTGAGGTTAATATTTATTAATTTTTGCATCAATTTCATATTAGTTGCATTATGACCAATTTTGTCATGTCACATTATTTATGAATATTGATTATGAAACTAATGGCTAACGTTTCTCTTGATTGTGATCTTAGCAGCTTAAGCTATATATATTTATAATAAATTGGCTAAATGATTTCAAAACCTTGTTTAAAATATTTTAAAAGTCTTTTTGATTTAACAAAAAAGGGGAGAAATGTTAAAGTGTTTAAAAGGGAGAAGTGTTAGAGTAAGGGGGAGTAATTTCAAAACTTGATTTCAAAATCTTAAAATTACTAAAATGTTTTGTTATATCAGAAAAGGGGGAGATTGTTGAAAATATTTTGATATTTCGATATAACAAATTAAGATAAATGAATTTTAAGATTTTCCAAAAAAATATTTCTAAGTATATTCGATATAATTACTCAAATATCAAATTATTACTCCAAGTCTTTCGAGATCAATTTCAAACCTTACTAAATGTGTAAAATTGTATTTTATACTTAAACTATTTTTGAAACAAATTTCACAAAGTATTTTGAACCAAAATCAAGCCCAAAATCAATTTTTCAAAGTGATGCACCGATGCACCAATCCATGCATCGATGCACCAATTAATTTTTCAAACATCGAATGCATTTTATGCATCGATGCACATACCATGCATCGATGCACTCAGTGCATTTGATGCATTGATGCACAAGACCATGCATCGATGCACTCAGGCTTTTTCAAAACATCGAATGCATTTTATGCATCGATGCACTTTTAATGCACCGATGCACTGAAAGTCCAACGGTCAAAATATTTGAAATTTACACTGATGCACCGATGCACCTAGGGTATGAATCGATGCACTGACGGTCCCAATTGCTTTAATTGATTGTTTTCACACTTAAACGGCTCTATTGACTCCACTAAACGTCCTCAACGTTTAGAATCATTTGAAGGTGTATTTAAACAAGCTTAGAAGTCATTGATCAATAACAAGAAACAAAAATCAACAAGAATCAAGAGAGAGTCAAAGAGAAAGAATCAAACCTCAAGTTTGAGCATTTTCAAGCCTATTTCATTCAATATTCATTTTTTCTTTCAAGAACACTTATTGTGCTCAATTGTATTATTCTTGAGTGTTCTTTCTTTGTTCTAGAATTGTGCAAACATCTTGCCTTGTGAGGATTTTCTTGTAAGTTTGTAAAATTTGTATTGTTCTCTTTGGGAGAGTGTGTTCTCAAGAATTTGGGTTATAATTCTTGAAGGATTTGTAAGGTTACTCTTTGTCCTCAAAAGAAAGACAAATTAGTGAATTTGTGGAAAATCCTTAGTGTGGATAGCTAAGGTAGTGGACGTAGACTTTGGTTGAGAAAGTCAAACCACTCTAAATCGTTGTGCAAATCTTTTAAATTTTCTGCAAAAGCTTCCACCGAAATTTTTAATTGTCAATTCACCCCCCTCTTGGTCGATTCCATCGATCGATTAACTCAACAATTTCAAAAATGATTTTTCTTGAAAAATCTTAAAATTACTCAAATGTTTTGTTATATCAAAAAGGGGGAGATTGTTGAAAACATTTTTGATGTTTCGATATAACAAATTAAGTTTAAAAGAAATTTAAGATTTTACAAATCATTTTCAAAGTATATTCGAATATCAAAATATTACTTCAAGTTTTTCAAAGTTCAATTTCAATCCTTACTAAAGTGTAAAATTGTGTTTTAAACTTAAAATATTTTTGAAAAAAAATTCATAAAGTATTTCGAACCAAAAATGAGCAAAAAATCAATTTCATGAAGGGATGTACCGATGCACTCAATAATGCATCGATGCACACCCTATTTCGAATGCATTTTATGCACCGATGCACAACCATGCATCGATGCATTCTGGATTTTATTGAAACATCGAATGCATTTTATGCACCGATGCACATGCCATACATCGATGCACTCCTGGCTTGTTTGAAACATCGAATGTAATTAGTGTATCAATGAACTCCTAGTGTACCGATGCAATAAGTCTTATAACGGTCAAAATATTTAAATTTTACACATAGTGTATCGATGCACCTTGGCTATGCATCGATGCACCATACGCTCCCAACTGTTTTATTAATTGTTTTCACACAATAACGGCTCTATTGACTCCACTAATGATCTCCAACGTTCAGAAGTAATCCAATGAGTATTTAAACAAGCTTAGGAGACATTGATCAACAACAATTAATAAGAATTGAGAGAGAATCAAAGAGAAAGCATCAAACCCCAAGTTTGAGCATTTTCAAGCCTATTTCATTCAATATTCATTTTTGCTTTCAAGAACACTTATTGTGCTCAATTGTATTATTCTTGAGTGTTTTTTCTTTGTTCTAGAATTATGCAAACATCTTGTCTTGTGAGGTTTTTCTGTAAGTTTGTGAAATTTGTATTGTTCTCTTTGGGAGAGAGTGTTCTCAAGAATTTGAGGTATAATTCTTGAGGGATTTGTAAGGTTATTCTTTGTCCTCAAAAGAAGGACAAATTAGTGAATTTGTGGAAAATCCTTAGTGTGGATAGTTAAGGTAGTGGACGTAGACTTTGGTTAAGAAAGTCGAACCACTCTAAATTGATGTGCAATTATTTTTTATTTTCTGCAAAAGCTTCCACCAAAATTTTTATTGCCAATTCACCCCCCTCTTGGCTATTTCTTTGATCGATTAACTCAACAGGAAGCTTCATCATCACTCCATGTAGCCACGTGTGCCTTATGCTTTTTCTTGGATTGACCATTTTTCTTTAATTATGGACAATCATATTTGACATGCCTCGTCTTTTTGCATTCGTAGCAAATGATCGGGTCTTTCTCCTTTGGTTCATTTTTGAAGCCTTCATTACGTTTGAATTTTCTTCCTCGGTTGAGCTTCATCAGTTTTCTGAACCGTTTAGCAAATAATGTCATTTCCTCGTCATCGTCATCTTCATCCGAATCACTCTCATCTTTCGTGGATTTGAGAGCAATTCCAGAATTTTTCTTTCTCATCTTACGTTTGAATCATTTCATGCGTGAGGAGAGAACCGAAAGCTCATCGAGGGTTAAGGATTTTAAGTTTTTAGCCTCGATGATCGTCGTCTTCTTTGATTGCCAAGATTTTGGAAGAGAGTAAACTAATTTTCTCACAAGTTTCTCGTTTAGAATGATCTCTCCATATGATTTGAGACCATTGACAATCGTTGAAAATCTATCCGTCATAGCCTTGATGTCTTCATCCTGTTTCATCCTGAAATTTTCATAGCTATGAGTTAGAAGACTAATTTTAGATTCTTTTACCTCATTTGTGCCTTCATGAGTGACTTGTAGTTTATCCCATATCTCCTTAGCGATTGTATAAGATGAAACTTTTTCATATTCATCTAGTCCAAGAGCACAAAAAATAATATGGATAGCCTTTGAGTTGAGCTGGAACATTCTTGTCTCTGTTTCACTCCACGTTCTCAAATGAGTGGAATTAATGATGTATCCCTCTTCTATGATATTACATGTTCCCATGTCACTTGCTTGAATGAATTATCTCATTCTATTCTTCCAATAAGCATAATTAGCTTCATTGAAGAAATGAGGCTTGCTGACAGGCATTGAATCAAGAACAAAGTCGAAGTTTCAAGTGGATGCCATTGATGACTTCAATATCGATATAACTCTTCCCGAATTGACTCAAGAGGTGATCAAACCTTTAAATGAGTGAGGCTCTGATACCAATTGTTGAGTTAATCGATCGACTAAATAACCAAGAGGGGTGAATTGGTAATAAAAATTTTGGTGGAAGCTTTTACAGAAAATTGAAAATAATTGCCCAGCGATTTAGAGTGGTTCGACTTTCTCAACCAAAGTCTACGTCCACTACCTTAGCTATACACACTAAGGATTTTCCAAAAATTCACTAATTTGTCTTTCTTTTGAGGACAAAGAGTAACCTTACAAATCCCTCAAGAATTATACCCCAAATTTTTTAGAACACTCTCTCCCAAAGAGAACAATACAAATTTCGCAAACTTACAGAAAAACCTCACAAGGCAAGATGTTTGCACAATTCTAGAACAGAGATAGAACACTCAAGAATAATACAATTGAGCACAATAAGTGTTCTTGAAAGCAAAAATGAATATTAAATGAAATAGGCTTGGAAAGGCTCAAACTTGAGGTTTGATGCTTTCTCTTTGATTATCTAGTTTCTCTTCTTGATTGTTGTTGATCAATGGCTCCTAAGCTTGTTTAAATACACCTTGGATCACTTCTGAACGTTGGGGATTATTGGTGAAGTCAATAGAGTCGTTATTGTGTAATTATCATTTAATAAAATAGTTGGGAGCATGTGTGCATCGATGAATAGTCAAGGCGCATCGGTTCACTATGTGTAAAATTCAAATATTTTGACCGTTATAAGACTTAGTGCATCGGTACACTAGGGGTGCATCGGTACACTAATTACATTCAATGTTTCAAAAGAGCCCGGATTGCATCGTTGTATGGTATGTGCATCGGTACACAAAATGCATTCGATGTTTGAAAATATTCAAGAGTGCATCGATGCATGACTTGTGCATCGGTACACAAAATGCATTCGAAATGGGTGTGCATCGATGCATCAATGAGTGCATCAGTACATCCCTTCATAAAATTGATTTTTGGCTCGATTTTGCTTCGAAATACTTTGCAAAATTGATTCAAAAATATTTTAAGTTTAAAAGGATTGAAATTGTTCTTTGAAAAACTTGGAGTAATATTTTGATATTCGAATAATTGAATCGAATATACATTGAGAAAGATTGTAAAATCTGAAAATTCATTTATACTTAATTTGTTATATCGAAACATCAAAATGTTTTCAACAAAACCCACGGGCTAAACGGGCGGGTAGCCCTTATACCCAGCTCTACTATTGATACATTTCCCTTTCTAGAAGAAATATAAAGGTATTAAAGAGCGACGAATGAGTTAATTACGTAGGAGGTCACACACTATGGCACTCTTTTTATTTTAGTCCTTAGACTTTAAAATAGTCTATACCAATTCTCAAATTATAAACCAAATCTTAATTAATTCCTGAATTTTTTAAAATTTATATATCAATCCTCAAATCATTAGTATCATTCTCTTTTGATCCTTCTATTAATACAACTTAGCTTTATAAGTTTATAAAGATCTTGGGAATTGGATTTGTGACCTAAAATAATAATATGTTGTTAAAAGTTCTCAAATTGAATCTATGACCTTCTAAAAAAATAATATGTGTTTGTAGGCCTTCAAAATTAGTTTAGAAAATCACTAGTTTAGCTTCCAAGACCTTAAAAATATATTTGTTATGCCTCTTGAAGTCTCTTAATCTCTGCTAAGTTAAATGCATTGAAAATTGACAATACTCCATCAGTCAAATACAGTGCATAGATAAGACCTAGACAAGACCTCTGACAAACCCACCAGAACGAAATTCAAAGACTGACTATCAAATTTGTCTACCTCATTAACTTATTAATAGTCATTATGGTCACTATAAATACCCCTAAATACGACCACTTTTTTTTCCTTCATCATCTTTATAATTGTTCCTCAACAATACAAAAACACCATCCAATGATGATTTTGTCTTCTTCCCATCAACAATTAATGTGGTAAGCGTGGACATACTTTATAATAAAAAAAACTCACTCGAGATCCCCCGCCCAAAAAAAATAAAAAAATATATATATCAATCTTCATGCCTTCTCCCAAAAATCCACCTCAGGTATTAGTCATTCCAGCTTGTCAATTGCATATTTAACTTGGAGAATTTACATGCACGGGTCAACTGTCAGTAAAAAGTGAAGGGAACAATTAAACGTGCCTAGCGTCCTCAGATTTCTCTTCCTACAAGTGTAGGAAAACCAATGCGACACCAATAATCTTGAAGACTATTAAGTTAAAAAAAACAAGAATAATGATAAAGTTATGGAAGGTTAAGTAAAAGAGTTCTTGTTGATTGTGAACACACTTCTAACTTTTCTTATTTTTAGTATTTTATAAACATGTGGTTTGTATGCTTGTATGTGTTTTGAAATATTCTTTGTAATGTTTGTGTTTATGGAGCAAAGAGAAAGATCTAAACATTAAAATTTGTAAAAATGATGTATAGTGATTTTTAAATATCTCCATAACCTTTAATATTCATCTTAGGCCTTAAAATAAGTATTTAATGTAAGTTTGGATATGATTTTTTGGGCAAAATAAGATTTTTTTTGGATTAAGTATCGATATCACATGAATTGATATTAATATCGATTCAATTTAAAGCAAAATCTAGACAATTCAAGAAGAGAATGTCGAGAATGTCGCTATCATATTCAAAGAGTATCGATATTATTTATTGGGTTTCGAAACTCAAGCAAGTGGTTTTGAAACTATGGTGTTATTCAGATATTGAGGCTAAGTTTGGTATCAATACTCAAGGTGAGTATCAATACTCGAGTAAAAATATCGGTACCAACATGATTTTTAAAATTTTAGAGGTTGGATTTGGTATCAATACTCAAGAGAGTATTTATACCCCATACCTTGTACAAATACTCATGTATAAGTATTAATACAATCATAGAATATTAGTTAACGAATCCTAAAAGTTAATGAGGTTCATGTAAAGTTTGTTAATAATACTTAGGACGAATAATAAGCCTCAATAATAAGAACTTGATAATATGTGTCATAAGCATAAGAAGATCATGAGGTTAGATTTTATAAAATTTATGTCTTTGTTTGATATTCGAGAAAATAATAACATTGAAGTTACTTGTGTTTGACGATTTTCTACCTTGTGTGGTAGATTATCTAAATTTCCCAAGAGTTATGTTGTGGCACATAAAGTATGTTAGTTGGATATATGTTCTAATGTTGTGTGACCTAGAATCATCCAAATACTTAAGAGAAGTAAGCTAGTCATGTATATGTTCTTGATGTTATGGTGACTCATGTCTCACTCGAAGTACTTGACATTTATAGGATCAATGGATGTACGTTTCTAATGCTAGAGCACTTAGGTCTCATTCAAAGTATTAGTTTTAGTAGGTTAAATGTATATGTTAATTTAAGGTTAAGTGGCACCATATTACATCATGATGCTTACATTAGTGTATGGGCATTTGTATTGTATTATGTTGGTGATATTGTTTCTCTAATTATACTTGACGATATATTTATATTTTAAAATATATGTAATAGAGTAGAGTTATTTTTATGTGGCATTGAGTGTTAGCTCAACTGTTAGAATATTTTTGTTCATAAGTTCTTAGGTGAGCATTGAAAGAGCACCGTCTCTGAGTAAAATCTTAGTTGTTTATTTTCAATAGTATGTTGTGGGTATATGTAATCAACATGTAAAATCATTAATCATATGTTATATTTTGTTAGTCAAAATGGTTAATTCGAAACACCTTTTCATAATTCATACGGAGTCTTTTCCATTTTCTTGTGGGACACCTTATTTGAAAGGTAGCAACTCCCCAACATCCTCTGACAACCCATAACATTTTAGCATGACGTTCATTATTTCCTTTAAGGTAATTCTCTTGCTTTGTATTCATGGCCCAATATCATCCATAATTCTTTAGTTATCTTATAGATATTATACACTTCATATAATGTATCTGGCAATCTATTCATGATGTAGTTTTGATATCGAAAATCAAAATATTCTAAAATTCAACAATAGTGAATGTGGTAACAATGTTTACTTCATTCACTCTAATAATAGGAGGATCACCATGCATAAATGTGATCATATTTAACATGATCAAATAACAATATCTTATGTTGCTATATCTTAAAATTCTATCCATAGAATTTTACAAATTTGGTTGTGGCTCACGACCACCGATATCGTTAAATTTTATTCAATGTCTAAGTAGGAATCACAATTTAGATGCATCAGTGGAGTTATCCATTGTTTCGTTTAACACAAAACTAGGATTCATAATAACTCTAACAATAAATCCAAAATTAATTCAATTTATTTTATCATCCAACAACAAAATCTAATCCATATTGTTGTTTTCAAATGATTTATGTTATAAACAGTAAATCGAATAAATTCTTTTAGATGACATGATTAAAATTATGAAATAAATCTTCTGTTCACAATAGACCACGATTTCATTTTAGTATAATTAAAACTCAACAATAGAGCAATTTCTGTGTAGGCAGGAACATGGTCAGTCCTAACTATTTCTAGGCTCAGTGCGAAAATAAAAAAATGGGCCCTTAATATAAAAAAAAATTAAGAAATATGTAATATAAAAATTTTATTTTATTTTTTTATTAAATTAAAAAAATAGTAATTCATCACAATATAAAAGATGTCAAAAATTATATTTAAGAATACAAATACTTATAAAAAAAATATTACATTCAATCATTTTCATGCAAAACCATTAATGATAGTGTCAACATCAATGTTTTCCAACATATTTTTTCTCTATAATAATATAACATTTGAAAATGAAAGAACGATCTTATCTAAAATTTGAAAATATAAAAATTAAAAGAGAGAATTTGAAAACATGATCTACCTAGAATTCTAAGAACAATCTTCAATATTATTCAAGCACCAAAATTGATAATAAACAATTGTGACTTTACATGTGACAGAAATATGATAAATTAAAAAATGAGAATAATAATTTTCAGAGGAATCGTGAAACATGAAAGAGAAAAGAAGTATGCTAATTATACTTAAATTTTTTCCTCTCATTAAAGTTTTGAAGAAAAAAAATTACGTTAGTAAACTTTTTCATTGATATGAAAAATCGGGAAAGAGATTTAGTGAATTAATAGTGGCAATTGATTTTTTTTTTTTTTGGAAAGAAATATTGAATTAGAATTTTATGAAAGAATAATGTATTAACGTTAATATAAAATTCCATAAAGACAATTGACACCTTAACAAAATTCATGGGCCCATTATTTTATTGAGTAAATTATATGTTTAGTACGTAAATAATCAGTTTTGGTTTATTTTTGTACCTAAACTTTTAATTTTTTGAAAATCATATGTAAAGTTTAGTTTTTGTTTCATTTTAGTACATGCCGTTACAAACTTTAGTTTTTTATTTCATTTTAGTACTCATTCAAACTTTAATGTTAAGTTTTAATTTTTTTTTTTTTTGAAATCTAAGATACTAAAACAAACCAAAATTGATAGTTAAAGACTAAACTCGTTAAGTTTTTAACGGCAGAATACTAAAATGAAATAAAAACTAAACGTTAGATATGATTTTTAAAAAAACTAAAAATTTAGGTACTAAAACAGATCAAAACTGATAGTTTAGGTACTAAATACTTAGATTATTCTATTTTGCTTTACAATTTTTTAAATTTATTATATGAAAAATAAAAGAAAATTATACTAAATTTAATTTGTGGGCCTTGGATGGACACCACTCCTGCCCTGGCCCAGGGCCGACCATGGACAAGAATTTAATAAAATAAATATCCGAAATAGAAATCCTTGGCGAAGAAGAGTGAAGCAAATTGATTGGACTGTTGAATGAATTATCTCATTCTATTCTTCCAATAAGCATAATTAGCTTCATTGAAGAAATGAGGCTTGCTGACAGGCATTGAATCAAGAACAAAGTCGAAGTTTCAAGTGGATGCCATTGATGACTTCAATATCGATATAACTCTTCCCGAATTGACTCAAGAGGTGATCAAACCTTTAAATGAGTGAGGCTCTGATACCAATTGTTGAGTTAATCGATCGACTAAATAACCAAGAGGGGTGAATTGGTAATAAAAATTTTGGTGGAAGCTTTTACAGAAAATTGAAAATAATTGCCCAGCGATTTAGAGTGGTTCGACTTTCTCAACCAAAGTCTACGTCCACTACCTTAGCTATACACACTAAGGATTTTCCAAAAATTCACTAATTTGTCTTTCTTTTGAGGACAAAGAGTAACCTTACAAATCCCTCAAGAATTATACCCCAAATTTTTTAGAACACTCTCTCCCAAAGAGAACAATACAAATTTCGCAAACTTACAGAAAAACCTCACAAGGCAAGATGTTTGCACAATTCTAGAACAGAGATAGAACACTCAAGAATAATACAATTGAGCACAATAAGTGTTCTTGAAAGCAAAAATGAATATTAAATGAAATAGGCTTGGAAAGGCTCAAACTTGAGGTTTGATGCTTTCTCTTTGATTATCTAGTTTCTCTTCTTGATTGTTGTTGATCAATGGCTCCTAAGCTTGTTTAAATACACCTTGGATCACTTCTGAACGTTGGGGATTATTGGTGAAGTCAATAGAGTCGTTATTGTGTAATTATCATTTAATAAAATAGTTGGGAGCATGTGTGCATCGATGAATAGTCAAGGCGCATCGGTTCACTATGTGTAAAATTCAAATATTTTGACCGTTATAAGACTTAGTGCATCGGTACACTAGGGGTGCATCGGTACACTAATTACATTCAATGTTTCAAAAGAGCCCGGATTGCATCGTTGTATGGTCTGTGCATCGGTACACAAAATGCATTCGATGTTTGAAAATATTCAAGAGTGCATCGATGCATGACTTGTGCATCGGTACACAAAATGCATTCGAAATGGGTGTGCATCGATGCATCAATGAGTGCATCAGTACATCCCTTCATAAAATTGATTTTTGGCTCGATTTTGCTTCGAAATACTTTGCAAAATTGATTCAAAAATATTTTAAGTTTAAAAGGATTGAAATTGTTCTTTGAAAAACTTGGAGTAATATTTTGATATTCGAATAATTGAATCGAATATACATTGAGAAAGATTGTAAAATCTGAAAATTCATTTATACTTAATTTGTTATATCGAAACATCAAAATGTTTTCAACAAACCCACGGGCTAAACGGGCGGGTAGCCCTTATACCCAGCTCTACTATTGATACATTTCCCTTTCTAGAAGAAATATAAAGGTATTAAAGAGCGACGAATGAGTTAATTACGTAGGAGGTCACACACTATGGCACTCTTTTTATTTTAGTCCTTAGACTTTAAAATAGTCTATACCAATTCTCAAATTATAAACCAAATCTTAATTAATTCCTGAATTTTTTAAAATTTATATATCAATCCTCAAATCATTAGTATCATTCTCTTTTGATCCTTCTATTAATACAACTTAGCTTTATAAGTTTATAAAGATCTTGGGAATTGGATTTGTGACCTAAAAAATAATATGTTGTTAAAAGTTCTCAAATTGAATCTATGACCTTCTAAAAAAATAATATGTGTTTGTAGGCCTTCAAATTAGTTTAGAAAATCACTAGTTTAGCTTCCAAGACCTTAAAAATATATTTGTTATGCCTCTTGAAGTCTCTTAATCTCTGCTAAGTTAAATACATTGAAAATTGACAATACTCCATCAGTCAAATACAGTGCATAGATAAGACCTAGACAAGACCTCTGACAAACCCACCAGAACGAAATTCAAAGACTGACTATCAAATTTGTCTACCTCATTAACTTATTAATAGTCATTATGGTCACTATAAATACCCCTAAATACGACCACTTTTTTTTCCTTCATCATCTTTATAATTGTTCCTCAACAATACAAAAACACCATCCAATGATGATTTGTCTTCTTCCCATCAACAATTAATGTGGTAAGCGTGGACATACTTTATAATAAAAAAAAACTCACTCGAGATCCCCCGCCCAAAAAAAATAAAAAAATATATATCAATCTTCATGCCTTCTCCCAAAAATCCACCTCAGGTATTAGTCATTCCAGCTTGTCAATTGCATATTTAACTTGGAGAATTTACATGCACGGGTCAACTGTCAGTAAAAAGTGAAGGGAACAATTAAACGTGCCTAGCGTCCTCAGATTTCTCTTCCTACAAGTGTAGGAAAACCAATGCGACACCAATAATCTTGAAGACTATTAAGTTAAAAAAAACAAGAATAATGATAAAGTTATGGAAGGTTAAGTAAAAGAGTTCTTGTTGATTGTGAACACACTTCTAACTTTTCTTATTTTTAGTATTTTATAAACATGTGGTTTGTATGCTTGTATGTGTTTTGAAATATTCTTTGTAATGTTTGTGTTTATGGAGCAAAGAGAAAGATCTAAACATTAAAATTTGTAAAAATGATGTATAGTGATTTTTAAATATCTCCATAACCTTTAATATTCATCTTAGGCCTTAAAATAAGTATTTAATGTAAGTTTGGATATGATTTTTTGGGCAAAATAAGATTTTTTTTGGATTAAGTATCGATATCACATGAATTGATATTAATATCGATTCAATTTAAAGCAAAATCTAGACAATTCAAGAAGAGAATGTCGAGAATGTCGCTATCATATTCAAAGAGTATCGATATTATTTATTGGGTTTCGAAACTCAAGCAAGTGGTTTTGAAACTATGGTGTTATTCAGATATTGAGGCTAAGTTTGGTATCAATACTCAAGGTGAGTATCAATACTCGAGTAAAAATATCGGTACCAACATGATTTTTAAAATTTTAGAGGTTGGATTTGGTATCAATACTCAAGAGAGTATTTATACCCCATACCTTGTACAAATACTCATGTATAAGTATTAATACAATCATAGAATATTAGTTAACGAATCCTAAAAGTTAATGAGGTTCATGTAAAGTTTGTTAATAATACTTAGGACGAATAATAAGCCTCAATAATAAGAACTTGATAATATGTGTCATAAGCATAAGAAGATCATGAGGTTAGATTTTATAAAATTTATGTCTTTGTTTGATATTCGAGAAAATAATAACATTGAAGTTACTTGTGTTTGACGATTTTCTACCTTGTGTGGTAGATTATCTAAATTTCCCAAGAGTTATGTTGTGGCACATAAAGTATGTTAGTTGGATATATGTTCTAATGTTGTGTGACCTAGAATCATCCAAATACTTAAGAGAAGTAAGCTAGTCATGTATATGTTCTTGATGTTATGGTGACTCATGTCTCACTCGAAGTACTTGACATTTATAGGATCAATGGATGTACGTTTCTAATGCTAGAGCACTTAGGTCTCATTCAAAGTATTAGTTTTAGTAGGTTAAATGTATATGTTAATTTAAGGTTAAGTGGCACCATATTACATCATGATGCTTACATTAGTGTATGGGCATTTGTATTGTATTATGTTGGTGATATTGTTTCTCTAATTATACTTGACGATATATTATATTTTAAATATATGTAATAGAGTAGAGTTATTTTTATGTGGCATTGAGTGTTAGCTCAACTGTTAGAATATTTTTGTTCATAAGTTCTTAGGTGAGCATTGAAAGAGCACCGTCTCTGAGTAAAATCTTAGTTGTTTATTTTCAATAGTATGTTGTGGGTATATGTAATCAACATGTAAAATCATTAATCATATGTTATATTTTGTTAGTCAAAATGGTTAATTCGAAACACCTTTTCATAATTCATACGGAGTCTTTTCCATTTTCTTGTGGGACACCTTATTTGAAAGGTAGCAACTCCCCAACATCCTCTGACAACCCATAACATTTTAGCATGACGTTCATTATTTCCTTTAAGGTAATTCTCTTGCTTTGTATTCATGGCCCAATATCATCCATAATTCTTTAGTTATCTTATAGATATTATACACTTCATATAATGTATCTGGCAATCTATTCATGATGTAGTTTTGATATCGAAAATCAAAATATTCTAAAATTCAACAATAGTGAATGTGGTAACAATGTTTACTTCATTCACTCTAATAATAGGAGGATCACCATGCATAAATGTGATCATATTTAACATGATCAAATAACAATATCTTATGTTGCTATATCTTAAAATTCTATCCATAGAATTTTACAAATTTGGTTGTGGCTCACGACCACCGATATCGTTAAATTTTATTCAATGTCTAAGTAGGAATCACAATTTAGATGCATCAGTGGAGTTATCCATTGTTTCGTTTAACACAAAACTAGGATTCATAATAACTCTAACAATAAATCCAAAATTAATTCAATTTATTTTATCATCCAACAACAAAATCTAATCCATATTGTTGTTTTCAAATGATTTATGTTATAAACAGTAAATCGAATAAATTCTTTTAGATGACATGATTAAAATTATGAAATAAATCTTCTGTTCACAATAGACCACGATTTCATTTTAGTATAATTAAAACTCAACAATAGAGCAATTTCTGTGTAGGCAGGAACATGGTCAGTCCTAACTATTTCTAGGCTCAGTGCGAAAATAAAAAAATGGGCCCTTAATATAAAAAAAATTAAGAAATATGTAATATAAAAATTTTATTTTATTTTTTTATTAAATTAAAAAAATAGTAATTCATCACAATATAAAAGATGTCAAAAATTATATTTAAGAATACAAATACTTATAAAAAAAATATTACATTCAATCATTTTCATGCAAAACCATTAATGATAGTGTCAACATCAATGTTTTCCAACATATTTTTCTCTATAATAATATAACATTTGAAAATGAAAGAACGATCTTATCTAAAATTTGAAAATATAAAAATTAAAAGAGAGAATTTGAAAACATGATCTACCTAGAATTCTAAGAACAATCTTCAATATTATTCAAGCACCAAAATTGATAATAAACAATTGTGACTTTACATGTGACAGAAATATGATAAATTAAAAAATGAGAATAATAATTTTCAGAGGAATCGTGAAACATGAAAGAGAAAAGAAGTATGCTAATTATACTTAAATTTTTTCCTCTCATTAAAGTTTTGAAGAAAAAAAATTACGTTAGTAAACTTTTTCATTGATATGAAAAATCGGGAAAGAGATTTAGTGAATTAATAGTGGCAATTGATTTTTTTTTTTTTTTTGGAAAGAAATATTGAATTAGAATTTTATGAAAGAATAATGTATTAACGTTAATATAAAATTCCATAAAGACAATTGACACCTTAACAAAATTCATGGGCCCATTATTTTATTGAGTAAATTATATGTTTAGTACGTAAATAATCAGTTTTGGTTTATTTTTGTACCTAAACTTTTAATTTTTTGAAAATCATATGTAAAGTTTAGTTTTTGTTTCATTTTAGTACATGCCGTTACAAACTTTAGTTTTTTATTTCATTTTAGTACTCATTCAAACTTTAATGTTAAGTTTTAATTTTTTTTTTTTTGAAATCTAAGATACTAAAACAAACCAAAATTGATAGTTAAAGACTAAACTCGTTAAGTTTTTAACGGCAGAATACTAAAATGAAATAAAAACTAAACGTTAGATATGATTTTTAAAAAAACTAAAAATTTAGGTACTAAAACAGATCAAAACTGATAGTTTAGGTACTAAATACTTAGATTATTCTATTTTGCTTTACAATTTTTTAAATTTATTATATGAAAAATAAAAGAAAATTATACTAAATTTAATTTGTGGGCCTTGGATGGACACCACTCCTGCCCTGGCCCAGGGCCGACCATGGACAAGAATTTAATAAAATAAATATCCGAAATAGAAATCCACAGTCTACATCATTTTGTTGAATATATTAAACTTCATATTTCATTAAAATTAAAACCCCAAACAAAATGAAACTTATGTTGAACGATAGGATTTTAGTAAACTAAGCAGAAGTACGTACAAAATGCTTTTTTTTTTTTTTGCTTCCCATGACACATTTATCTAAAACTGCACAGGCTTAATTTGAAAAATAAATAACAATAATAATAATAATTAAAAATCTTACTTGTGGTGTGGGGGTGCCTATTTAAACTCTAATGGTTCGTATTCTTGTTGTCAGAATAACAGTAACTCGAGTCACTTGGCCAAATAAATATGTACTATTTTAATAATAAAATTAAACAGTTCTCTGCAACGCCTTGAATTCTTCCTAATTTTTGTCCAACAATTTCTTAATATGCTCCAAATCTCTTTGCCAAGGATTGCATGTAAATCGTACACCAAAGATTATGTGCAAATGCAAATCAACATGCAAAAGGATGGTGGAATCCAACTTCGTTACACAGAAGTTAATGGGACTGATCTTTCACGACTTCAACTTCGTTAGTTTATCGTCCGGTAGTCATCCAATCAATATAGTTGTTTATTCACCAAATGACGTGATTTATTATAATAAGTCTATTAATCAATTGACGTGACTTATCATAATAAGTCTATTCATCAAGTTACATGACTTATTATAAATGACATTAATTTTATTTTATAATTTATTATTATTTTTTCAACAATCCTCTACATGAATGAAATTAACTATTTTAAACACTGACTCGATGCAATGATAGATTTTAAGTTTAATATTTACATAGGATAGGTAGACATCTCCTTTAAATTTTCTCTTATAAAAATATGTTTACATTACTGATTTTTCAGTGGACGTAATGTTCTTGAACTGTCTTATCATTTGTTCAAGCGATGACAATAATTCAGTTCTTATGATTATATCTATGTAGACGTTGACATCTCTTAATTTGTAATATTGTGATTTTTATTCAATATTTGGTAGTTATAGGTTTTTGTTATGGTAGTCTTTTGTGTGTATTGCGTCCTTATGTTTGGGATCCCCTAGGTGTTAGATTGTCTTTTGTAAGAATAATTTTATTTAGTTCGTAAAAGATATGGATCACTTGTAGTAAGATGAAAAATAATTTGGTGGATGTTTTTTTAAAATATTTTAATATTAAATATTCACGATTCTTGTATTCAAATATAAATCTTTAAAATAATAATAATTCTTTTATCAGTTATGTAATGTCATTTGATATGTACTTAAAACTCTCCCTCTTAAATTAAGAAGAAATCGTTTACATGGTAAACAATAGCCAGCGTTAAAAGCCGACAATGAATGTTTCAAGTTAGATAAGTAGTGAGGATGTGCATCACAATGATCAAAGGAATATTTCAAGTTAGATTTGGTCCATCTACTATAAATTATTTTTCCCATTTATTTCTTAGATTATTTACATTATAGAAAAAAGTTCGCAATTCATATTTTTTTATTCTGAAATTAATTATTATAATTGATATTTATTTTTAAGGTTAATCAAAATCATTCTATTTTGTAAAATATATGCAGCTGCACCCTGCTATTGTACCGTCATGGTATACGGATCTGAATATACTTTTTATTTTTAAAGCAAGATCAATTTTTTTATTATAATCATCATTATCTAATTTATCAATCGATTAATATAAATAAAATATTATAAATATAAAAATGATTCTTTCAATCTAATTTATTTTATTAATAAATATCATAATTTATACATTTAATTTTATTTAAAAATTTAATATTTCGTCCTATTAAATTCACGTATTCTTGGTTAAAGCCAGATTCAATGATACTATTAATTATCACTGACCTCCCACGTTATTATTATTATTTTTATTATTATTTTGAGGAAACTGACCTCCCACATTATTTTCTAAATAATAAAGACGACAAAATTAACAATGTACTAATTGATTTCAGTGCTTGGTCCCACATTTGTCAATTTCAAACCTAACCCGGGAGAAAAATCCAAAAACCAAGTAAAATAGAGCAAACTACACGCTTAGCACTCTAACTATTACTTTTTTTCTGCTTTGTTCAACTAAATATTATTTTTTAAATCATATATAATATTACATTTTAATTTTTTTTATTATCCATAATTAGATAATTAATGATGATATTGATGTATCATCATAAGATAATAACACATTATTTGAAACTTTTTAAAAATATCATGGCAGCAGTTTTATTATTTTTTTAACGACGAGTGATCAAAATAAACTATATATGAATTTGAAAAATAAAATAGTCGAGTGAGCAAAATAGAATAAAAGTAATAGTTAGAGTAGTAGACATGTAGTTTATCCATAAAAATAAGAAAGTAGGTTCAGAAATACATGGTGTTAAGCTGTGAACCACACAAATTTTGGGCTTATTTGGTTAATATAAATACCCTATTAGGCCTTCCACTCATGAATCCTCACGCACCACACCAGTAAACACACACGTCCTGGCTGATGGCCAATTATAGAAGAGAAGACTCCATCTTCGATTCATTCACTTTGAGCCCGTTGCTATACCCAGTTCTGCTGATCCTGGCTGTTACATCAATATTTCTGGGAATATCATGGTATGTCAACTATGAATCAGTTCTGGAAACCGCTAAAGAGCAACTGAGTTGGGTGCTTTTCGCCACGCCGGTTCTGCTCATACTCTTGGCTCGTTGGTTCTCCTCTATCGATACTCCTGATATGTTTTTATTCGGTTCATCACCATGGGAACGCCGCCGCCGAACCCACCATCTCCCGACAGAGGGTAGCTCGCCGTGGGCGGTGGCTGCTTTCATTGTGCTGCTGCTGATTTTGGTGTACTATCAGTCTGTTTTCCGAGAGAGCTGGCTGCTATGAATAGATCCAAAGAAAGAAACTAGTAGTGAATTTTCTTTTTGTTTTGTTTTTAGGTGTTTGATGAGACCATATATGATATGGTTTTGTCTTGTAAATGATACTGCAAAACTAAGAGATGTTTAATAGATACTTTCTGATGGTTTTAAGTTTTGATCATATCAATATGAATATTTGTCTTCTTTTTTTCCCTTGAAATAAACTCTCTTCGATTTTTTAAAATGGTGGGGTAGTTGCAAGTTAAACGTCTCTCTTACTTACGGAGCAAGGTGTCGGTTAGTTAGGAAAATTAGGTCATAATCTTAAATTTCTGGGTGAATATTGAATATCGATTTGTCTGATATAACAACAATAGCAGGTGGGACCATCGTACTAAATTACGACAGTAACATACCGCAACGTACCGCGTAACGTTTTTTTAAGGTTACCGCGGTACAATGTAATAAGTTAACTGCATCACGATTATTATGATAAAAATAATGTTAAATAATATCGTAATATGTTATAAATTATGTCGTAACGTTGTAATAAATTTTAAATTATCTTAAATATAAAATTATATAGATGAATTATTCTAATTTAATTCTTAAAACTATATTATAAATATATATCATTAATAATATCGTAATAGTTATGTTTAAAATTAGTTACTTAAATTTGAATTAATTAAATTATTTATTAACGTTATTTTAAAAATTAAATTAAATTTTTCTCATATCTAAAATTGACTTGATAATTTTTATATTAACATTAAGTATCATAATTATATATTTATTTATTTTATATAGATTTTGTATAAGAGAGGAATTCACTTTATAATACTATAATAGTATATATATTTTATCTATTTACTATGAAACTATAAAATTTTATCAAATCTATTTATTATAAAATTTTATCATATAACATGTTTTCTACAAATGATACATCTTATGATGCACATAATGTGATGTCTTCTTCACATAGAATAGGAATGAATCAAAACCAAGACAATTACGAAGATGAAAATGCTTTATATTCGTCATACCATTTATTTTGGTGGTGAACTGTAAGATATAAATTTTTATACTTGTAGTTATGTATTCTTTTCTTTCTAAGTTATGTAAAATGGACATTTTTATGTTACAATATAAAAATTTGATATGATTTTAATAATATTGTTTATATGTTATTCATTTATTTTATAATTATTATTACTCATTATTATGTATGATAACAATTATATGATTTATATTTGTTTTTAATAAATTTTATCCATGAAATTAACTTTTTATTTTCAAAATAAAATATTAAAAGAGTATATTAATATTAGTATATTAAAATATAACTGTAAAATGTATAAATATAATATTTTAGATATATTTTAATTTTTAAAGAAGATATCACATCCTCAGCCACCACAATGCATTACGTAATGTTCTCATCATCTATAACTACAATACCACAATCTCACCGGTAACAAAATTCGCAGCTACAATTTGATATTATGGGTGGGACCATGACCCTGCACTTCATATATTTCAACATTTTATCCAGAATTAATTAGTTTTAAATAAATGAAATGTTAAAGGTATTTTTTAATTTAAAAACCCATGGATGAAAAGCTATTGAAAAAGCAGCACCGTCCGCCCCTAATGGCCAACATAAATCGCATTTTTTATAGCAGAACTTCTGGTATGTTTGAGATTATTATTATCGAGAAATCTCAGATTATCCTGCTGTTAGTGCTCCACTTGTCTTCCAAATTAAACGTAAATCTCAAATAGATAATTATAGGGATTTGTGTCAATACCACGTGTTATTACTTGAGTTCCTGATCACCGCAATAATTAATTCAGGCATCTGAACTTATTTGTGGCTATGCATTCAGCAAACGATCCAAACTGCTTGTACGGTGTGAGTCGCATAATCGATGGATAACCATATCGATTTGCATATCACCCGATAGTGAACTTCTTGATGAGCATTTGATTCTCGTGGTACATTGCGACTCTGCCAGTTATGACCCCATCATATTATTATTGGTAAGTTTATATGATCTATAATCAGTAGCATCTTTTCATTCTATTAATTTGTAAATAATTATTATAATTTTTGGTATGATATCAATATAAAGGTTTGTGTTGTTACAAATATAACAATTTATGATAAAAATAAATAAATAAATAAATATTTTATTAATAAATGAAGAGTACCCATATAAAATATGACTCAATGTTTTCAATTTATCACAATTTTTCAACACGTATTATTGTATATAAACCACCATACAATTAAAAGAATAATGCTCTTCCCCACCTCTCTTTTTCTCTCTCATATTTTGTAAAATCTCTAAAACCAAACGATGTAGGTTGTTTACAACATCATTATTAAACATCGGCGGTGGCTCTTTATTCGAATCAAAAAAGGTAAACTACCTACTATCGCCACAACTCAAATGTTACCATCAACAATTGATACGATGGATATAAAGATCATCTCAATCGAAAAGAATCAATCGAAATAAAATCTTGCATCTCCAATTAAATTATTGTAATTTCACAACTTGTCAACATATTTAAAAGTTTGTTAATACCTCTAGAACTTCTTGTAGTAAATTCTGATAAGAGAAATAAATTCATTAGGATAATTTTCTAGATCAAAAGGTACATCCTTCACGACACGTCGTTGAGACACTTTCTCCGTGTTGCAATAGTGGAGATACATTCTTTATGGGTGAATGTATTGAGCTATCTTCACATTAACTGGCCAGATAAATTAAGATGCCTATGTAATTCAAGGAAAACTGAGTTATCTCCACCTCGAACATCGTTGAGATACTCCTAATATAATTAAGATAACTTCAAGGTTTTTTAAATCTTTTGCTTTATTTGGAAGAAGAAGACACATTTTTTTAATTGATAACTCAATTTTTATTAATAGATTAACAAGAATTAATGATTGAGAACTCAATTTTTTTAATTACTCTTTTTGAATTAGTGACCAAGATCAAATAGACCAAAAATATAAGTGATCATTCGTATAATTTATATAAAAAAACACTAAATTTAGTCGTTATGGTGGTATACATGATAAAAGGTAAGATCTCTTAGTTTGACTTGGGAATATGATTGTCGTTTACCGACCAATAGAAATGTGTCTACACGACAGAAAGTACTAATAAATTTAAGGATGTCAGCAAAGAATAGCATCACTGACAATAGTTACCGGTGAATCCTCACGGAAGGTAAGAAGATGAGATTATCCTTTTATTCCGTTGAATTTAACTTGGTAATAAATCAGACCATCGGTCAATGCTCACAAATGGTACAATGTACAAAAATTTAGAGTTTGGGCCTTACGAGTCTGTCTGCTTTAAACCATAAAGTAAAAAAGATCAGTTGAGTTTATCTGAGATTTTATCTGAGATTGTCCAATGTTGAAACCGACTGAGATTGTCCAACGTTGAAACCAACTAAGATTAGCTGAAATGTTGACTGAAGGTGGTCACAACTGTTTGAAAATAGAAACTGTAAAAGGAATTGTTGGTAGTAATTATAGGTTGAATTGGGCAAATAATCCATGATAAGTGTTTTATTTTGTTAATATTTTACTTTTAAATTGTTCCTTAATTATTGATTTTTATGGTTTATTTGTTTGTTTTAATTCATTTTCAGTACAGGACATTGGATTCTGAAAATTGCACTAAAATGATAGAATTCTGCAGTTTTTTTTATTTTCAAAATCAAAGTTGGATTAGTGGGCATGAAGCATCTGAAGTGGCGATGACGTCAACACCTTTTAGAAGAATAAATAGATCAACCGCACGTTTCTTCAATTAGGATTTGAATTAAACTCATATTTTAGGATATTATTTTAAATATTATATTTCTTCTTATCTTTGTTTTAGGTATTTTAGTTTAAATAATTTTAAGTATTTTAATTAGGATTTATTTCTTTATTTTAGGAATTATCTTTATCTTGTTTTAAGATTTTGAAGGCTATAAATACCCTATCAAGGTAAGCCTATAAACATATCTCTCAACAACTCAGAATTTACTCTTTTTCTTCTTTCTAGATTTATAAAATTCTCTCTTTTATTTTCTTTCAATTTTTTGTTTTTGTTTTATTTTAAGTTTTGTTTTTAAATATGCTAAGTATAACTTTTGTCATGCTTAGCTAATTTTCTTTTATGCTGAAGATTAAAACGATGGCTCAATTCCAAACGTGAGAATTGTAAGGCACTTAAATCGCTTCAGATATCTCTCTCTATTTTCTGGACTTATTTTCAAATCAAAACAAATTTCAAAACTAAAAGTCGACGTTGGTCTGGATGTTGTTATGGTTAACGTGGGAGGAAGGATCAACTTATTAAAGTACATTCGACTTCCTGGGAACACACTTAGCAAAATTGTTTGCTAAGAGAAAACTGAGATCGGAATCAGTTATTGTTGAAACAATATAATCCGAGTCGGTAGCTTTTCGAGCCTCGACGTTTTTAGATCTACAACATTATTGTTGCTTAGATCAATTCACAAACCGATATTAAAGATTGCACTTGGGTATTCGATATACAAAGCACAATCACAAGGATTTGTCCTTTTAGACAAGTAACAGGCGTGAATCCTGAAGTAAATATCCGTTTCGATGATCTGAGGAAACTGAGTCAAAGTTGAAAGCCTGAGGCTAATTTTCACAATAAGTCTTCTTTTCAAACTCAAATTACTATTTTATTCTATTTATTATTTTTTATATTATTCGTATTTATCTTATTTTCAAACAGTCTTTCAAAATCCCCCTATTTTATCTTATTCTTATTTTACCTTTATTTTTATATTTTTATTTATTTTACCTTACTTTTCACTTGCTATATTTTCTTTATATTTCTTTTGGGACTAAGGAATTATTTTGACGCGAAAACGACTCGTGTCAAATTGGTGTCGTTGATGGGGACTTATGGCAAGTACTGATTTATTTTTCTTTGTTTTTGATTTATGACCAGAAGAAACCTAGGAGAAAGTAGATCTTGACCCGGAGATCAAAGCACGAGCACGAAGAATCCACGTACAAACTCTTCGAGAGAAAAAAAGACAAGAAGAACAAGAGCATATTTCAGAAATGAAAACAAATTCAGAGACAAAATCTGAAACAAACGCATACAACGAAGATCAAATCCTGATGGCAGAAAAAGAACAAATGATTCGAGAGCTACCCGCAGCTCCTGTCACTCAAAAACCATTATGCATCACATTTCCTATTAGCAGGACTCCATTTCAATTAAAGACTGGACTTATTCATCTTCTTCCCACTTTCCACGACCTTCCCAATAAAAATCCGCACAAACACTTATTGGAATCCCACATGGTTTGCACTAGCATGAAACCACATGGATTTATCGAAGATCAAATTAAATTGAGAGCTTCCCTTTCTCTTTAGCTGACTTGGCTAAAGATTGGTTATTTTATTTACTTCCAAATTCAGTTAATTCATGGGCTGACATGAGTTGATTTTTTCTTGACAGGTTCTTTCCAGCAGCTAAAGCAAGCGAGTTACGAAAGAGCATTCTCTCCATTAAGCAAAAGATCGAAGAAAGTCTTTATGACTATTGGGAACGATTTAAAAAACTTTGCACAAGTTGTACGCAACACAGATTAAGTGAGCAAACATTACTTCAATACTTTTATGAAGGTCTTTTACCTATGGAGATGAAAATGGTAGATCCGCTAGTAGAGGAGCATTAGTCAACATGACTCCAACAACAGTGAGAGAGTTGATTTCAACCATGGTCGCCAACTCTCAACAATTTTCAAGTGAACCCAGCCTACAGGTTCACGAGATGAATATATTTTCCCTTGAAAATAAATTAGATAAATCAACTGAAGTAGTTATTCACTTGTTGTAGAAAATCTGGCATAACAAGAGCATGTGGGATATGCACGATGCTAGACCATCCGATGGACTACTGACTGATGATACAATAAGGGGGCAATACAGAAATCAATGTTGTAGGAACCTTTCCAGGTCCTCCACAAAGAACGTATAACCCATATAGCAATACTTATAATCCGGGATGGCGAGACCACCCAAATTTCATTTATGTGTCGAATCAAAGGTCATCTTATCAACCAAGACCTCATCCTCAACAGTAAAGGTAAAAGCCATCACTGGAGGAAATCATAAAAAAGTTAGAAATTTTATAAGAAAAACTGGTTACATCTTAGGAAAAGCTGGTTGCATCACAGCAAAAATTCCAAAGCCGAACCGAAGCACATTTTCAAGAGTTTGATAAACAAGTGAGCCGACTGGCTCAAACTGTGGGGAAATTAGAATCAAAAGGAAGACTACATTCTCAAATGGAGTTAAATCTGAAAGAGAATGTTAGTGTCATCACACTCCGAAGTGGAACAGCCATCTCACCCGAAGTTCCAATAGAAAAAACTGCACATCAAGAAGAACAAGGAGAAACGATGCCTCCAGAAATACAAGGTACATCTAACGCACATTCTCTTCCTTCTTATTCTCATGAAATCACCACACTCTTCCCATCAAGATTGTTAAAGCGTGATAAAAGAGATGAAGAAAGCGAGATCTTAGAGGTGTTCTAAAAAGTTAAAGTTAACATGCCTTTTCTTGAAGTAATTCGACAAGTACCGAGGTATGCTCAATTTTTAAAGGAGCTTTTTACTACAAAGAGGAAAATAATGGGGCACGAAAGGTAAATTTGGTAGAACATGTTCTTGTAATTTTTCAACGAAAGCTCCCACCAAAGATGAAGGATCAAGGTATGTTCATCATATCTTGTAAAATAGGTAATTTTAAAAATTAAACATGTAATGTGTGACTTAGGAGCTTCAATTAACGTTATGCCATTTTATATTTGTAAAATGATTATTAACAAGCCTTTGAAGGAAATGGGAGTAACCATACAATTGTCTGATAAGTCTGTGATCTATCTAGTGAGAATGATGAAAAACATCTTAGTGAAGGTTGATGTATTATTTTTTTCTACAAATTTCTATGTCATTGACATGGAACATGACAAGTCGGATACTTATTTCGAAATACTCTTAGGTTGACCCTTCCTAAGAATCGTACATACAAATATCGATGTTAGAAGTGGCATACGACAATGAAATTTGATAGTGAGATCGTTGAATTTGATGTTTACAAAGCAATGAAATACCCTAATTGAGTTGAAAACTTTATTCTATTTATATTTTAGATCCTTTAATTGATGAATATATTGAATCTAATTTTTCTTATAATCTTTCCAGGGATCTTGAACTTTGTCACAAAGTGGGAAAAAAGGAGTTTGAAAATATTTATTCAATCAATTCTTTTTTATTTTTACCTTCCTCTAAAACTAAAATTTTACATTATGTTTTATAGGCACCTGAGGTAGAATTAAAGTAGTTATCGGAACACTTGAAGCATGACTTTTTAGGCGAAAATAGAACCATACCAGTGATCATCTCAAATAAATTATCCTAAGGAGAAGAGAAAGCTTTGGTAACGGTGTTGCGTTCGCACAAAGAATCCATAGGATAGACCATTATCGACATTAAAGGATTAAGTCCCTTGACTTGCGTGCACAAGATCAAAATCAAAGGAGCAAAGTCATCACAAGAAGGACAACGCCGATTAAATCCACCAATGATTGAAGTAGTAAAGAAGGAAATTCATAAACTCCTTGATGCTGACATAATCTATCCGAAATCGGATAGTAATTGGGTAAGTCCGATTCATGTGGTTCCCAAGAAAACGGGAGTCACAATGGTCGAAAATCAAGAAGGGGAGTTAGTGCCAACAATAGTTCAAAATGGATGGCGAGTTTGTATTGATTGCAGGAAATTGAACTCTCTTACTCGAAAAGATCATTTTCCTCTTCCCTTTATAAACCAAATGATTGAAAGATTAGCTGAGAAAACTCATTATTATTAACTTGATGGTTTTTCAGTTTTTTTCAAAATCCAGTAGCTCCAGAAGATCAAGAAAAATGACTTTTACTTGTCCCTTCGGTACATTTGCATATAGACGAATGCCCTTTGGCCTTTGTAACGCATCTGCCACCTTCCAAAGATGCATGTTGAGTATATTTTTTGACTATGTGTAGAAAGGCATCGAAGTCTTTATGGGTGATTTCACGGTTTATGGTAATTCTTTTAGTGAATGTCTTACTAATTTAACTAATATGCTTAAAAGATGTTTAGAATATAACCTTGTTTTAAACTGTGAAAAATATCATTTTATGGTTGATAAAGGGTTAATTTTAGGTCATATTGTTTCCTTAAAAGGGATTCCTGTTGATAAAGCTAAAACATATATTATACGCTCACTTCCTTACCCCACAACTGTAAGGGAAATTCGTTCTTTTCTTAGCAATGCAGGATTTTACCACAAGTTTATTAAAGACTTTTCGAAGATAGTATAACCTTTATGCAATCTTTTCCAAAAGGATCAAGAATTTGATTTTGATTCAAAATGCAAGGCGTCCTTCGATTTATTAAAGGAAAAACTTATTATTTTTTCTAATCATGCAACTTTAAGGTATTTGATAAGAAAAAAGGAAGCAAAACCGAGGCTTATCCGATGGATCCTGCTTTTATAGGAGTTTAACTTGAAAATCAAAGACAAAAATGAATGTAAAAATCTGGTAGCGGATCACTTAAGTCGAATTCCCCTTTCCACATCTGACCCACCACTTAGAGAAGAATTTCCTGAAGAAAAACTAATGGTGGCGCAAAGCATAACTCCATGGTTTGCAGACATAGTTAATTATTTGGCCACAGGTAAGTTACCATTAGATTTGTCGAGAGCTGAAATCAATAGAATTAAACAAGAATCTCAATATTATATTTGGGACGATCCTTATTTATGGAACATTGCTCGGATCATGTAGTTTGACGAAGTATTGCCGAAAATGAGGTAAATTCAATTTTACAATTTTGTCACTCTTACTCTTGTGGTGGTCATTTTGGGCCAAAACGTACAACTCATAAATTTTTTTAATGTGGTTTCTTTTGGCCTCACATATTTTGGGATTCTTATTTGTTCTATAAAACTTGTGAGAGATGTCAATGTACAGGTAATTTAAGTCGTAGGAGTAAAATGCCTCTTAATCTTGTACTAGTTTATGAAATTTTTGATGTTTGGAGAGTCAATTATATGGGTCCTTTTATTTCGTCATTTGGAAATACTTATATTATTTTAGCTGTAGATTATGTTTCTAAATGGGTAGAAGCTAAGGCTACCGAAATAATGATGCTAAAACTACAGTTAATTTTTTGAAAAATTCTATTTTTCCAAGTTTAGCACTCCACTGGCTATAATAAGCTATAGAGGAACTCACTTCATCAACCAAGTAATCGAGTCGGTAATGAAGAAATTTGGAGTAACTCAAAGAAATGCCACGACCTACCATCCCAAACAAATGGACATGTAGAAGTATCGTGTAACATCCCAAAAACTAAGTTAGTGACTAAATTGTAAGATTTTGAAACTTCGGGTCTAATTTTAAAAAATTATAGAAAAGAATAAATGAATGAAAGGTATTATAGTCTTTTCATTTTAAAGGACATTTTATCTCCTTTATTAGGAGATAATCTCGTGGATTTGGGGGAGATGTCTAGAAACATATTTCTTGTCTTCTTCTTCTGGCCTTGAGTTCCACTTCAAAGGTAAGATTATGAATTTTATTGATTTTTTCAACTTTTAGGGTTGGTGTTAAAGGTTTGGGTGTTATATAAGATTAAGAAAAGCTTGTATATGATTAAAACAACAAGATGAGACAATTAGAAAGGAATTTATAAAAAGGGTTTAGAAATGAATTGTTGATATGATGTAGTTTTTGGAGTTTTGTTGATAAATTTGACTTGTCATAAGTTGGAATAAGAAGTCTAAAATATTAGTAATGAGTTTAGAACATGTTGCAAGTTTAGTAAGATTCTTAATTTTAAGAGTTATGGTGAGATATTGAAGATGATGATGTGTTATAGTGATAAAAGATGATTTAAGTGAGTATAGTTGAGTTTAATGGCATGAAAGGAGTTTTAAAAGTGGAGTTTAGGTGAAGTATTGGTAATTTTCGTGTTAAAGGAGTATAATATGGGTTAGTGGTATCGGTATTGGATGAGCAGTACCAATACTACAAGGCAATAATAGGTGAAAAATTTGTGTAGGTATCGATATTGCATGAAAAGTATCGATACCATAAGGCAAAAGTTGGCAATTTCTTCATGGGGTATCGATACCGAAGTGGTAGTATCGGTACCATGGGTATCGATACTAATATGGAAGTATCGGTACCATTTTTAAAATGAAACTCCAGAATCAAGAATATGTATCGATACCGTGGGATTGTATCGATACTATAAGCATAGAGGTATCGGTACTGTACTTGTAGTACCGATACTACTCAAGTTAAAATTTATAATTTAGTGCTTTGTTTAGTTTGCATTGGTAAGAATCTTTTAGAGTAATTCGAATTCTGAAATTTATATGGATTGTATATTGAGCGAAAGCAAAGTTCGAACAAGTCGACAAAGTAAGATTTACTGAAAGAGAGATAAGAGATTGGTGTTGACTAGTGAGGCCAAGGTGAGTACATGAATACAAGTATGTTATTGATATGATGTTTATGTGTACATGAGTATATGCATATGTCTAGATGTTAAGTGCATTTCTATACATAATTTATGTAAATACACATCCGTGTTATAAACTATGTGAACTGATATAATTTATTTATGTGATTAAAAGGAAAATGAGATAAGTTATGTGACTATATGAAAATGTAACATGAGCTATGAGATAATAAGTTATGTTGTTACATGTTATGTGAGATGAACCTATGCGATATGCTTTGTATGACAATGACTTATGAGATTTTACGAGAATGTTACATGAGCTACGTGATAATAAGTTATGAGATTATATACCATGTGATATAAGTAATGTGAACTGTTCTAAATGGTAAAGCCCATGTTATGTGATATGAGAGCTAGGGGTATAATTGGTATGCTAAGAGTCGAGGGTTCTATGTGGTCCTTCGGGACATATATGTGATCCTTTGTAACATATATGAGGTCCTTCGGGACATATATTTGGTCCTTTGGAACATATATTTGGTCCTTAGGGACAATTCGATGTGGTCCTTCGGGACAATTCTACGTGGTCCTTCGGGACATTTCTACACGATCCTTCAGGACAATTTTATATGGCACTCAGTGTAAATTATACAAGCTTTGGTGACATCATTTGTGCACAACCTCAATGCACTCACATATCTTTAGTTCTCAGTAATGTATAATGGGCTAATAAAAGATATAAAAAGAATTATCATTTTATGAAGTGATTGTTATTATTTGTTAAATGCATGATCATATGTTTTTTTGTTGTGTGTGATATGATGATTTAGGTAAGAGATGAAAGTATGTGACTGTATGATATGAAAATATGTAACTACATTGTTGAAAATATTTTGATATTTCGATATAACAAATTAAGTTAAATGAATTTTAAGATTTTCCAAATGATTTTCTAAGTATATTCGATATAATTATTCGAATATCAAAACATTACTCCAAATATTTCAAAAATCATTTTTAATACTTACTTAAGTGTAAAATTAAGTTTTAATCTTAAAACAATTTCAAAATAATCTTTCAAAGTATTTCGAACCATTTCAAAGCCAAAAATTCCAGATTGCTCAGAGGGAACCGATTCCCCCCAAGAGGGAACCGATTCCCCCCTGAATGGTTTGGCTCTGAGATTTCCAGAATGCTCGGAGGGAACCGATTCCCCCATAGGGGGTATCGATTTCCCCCTGATCAACGGTCGAAATATTTGAATTTTACACTTAGGGAACCGATTCCCCCACGCTCCAAGCTGTTTTATTAATTGTTTTCACACTAAAACGGCTATATGATCTTCACTAATCATCCCAAACGTTCATAAGTGATTCAAGGTGTATTTAAACAAGTTCTGAAGCCCTTGATCAACAAGAAATCATAGAGAAACAAGAGAGAAAGCATCAAACAACAAGTTTGTGCAAATCAAGCCAATTTTCCTTTCAATATTCATTTTGCTTTCAAGAACACCATTTGTGCTCATTTGTAATTATCTTTGAGTGTTCTTTTCTTGTTCTAGAATTATGCAAACATCTTACCTTATGAGGTTTTCCTTGTAAGTTTGCAAATTTGTAATCTTCTCTTTGGGAAAGAGTGTTCTCAAGAATTGGGATATATTCTTGAGGGTGTTGTAAGGTTATCTCTTTGGCCTCAAAAGAAAGAACAAATTAGTGAATTTGTTGGAAAATCCTTAGTGTGGATAGCTAAGGTAGTGGACGTAGACTTTGATTGAGAAAGTCGAACCACTCTAAATCGCTGTGCAATTACTTTCAATTTTTTGCAAAAGCTTCCATCAAATTTTTAATTGCCAATTCACCCCCTCTCTTGGCCAAATCCGTCAATCGATTAACTCAACAATTGGTATTAGAGCCTAACTCATTTGAAGGTTTAATCGCCTCTTGAGTCGATTCAGGAAGAGTTATATCGATAATCAAAGTCATCAATGGCCTCCGCTTCAAACTTTGACTCCGGTCTCAACTCGATGCCCGTCAACAAGCCTCCTTTCTTCAATGGAGCTAACTATGCCTATTGGAAGAATAGAATGATGTACTTCATTCAAGCAAGTGACATGGGAGCATGGAATGCTGTAGAAGAAGGATACATCAAACCTCTCACTCATCCAAGGTTGTGGAGTGAAGAAGAGACAAGAATGTTCCAGCTCAACTCCAAATCCATCCATATCATTTTTTGTGCTCTTGGACCAGATGAATACGGAAGAGTTTCATCGTGTACAACCGCCAAAGAAATATGGGACAAACTTCAAGTCACTCATGAAGGTACCGATGAGGTAAAGAAATCTAAAATTAGTATTCTAACGCATAGCTATGAAAATTTTAGAATGAAACCAAATGAAGATATCAAAGCTATGACGGATAGAAACGATTGTCAATGGTCTCAAATCATATGGAGAGATCATTTCAAATGAAAAGCTTGTGAGGAAGTTAATCTACTCCCTCCCAAAATCGTGGCAATCAAAGAAGACGGCAATCATCGAGTCTAAGGACTTAACTTCTTTAACTCTTGAAGAGCTAATTGGGTCACTCCTCACTCATGAAATGATGCTCGAAGATGAGGTGGACCTCGACAAGATTGATGAGACACCAAAGGAGAAGGAGAAAAAGAAAAACATTGGAGTTGCTCTCAAATCCACAAAAGATGAGAATGATTCGAATAACGATGACGATGACGAGGAAATGGCATTGTTTGCCAAACGGTTCAGAAAAATGATGAGACCTTATCGAGGAAGAAAATTCAAACGAAATGAAGGCCTCAAAAATGAACCGAAAGAGAAGGACCCAATCATTTGCTACGAATGCAAAAAGCCAAGGCATGTTAAATATGATTGCCCACAATTGAAGAAAAAGGGTCAATCAAAGAATAAGCACAAGGCTCATGTGGCTACATGGAGCGATGAAGAAAGTTTCGATGAAGAGGAACAAGAAGTAGATAACTTGTGCTTGATGACATTTGGGGAAGATTCTAAGGTAACCTCTAACTCATCCGATTTTGATGATTTATCCTATGATGAGTTATTAGAGGAATATAATGGGATGGCTTCGGATTATGAGAAATTATTTTTAAAATATAAAAACGATGTTTCAAAATTGAAAAATGAAAACAAACTCATATCCAAAACCAACAACGATCTTGAAAGTAAAATCAAAGATTTGCAAATCAAACTAGAAGAGTTTGAAAAGAAAAATTTAGATTTGCAAAATTTACTTTCAAAGATCAATGATGATCATCAAAAGAAAATTGATGATCTTAAAACTTCTTTTGATAAAGTTGGAACAAAACATTTTGAAAAAGGTGGAAATTCAAAATCCAACTTTGTTAAAAAAAGTTTTAGAAACTACAATCATAGAGGTCCCCAAAGAACCTCTAATGGAAAAATCGTTAGAAGTATGTGGGTTCCTAAAGAACTCATTACTACTAAAGATAAAAATATCCTACACAAATGGATACTTAAGGGGACTAGGATTTTGGAAACTAATGAATATGAACCCAAAAGAATTTGGGTACCAAAAATAAAAAATTAATCTATGTTTGTAGGGAAAGGAGCATTGCTACAAGGCACGGGAAACAAATTCAAATTCATGGTACCTTGATAGTGGATGCTCAAGACACATGACCGGAGACAAAAGCCGGTTCATTGAGCTTAACGCCAAAAATGGAGGAGAAATGACTTTTGGAGACAATTCAAAAGGTCACATTGAAGGTATTGGTACAATAGGTAATACCTCTTCCATACAAATTAAAAATGTTTTATATGTGAATGGATTAAAGCATAATCTATTGAGTATTAGTCAATTATGCGATAAAGGATTCAATGTCTTATTTGAAATTAATGGTTGTAAAGTCATTGACATTGCATCTAATCAGATTATGCTTGTTGGTCATAGAATAGGGAACATTTACATGGTGCATTTAGATTCTTTTGATATGACTAATTTATGCCTAGTTGCTAAGGATGAACATGATAGTTGGTTATGGCATAGGAGACTAGGACATGCTAGTATGAGTGTTTTGCAACGGCTAATTCAAGGTGATTTAGTTCAAGGGTTGCCTAAGCTTAAATTTGATAATGATAAAATATGTGATGCTTGTGCTAAAGGAAAACAAAAGCGTGTTTCTTTTAAATCCGTTAATGACGTATCAACTAGTAGAGTATTACAATTGATCCATGTAGATCTTTTTGGGCCAAGTAGGACTACTAGCTTAGGTGGAAAACAATATGCATTTGTCTTGGTAGATGACTATTCTAGATATACTTGGGTTCTATTTTTAAGTACTAAAGATGAAGCATTAGAACAGTTCATCACATTTTCAAAAATAATCCAAAATGAAAAGGGTTACTCTATAACTAGTGTTAGGAGTGATCATGGCACTGAATTTGAAAATCTTGGATTTATTGAATTTTGTAATTCTAATGGTATTATTCATAATTTTTCAGCACCTAGAACCCCTCAACAAAATGGAGTTGTTGAGAGGAAAAATCGAACTTTAGAAGAAATGGCTAGAACCATGCTTTGTGAAAATAATTTGCCAAAATATTTTTGGGCGGAAGCCACAAATACTGCTTGTTATGTTGTTAATCGAGTAATGATTAGGTCAATTTTAAAGAAAATTCCATATGAAATTTTCAAAAATAAAAAGCCTAACATTAGCTATTTTCACCCTTTTGGATGTAAATGTTTTGTTTTAAACAACGGTAAAGAAAACCTTGGCAAATTTGATGCTAAAAGTGATGAAGGAATTTTTCTGGGTTACTCCTTAAATTCTAAAGCTTATCGAGTATTTAATAAAAGAACTTTAGTTGTAGAAGAGTCTATACATGTTGTTTTCGATGATAATCCCCTTCCAAGGAAGGATTCTTGTGTGAATGATGATGTAGGTGTTATAAATACAAATGATGTTAGACATGAAGTTGGAGAACCATCATCAAAGGAAGAAAAGAAGAATGAGGAAACTCATGATCCTCTTGAGAATCCAACCATTGAAGAAAGGGAAGTATCTTATCCAAGAGAGTACAACTATGTCAAGGGTGGTGAGATTATAGGTGATCCATCCAAAGGGGTAACAAGTCGATCTTCTCTTAGAAATATTTGTAATTATGTTGCATTTATTTCATGCATAGAGCCTAAGAATATTAAAGAAGCATTAAATGATGAACATTGGATTATGGCTATGCAAGAAGAGTTAAATCAATTTGAGAGAAGTAAGGTATGGACATTAGTTGAAAGGCCTAGTAATAAATCTACTGTAAGTACTAGATGGGTATTTAGGAATAAGCTTGATGAGAGTGGTAATATAGTGAGAAACAAGGCTAGACTTGTTGCTCAAGGGTATACTCAAGAAGAGGGCATAGACTATGATGAAACATACGCTCCCGTAGCTAGGATGGAAGCAATTAGAATGTTATTAGCATTTGCATGTTTTCATGAATTTAAATTATATCAAATGGATGTTAAAAGTACATTTTTAAATGGTTTTATAAAAGAAGAAGTGTATGTGGAACAACCTCCAGGTTTTGAAGATTCAAAATTTCCAGATCATGTTCTTAAATTGACAAAAGCTCTTTATGGTTTAAAACAAGCTCCTAGAGCTTGGTATGAAACATTGTCAAATTTTTTAATTAAAAAAGGTTTTTCAAAATGAAAGGTTGACACTACATTGTTTTTAAAGCATAAAGGTAAAGATTTATTAGTAGTTCAAATTTATGTTGATGATATAATATTTGGTTCTACTAATGATGTTCTTTGCCAAGAATTTTCTAAGCTAATGCAAAGTGAGTTTGAGATGAGCATGATGGGGGAGCTCTCATTTTTCTTGGGACTCCAAATCAAGCAAAGAAAAGATGGCATCTTCATTAATCAAGCTAAGTAGGTCAAAGATATGCTCAAGAAGTTTGGACTGGAAAATGGGAAACCTCATGACACTCCAATGAGCTCTTCAACAAAGCTTGACTTAGATGAAGGAGGTAAATGTGTAGATGTTAAATTATATAGGTCAATGATTGGCTCTTTGCTTTATCTAACTGCAAGTAGACCAGACATTATGTTTAGTGTTTGCTTATGTGCTAGATTTCAATCATGTCCTAAGGAATCACATTTACTAGCTGTTAAGAGAATCTTTAGATACCTTAAGGACACTCCTAGTTTAGGACTTTGGTATCCTAGAGACTCTAGTTTTAGCTTGCATGCCTTCTCTGATGCGGATTATGGAGGATGTAAATTAGATAGGAAAAGCACCTCCGGTACTTGCCAATTCCTTGGAAATATGCTGATTTCTTGGTTTTCAAAGAAACAAATTTGTGTTGCATTATCTACCACTGAAGCGGAATATATTTCAGCCGGTAGTTATTGTGAACAAGTTTTATGGATGAAACAACAACTTTTTGATTATGGAATTGAAGTAGGTACTATTCCTATCAAGTGTGACAATACTAGTGCTATTTTTCTCACTAAAAATCCCATCCAACACTCTAGAACTAAACACATTGAAATTAGACATCACTTCATTAAAGACCATGTCACTAAGGAAGATGTAGTTCTAGAATTTGTTGATACTTTGCATCAATTAGCAGATATTTTTACAAAACCCTTAGATAAGGAAAGGTTTTGGACACTTAGGAGAGAATTAGGTTTAACTGACCTATCTTCACTTAGTGTTTAAAATAATTCAGCACTTTTAATAAATACTGAAAAATGCTCATAATAGTAATTTTTGACTGCATTCATTGCTATTAGTTAGGGGGAGTTTATGATTCTTGATGAAAAATTAATTTTATGTTCAAATATCGATTAAAGATTAATTTAATTGTTTGAACATAATTATTTTTCAATATATGAGTTGCCTATACCACTAGAGAAGATTAATTTAGCATTTTGTGTGCTTAAAAATCGGATTTTAGTATTTTGGTGTAGAGGGAATCGATCCCCCCTCATGAGGGAACCTATTCCCCTTTTGAAGGGGAACCGATTCCCCCCACAAGGGAATCGATACCCCCCTGGGGTTCTGTTAAATCGGGCAGAACACCCAAAACCCCAAAATACTCAAACCCTCTTCCACCGTTCTCTCTCAACTTTTCTCAAATCTCCATTTTTGCCTCAAATCAACGATATTAATGGAATTCGAATCAAATATCATCTTCTAAACCTGTTGGAATCATTAAAATCGTGCAAACAACATCTAAATCCCCTCAATCTTCATCTTTCAAGGTAAATTTTTCTAAACTCTCTATTTCATTGATTTTGAACATAGGATTAGTTTTAATTAGTTCTAGGTTGAAATAGTGATCGGGCATTGATTGTTTAGTGATTAGAAACTAGATGTTACAACTAATTTCATCAAAAACACAAGAATTTTCCAAAATTTTTTAAATTTTCGAAATTAAAAAAATGTTAATTTTCAAATTATTGTGTTTTGATTAAATTATGTTGTTGTTATGAAAACTATACATATATTGTTTCTCAAAACCATATTTTTCAAAAGTTTTTTCAAAAACTTTGCCCATTAGAATTGATTTAGAAAACCTTGAAATATTGAGGACTCAATTGAGTTTTGGGATTAATTGAATTGCATACATTTATTTTTAAAATTGCAGGTTATTCAATCTATTCCGATTTCCTTTACCATGTCCAATCCTAAACGTGCTAGATCTTCATCTAGTCATTCTAGTCGTCAACCAAATCCACCTCCAAATCCTCCTCCTATTCCTCAAAATCCTATTACAAATCTTGATCCTAACTTGACTATCCAAAATTCTTGTTTCAATCAACCGGGTCCTAAAGATTATCGTTATTGGTTTTACCAATATTTTGACTCGTATAAGATTAGGGAAGAACGTATCCCATCTCTTCAAGCTATGGTTGCTATTAACTTTAAATATCTCCCTATCTTGCACGAATGGAAATTTGATAAACTTTTCGAACTTGAACCCGTTGTCTATCATCAACTTGTTCGTATCTTCTATTGTAATGTTGTTTGTATCAAAAATCGTGACAAAACCAAAACCATAGGAGTACGTTCCTACCTACTAGGTCAATATTTCCATCTTGATCCGGCTTACATAGCCAATGCCTTAGGCTTGGATAATGAAGGTTTATCAAATGAAAAATAAGTTTTAGGCTCACGATATAAACGAAATGATAGTGCAAGTGTTCTAGATCTTCATGAGCGTTTTCTTCATCTCATGATCACTTGGTGGTTTCGACCATCCGGGGGTCGTTATTCTACTCTCAGAGCTTTAGATCTTTGGTGGTTGCATTGTTTTGAACACAATATAAAAATAAACCTTTCCGAGATTATCTTTGCTGAGATTGTTGAAACCGTTAACCTAGTGCTAAATAAGAAACTCTGTTCTTCACTAGTTTACGGTTGTATCCTTAGTAATCTCTTTTCTAAAGTCGAGCTTCGAGTTGGTCTAGATGCCTCCTTTCCTCTTAAGAAACAAATCAATCTTCTTTCTTTAACAAGAGCGGGATGGGTCAAAAATAAAGAAACCGGTGAATGGGTTCGATCTTCTGCAACTACTCCGGGAGTTAGTTCTTCACAAGCTCCACTCGAAGCTGATGAAGATCCAGAGTTTGAACAATTAATGAGGGATATCGATGAAGCCGAAGATGAGCCTGAGCAACCCGAGGAGCACGGACAACAATCGACTCAAATGCCTCCATATTTTCAATCCTTTATGGAGACATTTGATTTCCGATATGCGACCATGGATTTGCGCTTTACTTCTATAGAGTCTCATTTATCCACAATGGGAGCTCAACAATTAGAGATTCTCTGAGAGATGCGAACAAACAATGCTTCAATGAATGAACGTATTGATGCACTCTCACACGAGATGGCCGCTATGCGAGCTCGTTTTCCTCCTCTCGATCCTCCTACGGATGTTTGATTCTATATTTTGCTTTGAACTCCAAACTTATTGTTTTAACATTTTGAATATTTTGGAATGTTTGGATTTATGGATGGTGTGAACTTATATGTTTGGTGTGATTTATTCATTATTGCATCATTTACATCATTATTAGCAATATGACCAATTTTGCCATATCACATTGTTTATATGGAACTAATGGCTAACGTTTCTCTTGATTGTGATCTTAGCAGCTTATGCATACATATACCTAATCAATTGGCTAAATGATTTTCACGTTTCTTTGAATCTTTTTGATTTAACAAAAAGGGGGAGAAGTGTGTGTTTTTAAAAATGATAAATGGGAGAAGTGTTAAAGTAAGGGGGAGTAATTTCAAAACTTGATTTCAAAATCTTAAAATTACTAAAATGTTTTGTTATATCAAAAAGGGGGAGATTGTTGAAAACATTTTGATATTTCGATATAACAAATTAAGTTAAATGAATTTTAAGATTTTCCAAATGATTTTCTAAGTATATTCGATATAATTATTCGAATATCAAAACATTACTCCAAATATTTCAAAAATCATTTTTAATACTTACTTAAGTGTAAAATTAAGTTTTAATCTTAAAACAATTTCAAAATAATCTTTCAAAGTATTTCGAACCATTTCAAAGCCAAAAATTCCAAATTGCTCAGAGGGAACCGATTCCACCCCAAGGGGGTACCGATTCCCCCCTGAATGGTTTGGCTCCGAGATTTCCAGAATGCTCGGAGGGAACCGATTCCCCCATAGGGGGTACCGATTCCCCCTGATCAACGGTCGAAATATTTGAATTTTACACTTAGGGAACCGATTCCCTATGAGGGGGAACCGATTCCCCCACGCTCCAAGTTGTTTTATTAATTGTTTTCACACTAAAACGGCTATATGATCTTCACTAATCATCCCCAACGTTCATAAGTGATTCAAGGTGTATTTAAACAAGTTCTGAAGCCCTTGATCAATAAGAAATCATAGAGAAACAAGAGAGAAAGCATCAAACACCAAGTTTGTGCAAATCAAGCCAATTTTCCTTTCAATATTCATTTTGCTTTCAAGAACACCATTTGTGCTCATTTGTAATTATCTTTGAGTGTTATTTTCTTGTTCTAGAATTGTGCAAACATCTTACCTTGTGAGGTTTTCCTTGTAAGTTTGCAAATTTGTAATCTTCTCTTTGGGAAATAGTGTTCTCAAGAATTGGGGTATATTCTTGAGGGTATTGTAAGGTTATCTCTTTGGCCTCAAAAGAAAGAACAAATTAGTGAATTTTTTGAAAAATCCTTAATGTGGATAGCTAAGGTAGTGGACGTAGACTTTGATTGAGAAAGTCGAACCACTCTAAATCGCTGTGCAATTACTTTCAATTTTCTGTAAAAGCTTCCATCAAATTTTTAATTGCCAATTCACCCCCTCTTGGCCAAATCCGTCAATCGATTAACTCAACAATCTACATGTTTCCTTATACATACATGTCTCACTCTGTGACTTAGCGTGTGAGTGTTTTACACGTAGGATCTAAGAAGTATGAAAAGCAAGGATAGGCAGTAGAGACAACATAACCTCATCTGAGATCAGATCAGAAGCAATTTAACAATAGGTTCTTTTGTTATAGTAAATAGTGTTGGCATGTACCTAAAAGTTTAAATTGTATATGCTCATGTCAGCTTTTGTAAACTTTTTGATTTAATGTATATAAATTATTTAGTTTATTTAAATTAAGTCTGAATTTCTCCTCTATTTTATATAAGTAAATAATTTGAAATGTTAATGTGACACATCGGACTTGTATCCGGGTCGGATATGGGTTAGGGTGTTACATATCGAATCGGGAAATTAAAACAATTCTTGAAAGAATTGTTAAATCAAACCGAAATGATTGGAGTTTAAAATTAACTGATGCATTTGGCATATCAAACCTATTATAAAGGTCCCATTGGGATATCACCATACCAGCTTGTTTTTGGTAAACCATGGCATTTACCGGTTGAGTTAGAACATCGGGCTTATTAGGCCGTTAAACAGTGTAACATGGACATGGATATGGTTGGTGAAGCTAAGAAATTACATATTTAAGAACTTGAGGAAATCCGAAAAAATGCCTACGACAGTGCTCGGATATTTAAAGAAAAAATAAAAGAATTTCACGATAATCGAATTCCTTTTAAAACATTTTATGTCGGTCAAAAGGTTTTGTTATTTAAACCTAAATTTAAACTTTTTACAGGAAAACTCATATCAAAATGGCTCAGACCATTTATAGTGACTCAAGTATTCCCTTACGGTGATGTTGAAGTTGAAAATAACTCAGGAGTTCGATTTAAAGTTAATGGTCAAATATTGAAGTAGTATTATGAAAATGCTCCGGTTGGTCTAATCGAAGAAATCAATTTAGAGGAACCCGCGGTCTGAAAAAAAATCAAGTTGTCGAGCTAACGACGTTAAATAAAAGCGCTTGTGGGAGGCAACCCACTCAATTTTATTTTTCGCATGTTTTATTTCATTTAATTTAATTTCTAGTTTTTGTTCTATAGTGTCTCAAGTATTCCCTCACGGTGTTGTTGAAGTTGAAAATAACTCAAGAGTTCGATTTAAAGTTAATGGTCAAATATTGAAGTTGTATTATGAAAATGCTCTGGTTGGTCTAATCGAAGAAATCAATTTAGAGGAACCCGCAGTCTAAAAAAATCAGGTTGTCGAGCTAACGACGTTAAATAAAAGCGCTTGTGGGAGGCAACCCACTCAATTTTATTTTTCGCATGTTTTATTTCATTTAATTTAATTTCTAGTTATTGTTTTATGCTTATTTTATTTTATTTACATATTTGAATTTCGATTGAATATATAATGAAGGAACAATGCCTGAAGTCTGGAGACAAGAAGAAGACGCACGTTAGCATTACCCAACCCCATATGGCACACGTTAGCATTCCCCAAGTCAAATTTTTGGTTCCCTCTTTTTTCGAAATTTCTAAATTCTAGAAGAGTTAATTTTTGTTTCAAAATTTTTTGCGGGGCCCACCTTATCTTCTCACCTATCAATATCCCCGCCTTTTACATTTTAAACCAATCCCAATACCCAATCCCTTTTGACCGACCAAACTTCTCCATGCACCCAACTTCTCTTTATTTTCTTTATTATATTATTATAACCTTTCATGGACCAACCTATCTCTGTCAATCTCTTTTAAATTCAAACTCTTCCTTTTCTTTATATCCCACACGACCTATACCCCTTATTAAACAAAATTTTTGCCTTATTCATTCTTTCTTTCCCCAGCCGCACAACACATTCTCCTTCTCCCTCTACTTTGTAAAAAAACGGTTTACCGATTTATTCTCAAGTGCCCACGTCGTCGACTGCACCGTCATTCATCGGTTCTCGTTGCTCGTCTGCCCTCTCTTTTCCTTAACTCAACCACAGTCACCACTAGATCGGGGACTATTCCTTTTCCCTCTCATTTTTTTTAAATTTGATATATGTTTTGGGATAAAATGGATTAAGTGAAGGGGAAGGATAAACATGTCAAAATTTTCCTTAACTTGTTTGATTCTTGAAATTGAGTTATTCTTATATTGAAGTATTGGGATCGTTGGTTGTTATTCTTGAACATCATTTTATACTCTTGCTTCCTTTTAGATTGTGACCATGTTTTGATCGAAGTTAATTTGCATGATGGTAATTGGTATAGCTGGTTAAATATTTGTTGAGTATAGTTATTTCATGCTTTTGTTGATAGAGATGAACTTGATTCAATGCATGTAAACTTTTCTTGTGAGATTCAAGCCTAACGAGCATACATTTTCTTTATTGCTCATTGTTTGATTTGAGTGTACCAAACTAATTAGGATATTCTAGAACTTGTAATCACATTGTATATAGAGACTATATGTTGAACGTAATGTTTTAATGCGGAACGTAATGTTTTAATGCGATAAGGCACCTATGATAAACCCATTTTTCCCAAAAAGCCTACCCATTTATATATCCACTAGTGAACCACATTTGAGCCTATTTCACTTTCTTTATTTTACACCTTATAATTAAACACGAAGCCTTTCTTTTTATTTTTCCTCTCTTTTCGCACCCTTGCTGAGACTTGAGATATTGAATCACTCTTGTTCCACGAAAAAGAAAAAAATCGAAAAAAAATATGTTCACTATTTCGAATAGCAGAAAAAAAAAAGAAACAAAAAAGAGACACTTTGTTCAAAAAAAGAAGAAGGAAAATCGACTGTTTCAATTGCCTTAATCCATTCTTTTTCCTTGTTTTATTTTTTATTGTGCTTCATGTTAGCTCATGGATTGTTCTTAATTATTTTGATCTCTTATTTTGGCATTTTAAACTTTTCCTTTCGGTATTTTCCCATACCCTAATCTAATCCCCGTTTCACCTTGTTTAAGACCCCTTGATTATTGCATTATGTCAATTTCTAGTAGTGGAGACTTGATTGAATTCCAAGCCTATAGTAATATTTTGGTTAGTTTTGGTTTGAACGATTTCATTTACCCCAAACACTTTAAGCGGATATATGTGAATCTTTGTGAGGTATTGAGTTATGTTTCATTGAAGTTGGCAATTAATTGGGATATCTTGCTTGCTTTAAATTTTCTTAGTTGTGTCTTAGCTTGATTGTACATTGGATTCGGCAATTTTCATGGACTTAGTTCGATTGGAAGTTTGAGGAATAATATGGGATTGAAGATGGAAACTTATGATTTTGATGTATTAATTGATGAATGCTTGAGGACAATCATTGAATAAGTGAGGGGGAATTTGATAAGTGTTTTATTTGTTTAATATTTTTCTTTTAAATTTCTCCTTAATCATTGGTTTTTTTGGCATATTTTTTCTTTTTGATTCATTTTCGGTGCAGGACATTAGATTCTGGAAATTGCACTAAAAGGACGGAATTCTACAGTTTTTTTTATTTTCGGAATCAAAGCTAGATTAGTGAGCATGACTTTGTGCATAAAGCATCTAACATGACGATGATGTCAGCACCTTCTAGAAGGTCCAGTAAGCGTTTCCAGAAGAATGAATGGATCAACCACACATTTCTGTAATTCAGGTTTAAATTAAACTCATGTTTTAGAATATTATTTTAAATATTTTATTTTATTTTATCTTTGTTTTAGGTATTTCATTTTAAATAGTTTTAAGTATTTTATTTAGGATTTATTTTTTTATTTTAGGAATTATCTTTACCTTATTTTTAGGATTTTGATACCCTATCAGGGTAAGCCCATAAACATATCTCTCAACAACTGAGAATTTAATCTTAATCTTCTTTCTAGCTTTATAAAATTCTCTCTTTTATTTTCTTTCGAGTTTTCATTTTTTTTATTTTAAGTTTTGTTTTTAAATATGCTAAGTATTACTTTTGTCATGCTTAGATAATTTTCTTTCAAGTCGAAGGCTAAAACGATGGCTCAATTCCAAACGTGAGAATTGTAAGGAACTTAAATCGCTTCGGATATCTCTCTCTGTTTTCTGGGCTTATTTTCAAATCAAAACAATTTTCAAAACCAAAATTCGACGTTAGTTTGGATATTGCTATGGTTAACATGAGAGGAAGAATCGAGTTATTGAAGTACATTCGACTTCTTGGGAACACACTTAGTAAAATTGTTTGCTAAGAGGAAACTGATATCAAAATCAGTTATTGTTAAAACAACATAATCCGAGTCGACAGCTTTTTGAGCCTCAACGTTTTTAGATCTACAACATTGTTGTTGCTTAGATCAATTCACAAACTGATATTAAAGATTGCAGTTGAGTATTCGGTATACAAAGCACAGTCTCAAGGATTTTTCCTTGTAGACAAGTAATCGGCGTGAATCCTAAAATAAGGATCTATTTGTATAATATGAGGAAACTGAGTCAAAGTTGAAAGTTTGAGGCTACTTTTCACAATAAGTTTTATTTTCAAACTCAAATTACTATTTTATTTTATTTATTATTTTTTATATTATTTGTCTTTATCATATTTTCAAAGAGTCTTTCAAAATCTCCCTATTTTATCTTATTCTTATTTTATCTTTATTTTTATATTTTTATTTATTTTTAATTTTGAATTTCATCTATATCCAAATTATACTGTTCAAAAACAAAAATTAAATCAGAAATTGCATAGTCTTTGTGGGATCGACTCTTACTTTCCACTTGCTATATTTTCTTTATATTTCTTTTGGGATTAAGGAATTATTTTGACGCTAAAATGACTCGTGTCAATCCATGCGCGGGTGGATTATTTGGCCCAATAAGGCAACAAAAAATTTATTTCGGGATCTAGGACGAATGCTACAGTTACCATAGAACTCGTCATGCCGGCGTGATGAGTTTTATGGGATATATTTTTAATGGTTCGTGTCATGTAGGTCCCATAGCCTGAATTTTTTTAATATATCCTCAATAAAAAATATTGTTTTGAATTTTTTAAAAGCATTGAAAAATGTTATTTTATATATGATGAAACTCGTCAAGCCGGTGTGACGAGTTCCAACGGGTATAATTTTGAATTTGTTGACAGTTGGATTAATCGTTGTTAATCGAGCAAATTTAAAAAAAAATCATTAGAACTCGTCACATTCCAATGACTATTTTCAATTTGAAAAAACTAGCCGTTTATAGTCATTGGGTAGAGTAGTATAAATAGATGTTTGGGTTGGATTGATTTTTCACTTGGAATCAAACATTCTATTGTGAGCAAAAACTGTTGTGTCGAAGATTTTATGTTGAAATGGCCTCCATAGAATGTCTTGATGATATTCATATTTTGTCGACCGAGTTGACTACGGTAAATTTAATTTGTTTTATTTCATTTTATTTATGAGAAAATTATAGTATTAATAATATTTATTTATGTAATTGTCTTAAATAATTTATTTTCAAATTGTAGCGAGACGAACGAGCCATTCGTCATCGAGGAATGACGAATGAAGAGCCACATGAGCGGATGGTGATATATCTTTCACGATCTGGATTATATGGAGTGACGTTTTTTACGGATTTAAGGTGATGTCGACACTAATATCGACGTTGATTGAGCGTTGAAGGTCCGAAATATATATGTTTCATTTTCCTTATGGTAAAATGATGATAACATTGGAAGATGTCGTGTTTCAACTTGGCGTTCCAATTAATGGTATGCCATTGGTGCTTCACAGCGCTTATTTGCTAAATGATGTTATTTCAAATTTATTAGGAAAAGAGGCTCCAACCGATGTCATTGATGGGTTGCGGATACATATGACGTAGTTGGAAAGAGAATTTAGAGTAGATGAACAATCAACTGAGCAAGATGTGATATATGCAGCTCGAGCATATCTTATGACGTTGATTGGAGGGATCTTGCTATTGAAAAAATCGGGTAATTTGGTGCACACCCAATATCTTTCGGTAATTGAGGATTTCGATGTATGTCGCCAATATAGTTGAGGTTCTACAATTTTGGCTTTTTTGTATCGTGAACTCTGTAAGGCAAACGTAGTCGTTAGAGGAAAAAAACGGATGTAGCGGGTTGTTTAGTTTAGCTCCAATCATAGGCGTGGTATCGTATCCCGCTTATAATGCCTATTACATCTGCTCCTATGGAGTTTCCTATCGCCGCAAGGTAAATTCATATATTTAAAGTTTTGATATTTTATAATATTTTGAAAATAACAATAAATAATGTAGTTTTTTTAGATGGCGACACCGAATAACCGATACAAAGTTGTCGGGTGGAAACAAAGTAGATATTCATATGAGGATTAATATCTCCGATAGACATGCAGTAAATTTTAATATTTTTTGCATTAAATTTGAAATTGTAATATTAATTGTTCAATTATACTAACATAATACTTTTGACAGTTCAATTGGATTCCTTATCATGAGTCCGATATCCAAAGGTGTCTACCGCCAATGTTCTTTAAAGGAGCGGAAACATAGTGTACCAAAACACCATTGTTCCATTTCGCAATTGTTGAGATCCATGCCGTCGATAGAATCCAACCATATTATTATTTGATGATTGACGAAGTCCAACCATAGCAGTGACATCGTCGTCGTCATCAAGCTGGACTTTTCCATATGTGATTGGATTTGAGGATATCAGGTGTCGATAACTTAAACATGAAACATAAGCTCCAAGTTTTCTCTCAATTTTTTGCTTCATTTGGCGATGAGATACATTTACAGGGAACATCATATTGATGGGCCTGTGTGACTTAAACACAACACCAACATCAGTTTGTAGAATTTTGCCATTATAATGGACAACTGTGAAGAATTTGTTGTTAATTGTTTGAAAAGTATTTGGTTAGAAGAAAGAAGTTTGTTGTATAAGAGATTGAAGATGAAAAGAATGTTTTGTGTGTAAGAGATGAAAAGAGTGTGTTATGTATGTTAAATTTTTAGTCGTTGGAACTCATCACGCCGGTGTGACGAGTTCCATTGAATTTTTTTTTTAAAAAGTTGCTCGTTCAACAACGGTCAATCCAACGGTCAACAAATTCAAATTTTTATCCGTTGGAACTTGTCACACCGGAGTGACGAGTTCCATCAGCAATAAAATAATATTTTTTCAATGCTTTTAAAAAATCAAAAAAATATTTTTTATTGGCGTGACGAGTCCCATAAAATATATTAAAATAATTCAGACAGTGGGACCCATGTGACACTACCTATTAAAAAATATATCTTATGGAACTCGTCACGCTGGCATGACAAGTTCCACGAGCACTGTAACATTTGCCTTAGATCCCAAAATAAATTTTTTGTTGCCCTATTAGGTCAAATAATCCACCCGCTTAAATTATTGGGCTAAAAAAGCCATAACTATACAATAATAAAATTAAAAAAAATAAGGAACTAATTGATCGTGTCGAAGTTTTAACTATTACTTTATAAATGAATTTATTTGGATATATGTAATTTCTGTTGTAAACGGTAGGGGTGTGCATTATCAGATATCGGATATTATCCGATCCGAATTTTCGGATACCTAAAGTAATGATTCGTATCCGATCTAAAAAATTGGATATCTGAAAATTTGAATATCTGAAATTTCGGATTGGATATCCGAATATCCGGGTTCGAATCCGATTTTTTTTGTAAAAAATTCAAAAAAATCAACATAAATTAAAATACATATAACAAGTCTTTCTAAAATATATAGTAAAAGCAGAAAAACAATAGGACCGATCTTCACAAGATGTTCATATTAAAAATACCACACAAGAGTATCAAATCTCAACAACACAATCAAATCAACACAAGATGTTCAAAATAAAATACCACACAAGAGTATCAAGTCTTAATAACATAATAAAAGAGATAGTAGGATCACTAAGTACTTCAAAAATTTCAAAGTACAAATTTTATAAATCATCCAAAGTGTTCATTGTCTCGTCAATTATGATCTACGGTTGCTCTAAAGTTAGATCTTTCATGGCTACATTAACGAAATAAAATAAAAAAAGATTAAAATATTCATTTATGTTTAAACTTTAAATATTGAATAAACAAAAAAACAATTAAACATAAAAATAAACTTACCTTCCTCCAACTCTTCCAATGCAATTAAACTTTCTTCTATTATAAAAGTGACCGAGAGATTAAGCAAAATTTTAGGGTCGAGAGATTAAGCAAAATTATAAAATTGTCTATAGAATGAAAATATAATCTATTATTTTGAATAATTAATTTAACATTAACAAGATAGTCCACCTGGCGGCAAACTCTCAAGAGGGAAATGGTTGCATTTTGCTTCCCAGAAACTGTTGTGCACAGGACAGAGTATAAGGATGAGTGTTGCCCTGGGAAAAGGAATTTGAAGCAATAATGTTCCGCATTGGAGGTTGTGTTAAGCCATCATCTTGAGAACATGCATGCAATATAGCCCATATTTTCGGGTTTGAAAGAATGCATATAGACCAAACAGTTATGGGTTTAAAACCTATTAATATAGTCCAAATTTTTTTCGAGTTTTCAGATAATTCGAATTTGATTTTTTCTCGAACCGTATTCGATTTGAAAATCTGAAAAAAAAAATCGGATATCCGATTCGAACTATCCGAAAATTAAAAAACGGATCTGATATCTAAATTTTCAGATCAGATCAGTCGAATCGTATTTTTTTGCACACCTCTAATAAACGGCCGTCCTATTAAAACTGTCTTTTCGAATATTTATACACCCGAAAATTAAAGTGAAAAAAATATCATACTGCTAACGTCAGAAACAATTTTAAAAGGAGGTGTTTTTGTAGAGAACAAAATGCTTTGCTTTACTTTGATTTGGATGATCGAAAATGAGAAGTAGCCTTGGTATTTATAGGCAGAGCTTAAGATAAAAATGGCAAACAACTGAAATTAAATTTAAAAATCCGCTCGGATTTAAATTAATTATAATTACCGGTGAAATAGCCGTTATAATAGCTGAAATAAAAAACTATATCTAGACATAATCTCATCCAGATACATTACTCCGTTAGTAAGATTATTAGATATCGCATAACACCTCACCTAATAATCCGTAACCCCATGCTATAATTACCGTAATTAATCAACAAAATAATTACGAATAATTAAAACAATTATCAAATAAAATTGATGTCTATTACATCTAACATACTCGTTGAAAACATATTGCTCAAGTTTTTTTTTCTCACTTGAATTTTATGAAAAAATATTCTTTCATATTTTCTAAAAATATAAAAATCTTATTTGAACTGAATTAAACCAAATAAGATGACGACGTAACGCACATGTAAAAGAATTATCTAACCACATTCAACTAAGAAGATAAAATAAGTCTCTTTAAATACCCTTCTCAATGTGATTTTCCATCCGAACGTGAGCTTACATGCTCTCTTGAACAATACCAATAAGAACCATCACCCGCATGGTGACCGAAATATAGGTTCATTCAAAGAAATGTAGAGAAAAAAAGAGAAAAAACTATTTTTCTATTTAAATTTAAACAATATTGTTTAATTTAAATTTAATTTATATGTGGAGATCCAAAATTACATCATTTTGGTATTAGTTGTCATATCATAAAATTGTTAAATAATTAACGACAGAGTTATCAAAACAAGAATAATTTAAAAGTTGAATGATTAAATTGAAAGTTTTTAAATTTTTGTGACTAGAATTTTGAATGATAAATGATATAGTTTATTCTATAAAATTTGGAATTAAAATAAGAACAATCAGTTGGTGTAGTGTGATAAGTAATGTTAAATGTTCGAATCTTAATGTCTATGAATGGAATAAACTAGATTAGAAGGATTATTCTCGTCTCTATAGTACATAATCCAAATTAATCGATTAACAAATCAATAATTATATAAAATTTCAACTATTGTGTCAACGAAGTGCTTAATTTAGCTCGGTCTTTCTACTCCTATTGTACCAATCAAATACCTTTCCTGGAATTACATTTTCTACACATTTCATTTTGATAGGCATCTTCAGCCGACACACTATACGCTTTTTGAAAGGGCAGTAACGTCAGTTCGCTTATTCAGTAGCTTCCAATAATAAAACTGCATGAGAACAAAATTAAGACAGGGAGATAAATTCTTGGCATAATGCAATAAAGTAAATATAATGTTTGCTAGTATCGTTAAATTTGTCCGTATTATTTTTTTGAAATATTTGACTCTAAATGTTTTATTTTGAGTTAAAAAAACACATTCTTTGGATGAAAATCGTTAGTCAACTGATGATCAACACATAGTGTTGACTAAGCAAGAACACGAGAATTCAAATGCTGATATGGCGTGTCTAAGTCATGATAGATGATGTCAAGTTAGATTTTTAAATAAAAATAAAAATATTATTTTTAATATTTATATATTTTTATTTAATATTTTTTATCTAATAAGATGACACGTGTCAACACTATATTGATTTAAATCTAAACCAAACAAAAACATGTTTTTTATGAAGAGTTGAACCTGGGACAATATTCTTAAATTCCCAACACTCATTTGTTTACCTTTTACAGTGCAAAATATTTAACATATACGTTATGTCTCTGACACATTTTATATTTTCATTTGTTCGATGTGTTTGTCGGCGAGTCGTTTGAACCTGAGGAGCATTTAAACCTTCTTGACCTGTGAGCAAATAAGAAGGACCAGGTGAGAAAATCGAAACAACTCTTCTCTGGGAATCATCTGCATTTTACTCTGTTTGGAATGCTTCCGAAACAGTCTTGAAAACCCAGGCACCTTCACAAGTAGAGCAACAGCAACGCCTGTCTGCTCATTTTAATCTTCGAGCACCTCAACCATGTCATATATGTGTATCACTTCATCAGGTGTAAGCTCATTCCAATTAGTGGACCAGTTCCTATAGAGAGCCCAAACATCTCCCTTCCTCGGATATATTTGAATTGTTCCTTTCTGGCCTTTCGACCACTTCACCTTGTGCGAGAATGAATTGAGAGACCTATTAACTTCATATTTTCCTACCCAGAAAGCCCCACTAGTTTGTAAAAGCTGGAATTAATCCAGTTTACCGTAGCCAGTTCGGCATTGCTTTTAGAATTAAGTCAACTCATCCGCATTCTGAAAGGTTTTAATGATATCACACCATGAATCATCACAAAATAATGAGGCATCCCATTATCATCATCGTAAGCAGCCCAAACCTGGTTCTCGCCAAATGACTTTTCAGTACGATCCTTATCAAAATCATGAAAACCGGGATCTGGAACATTTATGGACATTGGATCAGGTTCCTTCGTAGCAGGACAGATATGAGAATCAACAGTGTAAGAACTTTCAGGCCGAATACTAGACTTGATATCAGCATACTTCATGGTTTCGTGTGCACCGGATTTCATGCTTACAACATCTTTTCCATTTCCTTCATCCTTATCATTGACCCCCCATCAAAAGCCTTTGGTTTATTCGAAGCAATTGATAGAGAAGCCAGTTTCCATGAATTTAGTTTCCTGTTGATTTCTCTCTTAGCCAATTCTATCAGAATATTCCACATTTCCAGCTGTGAAGGCTGCTTTTATGCTATTAGTTCTAGAGATTCCGACAGTATTCTCAAGTCCACTCTTTTGAAAACTAGAAACACTAACCTCTTTTGTAATACCCAAACATCGGGTCAGTGATTATAGTGTGAGAATTTAAAATTTAGTGGTTTAACTTGAATTAATTGAATAATTCAAGGACTGATTTTGGAATTTGTGTTTAAGACTTTTTATCAAAGATAGAATAGTGAAATGACATATTTGTCTTTTTACAAGAAATGAATTTAAAACTCAATTTTTAAAGGATTTAAGGCATGTGGGAAATAGAGATAAGTAATGAAAAATCTGAAACATTGGATATTTTCTCTTCTTCTTCTTCCTTTTGGCCCGTGAACCTCTATTTCCAAGGTGAGTTACTTTCAAGTTGATTGTTTCTTGAATTTTTAAGCTGGTTTTTTGTCATTGGGTGATATAAAAGCTTAAGGAAAGCTTAAAGATGATTAGAAGCTAAGAAATTGAGAAATTATGGTGAATTAGAAAAAGGGGTTTTTAAGGGAAATTATGAAATATGATTAGTAATTGGTTTCTAAATGTATATTTGACTTGTCAAAGGTCCAATTAAGATATTTGAAGAAGTGATTGAAAACATGTTTTAATATTTGGCGTGATTTTTAGTTTTAAGTGTTCTTTGGAAAAATTTGGATGTTATAAGGGAATTAATGAATGTAAGTTGGTTGAGATAAGTGATATTGAGTTTAGTGGCATGGTTGGAGATAAGAGTAAGAGATTTAAGTGAATTTTGAGTAAAATTTGAAGTGAAATAAGTAAAATCTGGGTAAGGGTATCGGTACTGGAAGAACAGTACCAATACTATAAGGTTAAATTGAAGGATAGTATATAAATCAGATGAACAATATCGATACCGATTAAAGAAGTATCGATACTGATGTGGAGGTATCGATACCAAGAGGAAGGTATCAATACCGTAATCGAAAATGGAATTCCAGAATGCCAAAATGGTATCGATACTGAAGTGGGTATCGGTACCATAAAGGTGAAGTATCGTACTGTAGGAGGGGTACCGATACTTTTTAGTCTGAAATTTTTAAATTTGATGGTTTATTTCGTTTATGTAAATGCAAATTTGATTAATCGTTAATCGAGATTCAATATTTATCTTGAATACGTTGATGTGTAGATTTGGATCGAAAGCTTTTTGAATGAAGCGATATAGTGCGAGATTGAACGAAAGGAAAAGGGTTTCGTTTAGAACTTACGTGAGACAAATGTGAGTGCAAATTATATTTTTATATTAGATATGAGGACGACTTACGATAAGCCAACCTCAAAGTTTTCGATCAAAAATAGTTTATTTATTTTATACAATTATTTTTATGATGTTTTATTTAAAGTGTGTTTTCAAATTATTGTTTTGATTTTATTGGTATGTGAAATTGTGCTAAGTGGAAAATATTCTAAGTGAAATTACCCTATACGAATGTACTCTACGTGAATAAAACACACTTTGAACAATGATGAAAAATAATTATATGGTTAAAGCCAAGGTATATGTATGAGAATTAGAGGTATAGTTGGCATTCCAAGAGTCGAGTGTTCTACACGGTCCTTTGGGACAATTCTATGTGGTTATTCGAGACAAATTCTACGCGGTCTTTCGGGACAAATTTTACGGCACTTCGGTGCAATTTATATGAGCAGTGGTAACTGCATTAGTGCACAACCTCAATGTACTCAGATACCTTGAGTTCTCAGTAGTATGCATTGGGCTAAAATAATAAAATGATATAAATTGAATAATGAGTAACAATATACGTTAATTTCATGAATTGTATCTTGATTTCATTATGAAACATTTTTTATGGAGTGAATAAGCAAATATTTTAAAATGATTTGTTAAACTCATTATTGCCTCACTAAGTCATCGACTGAGTGTGTGATTGTTTTACACGTAGGTTCAAAGAGATCGAATGAGTAAAGCTAGGAAAGGACAACAAACGCCTGGAAGATCAGATCAAAACCATTTGAATTGAAAGTTTCTTACCATCTTGTAAACTTGTTGGCATGTATTACAAAGTTTTAAATGGAAATTCTTTGATCAGTTTTGTAACTATACTATTTTAAGTTTATGAATTTATTTTAATATTTTTATTTGGAAATTATGAAATTTATATATTAACAGTTGTATGAGGGTTTCACCATAAAATATAAAGAAAAAGTTTTAATTTTTCAAACAGTTTTACAAGAATCAAGTTTTGAAAAAGTCAATGTGACACATCAGATTTGTATCCGGGTTGGGTGTTACATTTTAACACTAGTGGTGAAAGAAACTAGTGAAGACACATTTATGTTACTTCCTTATCTATGGAACACACTTTTTCGAAACTTTTTTGTAGATAAACCAGAAAATCTTGCATGTCTAGCATTATGAATCTGGAAAAATTTTTGTTGTTTCATGTAACATCCGCAAGACCGGGTTAGTGACTAAATTGAAAAGTTTCAGAATTTGGTGACTAAAGTAGAAGAATGAAATAATTAATGATTATTGGAAATATATGATGAAGGTTATTTAGTAATTATTAAAGGAAATTAAGGGTAAAATGGTTATTTGACCAGAAAGATTTTTATCTTTCTTTTAAGGTGATAAAAACGTGGAAAGGGTGAGAAGAAAAGAAAGATCTGGAGCTTGGGTCATCTCCTTCCTCCTCTCTTCCCGTAAGCTCCATGGCAAAGGTAAGTTTAATTTCAGTTGGTTAATTCTTGAGTTTTAAGCTTAGTTTTGATTCTTGGGGTGCTAAGAAAGATTATTTAGAGATTAAAGTAGGTTGAAACTTCAAAATGGATGAGTTATGAAGGATTAAATATGAAGAGTTTTTAAGTGAATTAGTGAAATAGAAGGAGTTAATAGATTTTGAAGTTGAATTTGACTTGTCATATGGAAGAGTAAGAAGTTATAAGTGTTGAATTAATTTTGGATAACATGGAAAAATGGTATGATTCTTGAATGCTATGTGGAAGAGTGAATTTTTAAGTTGAAGAGATATTGAATGAAAATTTATTGGTTTAAGTATGTGTATGAAAGTTAGGAATATTAAAGGGAGTGAAGTATGAAGTGTTGAGCTGAAAATGAAGTGATTTTCGAGCTCAAAATGTGATTTCTGGGCAAGGGGAATCGGTACCCATTCAAGGGGAACCGATACCCCCTCAAACGAACCAGAATTTACAGAATGTCAAGGGGGGACCAATACCCCCACAGGAGGGAACCGATTCCCCCTAAAGGAAAAATGTGAATATTGGTTTAATAAGTTCGTTTAAGTTGCTGGTATCCAATTACAAGGTGTTACAGTAGGTATCTAATAATTGTCTTAAAATGTATAATTATGTAGATTCAGAGCCTAAACGAGTTCCGAAATCATTGACAAGTAAGATCGATAAAAAGGGAAGATAAGAGATTGGAATGGACTAGTGAGGCCAGGTGAGTGCATATTAGTATTATATGATGTTAAATGGAAATAAGACTTGCGACAAGTTTATTTTCCATAGTAAAATGCATGAATTCATAAGTAGAAGTATTTATGTGTATGATTTATACGTGTTGACATGTATTGTATATATGTATTATATGGTTGATGTGAATGTGTGATATGTTATGATGATATAAACCATATGATATGATAATAAATTATATGAATATAAAAGATAAGTTATGTGATAAGATCTTTGATATATAAATGAAATATTACTACGTGAATACATATTATGAGATAATTTAAGTAATAATATGAGAATATGGTAAAAGTGAGTTTATGAGAAAGGATATGAACTAAGTAAGCAAAGGTTACATAAATAATATATTAACTAGGAGACTTGAACTTCAGTGATACTATGAGCATATAAGATAAGATAGAGGACAAAGATTCATATGCTTAAATAAAATTATGATACATTAGTTGTATAATAGAAGCTATGGAGTAATATGAAATGATTATAGGAGTTGTATGAAATTGAATTAAGTAAATAGATTAAATTGTATATAAAAGAAATAATAGAAGTAATATATTCAGGTTTATAAGTATAATGTAGGTCAGGTAATGTAAGTGCATACTAAGAAATACAGAATAAGGTAGATGATATGATGTAAATTATATTATGAATTAGTGATGTAGGAATGAGATATAAATATGCAATAAAACTTATGTGTTATATGATAAATATGAACATATGAGAATAAGAGATTAGATAAGTGACTTGGTGATAGAAGCTATATGACCATGGATTAGGTAAATATGAATAATTTAAGTGATATGTAACTGTGAGTATTTGAGTATGTATCCATGTGAGTTGATTCATGAGGTTATATGAAATATTATACTATATGACTATGTGAGTATATGAAAAGAATATAGGTACATGCAAGTTATATCGAAAGGAGTTGTGTAACCATGCTTGATATGTATTACATGTATGGGAATATAAGAGAATAAAACATAAACTATATGAAAAGATATGATTCATGTGATGTGAACCATGTGAACATATGAGAAAGTATATAAGTTATATGTATTACATGATATATGTGATTTTACAAGAAATGACATGAGCTATGTGATTACATGATTATAAGAGATCAGACATGTGATAAAAGATAATTAATATGCATGTGTGAATATGAAATGATATAAATGGCAATGCCTATGTTATGTGTCATGACATATATGTATTCTTTGGAACATGTGTGAAGTCTGGTGAGAGACATACTTGATCCTTGGCATATGTATATGATTCTTAAGGAATGATATGTGGTCCTTCGGGACATATATGTATTCTTTGGAACATGTGTGAAGTCTGGTGAGACACATACTTGATCCCTAGTATATGTATATGATTCTTAAGGAATGATATGTGGTCCTTATGGACAATTATTATATGGCACTACGGTGCAATTCTACGCGGCACTACGGTGCAATTCTATGTGGCACTTCGGTGCATTTATATGAGCTGTGGTGACAGCATTAGTGCACAACCTCCATAAACTCACATATCTATAGTTCTCACATATCTATAGTTCTCACATATGTACATGGGCTAATCAAGAGATATAAACAAATATATGTTAGTGATATGATAAATGTTATAGAAATGATATGATGTTGTGTGTATAGAGTGTTTGATTGAAAAGGTTAAGCATAAAAGTATGTGATTACATGATAAACTGTTAATGATGAGTTATGTGTATGTATTTTATTTATTGTAATTAATCTGATATGATTTTTCATGATATGAGGGAATCATGTAATTTGGTATAGCATGATAGAACAGAACATGCATGTATTGATATATGTTATAAAGTGCATTATAAGTTTTTATGCCTCACTAAGTCATAGACTTAGCGTGTGATTGTTTCACACGTAGGTTACAGAAGCTAGAAGAGAAACGAAGAAGAGTAAGACAGGTCAGCATCTCCCTTACAAAATTTCAGATCAGAAAATAGAGGATTTAAATGTATTTGGTTATTTTGAGTATAGTTGGCATGTACTAATTGGTTGAATTAAGTATGCTCTGATTGATTTTGGTTATGGTGGTCAGTTTATGTAACTAAACCGCTTTTACTTTAATGAAATGTTTAAATTTTCTTTGAATTTTGTCAAGAGTCAAAGTTTGAAAAGTCAATGTGACACCTCATACTCGTATCCGGGTCGGATACGGGTTGGGGGTGTTACATTGCATGAATTCGAAAAAAAAAAGTATACTTACTACTGGAATTTATAGTCCGGGCTGATGTCTCAACAACAAAAAACCTAATGAGAGACCTAATAAAAAGAGAAATGTTTTTCTTTTTCTACAAACCATCTTCTAAAGACTGTCAAGAGGGAATGAAGAAGGTGCTTGATAAAATGTGTGAGAGACATAAAATATATGTTAAATATTTTGAGTTGCAAAAGATAAACAACAAATGAAAGATTTGACTTAGTGGTTAGGTGTTGGGATTTCAAGCATATTATCTAGGTTCAACTCCTCACAAAAACATGTTTTGTTTAGTTTAAATTTAAACAAATATGGTGTTGACATGTGTCATCATATTATTGGATAAAAAATTATTAAATAAGAATATATAAATATTAATAGTAATATTTTAACTTTTATTTAAAAATATGACGTGACAGTGCTATGTCATCATCTATTATGACTTGGACACGTCACATCAGTATATGAGTTTGTGTGTTCTTGTTTGGTTAGTACCATGCGTTTACCGTTAGTTGACTAACAGTTTTCATCCAACGATAATATTTTTTAACCCAAAATGAAAGGTTTAGGGTCAACTATTTCAAAAAAAATACGGGAAAATTTAAATACAATGTCAAATGCTAGGGATTGCATCATACCTAATTTATTTGAAATGTCCATCCAGCTCAGTTGGTAGAGCGCAAGGTTCTTAACCTTGAGGTCGTGAGATCGAATCCCACGGAGGGCATTTCATAATTTGGAGGTTTCTCACGAAAGTTGCTCTCAACCTGGCGTTGGGGGCAGCCTACTGTCCTTCGTCACCCCCTCAGACCGATGCGGATACCCCGATCCGATCTGGAGTGTCACATTAGGGCCACCGGAGCGACCCACTATAAAAAAAGCGGAAAATTTAAAACTTTTCTTAAAACTTGTAAACTCATAAAATCATTTATGAGTACAAAATAAAAGTTATCAATATTCGAAATAAAACAGATTTTCATACTTGTATATAAAATAAAATACAATTACATGCCCCCTAATCACATGTACCGTACTCTGCAAACAGCACCAGAAGAACTCCCTTACTGAAGTCGATAGTTGCACTGGTACAATTCTTTTAGCCTGAAAAGATGAGTAACAGAGTGAGCTTTGGAAAGCTCAGTAATACAGAACTACCAGATGATGCTGAAGAACGTGCAGATACAGATAAACATATATTTTCTTAATGATCCATACATTTACAGACCTTTATATTGAGCGGAGATCCTACTAATATTTCAGGTGGTAACGGACAATGAGCTTTCAGTTCAGAGAAATATTTTGGATGTTTAGCTTCAGGAGATCAGAATAGGTTATCCAGTGTGTTCCCAAAAACCATGTAACTTTTCAGATTTTTTTAAAACATATATATATATACCCCCATCCCATCCCAACACAACATAATGTGTAGGTTCCCCAGAACCATACACCCAACCCACACAACTTGTAAGGCCCTGAGCACAAAGCCGAGGAACTTGCGGAAATACTTCCTTCAACAATATCCCCCAATTAAAACATTTTTCCGTCATTAAACGAAGATATCAGAAATCAAAACAGAATTCAGAACATATATTAGAACATAATCCAGATCAGAAATCAGAACAGAATTCAGGTAATGTATCAGAACAGAATTCAAGTCGGAAATCAGATAAAATATTTATATGATTAGGGAACACACCAGAGTTTACAGATATTATTCAGAGGTACTGGATAATCTTATAAAGCAGAAAAACACAGATCTTACGTATGTCGATAGAATGTTGGAATTAGAATCACTATTGGAAGAGATCAATAAATGATGGAATCATCAGTTATTCAGAATGAAACTTGAGTCGATAGGGAAGAAATGAAGGTTCGAGACCTTTACAATCTATATCGATTAATCAGTTTATCGAATAACTCCAGATGAATAGCTCTCAGAAACAATACTTATCAACTTGTCAATTCATTAACCTTCCAGGGTATTTACTCTTTAATACTAAATATTATTATCCAGATATCATCTTCTGAGTCATCACTGAACAAATCTTAAGAAGACTAACAATTATTCCAATGCTCTTAATTTTATGTTCACGCTTTCACTATATCATGAACTGCTAACGTGCTTGATTTGTAGTTCATGACCCATAAGAACATTACATCATGTATGTTCATTAACGTTTCCAGACTCATCCAAATCACTTACTTAATCCTTAGTCCTTGAGGTTACTTAATTCATTTAGCAGTCAAGTCCCTTACAGTTACTTTGGGGTTTTCAGGGTAATCCAGACGTTTCAGAATTTCATATACATATTGTACTTCCGTTCAATTTAATTTGGTCTTCTTGGTTAATTTGTCTAACGAATATTCATTTCTTATTACCGAATGCGATCTAGAGTTGAGCTGAGCTGAATACTTCCAAAAATTATCATCGAGCCAAACTTGAATAGACGAACACGCATTCAAGTAATATTTATGTCGTTCAGGTACTGATATATCATTAAGGTTGATCGGCTCACTTAAGTTGCGTTCAATAACTTTTAAAGGTAGTCCAATAACTTTTAAAGGTAGTCCAATACCTATGCTTATTTGGATTCCTTAATTAATCCAAGACATTTACTTAATATAGGCCATAAGGGTATTTTGGTAATTTTGGTGTTCAATTTTATTCCATTCATTTCAGAGCTCGAGGATATCCAATCATTCCTGAGCTTGGTGATATTCTTGAGTCATTTCCATTACAGGGGTATTTTGGTCATTTTACAGATCTATGGTATTTTAATATTTTTCCTCCATCCGATCTTATTATTTAATTACAATTTATCATCTATTTCAGTCCTTTCGAACAATTCTGATAAAAGAGCACCCTCCGATAAATTGTTCTTTAGGTATTTACTCATAACTCGGATATTTTCGGGTCAAATGTCTTCTCAGATTTTACAAACGGAATATCAGGAATTTTTCTGCACTAAGTCAGGATCTTATCAATCAAATCCGTACTTAATTGAGTTAAGTACGAATCCTCAAAGTACTTTATCATTCAGGGTCAACTCAGACTATTTTACCTCATAATGGCATTTTCGTAATTTCTTAACTAGATAATTTCAGTATTTACTCTTAACAAAAATAAATATAATTTAGAGATCCCATGGTTAATTTCTTTTCGGAACATTCTCAAATCTTGAAATGATTCCTTAACAGACTTCTAGTATCGTGCATAAACCCTCTTGAGGTTAAAAACTGGTTAACCGAATTTTTCAAGCAAAACTAACATTTCTTATGCACATCAGTAATTTTTACCGGATTAATATGTCTTTTCAGAGTTATTAACCAACTTCCAAGGATAATTCTTGTCATCTTACAATATAAGGGTATTTTCATAATTTTACCCAACCAGAGTATTCTCAAAATTTCTCATCCGAGTACCTTTAATATTTAACCTTTGTTGATATAAAATATAAGTTACAAATCCAGGGCTGATTTCTTTATCACTAATAACAAAACTTGTAATTTAATTCTAACAATCCTTCAATCTCTTATATTAGTCATTCGATCCATATTCAGTTACCGAATTTCTACCACATTCATATCGAGTGTATAAATTAATCAACTCCATAAAAGTGACCAACATTATCTTATTCATGCATTTATCAATATCAATATGTTCCATAAAGTATAAAGAGGTAGTAAAGTATTACATCGATTTTCGTGCAATACTGATCGACCATATAAATTCCATTGGAACGCCCTTGATCTTGAAATCAGCTTCCAATAATTCCTCAGATACATATCAACATAAAATATATAAAAAAAATGGAGCTTAATTGCGATAAACGGATCGAATCGGGTGATAAATCAGTGAAAAACAGCTTACCAGGTTCGAATTTGGTGAAACAGACTTCGGATTCGGATTCAGGATATCTAAAGCATAAAATATGACTTTTCGAAAATTTGAAATTTTCTGTCAAAATCGAAGTCAACGGGTTTGACTGGCAATTTCGAGGCCTTCAGGTTCGAATTTCGAAATACGGACTACGGAATCGGATTTGGAACATCGAAAAACGTCAGGATAGGTATACTCGGTCAAAGTCAAAGGTCGTTTAATGCTCGGTCAACGCCGGTCAAAGTTTTGGTTAACTGTTATCAACGGTCAACATTCGACCATTTTACACAAATATCACCCTAACATAAATTAATTACCAAATTAACCACATTCTGCAAATATTTACTAAACTAACACCCAAATTTTACACAAATAGCACCCAAACATAAATAAATTATAAAATTATCACCCTGACGATGCCCACTCTCGTGGGTGGCGCGTACGGCTCGTGAATAGTGCTATGGTGTCGGAAAATTCTCGAAAAAATTCCTAAAAATTATTTTAAGCGATTTAAGGCACTTACAGAGCTCGGTTCACAATTTTGAACGACGGAGAGCTCGATTCCGAAACGTCGGAAACTTTGACGGTCTCACCCCTCCACGCGCTGACGACGACAGAGAAACGTAGAACACCGGTGGACTCGGAATGATGCAAGTAACACGATAGTGCGGGAGGTGTCGTAAATGGATGACCGGATCGTCGTGAATTGACGAAAAATCAACTGAAATCGAGTTATTACCGACGATACTTTTCGACTGAAATTAACGACGAACGACGACGATTCACGACGAAATGTTTGAGGGGTTTTGTTCCTCGTTCGACAACGAACATGATGGTGGTTTCGGTTCGTCGATCAGAGGTCGGACGACGAGTATATCGGAGTTGGAAGGAGGGTTATTAGAGAGGGAAAACTGAGAAAGAAATCTGGAAAATCATACGGGGAGGGAGATTTATAATTCAACTCATAATAAAAATGGGTAAACCATGAGTTTAGTCACTGAACTTCCTGCACTTCATAAAATGATCTACCAACTTTACGATTTTACAATTTAATCTCCAATTTCTTCCAAAAATACAAATTAAATTCACCACTTTATAATTTTTTAAATTTAGTTCCTAAATTAGGGTATTACACTTACCTCCCTCTTATCCCATTACATATAAGAATAAGTGTCAGATAATTTAATTTTTATTAAATCGTAATCCTCATCAACGATAATAGAAAGGTCAATTATATGTTAGTTAAAAACGTGTGAAGCAGAGGATCATTTAACCTTCTTACGTTGGCAGCCGTACCTACAACCAGAAGTTTCCGTCAAAAAAAAAAAAAACACGGCTGAACTGAAAAATCAAAGAAAGAATGTATAAAATATGAATTGAAAAATGGTAAGAGCTGTTGTTTGGTTTGTCACCAGAGAAAGACTCTGTTAGATTAGATCTCTAATACTTTGTTCTGGAAACTCTCAGCTAAACTAAATCTCTCTACTAAAATACTTTTACGTTGCTGAGTCAAAATCCGATTGGCGGGAATTCGATTCCACAGCTTCCAATTTTGATCGTCGAAAAATAACAGAAAACGATTGAAACTTTGATCTGATGTGATCCAAGACAGAAAGAGATGGGATTCTCGGATAATTCCAAGGGATTGATACTAGCAGTGGCTTCTAGCGCCTTCATTGGCTCCAGTTTTATTTTGAAGAAGAAAGGGCTCAAGCGTGCTGGGGCTTTGGGTACTCGAGCAGGTCTCTTCTTCTTTCTTTCTCTCTCTCTCTCTCTCTCTCTTAAAAGTTATTCGAGTCCGTGATTTTGTGCATCACTATTGCTGTCAATTTTGACTCAATTAAGGTTTTATTTTGCTTAATTTAGATTTGAATCGTTCGTTTTTTTCTAACTGAAGCAATAGGATTTAGTGATTTGATTAGCTCAGTGGATATGAATCGTGAATGCATTTAACTAGGAGCTTACTATTGAAAATATGGAATATGGACATACGTTTTCAGATCTAAATTCTTTAGTTTAAAAGGAAGTTTAAATAATAATTCGCTATTGTTGAATCAGTTCATATTTCATGCTATTTGATTTCATTGATCAGTAAAGAATTTCTCCCAACTTCAAAGAGTTTTTGGCGACATAAACCTAATTTTAATGTTAAGGTGTAAAGTTGTAAGTTTTAATTTGATTTTGATTATTAAGTACTTATTCCCTTGATCAACAGGCAGCTTGTGGATTGTGCAATATAAGAATGGATAGGATTATCACTGTATTTGACTTTCTTTTTTTTATTTTATATGGTATAACATAGGTGTTGGGGGTTATACCTACTTACTCGAGCCACTTTGGTGGGCAGGCATGGTAACTAGTAAGTATATTACTTGCTTTAAAAATCTCTAAATCTATAATTTTCTCCATTATAATTCCAAATCTTATTCATTCTTAAATTGGTTATTTTCATTTTGGTGAACTTGTACAAACAGTGATTGTTGGGGAGGTTGCAAATTTCGTTGCTTATGTGTATGCTCCTGCAGTTCTAGTTACCCCGCTTGGGGCATTAAGTATAATTGTGAGGTAACCTTCTTTTGTTTGCAATAGCAGCTTTTGATTTGATTGGAAGCTATTTATCTCGTTTCATTAAATCTCATGCTTGATAAATTTGAACAGTGCTTGTTTGGCACACTTTATGTTGAAGGAGCGAATTCAGAAAATGGGGATTGTTGGGTGTGTTACCTGCATTGCTGGTTCAGTGGTGATTGTCATTCATGCGCCACAAGAGCATACTCCAAGTTCTGTGCGAGAAATTTGGACATTGGCGACACAACCATGTATGATCTTTCCTTTCATATTTTTTATTCAAAACTCGTCACTAGTAATTAATTATTGTTTTTCTTCACATGTTTCTGTTGGCAGCTTTTCTAATTTATGTAGCAGCTACACTCAGTAGTTTTAGCTTTGGTTTTGCATTTTGAACCTCGTTATGGGCAGACAAACATACTAGTTTATTTGGGAATATGTTCCTTAATGGGATCTCTGACGGTATGTAGACATCCTTATTAATTTCTATCGACAATTTTGAATAGCACCATTGTGGTGCTACCATGCTCTATGCACTATATATAAGAATCCCTCGGTACTGTCTCAGGTTGTAAGCATCAAAGCCATTGGAATTGCTATAAAGCTTACATTAGACGGGATAAATCAGATAGCTTATCCTCAAACTTGGTTTTTTCTTACGGTTGCTGCTATCTGTGTCATCATGCAATTGAATTACCTTAACAAGGTTAGTCTTATTGATTCTCTATGCCTTGGTGATTGTCTGATCCTCTAAAATATAATCTTCTTATTCAACTACATTCAAGCCTGTGATTTTGATTCAAGGAAAAACAATTCCCGTACTTATGCAGCTAGCATACTTTGTCACATGATATATTACTTATTGCATGTAGATGAAAACATTTTGAAAGCAAGCAATTCTAGATCTCAGAACTGCATACAATTTTTAATATTTGTACGAAGAAATATACATGCAAATTGTAGCTTCTTCCAACGTATCCTCTGTTGATCGAATTCTGCATTCCATCTTTCAAGTAGATGTCTGGTTGTCTTTTGTGTGTGACTCATATGTGCCTCTCTTTGTTTTAGGCCTTGGATACATTCAATACTGCAATTGTTTCTCCAGTATATTATGTAATGTTCACAACTCTGACAATTATTGCTAGTGTAATCATGTTCAAGGTAAATTATTTAATTCATCCTTCTTAAATTTGGTTCTGGCGCCTAATTGAAGTTGCAATTTATCAACAACTAGAGGAACTAATGAGCACAAACTGAGTGTTGCTATCTTGTTCTTTTTAAAGGATTGGTCAGGTCAAAATGTGAGCAGTATTGCCTCTGAGATTTGTGGATTCATCACTGTGCTCTCTGGAACAATCATTCTTCATGCAACGAGAGAACACGAACCTCCTCCTCCAGTAGGTATGTGTAGAATTTATATTCCACTCTTCTTTTTCCTTCTTATTTGAGATAGATTTCAAACAGACATCACATGAACCATCATTTTCGAATTCTTGAACCTCTTCTGACCCCTTTCAGTTTCCGAATTAACTGAACATTTTTTCTTTAATCGTTAATCAAATTGATTTTTTTGAAAATATTAACCGAACCGAACTTTATTCATTTTATGTAAATTGTTTTCTATAAAATTAATTATAGTGCATCAAACAATTAGTGAAATAGTTTTCATGTAATTCATTTTACCTAAAACAGATTTTAGGTAATCCATTTTAGGTAAATTATTTTTCAGAAAACCAATTAGGGGGTGTTTGGTTCAAGGATTGTGGGATTCCCATGGGATGGGAATCTCACATTCCCATGTTTGGTTGACCGGGAATCTCATTCCCGGTAATGTTTTATTACCAATAGTAAATTTTTTGGGGTATATTACCGGGAATGTCATTTCCTCCCTTCCCTTAGGTATTGTAACATTATCAGCGTTTTGGACTAAAATGCTCTTAAAATTTTATTTTTTTTTCAAAAATATCCTTCTTCTGTCATTGAATAATAAAAATTCTACGAAGGTTAAATTACAAATTTATACTTAAATTATTTTAGATTTACAAAAAAAAAATTTATAATTAAAATTTTATATAAAGTTCAGGGGTTAAATTTTTTTTTACCATTTCATTAAACCTTTTTTATATTTTTAATTTTGTAAAAAAATTATATAAATATTATGAATTTAATTTTTTAAAGAAAATATATATAAATATTTTACAATTTGTAATATTATACCAATATATAATAAGGACAATTTGGTCAAATATACATTCCAATAATCTTTTATTCCTTTAACCAAACACGGTAATCTTACATTCCTGTTAAACCAACCAAACACAAAATACAATATTCCCAGTAATCCTATTCCCTGGTAATCTTTTATTCCCACTGGTAATCTTTTATTCCCACTGGTAATCTTACATTCCGTGAACCAAACGCACCCTTACAGTCTATCAAACAGACATTAAGTAATTTTCCTCTGGTTTGTATCATTTTTTGTTTCACCATTGTTCCAAATTTGTTTACAACTTGCCTTAAAGTTGCTAAAAGAGCGATCTATTGATCTTATATGGTATATGATTTATAGTGCCATGAAAAATAGTATACAAGAAATCCATTTTTTTACTCCTTGGGATTCTGTTTGAAATATGTGCCTTTTGGATAGTTTAGTAGACATATCCATGGAGGTAAGATTACCGTTTACCTATGTATTGTTTCCTTGGTTAAGCAAAATGGTATCTGTTTCCCTTGTATGTACCTGATCACCATACATGATGAAACTTTATATGATATTTTAACTACTCGCCGTACCTGGGTATTTTCTAGGAGTGTAAAGTGAGACTGCAAACTAGGAGTTACTTAAACTTGCAACCTATTTGAAAATCTTTTTCGATCATTCAAGCAAATAATAGTACATTGTTTATATATTAGCCTTTTCGGTTGAGCTTATATAGCCTTTAAATGGCAGGAACTGTTACATGGTATGTTAGTGGTGATTCAATGAAGAATCCTGAGGACGAACATTTAATCACACTACGCAGTTCGGAGTATTACGAACCATGAGTTTTGTTTCCAAGACGAGTGTCTTGATCTCCCTCCATTGACCTGGATAGAAATGTGGAAAGCTGGAGTTCCTTTGCAGGAGTCAGCAAAAGCCAGAAAGGTAGTTTTCGTTTGATACCTTTTTGCAGACCCTAATTTCCATTCAGTTAATGGCTTAATGCATCTCGAATTCTTTCCGTCGTGGCCAACTTGAAGGAGTTCAGTATGGAGTCCCATTTGACAACGGTGATCTCATTTTCCCTTACATTTGTAAATTAGCAAAGAGATTATTCTTTTTTCTTGATATGCTCTTTTTGTTGAGGTTGAGGTGTTGTAATGATTCGGGTTTTGTTGATTCCTTTTCACTTGTAAAGTCAATGTACGGAGTTAGTGCTTTCGTTCTCGAGCATACAAAAAAATGTCTGCAAAGTTTGATTCCAACATAGCTGTTGTTGAACTGAAATACCTTTGGCTTCCCGGAATCCGCTTTAGAAGTCGGCAGCAAAGGTGGAGCTGTGTTACCGGTCAATTTGAACTTGATCCGAAAATTAAACTGTCCCACCTGTATGACCTAGACTTGAATTCGTTCGACTCGTAATTTGATATAATTTTTTTTTTGTCTAACATACATGATCTGACCTAAGTATATATGTACATATACATATTTTTATTAGATAAAATAAAAACTTAATTGAAAAAATAAAATAGAAAAGAGTATTATTATAATTATATCTAAATGTATAAAGGATAATTTAATATTATATCGGTTTGGATTAAATATTTTCCATCTTAACACGAATTTGATCTCACCCAAACTCACTTTAAAAATACCTGATTTGATTAAATAAGAATATTTTTAAATATAAAGTTTATCCAATTGAGTCGAATCAAAAATCGCTAGACATATTAGTCAAAATTAAATAAGTTAAATAATATGATTTATTATTTAAAATGTAGTATATATTGGTTAAAATTAAATAAGTAAATAATATGATTTATTATTTAAAATATGTTATATTATAACGTTTAAATAGCCTTTCATTTTTATAAATTATTATATTTTTTTTTTATAGAAACCGCTAATTTTATTAGAAATAGGAGATATCTCAAATTATAATGAAAATTTACAATCATAATCATAAACTAAGCACATAATTAGGATAATTTCCTATAATTATTAAAAAAAACTAGCAACTTAAGATTACATAAGGACCATACAAAGAAAGATAAAAATTCTAACCGAGAAACTCGAACAAAGATAGATACAAACAGATCTGATCGCATTGACAAATGAACCGCAAATGGAGATCAAGTTACTGAAAGACCACCGAAAAACCGTAAATCAGACTCGAGCGATGTGAAAAGCTATCCACAAATGCAAATCAGATATCCAAATCCAATCTGAGAGTCCAAAGCAGAAAAGATCAATAAAAATAACAAATAATCATAATCTTGATCAGTGATGACAATCTCAAATCGACCCTAAGAAAAAGATCAGAAAAAGCCAAACGACCAAGAAAACGTGTCATAAAGGCAGATAAAAACGTGTTATAAAGACCGATAAAATCGTATCATGCGTGCAAATATATTGAAAAGGAAAAAAAATCAAAGAAAATAGAGATGCAATATAAGAAAAAAAAATATAATAAAAATACTGATGACTGATAACCAATATTAAAATTAGTGTCATCGCTGATCAAACAAAGATAAAAAAAGGGATGAGTGATACATAAATGACATAAAATTATTAGTATTTTTTTTATTAATTTGGAATAAATATAAGACAATATTTGTTCAAAGACAACTCACAACCATTTGACATTGAATGCTCACACCATTGATATTTTTTATGCTCAAAATGAAATAAAAAATAAAGAAAATTATCATTATATTAATTGAAGTAAAGGTTTATTTAGATAGAAATTGAAGATAAGAATTTATTACAATGTAATAAAAGTTTATTTAAAATGAAATTATATATATAGATGTCTCGTTGACTGCTTAATGTCATTGGGTGGCGACAAATTATAGTTAGATATAAGATCAAACATGTTTAATTTAAGCACTAAAGATTAAAGAGTTCGTAATGTGCAATCCTCCTTTACTTTCAGAATTTTAATTATACTTTGAGAGTTTGTTTTCTCCTCTTAAAAAGACTAGACAACACTTTAAATGATAAATTACATATTTAGTGACTCATTATTTTTTTAGTTTTTTAGTCATCTAATTATCTTTTTTTTCAAAATTATCATTAAATTTATATTTTTATTTCATTTTGGTCACATATATTTTAAAAAGTAATCAGAAGTATTTTTGTAACATTTTTTAAAAATGTTTTCAGTGATGAGGAAAGATTAATCTAAGTCACATATTAACATTAATGCTATTTTTTTAAGTTTAATGTGTGATCAAAACAAAATAAAATTACAAGTTTAATTATGATTTTCAAAAGAAGATAATTAGATGACCAAAATTGAATCGTGAGAATAATTGAATGAGCCCAAATATGTAATTTACCCTACCTTAAATGTACATCAAATGTTAGTTATTTCTTAGACTAAATAAATTAAGCAATTCCAAGGTCTTTAATTTTAATTTATGTTATGAAGATTAAAAATGGATTTTTTTTCAATATTTTTACTACTTTTAAAATAAAAAAGGAAAAAAAAACAGTAAAGTTTCATATTAATAAAAATATAAGAAATAAAAGCTAAATAAAATTGGGCCGGAAACAAAAGATAAAAGAAAATATATTAATTATTAAATAGCAAAAATTGCAGGAATATAGTATAAAATAGTAAAATTGATACACCGTCAGATCTAAAATCTTCACAAAATTTCATTCATCAGATAATAAAACCCCATACCAGTTGCCCTCTGGCTATCGCTGCCATCTAACGCAAATCAAAACCAAAACCAAACAACAATCATGGCGGCAACTGTATCGTCTCCTTGGGGAAAGCCCGGCGCGTGGGCTCTAGACGCCGAAGAACATGAAGCTGAACTCCAACAACAGGCCCATCTCGATTCTTCCACTGGAAAGCTTGCCGATTTCCCTTCTTTATCCACCGCCGCCTCTACCAAATCCAAGAAGAAGAAGCCCCAAACCGTGTCTCTCGCCGAATTCGCTGCGTACGGCTCTGCTAAGCCCACTGAGCCAACTCGCCTTACTCAAGAGGAAGCCCTCGTACTCCCCACCGGCCCTCGCCAACGCGCCCCCGAAGAATTCGTTCGTAACAGTCTTGGCGGCGGTTTTAAATCTTATGGTTCTAATCGATACAATTCCAGCAGCGACGATTCGTCTAGTAATAGTAGATGGGGGTCTTCTAGGGTTCCTATTAGAGATTCCAATAAAGAAATTGCACCCTCACGCGCTGATGAAATTGATAATTGGGCGTCGGCTAAGAAATCAACCCCTCCCGGGAACGGATTTGGGGGTGGATTTGAGAGGAAAGAAAGAGGAGGGGGAGGATTTTTTGATTCGCAATCGAAAGCCGATGAAGTAGACAACTGGGCATCTAATAAGAGTACTAAAAGCCCCAATGCTGCACCGTCACGGAGATTCGGCGGGGGATTTGATAGAAGAAGCAGTTTTGATTCACTTCAATCTAGGGATTTGCCTAGGGATTTGGATAATTGGGGAAAGAAAAAGGAAGAGTCTGGCAGTACTGCTGGTAGTGGTGGAGTGAGACCAAAGCTTGTGCTTAAGCCGCGAACTGTTCCTGTGACGGAGGAGAATAAAAAGGAGGTGACTGCGCCAAAGCCCAAAGGGGAAAATCCTTTCGGCGAGGCGAGGCCAAGAGAGGAAGTGTTGAAGGAAAAGGGGAAAGACTGGAAGGAGATTGATGAGAAGCTGGAAGCTATTAAGATTAAAGAGACAGTTGAGGAAGAGAGGGGACGAAAAGCAAGCTTTGGGAATGGGCGTGCTCCGGTCGAAAGGAGCTGGAGGAAGAATGGCTCTGTTGAGGCTGCTGATCAACCCCAAAGGTTTGCTTCTTAAATCGAGAATATATACTTACATTAACTGCTTGTATTTGCTTGTGTTTGTGTATGTCTATAGAATTTATGAACTAAAGTTGGTTTCTTTCATGGTCTTCTATCATTTGAACCTCACTTTGAGCTTCAGAAAACAGAGATGAAGTAGCATGATATATCATTTTGCTTGCAACAGTTGCTGAGAACATTTATTTTCCAATGTATATAGCAGTACTATAACACTGTTTCTTTCAAGCTAGGGATCACGGGAAAGGAAACTGAATTTAACTACCTAGGAGAACAAGTAAATTCAAAGCATGGTTAATGTTGTGATCATTGTATAAGTAGTGTCGAAACCCCTCCCCCCCCCTCCCAAAAAAAAACTGCATATGCAGCAGGGACGGACACTAGACTTGTTCAGGAGTGAACTTATAAAATTTTAGGTGGGCAAAAACATATTATTAATAGAACTGAACTCGAGACCAATAACTCTAAAAGTGAAAGTTTCTCTTGACCTGAAGCTGCCTTTGTATTCGTACTTCTTGACCAAATAGAATGTGCTTCTCGCCCCAATCTCCTCTGTAGATCCTTCACTTCTCTTATTTCTCTTTGTATTATCACCTGACCATCAATCTAGCTAGACTAGGGCAACCATTGAGTAGACCACAGAACAATAGAAGAGTAAGCAAAGCAACCTTTTCTAATCGGAATTGGAACTTCTACAATTTCTTTTCACTTCCCCGTTCAAAGAGTCTGAAATAGGACTTCACTTCTAAGGGGCGATCGGCCTCATCACGTAGCTTTCTTTCATCTTACTGTGACTTCGATCGATATACTACTCTATTTGAAGCGGATGCTTCCTTCCTCGGCTAATTCAATTCTTGCAGTATTCTAACCTCTTTGAGTAGATGTGGGTCACTTTTAGGGATCACGGGAAAGGAAACTGAATTTAACTACCTAGGAGAACAAGTAAATTCAAAGCATGGTTAATGTTGTGATCATTGTATAAGTAGTGTCGAAACCCCTCCCCCCCCCTCCCAAAAAAAAAAAACTGCATATGCAGCAGGGACGGACACTAGACTTGTTCAGGAGTGAACTTATAAAATTTTAGGTGGGCAAAAACATATTATTAATAGAAATACAAGCAAAACTTAAATAAATTATATGAGAATTTAAAATTTTTAGGGGTAATCCCTCTCGGTCCATTCTTGTGCATATGCGTTTTTATCTTCTCAATGGATAACCCCCTGCCCATTACATCCCACTTTTGAGTTCTTGTTGAGTTTGAGTTGGAGTTCATTTGTTTTGGAGGGGTTTCTGTTTATTAAGTGTGTCACAATGACTTGGCATGTCCTTTTTTTTTTCCATCTGAATCCAGATCTGAGGCGGAGAATGGCCATGCTGCGGACAATTGAAGATAGAAACTGACAAGAGTGAAGCTTAGCTGGGAAGGAAGGGACTTGTTTTGTGATTTTTGGGTTCTAATGTGATGAGATTTGTTTTTCTTTTGTTGTGACTGTTATTATTGTCAGTGCGGTATTTAAACAATTTTGGTAGGCTTTGATTATGTTGCATTGGCTTTTGGTCAAACATGTCTTGTTAGTAGGAATGTTGCTTGGTATAGAGTTATTAATTTTGTCAAGTTTTTCTTTATGTTGAGAGCATGAGTTATTATATTAATTGTTTGAAAATGTGACCAAATAAATCAATGTTTATTATTATTATTATTTATTTTGTATCAGTTCTTTGTTGTTAGATTCAATTGTGTTTGATTGAGAGAGCGTTGTCAGATAATGCTTAGCATGTGTATTGGTGCAAAGGTAGATTTTATTCTTAGACTTGAATTTGCATGGATGAACTGAAAAGGCTGATGGATCTATTATGTTAAAAAAAAGGAGGAAGAAGCTTATGATGAAAGAGTAGGGTGGTTTTGTTGTGATTGTAGTTGAGGTATATGGTTTCCACTATTTCCCTCTCAACTTGGAGATGCCTGATGTTTGTAGTTGAACCTGACATGCTTTGTTTTGAAGTACATCTAGATTTGTATTGTATGGTCATGGTGTACAAGTGGGCAGCATGATTAGAGAGGCAAATTGGCCCATTGCAGGGCCTACAATTAACCCAACTTTCTCCAGCTACATTCTACTCTTTATCTAATCAAATAGTAATATTTGATTTTCCTTTCTGCTCTAAAATTTAAATTCATGCATTAATCCACCAATTTAATTAAAAACAAAATATAAATGTACCAAATATTTCCATATTATAAAGAATTTTTTATTATAAAATAATTATTTTTCTTAAAAAGAATAACAAATTAATACTTTTTTTTATAAAATAACATCAGATGATGGGGTATTTAATAAAATTGAAATAATAAAAAGTTACCTCTTAAATTTACATATTATAATTTGATTTTAATTCCAAAAAAAACAATTTTGTAATTTTAAATTACATCAATCTACTTTATTTTTTGGTAACAAGAAGAGCTTAAACTAAACTAAAATGATTCGATTATCTAAACCTAATCTATCTTCATAAAAGAAAAGCCATGCAAGTAGCAGTCGGAGGCATTGATCATGTTCTATCAAATTAGTTTTTGTCGACTAGTTTGGTCATGGAGTCGGCTAACCTGTTTGCTTTGCGTCTTACTTGCATGATTGAGATTGTCCATGTCTTTTCCATTAGCTCCTGTATGTGATCAAGTATGGTCGATAGGGCGGTCCTGACATTTTAAGGGCCATAGGCAAAATAAGAGATAAGAGCCCTTAAAAAATAACTTAAAATTCAAGAATAAATTTCGGTAAACGTCAAACAAATTTTTTCATTAAAAATTATACGAGTAGATTCTATTACATTAACCAACATTATTTTACCAAAAATATAAAGAGACATCACAATTTTTCACTCAATTTACTCCTATTATGTCTTCAATCATCTCTTAATTCGTTTCTCTCAATCGAAAATTGACACCTCTCACCTACAAAACAACATACACAAATTCTCATAAGAAACGATTTCTTCTAGCATTTTGAGATGCAAAGTCATTGATAATAACATCAACATCAATGTTTCCTATCATCTCCTTCTCAATAGCTAATGTTGCTAAACCATTCAACCTTTCTTGTGACATTGATGACCTCAAGTACGTTTTTATTAATTTAAGCTTTGAGAAACTTCTTTCGGCTGAAGCTACGGTCACAGGCACAGTTAATAAAATCCTATAAGCAATTGAAGCATTCGGATAACAATCTGCAGATTTGACAAACTTAAGAATTTTAGTGGCGGATTACAATTTTGTCGGCAAAGTCATTTGTAAGACTTTCAATTCAGAGAAAAGATCATTTAAGTCAACATCCGATGAATTGCCATGAGAAAAGGTAGAATGAAAATGAGCACAACATTCTTTCAACTCATTATCAGCTAATGACTTTAACTTATTTGAATCATATAAAAATCCAAAAAGTACTTTCAAATGTCTTCAATTGCTCAAATCTATTCTTCAAAGAAGTAATTGCCATATCTACCACAACCAAAAAATAATTGACTCTAAATGACTCTTCAGGCGATTCAACTTCGTTATCCTCATTATTATCTCCAAAAAATTTCTTCCTAATCACACAACGTTTTGTGGGAAAGATAGGCTCCACATCCATTTCAAGTGCAAGACTTTTAGCTACATTCATACTAGTTGTAAAGCCTTCATTTCTATATTTTTCAAAGTAGGACATCACACCTTCTAATTGCCTTATGGTAGCAGCAATGCACATAGACGTAGATTGTAATTTCTTGCTTACCATATTAACATCAAATAAAATGTCATACCAAATCACAACACCAAGCAAAAACTCAAAACTTGAGATTGCATTCACCAAACTTTCAGCTTCACTTTTTGACTTTGCATCATTTTCACAAGATTCATATAATTCACTCAAAGCCAATCTTATTTGGAGACATTGAAATCTAAAAGCTTTGACACTTTTAATTCGACTCTCCCATCGAGTATTTGATAAATATTTCACAGTTAATCCATGAACATTATCAAGTAAAATTTTTCATCTCTTTGTAGAACCCGAAAACAATGTATATATGCGTTGAAGAACTCCAAAAAAAAAGAAATAGCTTTAACATAAGAATGTGCCATATCACCAAGAGTGAGATTTAGACTATGACAAGCACAAGACATGTATAATGCTTTTGGATTAATTTCAAGAAATCTTTTTTGAACACCTTGGCGCTTTCCTTTTATATTAGAACCGTTATCATAACCTTGTCCCCTCACATCATCAACATTAAGATCAAGAGACTTCAAAACATTTTGTAGTTCATTAAAGAGTCCTAATCCAGATGTATCATCCACTTTTAGAAACTCCAAAAAGAACTCCTCAATTTTAACTTTGTTAATTAATATATTAACAAATCAAACTATGAGGGTCATTTGTTCTTGATGACTCACATCAGGCGTACAATCAAGAATTATGGAAAAGTATTTAGCCTCTTTAATGATCTTAATGATAGAGTTTCTCACACTTTGAGACAAAAGAGAAATGAACTCGTTTTGAATTTTATGTCCAAGATAATGATAATGAATTTCACGATCCTGAATGCGTCTAACATGATCTTGTATAATCACATCAAACTCTGCAATCATTTCAATCAATCCAAGAAAATTACCATTATTATATTGATATAGTTTTTGATTGGATCCTCGAAATCAAGATTATGTTTAGCAAGACATTTCACAACTGAGAATATTCTTTGTAACACTTGTCTCTAAAACTCTCTCTTTCATAATATTTTCTTGCAAATTTTTATCGATTGTTTGATTTTTATCCAATCTTACCCTCAATTCATTCCAAGTATTCATATTAGTCATATGTTCAACACTATTTTCATGTTGTTTAAGCCTTTGGCTAATATGTTTCCAATCACTTAAGCCATCATTTGCTAACAAACTTACATTTCTAATCGATTTGAACAACTTGCAACAAAAACAATATACTTTGTCAACATTTTTGGAATAAACTAACCATTTTCTATCACTAGTCTCACCATTGCTCAACTTTCTAGAATAACATGCATATGAGAAATGTCTATAATATTTATCAACAGGAAATTCAAGATCCATTTCTCTTATGGGCCCTTTTTCAACTAATATATCCCTCGCATTACTGTCAAGATTCTCCTAATTTATAAGATCATATATATTCAAATGAGGAAGTGTTTCTTCACCAATGCCTAAATTTTCAACATTTTCATCAATTGGCACATCATTAAAGCCAATTGGATCATTCACTTCATCATTCACATTTTCAAAATTTTTTGGATTTTCAATATGCAAATTTTCAGTTGATTGATTCAAAGTTTCATGAGAATCCGCCTTTTTAAACACAAATTTATCAAGAGCACCTTTTGTGACTTCTTTAACTCCTCCTCTCGCTTTTTTTTCTTCTTTTTTCACTTCGAGACAAATGTTTTTTAGGCAACATCTCATCAAAGAGTCAAACACAAACCAATTCTAATAAATAAGTATAAGATAAGAACAATTGCACCTGGATTCTTTAATTAGAATTGTAACCAATTGGAGTAAGATAAAATCCCAAATTCCCAAATTGATAATTGACACCGTTGACATAAATATTAATAGTTATAACATGAACACCAAAATAAAAAATCAAAAAGCATCAAGCAAACAGAGCCTTAGCAAATTGTATCAATCATCTTTTTAAAACATTTAAGTTATAACAAAACTTTACTACACACAAGACAAATCATAATTTAAAACTAGAAATATATGCCAAATAATGGCAAGCAATAACTATTTATTTCTTTTCCTTAGTTTTGCTATTTTTTTCAACAACTAAAGCAATAAACTTCGTTTATTTTATGTCAAAAGCGAAAACCCTCTTTAAAGTTCAAATAAAGATGAAGAGATGAACAATAATGACTATCTAAATTACCTTTGAACCAAAATTATAAATGAAAGAGCAAAATTTAAAACAAAAAAGGATTTCGGCTTCTCTTCTCCAACTTGCAACTAGGGAAAGTAAGACTTAAAAGATGAATGAAAATTATAGAAAATTTTGGAAACTAAGATGAAAGCCCTAACATGATAAAGAAATAACTAGAGGAAAGAACAAGTGAAATTGAAGTTAAAATAAGGGGGTGAAAGAAGAAATTAGATCGTTTATAGATTGAATTACCTGAGAATCAAAGCAGTAAAACGAAGATCAAAATCAGGAAAATATTTAGGGCGAAAGGATAAAGGAAAAGCGGGAGTGGTTATTATGTAATAATAATAAGATTTCTATTAGGTGTAGACTAATCTATTACCTCCTCATCACTTTTAGCTTTACTCTATATTTATCTTTGTTGATCTATTTTTATTATTAGATTAACTATATAATTATTCGTTAAATTATGTAAATATATTTTTTAATTATTAAAACTTAAAAATTATAAAATTATTATTATTTTCAAGAATGCCCCCTCCAAATATGGACCCTAGGCGGTCGCCCTCCACGCCTAGGCTCAGGGCCGGCCCTGATGGTCGACGATGTATCTTCTTGCTCGTTCCATTGTATCAGTCGAAATGGGTCCCCACAATCTGTTTCTAGGATGATCCTTCTTTACCCTGTGTTCCATGCATGATTCAGACCTGCAAATGTTCCCCAGAGCTCTGCTTCTAGTACTGCTTTAGAGAATTCTAGTACCCATTCTCCATTGTTATCCCTGAGCACTCATCCACAAGATGTGAATCAAAATTTACTTTATTTTTATCAACTATTTCTTTCACTGTCAGTTTTTTATTGCTGCACCGACCAGCGTATGTTGACGTTTACGTCATCGACGACAATCATCGTTCCTTGACCATAGTTGTTTCTCTCTTCTTCGTTTTCAATTATATACATTCTCTCGAAATGTTAATCTTTTATTTGTGTAGGCGGTTTCGTCTAACGAAAAGCTTTTCTAAGAAGGGGTTGGTTATTTGGCCTTGAACAAAACATGTACTTTAATCTCTTCCTCTTCCCTTTCGTGGTTTGGGAGCGATTTGGTCTATGGGATGATAAATACTGGAGTCGACTGAGTCGAAGCAATGGTTTTTAAAAAAGTGGTTGTACCGGTGACAAAAAAATTTGTAGGTAAACTCGCGACCACAAGAAGTCCACACAAATACTGATGGATCCAGAAACATATTTTTCAGGATGGACGCACGTGTATTAATAACAAAGTTTTTTTGTATGAGACAAGTACAAACAAAATTTCAAAGTAGACACCTTCAGTCAAATATACAATTAACATAAAGAAATTTAGAGCCCACCCTAGACATTACATATATCCGCTACTAACACAAGTACGAGCTAGGATTTTGACAAAGACAAAATATTAAGAAAGATAAATTAAAAATTTACATATAAACTATTATGAATTTATAAAAATATTTATAATTTGTATTTTATTTAAAATTCAACACATGTCACGCCATTAAACTAATAACAATTAATGTTTCAATGAAACTAATAACAGTTAATGTTTTAATTACTAAATTTCAATAAAATTAAAGGTAAGTGATAAAAAATAATTCTTTTAAATTTAACGAGAAAAAATATATAAATATTTTGTCATTTCTCATCTCCCAAACCAAATGCCAAGTCATTTATCAACTTATTTTTATTAAATTATAAATTTTATGTAGCATATTATAATATTAAAATAAGCCACATAATCACCCCATTAATGATAAAATGGTCGAATGAATAAAAAAATTAATATCTAAAATTTAGTGTATAAATTAAAAAAAATACAATAGGTAAAATACGAAAAAAAAATAAAATTCGAATAAACATGAAATTTACACTATTTTTTATTATCCATCGCCCAATTCATGTTCTCTACCATCACTACTTGAAATCTCTGCACCATTTTTCTTCCTCTTCTAATCTCCACCCTTACCCCCTCCACTATTTCTCTTACTCTTCTAATTTCTTCATTATAACCCCCCAACTCCGACAGTATCGATCAGCAAAGCTTTCAATCTTGGAGTGTACTAGTCAATCTCAAATCCTCATCTTTCTTCACCACTCAAAGACCCTTCAATTCTTCCTTAATTTTTTCAAAGTCTGTTACTTATTTTCCCTTTCATAAAAAAGCTTCATCTTTCTCATTTGTTTTCATCCAAGTTGTTGAAAGTCACACTAATTTTCTATTTATGATTTTGAAAAAAAAGAGTGATTTTGGGTGAATTGGTTCAAGAACAAAGTGGGCGATAAATTTGAAGGGTATTCATTTGTTGGGAAGTTATCGATTGAATTTGTGGGGTTGACGAATCTGAAGGTTTTGAATATAAGATTTATAATGAACTCGAATGGGAGACTCCATTATTGTTTAAAAAATTGTGGACTTGGAGATCTTGAACTTAGTTGGGAATATGCTGAAGGAGTTTATACATGGTTATGCAGCAGCGATGATGATGGTCGGTGATGGTTATAGTAGTGATCAACGTGATGATCGGGATCTATGTTCTTTCGTGTTGAAGAGAGAAAATGGAGAGATATGGGAGGAGGAAGAAAAAGAAAAGAGAAGAAAGAAAGAAAATTAAGAAAAGAACTAAAAGACATCATTTTGGTCTAAATTTATTTTTTTAGAGATCTAAAACTACATCATTTTAGTATAATTTGTTATGATTGGTCATAATGTTGTTAATTGTTTAATAGTCGAGTGATAAAAAAATTTAATATATAAAGTTTAGTGAAAAAAATTAAAAATATAATAAATTAAATATGAGATAAAATAAAATTTAATTTTCAAATGAAATATTTACCCGGAAAAATAAAACTGAAAGGCATTTGGGTACCAGATTTGGTAGACCACGAATAACCCATGACAAGACACCCAAACTACTCGTGGCTGGTCCACCGTGTCACAAGATATCGACAAAACGTATAAAAAAATTCTTTAACTAAAAAAAGAGAGTAAATTATAATTTTTATCGTTAAATTTTACTCTTTTTCATTTTACTTAACTTTAAAAGTTTTTAATTTCTTCACTGAATTTGATGTATTGTTTTTTTATTCTGTTGTTAAACAGTTAACAACGTTAAAACAATGCCGTTTTTAAAAAATAAAATAAAATTTTTATCAAACTGATATCGTTTTATATATATATATATATAAATATATTTATAATAACGTTAGTGAATAATAATGTTAGTGAAAAAACGGCTGAGTTTACTCCTCTTAGAGTTTAAAATTTATAAAATTTTATAAGCTCGTATCTTCTTAAAGTTTTATAAGTTTACTCCTCATGATATAAAATCTTGACTTGTCTCTTCACATTAATCTTTTTTTTGAAAAGTTTATTTTTTAAAAAACTTCAAAATATCATCATATTAAAAAAAATCTTCTCTCTTCCATTAAAAAATTAATCCCTAAACATCCTTAACCTTAACCTTAACCTTACCCTCTTCCTTGTTGGTCATGATCAATGATGCGATCTTTGTCCTTGCCATCTCTCTTGTTGACCATCGTCAACCTTACCGTCGCACTGATCAAGAAGATTTCAAGGATTAAGTAGAAAAAAATAAAAAATATCTTCATTGCATTTTACCTCGTTAATATATACAAAATTTATATTCCTAACAATAATAATGACATTATTGCAATGATTGATATATACAACGTAATTTTTTCATCTAATGTAAAGCGATCTACAGAATTTATTGAAATTGATATAGATGGTTCGAGTTCAAATACGAAAGCGTAAGAGACATACACAATTTCTAAATAGTCCACATATTATGATGATTAAAACTATTGGACAAGAGTTATATGTTTATGATTATATTCTATAGATATATTTTATTTTAATTATTGATCTTTTAATTTTGTTAATTGTATTATTAAATTATTGTCAATTAAGCTACTCGTCATTAACATTTGACTAAAGATTTACCGTAATAGTTAATAAAATTGATATAATTATATATTTAGTTCTCATTATTTACACATTCTATCAATTTGATCCTAATTTTAATTTAATTTAAAATTTTAATCCTTAATCAAGTGGTGACACATGTTACTAGTATCATGATATGTGATAGAGGAAGTGTGACGCACCCAAATAATCCATATATATATATATATAATACAAATCAAATATTGTATGAACCTATATCTAAATGATTAAAGGAATAATTTTTATCTTTAGGGTATTGAATTTGAACACAACGTTAGCGTTTTTATTTAAAAACCCCAAACATTCATTTAATAGAAAATAGCCCCCAAACAACATTAATTGGAAAAATATCCCTTAACTGCATACATAGGACTACCTTGCGTCTTACAAAACACGTATAAGGACCTCATGTTTTACTGGGAGATAGACCCATCAAACGTGGAAACACTTTTTAGAGAATACAATTTAATATTAAGTAAAATGACCCTGTGTTATGCAAAATGCGAAGTCCATGAGAAATTGAATTTATCACAGGTAGTATTTAACAAACCTCGCGTTCTATTCATTTCCAGCCCATATTGCAAGTGTTTATAGGCATGTTCGAGGGGTATTTTTGGGTAGTTAATCTAAAAATTTTCGTAATTTATAAGATTAGAGGTGTAGTATTGAAATTTATCTTTCAGTTGAGGCAATCGTCGACACATATGAGATATTGTAAATGAGTTAAAAATCACATTGAAAAATGTTCCAAAACTTGTTTTTTGCTTGAAGAAAAAGCTAAAATGGTTTGATAGACATATTTGAGGGATTTTTTTGGGTAATTAATCTAAATTTTTTTGTAATTTATAAGATTAGATGTGTAATATTATTGTAGACACTCATTTTCGTCCGGAGTTTTTTAATGTTATATAATTTTTGTTTTTTCGGTTTTTGAAAGTATATTATATAATTTTGAAAATTATTTTTGAAAATATATGTAATATGGTTTTGAAAATGATTTTTGAATATATATATATTATAGTATTGAAAATTATTTTTAAAAATATATAATATATAGTTTTTGAAAACATTTTAAAAACATATATATAATATATAGTTTTTGAAAACATATATAATATATAGTTTTTGAAAACATTTTAAAAACATATATATAATATATAGTTTTTGAAAACATATATATAATATATAGTTTTTGAAAACATTTTAAAAACATATATATAATATACAGTTTTTGAAAACATTTTGAAAATATATATAATATATTGTTTTTGAAAACATTTTAAAAACATATATATAACATATAGTATATAGTTTTTGAAAAGATTTTGAAAGTAGATAATATATGGTTTTAAAAACAATTTGGAAAATAAATAAGATATATATATATATATATTAAAAATTATTATTATTATTATTATTTATATTATTTATTATTATTATTATTATTATTTCTTATTCATTTAATTTTATTTCTTTTTTTTCAGGTCTAGTAAAAGTCCAGCAATGGGTCCAATGTTCGGGTCCAGCAGAAACCCAATCGGGTTTAGGCCTGATCCAGCCCTAACCCGACTAGGGTTTCATGTTTAGCAAGAGGGCACCGCACAGTCAGGGAGACCGAGAGCCAGTTATACGAAACGACCGACTGAGACGTCTGGCTGAAGATCCAGGGACTGAACTATCCCGGGTAGCCACCAATGTTCACGGCCCGAAATAACCGGGAACAACCCCGTTGGGGGCTATATAAATACCACCGAGGGAACACAACATAAAAAGCACATCGGCAAACCGTATACATAACAAAATAGAGCCAACAACATTGAACCCCGACAACATCGAACCATAACAAGCACAAAGGAAACAAACGCAGAGCAAAAAATAGATCATTTCGAAACATACAAAGTAGTAAAGAAAATCATAAAAAAAGAGCATCGTTCAACCGAAGAAGTCCTCGGAGAAGAAGGAATCGTCGGAAAAGGGTAAGAAACAGTAACTTATAGCTAGATCTACTCCGATCTAGAGGTTATCTCGTTGTTTCGAGGCCAGATTCGGTATCAGGGGGTCAAGAGGAAGCTATCAGATGAGTTTGGTTTTTTTCGGCGGCCATAGCGGCAGTTGGCGGCCAGCCTAGTGGTCGGTTTCCCTTCAGTGAGAGGTTTTAAAGAGAAGTCAGAGAGAATTCTCTCATCTCTCTTTTAGTGAGAGAAAGAAAATGAAGAAATGGAGGCTCTGGGCCATTTAGAGTCCAGTTAAAGGGTATAAATACCCCTCCCCATACTACGTCATTTTGGGGAGGGGGTTTCTGTATTTTGAATATATGGGTAAATTACACCCTCAACCCTTGTAATTTTGTACCCTTACATTTTAGTCATCGAAGTTAGGTTTCAGTATTTTTTAATTTGGATTTCCAATTTTATTATGTTTCTATTTTAGTCACTATTTGGTATTTAGGATTAATTATTGTCTAGTCCTCCTAACATTTTATTTTTTTGTTTTTGCAGCTAAGTTTTAGCATCCATTTGATCCATAAAATTTGATTTATTTCAATATGATCATTTAAGCTTTTTTATTTACTCATAATTTTAATTTGTTTTTTTTTCATTTTCTTTATTATTATTATTATTTATTTTTTCTTTCTTTTTTCCTTATGATTTATTTAATGTTTTTGTTATTTTTTTATTTTTTTTATTTTTTCCTTTTATTTATTTAACATTAATTTTTTCTTATCTAATATTTTTTTTTACTTTTTAAGGGATACTTTCTATCGATAAGAGGTAATTAATTCGAATTGAATTTTTAAATTTTAATTTAAATTTCAATTTTCGCGATTAAGAGAACCGATAAATTAATTGGTACCAAAAGGGTAGTACAAGGGTGATAATCCTTCCTTGACTGTAACCGACTCCCGAAATTGACATATTTCTGGTAAAACGCAGATCAGGTAAGATGACGTCCGATCAACCTAAATGTTTTTAAATGATCGATGGTGACTCTAACATATTTTAAGTCGAAGCTCAATTCCGGGCCCACTCAAAAGAAGGCCGCGACAGCTTGGCGACTCCGCTGGGGAAGGTAAGTGAGTCAGGCCAGAATTAATTTTCGGTTGTCTTTCCAAGCGAAAATAGTAAATTTAACTTTTAATTTATTCGATTCCAATTATGTATCTTTGATTATTTTTCAAATAAATAGTTGTACTGACGTTTTTTTTCAATGATTTAAGATCTTTAAGTTTTTCCATCTAAGGCACTATACTCGAGCTCCAAACCCTTTTAAGTGGGGGCGAAAGCGACGCTTTCGTGAGAATTTATTCTCTGCATAGGCCTAGCAAGTAACCTTCGGGATTCATATACCTTATGTCTTCGTGAAAATTTATTCTCCGTGCGGGCATAAGAGAATGTATCCTTTTGAGTTTAATTTAGTCCACACGAGCTTGTAATGGGCTTAGGACTAAGGGTCTGGCAAGCCCAAGGGGGCACCAACAAGGAGAACTCGGGTACCTTCTTTAGAACCTAAACCAGGAGACTACAGGGAATTAGAGCCCATCCCAAAACCTCATTTCAAACCCTAGGCTACTTTGAGATTATTTTCTGCTTTATTTTCTGTTCAGAGCATGTGAACTAGAAACTTATGCGGTTAGGACTTGTTCAAAATTAACATGCGAGATAAAGATCATGTCCGAGTAGGAATAATAAGGATGAGGGGTAGATATCATGGGGGTAGGACTTTTTATTTTCATCATTTTTTATCCTTATCTCACTAACTTTTTTCCTTTCATTTTTGTTCTCTTTCATTTTATTTTCATCATTCAAAAAGATGTGTTAATCCACAAAAACGTGTTCGTTAAACATAAATAATTTGCATTAATGGACAAAGGGGCTGTAATATAAGAGATGAAAAACACAGAGGTCTGGCTATCTGCAAGCCAATTATGTGTCACAATCAAGACGTGGTGCCCATAATCAAGTACATCAAAAGTCAACTTTCCAAACATGGGTTTGCAAAGGTTGCAGGGGAAAGAGAAGAAAAATTTACCGACATTGAGAGTCCCTTCAAAGACAACAAGAACAAGATGGCAAAACGATAGCTGAAATTGGAGGCCATTGTTGGCGAATTCAAGAAGCAAGCAAGTGAGCTTCAGATAGTTCCCTTCGATGGAGGTTTCCAATGGCGTTTTCGTTTGGAGCAGGCTCAATAGAGAGTGAAAGCCGGAGATGCATTCATTTTGAGACTTTTTGGAGCAAGTACAAAAAGTAGCTCAGAGAGGCCGAAATAGTTCGACAGGGTATTCAACCAGTGACAGAAGAAGGCGGAAGACGAATTAAGCTGTCAGAAGTTGTTCAGGGTCTAGAAGAATATATCTTTAAAATATTTTTTGTCTATTAAGAAATAACACTTTTGTCCCCAATAAGGATTATTTATAATAACAGACACATTTTTGGATCAATGCCTCGAACATTTCATGCATCATGCATTTAGACATATTTTGCATTTTTTTATTTTCATTTCTTTACATTCACATTAACTAACAGAAGAATGTCTCATCAAAAAAGGGAACAAATACTGGATATACCACCTCAAGCATTGGACACACCTCATCCACGTAACACCCGCTAAAAAAAAGAAGAAGATGGAAGCAAAAATTGCTCAACTCGAGGAGAACATATTGAAGTTGTAGAGAGAGTTAGAAGAGAAGATAAACCAGAACAATCAGAGTACTCTGGAAACAATCACGAAGAGCCAAGAGTCATTGGTTGATCAGAGCGTGACCAAATTATCTGGCCTACATTAAGCAAGTGCACTTGGGGCAGGTTCGTCGGAAAGGGTAGCTATGCCACTTACCCCGCAAGTGGTTATCTCACCAGGAATCTTACATAAACTTCAAGGGGACTCATCTGCTATAAAAGTAAAAACCCCATATACTGAACAGATACAGACTGCTGTTTCTAATCCTGAGAATAATCCGGGTTATTACCATATAGCGGATTTAGACGAAAAGGACGACAAGGAAAATAAGATGGAGGAGAAAATCAAACAATTAGATGACCAAATGAAGGTAGTTAAAGGAGACCATGACTACTATAGAGTTGATGCCTCAAAACTCAGTCTAGTCCCAAACTTGGTTTTTCCTCCGAAATTCAAGTCCCCGGAATTCGAGAAGTTTGACGGGAATAGTTGCCCATCCGCTCACATCACCATGTTCTACCGAAAAATGACAGGATATGTAGGGAACGACCAACTCCTGATCTATTACTTTCAGGAGAGTTTGTCGGGTTCAGCCATCCGGTGGTACAATCAGTTGAGTCGATCCTATATCAAGACTATGAAGGATTTAGCAAGTCATTTATGAAACAATACAAACACGTAAATGACATGAAGTCAGATCAAATTATGCTACAAAGCTTGGAGAAGAAGCATAACGAAAGTTTCAGACAATACGCACATAAATGGAGGGATTTGGCTGTACAAGTTCATCCGCCTTTGGATGAGAAAGAAACCCAAAAGTTCTTCATGCAGACACTGAAGTCTCCTTACTTCAGGCACATGGTTGCAATCACATCCGGTAATTTTTCAGACTTAGTCATGGCCGGGGACATGGTAGAAACGACCATAAAACAAGGTAAGATTAAGGAATGGGAGGCAAGCAAGAAACCTCCTATGAAGAATAGGGATGGAGAGATTAACAACGTCAAAACCTAAAACACTAATAAAGGTGTTATAATCTCCAGCCCAAAATCAACTGCAGATGTGCCGTCAGGTACTTCTAGACAAGATTCCAGAGAACCTAGGAAGGAAAGGGAAAGGGAACATTTCGACCCTATTCCCATGGCCTACAAAGAACTTTATCAACAAGTTTTTGACACTCACGTAGTGTCACCATACCAGGGGGTATGATGAGAATGCTTATTGTGAATATCACGGCGGTGTCCCAGGGCACACTATTGAAAACTATTTTGCATTCAAGAGAATTATGCAGAAGATGCGTAACAATAATTGGATCGACTTCAATACCTCGGGGGCATCTAAATAAATAAGAAGATCATTTTATCATTTGCAGTATTCTATTTGCATTTGTTTTTCTTCTTTTCTCAGTTTTTTTAAATTCATTTAAATGAATTTATGCTACTTTAAAGAGGGCAACCATTGAATCAAATTTGTAGAATTAAAATTCTTTGAATATCAATTGAATTAAAAAAACTCTGTAAATGATTGAAGTTATAGATCTTTGACAAAGTAACACGATTAAAAACTGATAAAACAAACGACTTTGACCTTACCCATAAGATATGCTCAAACACCATACCCTTCTCTTGCAAGAATCGATATAGCCTTCTCATCTCATAAGGGAATAAACAAAAGGTTTGATATTAGGTATGCATAGGAGCGGACAACATGGGGTATCCCTTGTGTATGACATTCTTATACTTTTTTTGAAGACGTTTAGTGATGATAATGATCTTTACAGATGGAATAGTTAAGTAGGAAAATCTAGTTTAAGTTAGTTGCTTGGAAATTGAACTCTAAGGATGAGATTTCTTGACTTTCAACAACACCTAGACTATAACAAGTTCTTCTTGACAAACTTAAGAAATTGGATCCATACAATAAAGTTTGAGTTGTCCTTCTAAAGTAATTGGTTAAATGCCCCGGCTTTATGGATAAGATTCAGCTAGCCTGATAAAGGTAATTATAATATATAATAAAACTTGAGTTGTTCCTCTAGAGCAATTGGTTAAACACCTCGGCTTTATGGATAAGATTCAGCTGGCCTGATAAAGTTGATTATAATATTGAGCTGTCCCTCTAGAGCAATTGGTTAAACGCCCTGACTTTATGGATCCAACTAGCCAGATAATGACAAACTAAATAAGGAGTTTCGACAAAGATGGATTAAGGGAGTTAAGGAACACTTGTTATAGTCAATTTCACACAAGCACTCAGGAATTTCATTTTTAGACTGATATTTCGGCATTGCCTTTGTTAGAGAAGCCTATAAATCTTGAACAAATGGAAGATTTCAGAAAACTGAAATAGAAGGTCTAGTAATTGATTATGATGGTTGCGTCATTTTGTTCGTATCCGATTAAAATGCCTAGTCGAGAAAGAGGGACATGTTGTGATGTTCAAAAAAAGAAATGACATTTTGGTGGCCAAAATCTTAGAAAATAGGAAGCCAACTTGAAACCAACTCATCACTTGGACATTTGTCAAAGAACTATAACTCTAAAAGCATTAAAAGAGCTATTGATTCTTTTGATTTTGCGTAAACTCATGTTTATGATTTGATTCGATTGTGAGCCTAATTAAGGGGCAATGTTTTACAAAATTCTTATATTCTTTTTTTTCCTAAAATAAGATAAATGAAAAAAACATTTTCAAACAGGACAATCTAAAATGTGAAAGGCTGCAACCCGTAGACAAAGAATGATGCTCAATCCAGGAGATAAAACAGAACTAATTCATGTTGCATGCATCTTAGACATACTTAAGAGCATTACAATTATCATTTTTTTCACATACATGATTTTTTGCAGCTTTTAGAGTCAAGTTTTGACTTTAAAACGAAATATACTCGATTCAAAAGCACATTCAAAGATCGATGGTGGTTGCTTAACTCAACAGCGAAGAGCTACACCTCAACCAATTTGGCCAATTGAAAGGGTGACATATTTTAGAATCAACTTCAGAAGGGTTCGAGAGCCAATCCAGAATGAAACCAGTTCAGCTTAACACAATTACGAGTGGCTAGTCTCCAGTTAATATTTGCAAGCCAGCTCTCAACTCCACGACAGATGATATCCGGCTGACAGAATTTATCACCAGGCTTTCCCGTGAAGGGGAGTCATCTAAAAATTTATGATCAACTTAGGCCCGCGAAGGGGGGCCATCCTTCCTTTCGAGGAAATTTACAGCACAACTTAAGTCGTGAAAAGCTGTCTGTCAACAAACAACTTTCCAGTTTCATTCGAAGCCAATTTCAACTTCACAACGAATGATATTGGACTCAAAACAATGCAACTTACATAAGATTGGATTTCAACTTCACAATGAAGGATATCCAATTCAAAGCTTAACTTCACAGTGAATGAGCTAACCATGATTTCAACTTCACGATGAAGGATATCGTGCCCAAGTGTATTGACTCATTTTCACAAAAAATGAGTCATCTGCAATAATAGGGGGTTATCTCCCAGCCTATTACAACATAGCACAAGGCGAGAAGGGCTATCTGTTAGCCAAGAAACCTTTGAGGTCGATTATATTCAGCTTAAGGACATATCAAATTCGTAGCATAGCTCAAGGCGAGAAGGGCTATCTGCCAGCCAAAACCTTCGAGTTCGATTATATTCAGCTCAAGGATATATCAAATTTACAACATAACTCAAGGCGAGAAGGGTTATATGTCAACCATAACCTTCGAGTTCGATTACATTTAGCTCAAGGACATATCAAATTTACAACATAGCTCAAGGCGAGAAGGGCTAACAAAGACCTTCGAGTTCGATTACATGCAGCTCAAGGACATATCAAATTTACAGCATAACTCACGGCGAGAAGGGTTATATGTCAACAAATACCTTCGAGTTCGATTCCATTCTGCTGAAGGGCATGTCAAATTTATAGCATAGCTCAAGGCGAGAAGGGCTATCTGTCAACAAAAAACTATCGAGTCTGATTCCATTCAGCTCGGCGACACATCAACCACATGGTAGTGTCAAGGAACTACTTTCCAGTCGAATTTTTAAACCATGGTTTTTAAACCGAAAGAAGACCGAAACTGACAACAATTTGGCAACGAGAAGCCACATTCCGATTCAAATTCCGAACTACGGCTTCAATTTCATATCATTTCAAGACGGACTTGACTTCACAATGAAAGAGTAATCCACAACTCAAATTAACAGGGAGTTATTCCTAATTGCAATATCATATTCAGTTTTCAACTCCACAAAAGAAGATATTAGACTCAGGGACCCTTTCATACTGAACGGAAATTTGGGTCATTTTATATTTGTCCTATTTTTCATTACACGAAAAAGGACAAAGAGAGGCAACTATAAACACTCATTTTCGTCTGGAGTTTTTTTAATGTCATATAATTTTTGTTTTTTCAGTTTTTGAAAGTATATTATATAGTTTTGAAAATTATTTTTGAAAATATATATTATATGGTTTTGAAAATGATTTTTGAATATATATATATATATTATAGTTTTGAAAATTATGTTTGAAAATATATAATATATAGTTTTTGAAAACATTTTAAAAACATATATATAACATATAGTTTTTGAAAACATATATAATATATAGTTATTGAAAACATTTTAAAAACATATATATAATATATAGTTTTTGAAAACATTTTGAGAATATATATAATATATAGTTTTTGAAAACATTTTGAAAAATAAATATAATATATATATATATTAAATAATATTGTTTTTATTATTATTTATTTATTATTTATTATTATTATTATTATTATTATTATTTATTATTTATTATTCATTTAATTTTATTTCTTTTTTTTCAGGTCCAGTAAATTTCCAGTAATGGGTCCAATGTTCGGGTCCAGTAGAAACCCAATCGGGTTTGGGCTTGACCTAGTCCTAAATAGATTAGGGTTTAATGTCTAGCAAGAGGGCGCCGTACAGTTAGGGAGACCGAGAGACAGTCACGCGAAAGGATCGACCGAGACGTCCGACCGAAGATCCTGGGATTGAACAATCCTGAGATTTTTGCCAGCAACGTTCACAACCCGAAATAACCGGGAATGACCCCATTGTCATCGGAAACAGCCCCGTTGGGGGGCTATATAAATACCATCGAGGGAACACAACATAAAAAACACATCGGCGAACCGTATACATAACAAAACAGAGCCAACAACATAGAACCCTGATAATATCAAACCACATCAAGCATAAAGGAAACAAACGCAGAGCAAAAAACAGATCATTTCGATACATACAAAGCAAACAAGAAAATCATAAAAAAAAGAGCATCATTCAACCGAAGAAGTCCTCGGAGAAGAAGGAATCGTCGGAAAAGAGTAAGAAACCGTAACTTCTAGGCTAGATCTACTCTGATCTAGAGGTTATCTCGTTATTTCGAGGCCGAATTCGGTATCAGGGGGTCGAGAGAAAGCTATGAGTGAGTTTTTTTTCGACGGTCGAAGCAGCGGTCGATGGCGACTGACCTGGTTGTCGGTTTCCCTCCGTTGAGGGATTTTTGAGAGAAGTCAGAGAGAATTCTCTTATCTCTCTTTTAGTGAGAAAGAAAATGAAGAAATGGAGGCTTTGGGCCATTTTAGAGGCCGATTAAAGGGTATAAATACCCCACCCCATACGATGTCGTTTTGAGGAAGGGGTTTATGCATTTTGAATCTGTAGGTAAATTACACCCTCAGTCCCTGTAATTTTGTAGCCTTATATTTTAGTCATCGAAGTTAAGTTTCAGTATTTTTTAATTTGGATTTCCAATTTTATTATGTTTCTATTTAATCACTATTTGGTATTTAGGATTAATTATTGTTTAGTCCTCCTAACCTTTTATGTTTTTTTGTTTTTGCAACTAATTTTTAGAATCCATTTGATCCTTAAATTTTGATTTATTTCAATTTGATTTATTATTATTATTATTATTTATTTTTTCTTTCTTTTTTCCTTTTGATTTATTTAATATTTGTTTTATTTTTTATTTTTTCTTTCATTTATTTAACATTAATTTTTTCTTATCTATCATTTTTTTGACTTTTTAAGGGATACTTTCAATCAATCAGAGGTAATTAATTCGAATTGAATTTTTAAATTTTAATTTTCGTGATTAAGACAACCGACAAATTAATTGGGACCGAAAGGGCAGTACAAGGGTGGTAATCCTTCATTGACTGTAACCGACTGTCGAATCCGACATATTTCTGGTAAAAACAGATCAGGTAAAATGGTGTCCGATCAACCTAAATGTTTTTAAATGATCGATGGCAACTCTAACACATTTTTAAGTCGAAGCCCAATTCTATGCCCACCCAAAAGACAACCGCGACAGTTATAACTTATCTTTCAATTGTGGGTAATATCGTCACATATGAGACATTATAAATGGGGTAAAAGTTTCATTCAAAATGGTTCCAAAGCTTGATTTTCTACATGAATAAGATAAAATGGCTTGATAGTCATGTTCGGGGAGTATATTTAGTGAGTTAATATTAAATTTTTTGTAATTTATAAGATTAAAGGCGTAGTATTGATACTTATTTCAATTGAGGCTTGTATCAGTGCATACGAGACATTCTAAGTGGTGCAAAAATCTCGTTGAAAATGGTTTGAAACCAAAAGAAATTGAAAACTAATGAATATATTTTGTTAATTACAAAAGTAGTATAATGTAAAAACACAATTAATTGATATAAGGGCATGACCGATTATGACATTTGTTCTTCACACGTCAGGGATTTCTATAGATAATACATAGTTTTGGCTCTTCAATTCTTTCTCTATGTTTAACCAAATCCTTGTCACAATAAATCCTCTTTACATAATTAAAATAACATAAAATAACATAACATAAAATGTAATACTAAGAATTAAAATAACATAAATTTCAATATCAGAAAAATACAATTATATAAGTATGGTATATAAATTGAAAATGAAGCAATATTTTTCACTGTGCTTGGTCCTTTTTTGATGGAACGTGAAGTTTCCTGAATCTTTCATGTACGAGGGAAGCCCTAAGTTCTCAAGTGAAGGTGTGTTATTTATCAGATCAGTGTCATGTCACAAGTAAGAAAAAGAGGATGCCCTCAGAAGATGCCTTTTATAAAGGAGAAGAATAAGGTTCATGAGATAGGTGGGTTTGATGGAATAAGAAGTTTCCCAAAAAGGCCAGGTTTTGATAGAACAAGAATTTTCCTAAGAAGTTTCCCAAATTCTTGAGTGGACGTGTACTCTTTGTCATATCAGTTTCATAAGTGATAAGAAGATGATGCCACCAGAATAGGATGCCTTTTTAGAAACGATAAGTTTCTCAAGAAGGCTAGGTTACTCGTGTTGAATGGGGTTCATGAGAAAGACAGGTTTGATGGAATAAGAATCAAGCATAAAAATAGAATTCAAAACCAAGCCCACAATATCAACAACACTAAACACCCTCTAATGACATTTTTGTTCAAATTAACAACCATGATTAATGCCACCAGAAGAGAATGCATTTTTAGAAACGATAAGTTTCTCGAGAAGGCCATGTTACTCATGTTAAAGAAGGTTCATGAGAAATGTGGTTTTGATGGACCAAGAAGTTTCCTTAGAAGGCCAAGTTTAACGGAAGAAATTTACCCATGACCTTACAAGAGAAACTCAAAGAGATACATTTTAATAAAAGACATACTCTTCGGGTGGCATAACTTATAGCACCAATATTAGCATAAAGATCTCTATGTTTCGTGCCAAGCCGTGCCACCAGAAAAGGAGCCATTTATAAGTAGATACATCTTGTTCAACATTAGAATGCTATCATAAGAGGATTCCTTATATAGGCATGGGCCTCGAGCTTTGCAAAACATGATTTCCATTTAGATTATTGACTTGGTAGGGACCTCGTATTATGCAGTACGTGAGGTCCACAGAGATTCCTAACGTGCCAACACCCTTAACGTACACATTTGATTTGACATGTCAAGGGGCCTCACATTCTAAAAGGTGTGAGATTTGAAAACAATTATCTATAGATATGAACGATAACCATTTTATATGTATAGCTTCATAAAAAATATTTAATAACAAGATTTTCTACAACTGTGTTCCATTTCAGAACTTATTTATACATTTCCTTTAATGTCAAGATTAAGAAAGAAGAGTTATATGATTTAATTTTAATGGAGCTTAAAAAACATACAACATAAAAATATCTTCGTTGTAAGAAAAATTTCTATTGATGATATCATTGATGGTACATAAAAAATCTACAGCACGATGAGGATTCTTACGAATCAATCTATCTTTATCAGCATTAACATTGGCATCAACATCAACATCAACATTAATATCAACATCATCATTACCATCACCATCACCATCACCATCACCATCACCATCACCATCACCATCACCATCACCATCACCATCACCATCACCATCATCATCGCCATCTATATGTGCAATACCACCACTGGCACTAAGACCGAGACTGGTGTAGAATATGCTATGCGATGGTGTCTCATAAACATTACCGGATCCAAAGTATATTTCCAATAGTGGAAATTGAAATACTGATGGTAGAACAGATGTAGACGGAAGTGACGAATAATTTGGTTGAATTAGTACAATAAGGCAATACGAAGGGATAACCTACGGATATTTGAGTTAATCGATTGACGAATATAGCCAAGAGGGGGGTGAATTGGCAATTAAAATTTTGGTGGAAGCTTTTGCAGAAAATTGAAAGAAATTTACAAAGCGATTTAGAGTGGTTCGACTTTCACAACCAAAGTTTACTTCCACTACCTTAGTTATCCACACTAAGGATTTTCCACAAATTCACTAATTTGTCTTTCTTTTGAGGACAAAGAGTAACCTTACAAACCCTCAAGAATTATACCCCAAATTCTTGAGAAAACTCTCTCATAAAGAGAACAATACAAATTTGTAAACTTACAAGGAAATCCTCACAAGGTAGATTGTTTGCACAATTCTATAACAAAGAAAAGAACACTCAAGAATGAATACAATTGAGCACAATAAGTGTTCTTGAAAGCAAAATGAATATTGAATGAAAGATAGGCTTGAAATGCTCAAACTTGAGGTTTGATGCTTTCTCTTTGATTCTCTCTTGATTCTAGTTGCTTGATGTTTCTTGTTATTGATCAATGGCTTCTAAGCTTGCTTAAATACACCTTGAATCACTTCTGAACATTGGGGATCATTAATGAAGTTTTTGGAGCCGTTTAAGTGTGAAAACAATTAATATTTCTACTTGGAGCGTGGGGGGAATCGGTTCCTAAAGTGTAAAATTCAAATATTTCGATCGTTGAACAGTGGGGGGAATCGCTACCCCCTGGGGGGAATCGGTTCCCTCCGAGCATACTGAAATTCTCAGAGCCAAACCATTCAGGGGGAATCGGTACCCCCTTGGGGGGAATCGGTTCCCTCTCAGCAATCTGGAAATTTTGGCTTTGAAATGGTTCGAAATATTTTGTAAAATTGTTTTGAAATTATTTTAAGACTAAAACTTAATTTTACATTTGAGTAAGAATTAAAAATGACATTTGAAAGATTTGGAATAATATTTTGATATTCGAATAATTATATCGAATATACTTAGAAAATCTTTTTAGAAAATCTTAAAATTCATTTAACTTAATTTGTTATATCGAAATATCAAAATGTATTCAACAATCTCCCCCTTTTTGATATAACATGAAGAGTAGAGTAACGACCTCCGGATGGTCGAAACCACCAAGAAATCATTAGATGAAGAAAACGATCATGAAGGTCTAAGACACTCGCACTATCCCTTCTTTTATAACTAGAACCTAAAACTTGTTTTTCATTTGATATACCATCATTATCTAATCCTAATGCTTTGGCTATGTAAGCCGAGTTAATATGTAAGAATTGTCCTATGAGGTAGGAATGAACTCCTATGGTTTTAGTTTGAGCTCGGTTTTTGATACAAACGACATTAACATAAAATATGCAAACAAGTTGATGGTAAACTATAGGTTCAAGGTCACAAAGTTTATCAAATTTCCACTCTTGTAAAAGAGAAAGATATTTAAAATCGATATCTATCATATCTTGACGAGAAGGGATACATTCTTCTCTAATTTTGTAAGAGTCAAAATATTGATAATACCAAAAACGATGATTTCTAGGACCAGGATGATTGAAGCACGAGTTTTGGATAGTCATATTAGGATCAATGGGATTAGGATTGGGAATTGGAATTTCAGAAATAGGAGGAGGATTTGGAGGTGGGTTGGATTGACGCTTTGAGCGACTGGATGATGACCTAGCACGTTTAGGATTGAACATGGTTTAGGAAATTGTAATAGAATTGATAACCTGCAATTTAGAAAACACATGTATGCAATTCAATTAATCCCAAAACTCAATTGAGTTCTCAATATTTCAAGGTTCTCTAAATCAATCCTAATGGGCAAAGTTTTTGAAAACTATTGAAAAATAAGGTTTTGAAAAACAATATATGTATAGTTTTCATAACAACAACATAATTCAATCAAAACACAATAATTTGAAAAATAATTTTTTTTATTTCGAAACTTTCAAAAATTTTGGAAAATTCTTGTGTTTTTGATGAAATTAGTTGTAATATCTAGTTTCTAATCACTTAACAATCAATTCCCGATCACTATTTCTATCTAGAACTAATTAAAACTAGTCATATGTTCAAAATCAATTAAATAGAGAATTTAGAAAAATTTACCTTGAAAGATAAGATTGAGTGGATTTTGATGTTGTTTGCACGATTTTAATGATGCTAGCAGGTTTGGAAGATGATATTTGAAGCGAATTTTGATTAAAAACGTTGTTTTGAGGCAAAGTAGAGATTTAAGAGAGTGGAGGGGAGAAACAACGTGAAGAGAAGAGAGGATTTGAGGCAAAAACAAGGGTTCTGCCCGATAAAACCAGAACCCCAGAGGGGTATCGATTCCCCTAGGGGGAATCGGTTCCCCTTCAAAGGGGGAATCGGTTCCCTCATGAGGGTATCGATTCCCTCTACACCAAAATGCTAAAATCCGATTTCAAACACACAAAATGCTAAATTAACTTTCTCTAGTGGTATTGGCAACTCATATATTGAAAATTAATCATGTTCAAACAATCAAATTAATCTTTAAACTATATTTGAACATAAAGTTAATTTTCATCAAGAATCATAATCTCCCCCTAACTAATAGCAATGAATACAATCAAAAATTACTATTCTAAGCATTTTTCATTTAGTCTTAAAAGTGCTAAAATTATTTTAAACACTAAGTGAAGATAGGCTGGTCAAACCTAATTCTCTCCTAAGTGTCCAAAATCTTTCTTTGTCTAAAGGTTTTGTAAAGATATCCGCTAATTGGTGCAAAGTATCAACAAATTCTAGAATTACATCTTCCTTAGCGACATGGTCTCTAATGAAGTGATGTCTTATTTCAATGTGCTTAGTTCTAGAGTGTTGGATGGGATTTTTAGTGAGACAAATAGCACTAGTATTGTCACACTTAATAGGAATGGTACCTACTTCAATTCCATAATCAAAAAGTTGTTGTTTCATCCATAAAACTTGTGCACAACAACTACCAGCTAAAATGTATTCGACTTCAGTGGTAGATAATGCAACACAATTTTGTTTCTTTGAAAACCAATAAATCAGCATATTTCCAAGGAATTGGCAAGTACCGGAGGTGCTTTTCCTATCTAATTTGCATCCTCCATAATCCGCATCAAAAAAGGCATGCAAGCTAAAGCTAGAGTCTCTAGGATACCAAAGTCCTAAACTAGGAGTGTCCTTAAGGTATCTAAAGATTCTCTTAACAGCTAGTAAGTGTGATTCCTTAGGGCATGATTGAAATCTAGCACATAAGCAAACACTAAACATAATGTCTGGTCTACTTGCAGTTAGATAAAGTAGAGATCCAATCATTGACCTATATAATTTAACATCTACACATTTACCTCCTTCATCCAAGTCAAGCTTTGTAGAAGAGCTCATTGGAGTGTCATAAGGTTTCCCATTTTCCAGTCCAAATTTCTTGAGCATATATTTGACGTACTTAGCTTGATTGATGAAAATACCATCTTTTCTTTGCTTGATTTGGAGTCCCAAGAAAAATGAGAGCTTCCCCATCATGCTCATTTCGAATTCGCTTTGCATTAGCTTAAAAAATTCTTGGCAAAGAACATCATTAGTAGAACCAAATATTATATCATCAACATAAATTTGAACTACTAATAAATCTTTACCTTTATGCTTTAAAAACAATGTAGTGTCAACCTTCCCTTTTGAAAAACCTTTTTCAATTAAAAAATTTGACAGTCTTTCATACCAAGCTCTAGGAGCTTGTTTTAAACCATAAAGTGCTTTTGTCAATTTAAGAACATGATCTAGAAATTTTGAATCTTCAAAACCTGGAGGTTGTTCCACATACACTTCTTCTTTTATAAAACCATTTAAAAATGGACTTTTAACATCCATTTGATATAGTTTAAATTCATGAAAACATGCAAATGCTAATAACATTCTAATTGCTTCCATCCTAGCTACGAGAGCGTATGTTTCATCATAGTCTATGCCCTATTCTTGAGTATACCCTTGAGCAACAAGTCTAGCCTTGTTTCTCACTATATTACCACTCTCATCAAGCTTATTCCTAAATACCCATCTAGTACCTACAGTAGATTTATTACTAGGCCTTTAAACTAATGTCCATACTTTACTTCTCTCAAATTGATTTAATTCTTCTTGCATAGTAATAATCCAATGTTCATCTTTTAATGCTTCTTTAATATTCTTAGGCTCTATGCATGAAATAAATGCAACATAATTACAAATTTCTAAGAGAAGATCGAGTTGTTACCCCTTTGGATGTATCACCTATAATCTCACCATCCTTGACATAGTTGTACTCTCTTGGATAAGATACTTCCCTTTCTTCAATGGTTGGATTCTCAAGAGGATCATGAGTTACCTCATCTTTTGTTTCTTCATTTGATGATCGTTATTCAACGTCATGTCTAACTTCATTTGTATTTATAATACCTACATCATCATTCACACAAGAATCCTTCCTCAGAAGGGGATTATCATCGAAAACAACATGTATAGACTCTTCTACAACTAAAGTTCTTTTATTAAATACTCGATAAGCTTTAGAATTTAAGGAATAACCCGGAAAAATTCCTTCATCACTTTTAGCATCAAATTTGCCAAGGTTTTCTTTACCGTTGTTCAAAACAAAACATTTACATCCAAAAGGATGAAAATAGCTAATGTTAGGCTTTTTATTTTTGAAAATTTCATATGGAGTTTTCTTTAAAATTGGCCTAATCATTACTCGATTTACAACATAACAAGTGATATTTGTGGCTTCCGCCCAAAAATATTTTGGCAAATTATTTACAAAGCATGGTTCTAGCCATTTCTTCTAAAGTTCGATTTTTCCTCAACAACTCCATTTTGTTGAGGGGTTCTAGGTGCTGAAAAATTATGGCTAATACCATTAGAATTACAAAACTCAATAAATCCAAGATTTTCAAATTCAGTGCCATGATCACTCCTAACACTAGTTATAGAGTACATTTTTCATTTTGGATTATTTTTGAAAATGTGATGAAATGTTCTAATGCTTTATCTTTAGTGCTTATATCTAATAGCTACCAAGACAAATGCATATTGTTTTCCACCCAAACTAGTAGTCCTAGTTGGCCCAAAAAGATCTATGGATCAATTGTAATACTCTACTAGGTGATACATCATTATGGATTTAAAGAAACTTTCTTTTGTTTTCCTTTAGCACAAGCATCACAGATTTTATCATTATCAAATTTAAGCTTAGGCACCCTCGAACTAAATCACCTTGAATAGCCGTTGCAAACACTCATACTAGCATGTCCTAGTCTCCTATGCCATAACCAACTATCATGTTCATCCTTAGCAACTAGGCACAAATAAGTCATATCAATAGAATCTAAATACATGTATGTTTCCTATTCTATGACCAACAAACATAATCTGATTAGATGCAATGTCATGACTTTACAACCATAATATCAAACATGACATTGAATCCCTTATCACAAAATTGACTAATACTCAATAGATTATACTTAATCCATTCACATATAAAACATTCTTAATTTGTATGGAAGAGGTATACCAATAGTACCAATACCTTCAATGTGGCATTTTGAATCATCACCAAAAGTCACTTCTCCTCCATTTTTGGCGTTAAGCTCAATGAACGACTTTTGTCTCCGGTCATGTGTCTTGATCCACTATCAAGGTATGAATTTGGATTTGTTTCTCGTTCCTTGTAGCAATGCTCCTTTACAAACATAGATTAATTTCTAATTTTGGTACCAAATTCATTTGGGTCCATATTCATTAGTTTCCAAAATCCTAGTCCCCTTAGGTATCCATTTATGTATATCCTTATCTAGTAGTAAAGAGCTCTTTAGGAACCCATATACTTCTAACAATTTTCTATTAGAGGTTCTTTGGGGACCTTTATGATTTTAGTTTTTAAAACTTTTTCTAACAAAGTTGGATTTTGAATTTTCTCCATTTTTAAAACGTTTTGTTCCAACTTTATTAAAAAGAAGCTTTAAGATCATCAATTTTCTTTTGATGATCATCATTGACCTTTGAAAGTAAATTTTGTAAATCCAAAATTTTCTTTTCAAATTCTTCTAGTTTGATTTGCAAATCTTTGATTTTACTTTCAAGATCGTTGTTGGTTTTGGATATGAGTTTATTTCATTTTTCAATTTTGAAACATCATTTTTATATTTTAAAACAATTTCTCATAATCCGAAGCCAACCCATTATATTCCTCTAATAGCTCATCATAGGATAAATCATCAAAATCAGATGAGTTAGAGGTTACCTTAGAATCTTCCCCGAATGCCATCAAGCACAAGTTTGCTACTTCTTGTTCCTTTTCATCAGAACCTTCTTCATCGCTCCATGTAGCCACATGAGCCTTGTGCTTATTCTTTGATTGACCCTTTCTCTTTAATTGTGGGCAATCATATTTGACATGCCCTGGCTTTTTGCATTCATAGCAAATGATCGGGTCCTTCTCCTTTGGTTTATTTTTGAGGCCTTCATTTCGTTTGAATTTTCTCCCTCGGTAAGGTCTCATCATTTTCTGAACCGTTTGGCAAACAATGCCATTTCCTCATCATCGTCATCGTCATCTTCATCAGAATCACTCTCAACTTTTATGGATTTGAGAGCAACTCCAATGTTTTTCTTCTTCTCTTTCTCCTTTGGTGTCTCTTCAATCTTATCAAGGTCCACCTCATCTTCAAGCATCATTTCATGAGTAAGGAGTTAACCAATTAGCTCTTCAAGAGTTAAGGACGTTAGGTCCTTAGACTTGATGATTGTTATCTTATTTGATTGCCACGATTTTGGAAGGGAGTAGACTAACTTCCTCACAAGCTTTTCATTTGAAATGATCTCTCCATATGATTTGAGACCATTAACAATCGTTGAAAATCTATCCGTCATAGCTTTGATATCTTCATTTGGTTTCATCCTGAAATTTTCATAGATATGCGTTAGAATACTAATTTTAGATTTCTTTACCTCATCGGTACCTTCATGAGTGACTTGAAGTTTTTCCCATATTTCTTTGGTGGTTGTACAAGATGAAACTCTTCTGTATTCATCTGGTCCAAGAGAAAAAAATATGATATGGATGACTTTGGAGTTGAGCTGGAACATTTTTGTCTCTCCTTGACTCCACAATCTTGGATGAGTGAGAGGCTTGCTGTATCCTTCTTCTACGACATTCCATGCTCCAATGTCACTTGCTTGAATGAAGTACATCATCCTATTTTTCCAATAGGCATAGTTAGCCCCATTGAAGAAGAGGCTTGTTGGCATCGAATCGAGACCGGAGTCGAAGTTTGAAGTAGAGCCATTGATGACTTGATTATCGATGTAACTCTTCCCGAATCGACTCAAGAGGCGATTAAGCCTTCAAATGAGTTAGGCTCTGATGATAATTGTTGAGTTAATCGATTGACGAATATGGCCAAGAGGGGGGGTGAATTGGCAATTAAAATTTTGGTGGAAGCTTTTGCAGAAAATTGAAAGAAATTTGCACAACGATTTAGAGTGGTTCGAATTTCACAACCAAAGTTTACGTCCACTACCTTAGCTATCTACACTAAGGATTTTCCACAAATTCACTAATTTGTCTTTCTTTTGAGGACAAAGAGTAACCTTACAAACCCTCAAGAATTACCCCAAATTTGAGAACACTCTCTCCCAAAGAGAACAATACAAATTTGCAAACTTACAAGGAAATCTCAAGGTAGATGTTTGCACAATTCTAGAACAAAGAAAGAACACTCAAGAATGAATACAATTGAGCACATAAGTGTTATTGAAAGAAAAA